>NC_136063.1:2096048957-2096713638 GCF_964261635.1 Lissotriton helveticus
AGTGCCGCAGCGTGGCGCTGATAAAGGGCTTGTGGTGCCATGCTGTGGCACTTCCTTCCAGAGTGAAGTAGTGTGGCTCACTGGTTAGAGGCGGCAGACCCGAGAGCAGAGGACGGCCCGGGACCAGGGTTCGATTCCCGGCGCGGCAGGTTTCTGGACCAGGGTCAGCGGACTCGATAATTCTCTCGCCTCGGTGCCCACTCTGATCAGCATTCACACTCGGCAACTCTGGGCATTAGCTTGCCTCATCTTCACTAACGGCCCCACCAGACCGCCGGGGATGCCTGGTCTCACCCTGGAGATACCCATTAAGGGACCATCTCTCAGGGAAGCCAGGAAGGGTTTCGCAGCGGTCGAAGCGCCTTGGGACCCTACGGGTAAGTAGTGCGCTATATAAATGCCTATACATTTACATACACACACACTTGTACACCTGCTCCTATCTTCCTAAATACCTGTGGCAAGGAGTACTACTGCTAAGGCAAACAAAAGAGGGGCAGCATGCATCCCTGACTTGTGCCTCGGTTGACATCACAAGTATCAGATATCAAGCTGCCTATTTCAAATCGTTTGTGGCGTGTATATATAACAAGCCCATACATTTCACAAACGTATCTTCCAGCCCAAACTTATACTTCACATGGAAATAATGGGAAAATCTAGCCAATCAAAAACATCATCAATGTCCAATGCTAAAATAGCAGACTCGTACTCTCGGTAAGAATTGGCTTCGGGTATCTTCTGAAATGAAAATAAATTTTGTAAAGCGCACGTAGCTGCCCTGAAGGCGTCCAAGCGCTAAGACTAAGAGTGCTATTTGGGAGAGACATACGGGCCAGGGGGAGTCTCTACTTGTTAAACAGGAATGTTTTCAGTTGTTTACGAAAGGAGGTCAGTTCAGAATTGGACCTTAGGTAGAGAGGGAGAGCATTCCACAGCTTGGCCACATTAATTAAAGGAGAAAGAGCGGCCTCCTGCTCTTGATCTCCTGATCTTGGGCACTATAGCCAAAAAGGCATGGGCTGAGCGCAGTTGTCTGCTGGGGTGGTACGGAGTGATTAGAGAGAGGTTGATCGCCGGGCCAGTAGCCCAGAATGCCTGATGGGCGATACAAAGGGACTTAAAGCTAATTCTCTCTCTGACAGGAAGCCACTGTAGGCTTTTCAGCCCAGGCCTGGCAGATAGCCTGCGGGGAATTTGCAGTAGTGTACGGGCAGCACAGTTTTGGATTACTTGCAATTTACGAAAAGTGGAGTCAGGGGCTCCTAAATAGAGAGCATTACCGAAATCCAAACGAGATTGGATCAGGCCCTGCATTACCGTTTGTTTGGCTTCAAAAGGTAACAAGGGAAGAATCTTCCTAAGGATTCTAAGCAGACCGAAACAGATGGCGGACAGTCTGTTTGCCTGATAGTCAAACGTCAGAGACCAGTCTAGCCATATTCCTAGGCTCTTTATGGAGTCCTTGGGGGTTGGTGGCGGACCCAAACAGGGAGGCCAGATCGAGTTGATAGAGGTTGGAGCAGATCGGCCCAGCAGCATGAGCTCTATCTTGTCTCCATTAAGCTTGAGACAAGACTTAGTCATCCAGCTTTTAACCTTCTCTAAGCAACCTACCAGATCCGCCCTGGCTGAGGAGTCATCTTCCTGTGCCAGACAGATCACCAGCTGAGTATCTTCTGTGTTCTATAGCTGCTAAACTTTCATAGCTGGAGTCCGGGTTGGGATGAACCCGACTGACCCTTATTTACTAAAGTAGACATATAGTAGTATGCAGATGGCCAATATATGGCTATGGGTCTGGTAATCCGTGCTGAGCATGGACAATGGGCACAATGCAGATTGACCACAAAGTGCACAAGGTTTAAGGAGTGGGACGATTACTGTGTCTCGGGTTGTGACAGCGAACTGGCCACATACATTAGCATCATCATAAAGCATCAAATGTAGGCGACAATTGGTCAGTGTAGGTGAGGTAGAACTCCAATGGGAGTCCATCGGTCCCTGGTGTTTTATTCCTCCCCATATGCTTAATTGCCCCCTCACCCCTTGCAGCTCAATGTCTCACACCAGTATATCTGCCTGATCTCTTCCAAAATGCAACAATAGAGCTGCTACCGTAAACCCGGACAATACGTTCTCTGATAGAACCAAGATTTTATATTTATTTTTAAAAGGCTGAAAAATATTCATGGAAACACTCATATATACCCTTTTGAGTATTGCAAGCTGCCCCTCACAGATCCCTGAGTTACAGAATTATTTAACCCTGCTTATTTGGGCTGGACAACAATGCCAAAAGTGCCACAGATTTCTCTCCTCTGGCATCAGTGCGTGTGATGTACGTTTAATATTTCTGAGCTGCGCAATTGTTCAACTTGTGCTGCCACAGCTTCCTTTGCCTCCAGGAGTACACCCTGTCCATCTGGTCCCTCCACATGGTCCCTCATACTTCACACAGGCGTTGATCAGCTTCCTGCACTACTTCACATAGCCCTTTGGGCAACCCTCCATGATATGCAACAACCTCTAATTGACCTCAGACCCTGCTCGCAGGCAGGTCGCTCCCCACGCTGCTGCACAGCTCTGCCTACATTGTTTTTGCCTAATCTTGTATTATTCCCCTGTGCCTAACTTGCTTTCTTGCCCAGACTTGTTTTTATTCCCCTGGGCCTGTACTTGCTTTCTTGCCCAGACTTGTTTTTATTCCCCTGTGCCTGTACTTGCTTTCTTGCCCAGACTTGTTTTTATTCCCCTGCCCCGCCCACCTGCAATCCCATTCGCCGCCCCGCTCCCGCCTCCCAGCTGCTCCTCCCTGCCACATCCCCTCATATGGAAGCCTCTACGTGCTCAGCAATCGCGCTGCTGGCGCACCTAAGGCAAGCCCGTCTGTGCCCGTCCGTGCCTGGACCGCGCCCAGGGCCAGGACCCCTGGACACCACGAACTCCACGATGCCCGACACCGCTACGATGCCAGAACCCTCAACGCACTCAACACTGGACGATCGCACACCTGCTTCCTGGCCGCCCCGAAGCGCACCCACGGAGCATTCACCTGCCGGAACTGCAGCTTCACAAGCATCCGCCCCACCATGCTGCCGAACAGGAAAGAACCCAACCACCTCAGATGCATCCTTCTCAACACCCGCTCTGCCCGAAAACATGCCGTTGAACTCTGGGACCTACTCGACTCAACCTCCCCAGATGTCGCCTTCCTGACGGAGACCTAGCTGAACCATGCCTCGGCACCCGACATAGCCATAGCTGTCCCAGAAGGCTACAAGATCACCAGCAAGGACCGCACCAACAGAGCGGGAGGAGCAATCGCCATCATCCACAGGAACACTCAGAGTCTCGACCAACACCGACGCCACCCTCAGCACCGCCGAACACCTGCACTTCCAGATCCACACCGACCCCAACACCACCCTCAGAGGAACCCTCATCTACAGACCGCCCGGACCCCGACCACAGTTCAGCGACTCCATCGCCGACTTCATAAACACACACGCCCTCGCCTCCATGGACTACATCCTCCTGGGGGACCTGAACTTCCATCTCGAGAACAATGACGACACCAACTCCACCACCCTGATCGACAACCTAGCCAACCTCAGACTCAGACAACTCGTCACAACACCCACCCACTCCGCTGGTCACCCGCTTGACCCCATCTTCTCCGCAAGCCCCCACGTCTCCTTCAACCATACCACCGTACTACACTGGACCGACCACCGCTGCATCCACTTCACCTTCAAGAAACCCACCACGCACCACCGCACCCAACAGATGCCTCACCGCTGCTGGAGCAAAGTCACCGAAGACCAACTAACCACTACCCTCGCCCAGAGCCCACCCGCTGACCATACCGACCCCGACACCACCGCCCTCAACCTCAGACAGTGGATCAATGACTGCGCCAACACACTTGCCCCGATCAAGAAACCCTCCAACAATCATACCAACAAGAAAGCCAGCTGGTTCACTGAAGACCTCCGGGCCTCCAAGCAAACCTGCCAAAAGCTGAAGAAGATCTGGCTCCGTGTACGAACAGCTGACAGCCACGCCGCACACAAGAATGCCACCCGCAGACACCATCACCTCATCAGATCCGCCAAAAGGGCCTCCTTCAAAGACCGCCTAGACAACAACGTGCACAACAGCAAAGAGCTCTTCAACATCGTGAAGGAACTCTCCAACCCCAGCTCCAACACCAACGACGTCCCACCCTCGCAAGACCTGTGCGACTCGCTGGCCATCTTCTTCCACCGCAAGATCACAGACATCCACGACAGTTTCAATGCCATGACCGCCCCGACAACCACTGAGACCTCTGCCCCCACGACCACCATCCACACCAACCGCCTGCTCTACTGGACCAACATCAATGACGATGACACCATCAAGATCATGAACACCATCCACTCCGGATCTCCGTCAGATCCATGCCCACACCACATCTTCAACAAAGCCAGCACATCCATCGCACCCTATCTCCGGAAAGTCATCCACACCTCCTTCGAGACAGCAACCTTCCCTGAGAGCTGGAAACACGCCGAGATCAACACCTTACTCAAGAAACCCAAGGCGGACGCCAAGGACCTCAAGAACTTCCGGCCCATCTCCCTGCTCCCTTTCCCAGCAAAGGTCATCGAGAAGACCGTCAACAAACAACTGATCCGTTACCTCGAGGAGAACAACATCCTGGACCCTTCCCAGTCCGGGTTCAGCAGCAACCACAGCACTGAGACTGCCCTCATCACCGCCACCGATGACATCAAGTCCCTGCTCGACAATGGAAAAACGGCGGCCCTCATCCTCCTGGACCTGTCAGCCACCTTCGACACGGTTTGTCACCACACACTACGAACACGCCTCCGCAACGCTGGGATCCAAGAGAAGGCCCTGGACTGGACCACCTCCTTCCTCTCCGGCAGAACACAGAGTGTCCGCCTTCCCCCCTTCCGCTCCGAAGCCACCGAGATCATCTGCGGCGTACCCCAGGGCTCATCCCTCAGCCCAACCCTGTTTACCATCTACATGGCACCGCTCGCCCACGTCGCCCGTGGGCACGACCTCACCATCCTCTCCTACGCCGATGACACCCAGCAGATACTCTCCCTCACCAAGGACCCCCACACCGCCAAAACCAACCTTCACGAAGGAATGAAGGCCGTTGCTGAATGGATGAGGAACAGCCGACTGAAGCTGAACTCGGACAAGACGGAGGTCCTCATCCTTGGATCCAACCCTTCGGCCTGGGACGACTCCTGGTGGCCGACCGCACTGGGAACCTCTCCAACACCCACCGAACCCGCACGGAACCTAGGGGTCATCCTCGACTCCACCCTCTCCATGACTAAACAGGTCAAAGCCGTCTCCTCCTCCTGTTTCAACACCCTCCGCATGCTCCGTAGGATCTACAAGTGGATCCCCACTGAAACGAGAAGAACAGTCACCCAGACCCTTGTCAGCAGCAGGTTGGACTATGGAAACGCCCTCTACGCAGGAGCCTCGGCCAAACTCCTGAGACGGCTCCAACGCATCCAGAACGCCTCTGCACGCCTGATCCTCGACATCCCTCTCCACAGCCACATCACACCCCACCTGAGAGACCTGCACTGGCTCCCGGTCAACAAGAGGATAACCTTCAAGCTCCTCACCCACGCACACAAGGCACTCCACAACACCGGACCAACGTACCTCAATAGACGACTCAGCTTCTACACCCCCACCCGCCAGCTCCGCTCCGCCGACCTCGTCTTTGCTACAGTCCCCCGCTTCCGAAGAGCAACCCTCAGGGGGCAGATCGTTCTCCCACCTCACCGCCAAGACCTATAACACCCTCCCCATCCACCTACGACAGACCCAAGACCTGCTGACCTTCAGAAAACTCCTCAAGACCTGGCTTTTCGAGCAGTAGCAGCATTCCCCACCACAGCGCCTTGAGACTCTCATGGGTGAGTAGTGTGCTTTACAAATGATATGATTGATTGATTGATTGATTGATTGAATAACTGTTTTCAACTAAAGTAGATGTAGCTGTGCCCTTGTCATCTATTAAGTTTTGAGTTATGTCTGTATGCACTATTTGTGTGTTATGAAAAAGGGTTAATCCAAACAAAGTCAGTGGGACCTGGGTAGTAGAACGTTATAGACAAAAGGGTCCCAGACTGGGAAGAGGGAAATAGATTTGAGAGATAAAAGTCATGTAAATAATCAAAATAATCAAAAAGACAGTACGATGTTTTATTTCACAAGCTACCAAACAACCATAAACTAGGTTATACACTACAATTTTCAATTTTCTTATTACATTATGTGCCCACATACACAACGCGAAGGGAAAGGGAGTGATAGTGCTGTGAAGGGAGTTCAGTGAAAGGTAAAGAAAGTGTTCTATTTCGTAACAAACAAATACATTCAATTCTTTAAGTTTGTTAAAAACATTATTTCAAGTGGTTCCCCGTCATGGGGCCACACATAACAGCTTGAATCCAACAATTCTCCAAACCCAGACTTCTATTACAGCAGTATCAATCTTGCTTGGGGGTAGAAGCTGGTACAGGTGGGATAAGTGGTCTATGTTCCGACCCTAGGGTGGGTAGGGAAAGTTTCCCTTACATAGCGGGTCTTCATCAGGACAGAAGGTTGGAGTGGGCAGACTTCCTCCAGGACCCCATTATCGGGTTTTCCCGGGAACTTCGTGTAACTTGCAAATTCAATCGTCTGTACTCTCAGGTGGTATGGCGCCTCAAAACGTAGTTGGGTGGACGGTGAAACTACCGTTGCTAGGAATGGCAGATAGTCTGGAAAAAGTGGAGACTCGGCAGATAGCTCAGTGTTTCTCCTAACGGCATCAAATCCCGTGCAGATCCCTGCAAGTTACTTGAAGTTCCCAGGAAAACCCGATAATGGGGTCCTGGAGGAAGTCTGCCCACTCCAACCTTCTTGAAATAATGTTTTTAACAAACTTAAAGAATTGAATTTATTTGTTTGTTACGAAATAGAACACTTTCTTTACCTTTCACTGAACTCCCTTCACAGCACTATCACTCCCTTTCCCTTTGCGTTGTGCATGTGGGCACATAATGTAATAAGAAAATTGAAAATTGTATTGTATAACCTAGTTTTTGTTTGTTTGGTACCTAGTGAATTAAAACATCGTACTGTCTTTTTGATTATTTTGATTATTTACATGACTTTTATCTCTCAAATCTATTTCCCTCTTCCCAGTCTGGGACCCTTTTGTCTATAATGTATGCACTATTTGGCAAAACATCTTGTAAGGCCTCACGGCGCTGGCGCAAAGTGTATATCCCAGCTTGCTTGTGAGTACACTGTACATAGATCAAAAAGGGGTTATGTTCAGACAGTGTCCTTGTGAGGTATATACTACTCCCTACCTCAGCATGCACAGCACGAGAGCTCAAAAATGCATTGAGGCAGATGTGGAGTTCAAGCAAATCAGAGAAAAAGGAATAGTACCGGTCCTCAGGGTGCTGGGCCCTCCAGGGATACACCAACCGGCATCTTGGCTCTGCTATTTCATGAGTGGGTGTGTTCAGTAAGTGGGGGATGTGAATGATCTGGGCACACATTTGTAAGACAAGTAAAATCACCCCTGATCAACAATGATCCTATAAGATAGTGTGCCAACCTCCAGGACAGATGTGAAAAGAAGGCAGGCAGCTCCATATTGAATGGGCCCCCAGATCTCGCATGATGCAGGAGCAGGTCCTGGTCACGGAAAAGTAGCAAACACACCAGCACCGGGTGCGGAGGCCTCCCCGGAGCCAACGCCCTTGCTGGCACCTGATGTGTGCACTACAGAGTGTAGAAATCTGACAGGCCCTCAGAAGCCACCAAACTCCAAAACCAATTTGCCAGAAAATACACCATGTCATCACCTTTCGACTCCTCCGAACGACCCACAAACCTGATGTCAGCACTGCGGGTGCAGCCCTCCATGTCCTCAGCCCTAGACTCGAATAGATGTACTATGAGGGCTCACATTTGTTGTTCTATGGTTTTCTGCACTGGAGTCAGTTCTGCAATGATGGTTTCAGTACACTTTAACCTTTCTGAGAGTTACCTGTGCTATTACCACACTAGACCAAGCTCAATCACTTCAGTGCTAATGTCCTGGCGCAGAGTAGCCTTTGTGTCAGCTATGGCCTCCAATATTTAAGGAAGCTGCTGCTGTACAGGTTCCTCTAAAGTGGACTGTGGCTGCTCAGGGGTGCCATGCTCCAGGTCTTGGGTAGCCCCAGCCTGGCGTCCACCTTGGTTTACCATGGTGGCATGGTAGCAATAAATACCAGCGAAAACAGTACCTCCTCTTCCACTTCTTTCACAATGCATCACGCAGTGGTTTTAAAGTGGCTGTTCACCATTCACAGTCACAGTAATGGCCACTGCTTCATGCAGGTACAGAGGTGCGGAATGACATCAGGGCTCAGTGGCATACAGCTGTCCCCGAGGGGACATTGCAACTCTTGGTTGCAAGGTCTGCCACTCTTAAGGACCAATGGGCCACAGTCACTCCCCAGGCACCAAGTCCCCCTGCATGGTATTCGACCCACTGCAAGTCTCTATCTTGTTCCCTGCGCCTCTGCCGTGGAGAACTCCAGGCGTGCAGGGAATTGTAAAAGCTACAAAAGTCACAGCAGAAACCACACACAGCAGCAACCAAGTAGGCAAGATCAACAGAAAGTGCTGCATGTAGAGGAGCCAAATTAACAAGGACAGAAAAATCCTCCCAGGGGGTCTCTCTCCGTCCCTGCTAATATGCTGCTGTGCACTGCGCTGCCAGTGTGTCACAAAAAGTTAAGTAGTGTCAGGGGCATGGAAAGCTGATCAGCAACCTCAAACACAACATGCAATGGACACCAATGTAATTCACCATTACAATCTTCACAAACCTGACGTACAACAAATTCCATGTTTGCTGATGTCACCCTAAAGTAACAAATTTGTACTTGCTTTCAGCTGATCATGGATATGGTCTCCAGACCATTTGGAAATCCACAGACTGAACCACAAAAGGCATACAACCATGCCCATTGCAAGACACGAAACATTATTGAAAGAAGCTTTGGAATGCTCAAGTCCGGGTTCCGTTGCCTAGATTTATCAGGCGGAAGGCTACTCTATTCTCCTGAAACTGTGTGAAAGATGATAATGACATGTACAATATTCCACAACATATGTGTAAAAACAAATGTGCCCTGGGATGAAGAAGACCAGCACCCTGAACAAATGGATGATGGTGATGAAGGTGAAACAGAAGAACAAGCCATCTGCCACGCTGCAGCAGGAATAAGACACCGCACACACATTGTCACACAATTCTGCTCATGATTTACCAAAATTAAGTATGTAACAATGTGCAATAAATGACAAACACAAAATGAAGTAGGAGCATCCACTTTATGTCCATGAACTTTACAGGCCATATGATAGGCAAATATGTGTGTGGAAGTCCGTTTCCCATTTCTCCTGGAGGGGTGCAAGGGTGGGTTGCTTAAGGGCCCGTATGGCTTTATATATCCAAGTAACTAAATGGCGCACGGGGCCCATCCGTAATAACATACGAATGACCGGGTGTGTGGGAGGTTCAGTATCTATTGTTCCCCACATTTTGCCACAGTCTTCTGAAAACTGCCTATAGAAAAGGAAGGATCCTCTAGGGAGGTCGAGGTCTTCCATGAGTGTCTCGAAGGTCTATAGTTGGCCGCTGAGACATAGTGTGCCCATGTCTGTCAATGAATATTCAGTCCACGTGCGGAGTATCCGCTCCATGTAGTGCGTCCTTCCCTTGGGGAACCCCACCAGCGGCAGGAGAGGGGAGTACGGGGGTGATGCGCTGTCCATTCTGAGGATGCGTTACAGAAAGGCATGTGCTGCCATCGTGTGGGGTGGCTTTGCCCCTGACAGTAGCTGTTGGTTGATGGCTGGGATTTGGATTTGCCCGGCTATTGTGACCAGTTCCCCTTGTACCCGCTATCCAACACGACACCCATTGCAGTTGGGCATCTAAAAATTTAGGGGGCATATTTACAAGCCCCTTGCGCCGCTTTTGCGCCGAAGTTGCGTCACTTTTGTGATGCAGCGGCGGCGCAAAAGATGCACCAAGGTGCGGGGTATTTACAACGTGACGCATCTGGGAGATGCGTCACGTTGTAAAGCTCTGCGCCAGAAGGAGGCGTTCCTGTGCAGGGGGTGGGGGGGCGTTCCGGCGCAGGAACACCTCCTGAAAGTGGCTGAGTGAAATCTACAAAATTTCACTCAGTCATTTTGGTGCCCATGATGCGTCAAAACCCTGCGCCTGCTTGAAGCAGGCGTAAGGATTGACGCAGCATTGGAATAATAGGGCCCCCCGAGCATTGCTGGAGCTGCATCGTGCTTGCGACGCAACTCCAGCAATGCGACACTTTTACAGCACAGATGCGTCACGCATCTGTCCCGTTTTTGCCCCATGGTGTGCCGCATTGTAAATGCAGCGCAACCATGTTGGCGTAGGCATGGCGCACAATATGTGGCGCATCCCTGCTGATATGCAGGGATGCGCCACTTATTGTAAATGTGCCCCAAAGCCTCAAAGGATGGGGCAGCTAGTCCACCCTGATCGAGGGGCAGCTGCAGCTTGGCAAGAGCAATGGATGTATGACGTTACAACGCATACTTTTACAACGCATACCTTTACAACGAAATTTTTACAACGCAAATACTATTACAACGCATGTATTTACAACGCATGTTTTTACAACGCAGGTACCTTTACAACGCATACCATTACAACGTAAGTATTGGTAAGTATATATTAATTTTTTAATTGAAATTAATATAATTTAATGTAATGTAATTTAATTTAATTTCATTTAATTAATTTACTTTAAATTTAATTTTACTTTATTTTTACCCTGTACCCCTGTACCCCAAAAACCCAAAACTGACCCTGAACCCTAAAAATACCCCTTTACCCAAAAACCCAAAACTGACCCTGAACCCTAAAAATAGCCCTTTACCTAAAAACCCAAAACTGACCCTGAACCCTAAAAATACCCCTTTACCCCAAAACTCAAAACTGACCCTGAACCCTAAAAATACCCCTTTACCCAAAAACCTAAAACTGACCCTGAACCCTAAAAATACCCCTTTACCCAAAAACCCAAAACTGACCCTGAACCCTAAAAATAACCCTTTACCCAAAAACCCAAAACTGACCCTGAACCCTAAAAATACCCCTTTACCCAAAAACCCAAAACTGACCCTGAACCCTAAAAATACCCCTTTACCCAAAAACCCAAAACTGACCCTGAACCCTAAAAATACCCCTTTACCCAAAAACCCAAAACTGACCCTGAACCCTAAAAATACCCCTTTACCCAAAAACCCAAAACTGACCCTGAACCCTAAAAATACCCCTTTACCCAAAAACCTAAAACTGACCCTGAACCCTAAAAATACCCCTTTACCCAAAAACCTAAAACTGACCCTGAACCCTAAAAATACCCCTTTACCCAAAAACCCCAAACTGACCCTGAACCCTAAAAATACCCCTTTACCCAAAAACCCCAAACTGACCCTGAACCCTAAAAATACCCCTTTACCCAAAAACCCAAAACTGACCCTGAACCCTAAAAATACCCCTTTACCCAAAAACCCAAAACGGACCCTGAACCCTAAAAATACCCCTTTAAAAAAAAACATATAACATTTTAAATATAATTATATACTTACCAATACTTACGTTGTAATGGTATGCGTTGTAAAGGTACCTGCGTTGTAAAAACATGCGTTGTAAATACATGCGTTGTAATAGTATTTGCGTTGTAAAAGTTTCGTTGTAATGGTAGTGCGTTGTAAAAGTTGTGTTCTAAAGGTTGTATACCAAGGGCAATACGCCTGCATCCAGATCCCCATATGAGGGTCCCGAGGAGTGTGACAAGCTCGCTAAAAAAGGAATAGGGGGACCACCGGAAGATAAGAGAAGTATTATAATAGCCACAGAACGAGGATCATCTTAGCGACTGCTACTTTCCCCATGACAGCCAGTGGGAGATCTTTCCAGAAGTGTATAGAGGATCTGATGCCAACCATCGCCCTGCGGTAATTGCCCTTGTAAATGTCCTGAGGTGTGTGCTATAGCCCGTGGGGGCTCCAGGAGATGTTGCCGTTGCCCAGTCCCAGTGGGCATTGGGGCATGGCTTGTACCAAAGGATATATAGTCGATTTGGACCTATTTCTTTAGAGTCCCGCTACCTCCTCAAAGTCCTGCAGTATGCGTAATATAGGGGAGAGGTCTACCGCAATATTGCAAACATAGATAAGCACGTCGTCCGCGTACATCAATACCACATGAGTGGAGTCAGCAATTGGAATTCCCCAACGCTCACCTGTGGTGCAAAGGTGGATTGCCAGAGGCTCCATCTCCATGGCAAAGAGTAGGGGGAGAGTGGGCATCCCTGCCGAGTGCCTCGACATACCGGAAATGGGGATGATATGAGGGGCCCTAATCGCGCTCCAGATGTGGGTGTGGAGTATATTAGCTTAGTCTATGCCTGGAGACGAGGTCCCTCTCCCATGTACCGCAGGACCTGGAGTAGATACTGCCATGAGAGGGTGTCAAATGCTTCCTCCAGGTCCAGGAAAAAGAAGACTGCTCGAGTGAAGCGATCTTGTATCTGATCCTGGACATGGAACAGTTGCCGTAAATTAAAGGAGGTGTTCCTACCGGTCACAAATACATTCTGATCCAGGTTGATCAATCTTGGGAAGACCCTGGCATATCTATCCGCAAGAATCTTCATGTAGATTTTATAGTCCGCGGGCAATAGGGCTATTGGCCGTTCTGAGCCCAGGTCGTGGGGATTCCTGTCCGGCTTGAGGAGGGACACTATAACTGACTCGCACATGGATTGTGGCAGGGTGCCATCATCGAGGGCTGATTGAAACTGAGTGACCAATTGAGGTACCAGTTGGGGCACAAAGGTGTGATAAAACCCCAGTGGGAGGCCGTCTGATCCGGGAGTCTTACAGGTGGCCAGCGCCTTCATCGCCTGCTTGATTTTAGTCGCCTCTATGGGCTCGTCTACTACCTGTTGGTCATTGCAATCTATATTACGTAGTCTGAGTCGACTTAGGAATTGGGTAAGGACGTCCGCATGCACTGGAGCAGGGCGAGTGTATAGTTGTGTATAATGCCTCCAGAATTGAGATCTGCGATTAGAGGTAAGTGCTTGGGCCACTGCGGATGGCCCTGATTGGTGGGAGGGTTGAGTCTTGTCTGACGAGCCAAGCCAGGAGTGCGCCCGCTCTGTCTCCTTCTTTGTGCACCCGGGCAGCATACACCACAAAATTATATCGGCGCAGGCTCAGTAGTGTCTCTGCATATGCAGTCTTGGTGTCAGCGATTTGAGCTGGTGTGGCCTTGGCTGGGTCTGTTTCCTGTGTGAGTGCTGCTAGTGTTTGCTCTGCAGTTTTGATGTCGCATTAAAAGACCTGACGGACTCCTGTAATGTGTTGAATACATGTGCCAGGCATAACAATTTTGAAGGCATCCCATTCCTTTGTGCGTGTTGTGGCCGTACCAGAAATCTCCTGAAAGTAGTTCCATACATGCTCCACCTGAGCCTGCTTAAAAACCGGGTCATCCAGACAGTCCCTGGGGAGGCGCCAGGTGGGGACAGGGGCCGGGGTTGCCGTCACTGGAGTGTGAGTGTGTGGGCGGCATGGTCCAAGAGGACCCTGCCTAGGTACTCAGAGTAAGAAATGGTAGGCAAGATAGAGGGAGTGCGAAGGAAACTGTCCAAGCGTACCTTGAGACCAAATGGCACTGAGTGAAATTAGTAAAGCCTGGTGCTGTGGTTCTGCGAGCACCACGCATCCGTTAGGGACCAGTGTGCTGCCCATGTTGCAAATCACTTTGCCTGTGTTATAATGGGGGTGCTGGGTGGGGGGAATAGGATCTATCTATGTTGTATTTAGTATGCAGTTATAATCCCCTCACAGTATCTAGGGGATCTGTGTATGCAAGCTCAAGGGAAGGGAGAGCGTGTCCCAAAATTTGCTTTAGTGCGCATTGGGCACATATATACTCCCCAGCAGCACGGGTTGGCCGTCTACTACACCCAGCAGTAGGTAGTAGCGTCCATCTGGGTCTATGGATCTGGACTGCTCTAGGAATGGGACGCCGGGGTCGCATCCATATAAGGGTTCCTTTGGCATAGGCCCAGTATCTCGTGGTGCAGAGGATTCCCCTTCAGCGCTTGCGCAGCTTCGCTACTTCCCCTGTGGTAAGGTGCGTCTCCCATAAGAACGCGATCTGTGCATGATGACATTTGATGTACACGTATACTGATTAACGCTTGCGCACAGTGTGCATGCCTCGCACATTCAGTGTGAGGATAGTGGTGGTGCCTTTACGTGCCATTGCTAGGTGTGTGGGGCAAAGGGGAAGGACAGGTTGCTTGAACTCTCCTGTGGGCCTCCAGTCTCAGTGCTCCCCTTGGGCCGCCTGCGCTGCTTGGATGTCAGTGCTGCCTTCCGTTGGTGTGGATGTAGCGACAAAGTGTAGTGTAGGTGGATGCAGGGGAAGGGAATAACTGGGGTGGGGCAAAAACAGCCCCAATTCTGGGGACCTATTGTCAACGGCAATATGTCCAAACTTGCTCTTGCTTGTGTGAGAGCATGAACATTCTGTGAGGTTTGCGGCGCATGCCCGCAAGGTAACACATCGTGTGGGCTATGCATGTTATCAATGGTCGCCACCTGGCTCATGTTGATATGTGATGGTATAATGGCATCAATAATTTGTGTGGTCTCCTGTTTGATAGGAACTGTGTGATCTGCTAGTCGGAGGGAGTATCTCTCTCCCCCCTCTTCCAAAGCAAGCCATATGAAATCAGATAGTCAGTAGTTTGTAGTTTGTGGGGTGACCGACAGGAGGGCCACCAAGTCCACTCTGGACTATGTCTCCCCGCTGTCCACCTCCCCCTCTGAGGAAAAAGGTGTGGACCTCGCTTAATGTCCATTGCGGGGGAGGTAGGCCGAAGGCTCGCTGCCACCATTCAGGGCTTTGCGTCATTCACACACAATTTGTTCCAGGTCGGGCAATCCCAGGGAGCATAATAGCAACTTGGGGCTTCCCTGCCGATTGTGGCATTGCGAGCGGCGTATTCTGGGGCCTGACGTCCTCGTGTGCTGATCTCAAGTGCTCCCCTTGTTATGGCTTGTGTTACAGTTCTGGTCTACCCAGTCGTGCGTGTCCTCTGCGGCTGTGAATAAGAGAGTAATATGTGAGTGGTGCTATCGTGTATGATTATAAGGCGGACTGGGAACAGCAGAGAGTACTGTATATTTTCTGTCCGCAGGCGTCGTTTCTCCTCTAGGAAGGATGACCTCTGTCTTTGGATGGCTCGGAAGTAGTCTGGGAAGAGCATGATGACTTTATTCTCAACTCTGAGTGGACCTGATTGCCGGGCTGCCCTTAGGACTGCATCTCTATCTCGGAAGTGCTGAAATTTTTTCAGCATCGGTCGCGGCGGGACACCCTGCAGGGGTCGACGTGCAGGGACATGGTGGGCCCTTTCGATGGAGAAGAACGGGGTCCGGTTTGCATCAGGGGTGAAGGATTTTGTCCAGGCCTCCATGTATCCCACTGTGTCTGATTCTTCAATTCCTTCAGGCAGGCCAAGAACGCTTACGTTACAGCACCTCGATTGTCCCTCCAGGTCTATATGCTCTTCCATGGTGGTCTATCGGCCAAGTAAGGTTTGTAGCAAGTCCTGGTGCGCCTGCACAAGAAACTATCTTCTCAGTGTCCGAGACCTTTTCAGCCAGTTTGCGGTGCTCATCGTGGAGAAGGCTGATGTACGTGGTGAGGGTGCCCAACTGCTGCTCCATGGATGCTCTAGAGTGTACGATTGCCGCCAGCACACTGTCCAGTTTCTCTGAGAGGGAATGATCCATCACAGCGGCGGTGGCTTTTGAAGAGGTAGATTGATTGCTGGTTGAAGCGTCCGAGGTGGTCCCCTGGGTCGCCGCTGTTGCCTGGGCTTCCCCATCATGTCAACTGCAGTTCCGCCTGGGTGGCAAGTGGTAGTGCTAGGTTAGCGCTGCTGTCTCTGCAGGTGGTGCGCCTCCTCCCGGCCTGGTGTAGTGTTTACTGGTGCTGTCAATGTCTCTTGCGCACCATATAAGTGGGATGAGATGAGGCACAGGGGGCCGAATGTTGATGTCCCGGGAGGGGGATTCACAGCTCTGTAGGGTTGGAGAGGCATGTTGGGCAGGTCACCTTCGGCCTAGATTGGCCACCCCTGCAGGTCTGCAGTGTTCACTCCAGGCGGTCCCTCCCAGCAGCAACCATATCCCCTGCACTTGTGGAGTCGCTGTGTTGTTGCTGCCCCCTGCAGTTGGGGCGCACCTTATGTTGAAGTAGGGGGAGGCCGCTCAATCTTGTCCAATGTGGCCTTGCGGGGGGCACTGCCACGCTCAGGCTGTTCCTGCTATGGGGGTGCCACTTGGTGTACGCAATGGTCTGAGCACATAAGTCGGCAGACGCCATGCTAGGGTCAGGCAGGTCTCCACCGTAGCATGTGGTGGGATATGGATATTGATGTGGGCCCTTCTGGTCCTCTGTCTCAAGTGTGGGGCTGATGTCATTGAGGGGCAAGTATACAGGGAAAGTCTATGCCACTAACGCCTGGAAGCAGGGTATCGGCACGCTACACGGGAGCAGTAGCAGTGCAGAGGCGCCATCTTAGGGTCAAGCGGGCCCTTACTTTTGGCAGAAACCCAGGTGCAGACAAGGCCCCCTCCGCCCCCACTAGACCTCCCCTGTCTGAGTGACCCGTCGCAATGTCAGCAGAGGCGGGCCACAAGAGCACTCCGCCAGACCTAGCCACAGGGCGATACACGGGGTAAAATTCACCATTGCACCTCGGTGACCCCCGCCGGCCAGGCCACCACTAGTGCCTTCAAGTCTGTCTTTGGTCCTGAGGTAGGGAGCTTCAGTTGTTGGCACGTTGTGTGGCGCTGGTGTTGCGGGCGGCGGAGGTCCTCTCTTAGGTGCGCGCCCGCCATCCACAGTACTGAGGCATTTGCTTCTGGGTCTGTGACCCCATTCTTGCCATTTCCCTCCGTTAACCCCCGGCCTGGAGGGTCTGCGGGATGTTGGGGCTCCGATTCCAGATACCTCCGGGTCTGTGCTGGAGTCAAGGGATTAGATGAGGGTCCGCAAGAGGGGTGGGCGCTATCTTCCTTCCTGTGACAATTCTCTGCATTGAGGGTCTGTTTGCAATCCCACTCGGTGCCCCCTACATTCCGGTGCCATCCGGTGTGCATGGAGACCAGCTGGACTCAGCGTGAATAGGAGAGGTGAAAGCCCGTTTTCAGAGCCTCAGGAGGTCGCATCCACCATGGTACCCAGCTTGGCCACGCCAACCATATGCCATGTCGCGCCTTATTTGCAATGTGACATATCTAGGGAGATGTGTCACGGTTTAAAGCCCTGCGCCACAAGAAACCTGCGTTAGGTTTCATGTGGGCGTTCCATTGCAGGGTCGGTGTTCCATTGCAGGAACGTGTCGTCAAAGTGACGCAATGAAATGTACAAGATTTCCCTGTGTCACTTTTACTTCCCCGCTGCGTCAAAACCTTATGCCTGCTTGTAGCAGGCGTAAGGAGTGACGTAGCATAGCAAGTATAGGGCACCCATGAGCAGTGCCGGAGTTGCATTGCGCTTGCGACACAACCCCAGCATTGTGTTACCTTCACGCCATCAGATGCGTCACACATTTCTCCATCCTTGTAAATGCGGCCCATCCAAGTTGGCGCAAGGGAGTTCAATCGTCACACAAAATAACTGGGGCATCCCTGCTGATTTACAGGGATGCGCCAGTTATGGTAAATCTGCCACATACTGCCTGTATTGATTTCTCATGGTCATGAAGGTGTCCCTTCATGCACACTGACAATTGCCCCACGACGCACCATCCATGCAAAAGGGTGCAAGGCGTCTTGTATCTGTGCATGGATGCAGTTTGTACACCAGCGCAGGGTGAAACACAGAGATCAAACATATTCCTGTGAATATGTGGCATCACTGTGCTTTCCAGACTGCCGCAGCGTGGCGCAGCCAAAGGACCTGGGGTTTGATTTGATTTGATTTGATTATGGATTTGTAAAGCGCAGCGAATGCCCATGGGCGTCTTGGCGCTAAGGGGATTACTTGACCGAACTGTCCAGGCTGGAGCATGACTATCCCAGACTGAATAACCAAGTTTTTATCTCTTTCCGAAATGAAAGTAGCGAGGGGCAATTCTTGATTGAAAATGGGAGCTGGTTCCATGCCTTCGCTGCATAAAGCAAGAAGCTTCTCCCTCCCCATCTTAGTTGTTTATATCTAGGGACCTGGATCAGATTGAGATTACTGGATCTCAAGGACCTGTTTGGCTGGTACCTTACCAGATGGGTTTTTAGAGACTGCGAGCCTACACCGTGCAGAGCCTTATATGCTAGACACAAGGATTTGAATTTTATTCTATTTTTCATTGGTAGCCAGTGCAGAGCTCTCAGTCCATGGGCTATGGACTCATGTTTGGGTATGTTCAACACGAGTCGCGCTGCTGCATTCTGTAATTGTTGAAGTTTCGTGAGATGTTGAGACTGCATCCCCGCATACAGCGCATTGCAGTAGTCTAATCTTGATAGCGCTAGCATTGTTACTACTGTTTTGCAAGATGTCAATGGGATGGAAGGTAGCAGCTTCCTGATCATCTTCAGAGTGAACCATATCAATGATGATAGTTTGTTGGTTTGTGCTTCATAGGACAGTTTATTGTCTAGGAGTATGCCTAAATTCTTTACCTTGTATACTGGCACAGGGCATTGCCCTAGATTGTCTGGCCACCAGTCCCGGGACCAGGAAATCGTGTCTGTGCCCAGCAGCATCACTTCGCTTTTGTCACCATTTAGCTTGAAGCAGTTAGTCTGCATCCAGCAGGTGATCTGTTCCATACAGTGTTTAAATCTGGTTGCTGTCTCTTGTGTGTTATTGGAGATTGAGACCACTATTTGAGTGTCGTCTGCATATGAAACTGGGAGAAAGCCACAGTTTCTAATAATAGCCGCCAGGGGTGCCACATAAAGATTGAAAAGGGTGGGACTTAGTGACGACCCCTGGGGTACCCCACATGGGGATCTAAAGGCTTTAGATTTAGCCTCTCCCAGTTCCACCGTGAACGACCTGTTGGATAAGAAGGATGCTAACAGGGCCTGAGCTGTCCTATGTAGTCCAACCTCATTGAGCCGGTTAAGTAGAGTGTCGTGGTTTACCGTGTCAAAGGCCGCCGAGAGATCTAACAAAATCAGGGCGGCCTTCCCTCCAGCATCCAGGACACTCCTGAGCTCCTCAGTGGGCATTAGTAGAGCGGTCTCTGTTCTGTGGCCTTCGCAGAAACCGAATTGTGAATAATCCAGTACATTTGTTTCTGCCAGGAAACGTGACAGCTGTCTGTTTAAAAGCTTCTCTAAGACTTTCGAGGCAAATGGTATCCTCGCAATTGGCCTATAATTTCCTGGTTCTTGGGGGTCTAAATTGGCTTTTTTGAGGAGGGGTAATACCGAAGCTGTCTTCCAAAATGCGGGGAACTGGTTGGTTTTAATTATATTGGTGAAAAGTAGGTATAATTGCTCGCTCAAAAGTTCGTCAAATAGGTGCATCACCTTCGGTGGACAGGGGTCAGATGTGCCACCCGATTTTGTTGACCTGACCACCTGAAGTATCTCTTCGTACGGGGGGGGGGGCAAAAAAAGAAAATTGTGACCATTTATATGGAGTGAACTCTCTTCTTGTGTCTGTATTTTAATCTGCTTTTTCCTGTCCGCCTCCGATCCTTTAAAGGATTCGTAGACAGCAGATACTTTTTCGACAAAGAACTGGCCACGCTTCAGAACTTCCCTATAGATCTTCCCCCACAAACACTCATCTATACAGTGAAAAATCTGATTTGAGTCACTCAGATCACAGATAAGTGTTGCATCTCCCTGTAAAGTGTAACAAGTACCCAAATGTTTAGCATCTTCAACTTTGACTACTCACTCAGTTCCCCTAAAAAGTGTCACATCTACCCGTAAAGTGTTTCAAAGCCACAAAAACAGGTAGCATCTGAACAAACCACGACGCAAAATGAAAAATGTACCGCTTTATAATGCCAAATGCATATCAACGTATGATGAAACACTGAAAACAGAGAAGTGTGACGCAAGCAAATGTTTAGATGAACTGCAATAGTCAAAATAAGTGCGCATCGTCGGAAGCATGACGCAAAACGTCAAAACATGTAGCATCTAAGCAGGAAATTATGTCATGATTCCAGAATCCTCCACACCAGGAAGTGCACTGTTAGTTTCACTTTCTGTTTCTCTCTTTAGGTGTGTGCTTGGTGGAATAAGGTGGGTGTTTGACTTTGTGGTGATTGAGAGTTGTCTTTTGCAGTGTTTTTTGTCAGTCTTCTGTGTATTTTGAAGTTCATTGGTCTGTCTTTTGTCATTTGTTAGTCTTGTGTGTGTCAATTGTTATTTGTCTTTAGTGGTGTGTGTTTATAGGGGTTGTTAGTTTTAGAGTTAACTTACGGGTGGGGTAATTCTATTTTTTCTCTGTTATATTTAGTTTTAGGTTTCCTTTTTTAGCTTTTATAAGTTACCTTTCTTCACTAAAAAACACCGCTGACAATGTCGGGCTGGTCAAGGAATATGACCGACAAGGAGTTTTGTGGGGTCTTATGGCTCATCTTCCATTACTTGCCGAGAATGCCAGGAATACGGCACAGCGGAGCGAAAGGGGAGGTGAATGCTGGTCCAGCAACATCTCGGCCGTCTATTTCAAGTAGAACGCACGACTCACCAAATCAAGCACCGCTGGCAGGACAGGTGACCTGCTCGACCATCTTGGCCTGGATGTTGGTGGTCCAACCGGTGCGTATATGTGTATCCTTACTCATATTGTTGTAGTCACAGCTGCAGAGCTATGCCAAATCTTACTATGTCTAAAAATCTAGAAAATGTTAATTTGTGCAGATTTATAAGTATATTGCATCCTGAGGCGTAAGGGTGGTGCATTGGTGGAATTGTGTTGCAAATGCAACGCGGCTTAAGAAATGCTCAGGGGCGCCCTATGTCTAACATGTTGTGTCACTCCTTCCGTCTGCTTCAAGCACGGACAGGGTTGTGACGTAGCATTTGCAAGGCATTCCTGCAACATATTGCCAACATCAAACCTAACGCATGTTTAATGTGGTGCAGGGCTATACAATGTGACGCATCTGCCTAGATTCATCATGTAGCAAATAAGGCGCAATGTGTGGCATGGTTTACGCCGCCGCTGCATCACAGAAGTGACGCAACAGCGGCGTAAATGTGGCGCATGGTGCTTGTTAATATGCCACATTGCTGTTGCAATGATGTGGGTTGAAAATACATATGAACTCAAGGCAAAAGGGGATTGTTGCGTGGTGACAGACACCTATGTTGAAAACAATGGGGCAGATTTTAAACTTCTGGCGCATCTCTGCTAATCAGCCGGGATGTGCCAGAACAGTTGCGACACGCCAAACCACCCGTGCGCCACCATTGATGCGCCGCATTTACAATGCGGCGCACCATGGCACATGGGCGGGCATATGTGTGTCACATCCCCCAGCGGAAAGGCGGCGCATTGCTAGAGTTGCGTCGCAAGCATGACGCAGCTCCAGCAAGGCTCGGGGTGCCCCTGTTCCTAACATGCTGCGTCAATCCTTACGCCTGCTTCAAGCAGGCGCAGGGTGTTCACACAGCATGGCCGCAAAAGTGACTGACTGAAATCTTGTAGATTTAACTCGGACACTTTTCCGAGGCGTTGCTGCGCCGAAACGCCCCCCTCCCCCTGTGCCGGAACACCCACATGTGGCATAGGGCTTTACAACGTGACACATCTCCCTAGATGCATCAAATGTAATTACCCTGCGGCATGGCTCTGGCTTAGCGCCGCCGCTGCGTCACAAAAGTGACGCAACGGTGGCGCAAATGTGGCGTACAGAGCTTGTAAATCTGACCCAAAATATTTGATGATGACCTGTAAATGGTATATTTTCACACACACAGGCACCAGTCCCAAAAGTTGCAATTTTCGGGTGATGCTTAAAACTATGGGAAAAAAAACAGTTGATTGGTGGAATGCTGGAGAAGGCAAACATTCACCCCCAGTCACAAGGATCTGGGTTTAATCCATCATTCTTTAGCTCACCACACCACCCCAGTCTGGACCCAGCCATATGCAAATCAGTCTAGATGCTGTTCCTTTATGGGAATAGTCCAGCCCGTACTGCCAAGCCAGGTCGTAGGATGCATGTTTCTAGTCCAGAGAGGACCTGGCCTGGTAGTTCGGGCTGGACTGTTCCCATTGGGCGCAGGGTAAAGACTGAATAGCATATGGCTCGGTCCAAACTGGAATGGCATGGTGATCAAATAAAAGATGGATTTAGGCCCGATCTCTGTGCTGGGCTGAATGTATGACATTGTTCTGCATTCTGTCCATCATGATAGACATGACCCTGGTAGTGTATGTAAGCATGATGCCTCATTTGGCAAGCCAACCAGGCATTGGAATCATGGGCAAGCCAACCAGGCATTGGACTCATAGGTGGGCTACTCACATCTGAGACTCTGAATGCAGGTGCAGCTGCAGAATCTGTTCTATAAAGTTCCAAGGAACATGTGCAGAGTGTGGTCTGAGCTGGATGATTGTTGTCAGGTCATTGAATGTGGGTCGTCATTAGGCGCACTTGCACTCAATGTGCAAAATGTCAATATTTCACAGCCGTGTTCATAGACATTTTTTAATGCTGCAGTGATGGCTGCCAACACTTGGTAGAAGAGGTTTGGGACAGGGGTCCATTTGTGATCATCAGTGTATGCCTCTCATGGTATATGTGTAGTCTGGTCTGCTGATTATTGTCCAGGATGATATAGAGGGGTAGCATTAAGATTGTGTGCTTTCATAGACCTCTGTCTTGTATTGTAACTTATCCTAGAGGCACATGCCATCCGTGTGGGAGTATGAGCCGAGCATTTTGTAATGGTTCTGGGAGGGGGTTATGTCAGTATTGCCAATGCAAGTTATGCAAATGTAACTGATGAAGATGATCCTTAACGTTGCATTTCTGGAGTTAGTGAGGATTGAGTGTAGGAGTCATTTTTACATTTTTTAAGAAAATTATGTGTGGGGGGATTGTTTATATGGTGTTCTTGTATTTGGAACCTTCTTCAAGGAATTTGCTGTTATATGTCTTTGCCGCAAGGTGTCTGCATGTGCCTCACAATTGATGTGGTCTGTCGGGAAAACATCTTGCCTTCCTGTGCTGCTGTGTGTTGGTGTTAGAGACTTGTTCAAGTTCTTCAACACATAGCGCTAACCATCTTTGTGGTCCATTTGGAACCAAGCTTGTGTTGTGCAAGGTGTCCATGGCATTGCGTTTGTGGCTCATCATATTTTTTCATGGCCACCTTCTGTCATTTCCTTTGTGGTGTTCATTTTGTTTTTTCTGGATGCAGATGTATAGATTACATGGAGGTGTACATCAGGCTGCTCAGCCCATGGGGGTACGTGGTCTGGGTGTAGTGGATGTCTTGATGTTTGGACCTGGCTTGTAGTAATTACATTGTAGACAAGCAATTACTGATTACAGACACATTTGCAAAAAATTGGATGAAATTATTCAACACTATTTCTTCCGACAAACACATTTTGTGACTGAGCCTAGGAGTCGACCTACAATGATGACTAGGTAAATTACATTGTTTATCATGCAGAATGGATTAGCCTGGCCCCAGCACCTCACAGATCAACAAATCCCCCAGATTCCCCAAATGCCATGATCATCCAGAGACCAAGGCAAAGGCAGAAATCTGGGCTATAGTACTAAGTACATGCACTTTGATGAGCAATACCAGTGTGCATGACATCTCACTTGGCACTTGTACTACACAATGGCAAACCAACCATTCTAAGTACCGATAATGTCCCGGCTCAGGGTGCCAGTGCTGGCCTGCCATTTGTAAGCCAACATGGGATGCTGTGGTGCAGTGTAGATGCTGGGATGTGTTGGTGAACACCCTAACCTGGTGTTGTAGCCTGCAAGGTTGCATGGAGGCATGTTGCAGACTTGTGTGAGAATGCACCCTGGACCCCCATGTATTTGTGACTGTTACCTGTCCTCTGGAGTGAGTACCTAGGGAGGAACACATTGCATACCTTGCAACAACAGTACACTGTGCTGCACCAAACATATTGCCAATGGTGGCCAACGCATATCTGCAACCTGCGCAACAGGGTGGGTCACTGACCATACGCTGTGGAGGGTGTTGGCCCTGAGATGAATCTCACTCATGCTGCTCTGGCATTAAAATTACACACATTATGGATGCGTGTTGCATCTCCATCATGTCATTGCCAAGCTGTCTTGCAGGGAATGCTGTACACAAGCCTGTTTCAGCACACCTAGCAATGGCTCATGCTGGCAGATTCACCGACTTTGTGAGGGTGCATCAGATCACACCACTGTGTGGATGTCCAGGTAAGTGGAAGGAGTGATGTGTAGTGGAGGATGCCCATGATATTGGGCTGCGCAGGTGTAGCACCTGTGTGTGCAGGACACCCATTGTGAGTTAATCCTTTATGTAGCTGAAGCATTGTGCCCATGATTTTGAAAATTGCTAGACGGTAAATCAAATACCATGATGGTCATTGATCTATGTAGGGGTGCTATGTTTCCTTTTTTGGTATGATGGTGATTGGGGCTGCTGTACCCAGGATCGGGCCAATGAATCAGTGATATGCCTACTGAAGTGCACAATGTCTATTCATTTATTCCCCCCAGTCCGGCCAAAACAGTCAGGTGCAGTTCCATGTTCACAATGCCACCAGCACTGTAGTGTGCATGGAGGACATGGCCACCCATCAAGCCTCTGCCAGAACGCACTGTCCCTGCGTGCATAAGCAATTACAACACCACATTGCAGGCCTGTGATTGACTTGGGTGAGGGAACCTGGCTGCTTACTGTCCCTTGAAGCAGACTCATAGGCACAGGTGTATAGATGACACATGACCAGGCCTTGTTGCACATTTACAAATGTATTGTGATGTCAAACCCTCTCTCACACCCACCCCCCACATACATGCCCCCTACAGTGTATTTCCTGGATTTACCCTCCAGCCAGCTGTCCAGTGCCCCTACATCATTTCTCACTGCCAGATGCTGTACATGCATGCGCAGCAGGCAGACCAGTTATGGGCCAAATTATGATCGATTTTGTTGCAAGGCATACCATTAAATTGCCATTGCTTTTCAAAATGATGCATACCAATAGGTCTCATATAACGACAGCGTAGTGAGAGCTGGATGGAATAGCATTGTGAATTACAGTTCCCACTACAGTGAGTGCAACCCTAAAAGGAACACTTATGACACCTAACAACCCCAGTTACCTGAGATTCATCTCAGCCCTCCTAAAGGACACTAGATATCACAATATTGGCAGACTTCACCCTATCTCCATGTATAGCCCACTATTTAAATGGATTGCCCCCCCCCCCAGACACCCTTTTTTCATGTTTCCCCCACAAAACATCACCCTATTGTCAGATTTTGGCGCAGAGGACACCCGATTTATATATGTTGCCCCCAAAATACACCCCAATTGAATATTTAGCCACCAAAATACACCCATATTTTCATTTTTTGCCCAAGAAAACACCCTATTTTCATAGTTTGCCCCCAAAATGCACCCTATTTTCATGTTTCGCCCACAAAATACACCCTATTTTCACAGTTTGCCCCAGAGGACACCCTATTTTCATATTTTACACCAGAGGACACCCTATTGTCTTATTTTTCACCAAAAAGACACCCTGCTGTCATGTTATAAACCCAGAAAGACAGCCAAATTTCAATGTGTGACCCCAAAGGACACGGTTTAAAATGTTTACCCCAAAAGAAGTCCTGTTTTGTTTTGGAACAATTCAAAAAATTAGACTATTGTCCATTATTTGTACACGGGACAGCCAATCTTATTTGTTCACAATCAAAATCCCTAACATTGCTATGTGACACCAGAACACATTACCTAAGCATGAACTACTGTAACTCCATTAGTTGAATCACAATGCGTTCATATGACATGCAATGTGAAGGCAACTGTGTGCCTGTTGTTACTTGGAATTGACATTCAAATGTGATACCTGTGCTGTTATGTACATCTGGCATGACAGAGAAAACCATGAATGAGACCATATGCAGCCATTTGCCACAGGACCACACTCACCAGTTAGGACCATTCCTCTTCTACACTTCTCTGCTGCAACACAAAAGCGCTCCTCAACATCCACCCTGTACACAAACCCACCAGCCACCTTGCAGGAGGGTATGCTTATCTTGCACCCTGCACAAGTCTTATGTCAGGGAAGACATTCTTACACATCAGGGCACCGGTGCCTTGTGCCACCCAGCAAAACAACACTGCACACAACCTGCTCAAATCCATCCTCCACAACATGCAGGCACTACACATGCACACAACTCTTCATATGTCACCTACATCACAAACACATGCACCTACATGTGTTCTGGATCTATGTTCACCATCACCCTCAGTGAAAGAAACTTAATTTCTCACAAGGCCCACATCAAGGGGGAGGCGTTGCCATCTCCTACAGTTTAGGAGGACACTCTTTCTAAACATGCACCTGAATGACCCAGCAGTGACCATGGTGCTACACAACTTGCATAGACAGACCAGGCAGGAGAATATCCACTTTGGCCCGTTCATTTTCAGCCCCCAGGGCCATGAACACCCATTCACCCATGCCATTGTAGCCACCATTGTACTACATCGTGAACTGTGTCCTCAAGTTCCCACTGAAATACCACCATGACCAGGACACCATCACCTCCTTGGTGATATTTCTGACATCAAAATGAGGCTGCTATTATGAACATCAAGCCACATTGCAGGAGCCACAGACAGGCACATCTCCTCCACAGTAGCCAGATCCAACAGCAGCCACACCACCATATTGACCTGCACCAGCCATCATCGTGATTGTCACATATTCACCATGCCCACCAAACACCACCACCATCATTGATCCACTTCACGAAGGGATACTGGACATTTAATAAGTTATCATGGAGCCCCTTGGCCACAGCACTCCACCTATGCTTTCATACAATGACCCTGCTGCACACGCCCTCCACCCATTGTTCGCTACCTACCCAAACACACTGGCACACCTCAAGGACAGGCAGGCAGTATGTGGCACCACTTTGCACCTTATTGCCTACGTTACGCATGTAGGCCAATGCAAGGCCCTGTGCACATCTTTTATGTGGTCCTTGCCCCAACAGCTCTTCAGTTTGTACATTCACAAAAGTATGGTTCTGGTGGTGCAAGGCCCTACATAGATGGAGTCCACTTTGTCTGCTCCAGCAGGGATGGACATAGCATTGCTTTTCTAACATTTTAAAATTTTGATTGGCATATGTGTTTGACTTACATTGGGAATCATTGTGATTGTGGACAAGTCCAAGGACTACAAGATGCACACATCAGTCTATGGCACAGGGAAATTTCTAGCTGCAATGACCACCATGACCCATCACTGACATCTGTGCACTTATTGTGACTTACCCGTTTTCTGCTCTACGGTTTCTCTGGCAGCACTGTCCTGTCAGGAGATTCCTATTACTATTTCCTCTGGTACGACTTATGCCACCCGCTCCTCCTGGTCATCCAGGACCTCCTGGTCTGCTGGGCTGCCTCCTCCAGTTCCAAGGGCTGCCTTGCGGTTTGCCGCAAGCTTTTCTTTTGTGCGGCGCTTGCAGTCATGCCACCTTTTTTTTGCCGTCAAGTACAGTCCTATTGGCCTGGCCCATGCTGTTAATTTTCATGACAATTCGCTGCCATATCGCCTCTTTTTTCCCATGGGACAGCTTGGAATTTACAAACAGCTGGTGCTGGTGGTTGGTGACCTCTGTCACCAGGATTTCATTTTCCTCATGGCTGAAGTTTGACTTCCGTTTTCGTTTGCCCTCAGCCTGTGCATCTGGGCTTCTGCTGGCAGGGTTTGCCTGAGGGTCCTGGCTGCTCATGTGTGCTTCCTGTTCCATTTTGGGGTCCTCTGTGGTCCACAGATCTCTCAATTGGTATTTGCGTCGCTTTCCCGTCTTGCCTTTTGACCCTTCCCGCAGTGTACGCTGTTGCGACAGAGTCTGAATGGGATTACGTTTCGCAAACCGCCTTACGTGACTTTTCCTCAAGTTGCGTCAGGCTGACTTGCGGCATTTTGGCGGCACCTACGTCAGTTTCTCTGACGCAGGTTGCCGCGTTGCGATAAGCTCCAACACCTTGATGATTTGGGGCTTAAGCATTGACTTGCGTCATCGCAGGGGCGACACAAGCTTTTTTACGCATCTCTGCATTGCGGCAGCAATGCTTCACTTTTCAAAAATCTTCCCCATAGTTTTTAGAAACGTTCATGGCTCACCCCACTAAAACAATGCCATTAGTGAACTAAGAGGCAATTAAGTAGTCATATAAATCTTAAACGTGATCTAGATTCTTTTTATAGTTGGAGCAACATTATCGTCAATGAAATCAATTATAAGGTGTTTATAAAGCACATATCCTGAATTTAAGTGTTTAAACATGCACTCATTAGTGTTTATTAAGAAAAAGGTGATTCTGTGAAATAAACTATTTGATTAGGACGACACAATTTGGACGAACAGAGAAGCCAGTATTGATTCCAGGTTATCTGTTTTCACAATTTTAAGTTCAACCACCAAATGAGTATTTCTCTCTCCCGGTTACATCCAAGCTCACTGTTTTCTCTTTCAATTGTGGCTCACAATGAGAAAACAAACAAAGAGATAGAAGACCCGACTCAGGATATCCAGACTCAACTAACAAGCCAAGAATGCATTTATTTAGGTGATGTCACACCCCAAACACCTTCCCCAAGCTACACACCTGTCTGTTTGCAGGGCAACATAAATAAGATAATAGCATTATTAGGTACTCACGGTACATAGAAATTACATAAGTGTGGTATAAAGTGATATAAAAGGTAAAAAAAGGTAATTGTATATTTATTAAGTTGGGGTGCATTTAGCCATTTAGTTTTGTATGTTTGTATGAATGAGGAAAGATGAATGCTGCTCCAAAAGGATAACCGCATCTCCTCTCTCCACTGCGGGTTCTCCGTTTCCACAGCTGTTTGGAAGGGTGGATATGTGGGGATATATAGGGCTTCCCACTACTGCAGCCCCCTGGAAGGTGTACCAAGACATCTGCATATGTTCTGTGACTACAGCAATACACTCAGTGAAGAGGGCCTTCCTTAGGAAGAGAAACCCTGTCTCAGCCAAATTGGCTACATCTGTTCAATCTAGTGGAAGCACCGACTCTGTAAAGCAGTGGGATCAAACCTATGTGCCTGAGCTTAGAGATGCTGCTGGAGCTTTCTTCATGCTTCTTGAATGTCTTGGACCTAGAACGGCGTGGACCTTGCTGCTCATGGTGCATCCAGAATGTGTTGCTGAGTGCTCCCTGTTTCTACTTGGCTACTGCAACAAGTACAGATGAGCAGGGTGAGGGCTCTTCCTAGTGATCACACTCTCTCTCTGCGACACCGTTTGGTATTTTACCTCTTCCTGTATCCCTTTTGCTTTTATGGTAATCCAACACCTGGTTGGATAGGCAGATTAGGAGAAACCTCTCTAGTATGAGGAAAGTACCTGTGCGCTTGCATCTATTTCTCTGTCTCAGATCTTGCTGTGGCCCTGCAGTGAGTGAGGTGCCACCCCACTTAGCGAGATATCCCTATTTTCGGTGACCAATATTTATAAGTATGTCTATAATGCAACCTGTAGAGTGCACACTTGGCTGGGAAGCAACAAACTGCAGAACAATGGAAGAAACTCCAGGGGTATGATTCGCACCCACTTACAATGATGCATGTGACAATTAGGTTCCTATTGTGTAGGGGGATAATGCTCAATCAGAAAGTTTGACTCCAGTGTCTTTCTAAGTTAAAGGAGGGCAGGAGCAGTTCTGATGTCCACTGGGATGTTGTTCTAAATCCCGGCTTCATAGACGTAGAAGGTTTGATATCTAGGTTTTTCCGTCTTGAACTTCTTTGTCTTCGGTCTTGCTATGCCCTGCTGGGGGTGTTTTCAAAACATTCTGCATTTTTCAAACTCAAAGCCAATGACACGTTTCTTTGCAGGTACAATGTACACTTTACTATTCTTTTACCATTGTGTATGCTTTGTTTCCACATTATTTCAGGCGTTTAGGATCACGAGAGTCATTAACAGTAAATGTTACCAACTCACAGCAAAGTAAATCAGGCTCAATTTGCAAAAGATTACATGCTTGTGTGGTGCTAAGCGGTGGAAACAGAAGCATTGCTCACGTTTCCTGTGCTACATGTTTTTAGCACTGACAATCGACCCTTGCAGAGCAGAAGGTTTCTGCCATAAATTTCCATCCTCCCAATCATTTGAGCAAATCGAGCGCATTTGGGACGAGCAACCCTTGGAAGTGATGCAAAAACAGATCATCTCCCATACAGTAGCAGCGCACGATCTTTGAAAGTGGTGGGATGTAATACCTGCCCCATATTCCAAGCGAGCTTGCAAGCAACCCAAACTGGAGGGCTTAGGGATGTTCTTTGCAGAAAAAAAGAAACAAAATAGGTTTAAATGTTGCGTTTTAATGCACAATTTCCGTGTGAATTATCTAAAAAACCATAGTCTCGGGAAAAACACTAATAAAATATTCCAATACTTTCCTTCTGTTTGAATGAAGCCTAACACTTTTTTTCCCAAAATTTGCTATGTGGTTCCACTTATATGATATTATTCACCTCCAGTGTGCCACTGCCAGTTTCTGTGTGATTGGTACCCTCTTTATATCAAGAATTGCACACAATATGTGAATATTAGAATTTTGCCATTCATTCGGCCCGTATGTCATGCCTGCTCCACATGTCAAGATTCAAGATTCAAAAATAGCTTTATTCGATGTTTGACAAACACCATATAAGCAAACAGTACACAAATGCGATTAAAAACAACGTTAGTTAAACATTAACATGCTAAAAAGAGATTTTTACAAAAAAATACATACTCATTACCCTAGTCATTCAGTTAATCTAATATTAAAAACCTTGTAAAAAAATGTTCTGGAGAGCGATTTGTATATGTATCGTTACAATTTCATGAAAGGAGGGTTGAGGTAAATATGACATATTTATGTATTATATGGTGTTGTTAGGCACAGAATAATACTTCTACAAACCCTCAACCAACTAATCGTTACTCATAGATCCTCTACATTTTATAACGAACGACAGGAATTTTATCATCACTCCAATAGTACATTCGTCTTGAAGCAGATACAATCTGTGGAGGGCTGCTTTACAACTTCTCAGGCCCCACAGTTTTAACAAAGGCAATAGATGTTTTTTCCTACCCCATTGATAGTACTTGCAAAAAAGTATACAATGTATGTTAGACTGAGTAGCTACTCCGTCACACGGGCAATTAATCATTTTCATTGACCAATCATTCGGGGCAGGGAACGTTATTAACCTGAAAAAACTGTCTGTCCTCAGACGAGCTAGCAGCATTCGATGGTAAGGGGAGATATTTGGCTCCAGATAGGGATGTAGACCATGATCATGCAAAATCTGGCGGTGGGCTATAATGGTGGACTTATTCCCATCTAGATAATATCTCCTCTCCTCCAATAGGCCAAGACATGTCTCTTTTAATACTTTTTTGGGGATTTGAGCGCATGATAGTGGGTCCGAAAAGAATTCTGGGTTACCGATGGAGTTCAGGAATTTTTTAACGTAGGCTAGCCAAGGTTGTTTAGCGCCATTTCCTTGCTGCAGGCAATCCTGAATTACCTCCCTATTAAAGGTCGTGTCCTCGCATGTCCAGATCTTATGCCACAACATAACTGGTGCTATCTTTATGATGTCACTAATATGAGATCTATCCAGTTCGTTGTGGCAGATGGTAGTGGATGTGGAACGTGGGACTCCTAAGAGGTACCTCAGGAAGGCATTCTCCGTCCTTTGGATTTCGGAGCTATCTGCAAAACCCCAAATCCCCGCCCCATACACAGCTGTGGACACACATTTAGCTGCATAGATCTTAAGTAGTGTGTCTACCGGTTTCCCGCCCAATTTTTTAGCGAATTGCTTAACCGCCCCTATTGCGCGGGCAAAGGCCAAATTTCGGGAGGTAATCGCTGTAGACCATGTCCCCCTGTTATTAAAAATGATGCCCAGGTAAGAAAAAGTTTTCGACATCGCTATCTTTGAATTATTTACAAAGGTTTTGCAATCTGGTACTTTTTTTCTCGTTGTACATGACATCGTGAAAGTTTTCCCCACATTTATTATGAGACCTCTAGAGCTCATAAAGGTTGCAAAGCCCGTTAGTGCCTTTTGGAGTCCCCGCTGAGTGCGTGCCATAATCACCGCATCGTCAGCGTATAACAATAACGGGACTGCGAGTCCATTTATCTTGGGGTAATCCACCTCCAGGACATTCATCGAGTCTGCTACCTCGTTTATGTACAGGTTAAATAAAAACGGTGCGAGGATGCAGCCCTGGCGAACGCCCTTTGCAATTGGGAATTTTCTGGTTTGCTCACCGTTTTTCCCATATCTCACCGTGGCACCTGCATCTCTGTAAAGTTCCTGGATAAAAGTTAGGATGTTTTTATCTATCCCCATTTTAGTCAGGGTTTTCCACAGGGTTCCATGATCCAGACAGTCGAAAGCCGACGTTAGGTCGACAAATGTCAGGAACAAGTTCCCTTTTTTTGATCCAGTATATTTGTTTATTATAAGGGACAGGTTTAAGCCCTGCTCTATGGTTCCCACCCCCGACTTAAAACCATACTGGAATTTTGAGAGTATCCCGTTAGTCTTGGCCCAAGTTTGTAGTTTAGTTAGGAGTACCCTGCCAGCGACCTTCATTAAATTATCTAACAGAGAAATGGGGCGATAACATTTTGGGTCTTGTCTGTCTCCTTTTTTAAATATTGGAATGACTATCGCTTCCTTCCATGTGTTGGGGAAACCTATTTTAGTATAAGCATTTAGGACATTTGCCAATAAGGGTGCCCAGAGGTCAACGTTCCCTTTAAATAGATCAATGGGTATACCGTCAGGCCCTGGGGCCTTTAGGCTTGCACTCTGAGAAATCGCTTGTTCCAGGTCTACGGGGGTGAACATTACATTTAATGGAAAATTTCCATGTGGTTGTAGAAGGATCTGACTCCCCTCGGCCAACTCCTCTTGTGAGGTCAACACAAATGCGTCTTTCTTGTAAAGGGCAGTAAAATGCTTGACCCAGACATCTTCAGCTATGCCAATTTCCATGGTGTCTACCTTCCTATCTAGAAAAAAGGGGGCATTTACCTCTTTCCAGAAGGACGTGTTATCCCTTAGTGCGCTTGCCTTTATCAAGGCTTCCCAAGCTGCATTTTTGAGTTCTTTCTTCCTTGTCAGGAGAGTCAGCTTATAAGCTTGTCTAGCCTCCTTGACTTGGCTGCTATCCCTGGGTATAGTCTTTAATGCCTGTAGAAGTGCTTTATGGGCACTTGTGCAGGCTCGGTTAAACCAGCCATATATTCTCAATTCCTCTCTTGCCTTTAGTTTTTTAGTTAGCTTAGAGTTTATTTCGATTTTAATCTCATTGAATGCCTGTAATATTTGTTCTGGGTTAGTGCTTAGTTCCAGGCAGGTATTAAATTGTCTAATTTCTTTCTGTATTAGGTCTTTCAAAAAGTTCGTGGGTTCAATTTTTGCCCATTTAATGGCATAGCCATTTTTCTTGGCCAGTGCCACTGAACGGCCATGCAATATATCCGTGGTGCTTATTTTTTGAGTACCAGGTTTCCCTAGTTTAAGGGAAATACTAATGGGAAAATGATCTCCTATTGCTAGGGCCTCCGTTTCAAACCCGCCCACCCAGCCTTGATTCCTGTTTGAGACTAGGATAAAGTCTATTACAGTACCTGCCCCATGACCAAAAAAGGTTGTTTGAAACACTACGGGTGGCTGGCAAAGTTCATTTGCGAAAGCCAAATCCCATTCATGCATAAAATGGTTTAGCAGATTTCCCCCTACGGAGTGTTCAAAATGTGTGGTGGGAACCCCTTGTGAGTCAAAAATGCCACAATTTTTTGTTTGGCTATATGGACATAGGTGGCAATTGAAGTCCCCTGCTATAAGTAAGCAGTCTGCCGCCTGGCCGCCTCTCTTTAGCAGTGAATCCAGTTCCGCTATTAGAATTTTTACCTCTACTTTTGGCATATTATTGTAAAGGTTTATCAAAAAGTAGGAGCGCCCATTTAATTTAAAAAACAATCCTTGTAGTGAGCTCCCTACACCTGCTTTTGGCCCATTTGCCTGATACATGTTCTGTTCTATATTACAGAGGTTAGAGGTAAAGATACAGAGTCCCCCCGAACCCCTGCCTCGATTACCCTGGATCGAGGGCACGTAGAAAGTACTAAAGCCCTCTACTGATGTCTCATATGGGTCCCAACACTCCTGTAGGCAGACTATATCCTGCTTTTCCATGAAGGTTAGGAATAGCTGGTCACGCGCTTTTTTCGCAAGCCCGGCAATATTCCAGGAAGATATCTTTAGCAGACAAAACCCCTCAGTGATGGGGCAGGGTTCTTCCTGCCTAAGTTGTGAGACCATGCCCTCTTGCAAGGCTTCAATCTCGTTATCGAGTTGGGTCTTAGTCCTATCTACTATACTCAGATATGATTTTGTGTTGGTAATTTCAATTGTGGACCCAGTATCGTTCTCGGTCCATGACCTGCTGGATCTTTCAGTTAATTGCTGGCTTAGACGGTTTCCTCCACGCGTGTCTTGTACTAGTGGAATCTCTGCCAACGCAAGATTATTATTTTCTACTAGGGAAGGGACCTCATGGATCTTATGTAGGGGAGCAGTGACTTCTAAGACCCCTGTGGTAACCTTTATTGGTCAATCGACCATGTCTAAACAGTCGAATCTGTTCCTCATGGGGACCCCCTCCCAGTAATCGAAATTTGGGTTGCCTCTGCTATGGTACCAGGGGCGGGAATTCCAGCCTCTGTTCCATCCATTATTATTGTTATTCCTATTTGTTTTTCTATTAGTATACCCCACCTGTGTCCAGGGCCAATCCTGGACATCTTCCCATCCAGTTCTGTTTTCATAGTTCGGGGTATTTAACGGAGGATAAAAGAAGGAAAGGCGCTGTACATCCACCCCTCCCCTTTTTTCAAGTGCTGGCCAGGAAGAAATATAGTCAGCCATGGCGGGATCGTCACAGTTGACTATGACACAGTCACCCTGTAAGCTTTTTTTAGTATCCCCAATCCAAAACACTCTTCTAACTGAGTTGATTCTGCTATGATGCGATGGCTGTATAGGTCTGTTTTGGCTAAGCCATTGCAGAACTTTATTTCTCAGTGACCACTGGGGCTCATCCGAGCCCTCTGGTAATTCTGAGACCCCTGTTAGGACAACAGTGAACGGGGTGGCCTCAGGTGGCAGATGGAACGGCCGTCTAGGTCTAGATCCCGTCCTCTGTTTCCCCTGAGCTTGAGAGGGCTGAGAGGGGTGAGATTTTTGGAGTTTTTGTCTATTCTCCTTTAGGTTTGCTAGCTGAGTATTTAGGGCTACTAGAGCTGGGGTGGGTTGTGCATTATCACTAATGGCTGGGGTGGGTTGTGCATTATCACTAATGGTGACGAGTTGACCCTTTCCCTCTACAGTTTGGGGTTTAGGAGTATTTTGTGAATTCTGTTTAACATTTTTGGTGGTCTGGATATTCCCTTCTTTATCTGGTCCACCGGGCTTTGGGCAGACAACTGATGTTGTGGAGGGTTGAGTTGGTTTGGCCAATATGGCCGGTTTAGTTGGTTGTATCGTCTTCCCCGCCCCCGTGTCTAGGGTGCTAAGTGACTTTTGCATGAATGCAGGAGTATTTAGTTTGGCGAGTTGTTTTTCAATTACCCTTATGCTTTTCTCCAGGGGTTTCAGATGGTATTTTAACAGTTCCCCCATGCTGTTTGTGAGAAAATCGTGTAGTGTCACACATGAGGTACAGGGTTTTTGTAAGCCCCCTAATGCGCCCAGTGCATCTAAGTTCCCTAGTGGCGTGATGTTCCGTGGAGGCGTGTTTAGAATCACACTGTTTGTTGGTGATGGTGTTTGCAACACTACGGTGTTGTTAGTGTTTATGTTCAGGTTGCTTGGTATCCCACCATTTGGTGGAGCTAATGAATGCATGTGTGGGTTCGACCCCTTGTTTAACCTCTTTGGTATGGCACCCTCCCTGGCCCCCGTGATGTTAGATTCTGTGGCTATTTCATGATTTTGTAGGAGTTGTAAATCTGGTGTTTTTTCCAGATCCTCCCTAGAATCAGAATCAGAGCCTAGTGACAGCTGTGTTGCTGACAAATCCACAGTATTTGAAACTGTGTGAACTAATGCACTTGTTGTATTCAACAGGGGTATGATAGGCCCCTTTTGTATAGGGGTTTGTGCTGAGGCCAGCGGGCCCATAGACGATCTTTTTCTGGCAATCTCCAGTTCATGAGACACCCGTCGGTCTAGCAATTGGATAGTATTGTCAATGGCTGCATTGGCCTTGTGTAGAAATAGGTCAAGTGGACCAGTTATGTCGGTGGTTTTGTCTGTTTTTTTGCTTCTAGTGACTCTGGACATAATTGGGCGCTCTGTGTTACTGGGTTGATAACTTGTAAATCGCGAGCAAAACTAGTATCGCTGTTACAACTAGAATATGAAGCCCCACTAATATTGACCACACAAAGCAGCAGGTGGGCGGAGAAAGATATAAACACAAAAGCTAAAATAGAAATACCGTGGCCCAGTCCAGTCCTGCACAGTCTGGAACGGGCTGAAACGGGCCCGCCCTTGGCCCGGGCTTCGCCTCGCGCTTCTCCACGCGCGCGTCCCGCGTTGCGTGGAGTATGGTTTGATTTAAAGGGAGGGTGATTGGGCGTTACCGCCGGGGGAAGAGGCACCAGGTGGTGGAAGCAAAGGCTTCTGGTCCTCGCAGTCCCCCGGTGCAGGCAGCCAACCAGAGTGGGGTCTAGCGCACGCTGGGAGCTGTTGGACACTCCGTCGATCAAGGAGGAGCTCCCACCAGCAGCGCGACCTCAGAGGGTTTCTCCAGGCAATTTGGCGCTAGTCCGCTTCCAAACGTCCTTCAAGGCAGCAGTAGCACGGATTCTATGAGTGGCACCCGCGAAGCGGGTGTCACGAAAGGTAAATAGGGAACGGCAGATGATGGGCGTTACCGCCGGGGGAAGAGGCACCAGGTGGTGGAAGCAAAGGCTTCTGGTCCTCGCAGTCCCCCGGTGCAGGCAGCCAACCAGAGTGGGGTCTAGCGCACGCTGGGAGCTGTTGGACACTCCGTCGATCAAGGAGGAGCTCCCACCAGCAGCGCGACCTCAGAGGGTTTCTCCAGGCAATTTGGCGCTAGTCCGCTTCCAAACGTCCTTCAAGGCAGCAGTAGCACGGATTCTATGAGTGGCACCCGCTCCACATGTCAAAAATGCTTCTAGTATGTCAGTGCCAATATTTTCTCGTGGGTGCCTCCCCCTACCTCCAATGCCATGGTTATACTCCCTTGGGTCAAGAATGACCTTCAATTTTTAAGCAGCAGCATTGCTTCATCAGCGTCCTTATATTACAAAACTGCCTCCAGTATTCCCGGGCTAGCATTTATGTCACATGTGCCCCCCTTACAAGTATTTCTTCCATTAACCCAGTTCCAATAGGTGGCAACACTCTCATCATCCCTCTCTCAAACTAGCCAATATTCACTCCTACTCACTGGTGAATCTTCCATGGCAAAAACTTAACAGCAATCCAGCGCTGGGCATAGCAACCAGCAAGACATCATACGAAACAAGGAGCTAAACAGGGCAGCAGAACCACAAAGAAGACCCGCCTGAAGTCCAGTCCCAGCTTCTGGCAGTGCTAGAATTCAAAGTCCAATCAGAAGCTAGGACAAGGCTTGGGATCACCTCCCTTTCCCCGCTGCTAAGTGTGGATTTTTCTTGGGCATAGGGATGCACTTATATGCAACCTGACAACCCCTTTTTAGCAGATATACTGTACAGCCAGAAGCATGCTCAATATATCTGGTAAATAAAATGATTGTGCCTGTGTGAGGGGATCGTAGTTTAATTGGACCACTCATACACGCATATTACAAACATCTACCTACAAAGTGTGTGTTCCTAAACAGCATTCTGTTGATCAATCAATCAATCAATCATGGACATTTATATAGCGCACTACTTACCCGGAGGGTCTCAAGGCGCTTGGGGGGGGGGGGGGTGCTGCTACTGCTCGAACAGCCAGGTCTTGAGCTTCTTCCTGAAGGAGAGGTGGTCTTGGGTCAGGCGCAGGTCGGTCGGGAGGGAGTTCCAGGTCTTGGCGGCCAGGTGGGAGAAGGACCTTCCTCCTGTTGTCGATCTTCGGATGCGGGGGACGGCGGCGAGGGCGTGACTGGCTGATCGGAGGTGGCGTTTGGGAGCATAGAAGTTGATGCGGTTGTTGAGGTAGCTCGGGCCTTGGTCGTGTAGGGCTTTGTGTGCGTGGGTGAGGAGACGGAAGGTGATTCTCTTGTTGACGGGGAGCCAGTGCAGGTCTCTCAGATGTCCGGAGATGTGGCTGCGTCGGGGGATGTCGAGGATGAGTCTGGCTGAGGCGTTCTGGATCCGCTGGAGTCTCTTCTGGAGCTTGGCGGTGGTTCCGGCGTAGAGGGCGTTGCCGTAGTCCAGTCGGCTGGTGACGAGGGCCTGGGTGACCGTCTTCCTGGTCTCGGTGGGGATCCACCGGAAGATCTTTCGTAGCATGCGCAGGATGTTGAAGCATGACGAGGAGACGGCGTTGACTTGTCTGGTCATGGAGAGGGAGGAGTCCAGGATGAAGCCCAGGTTGCGTGCGTGGTCTGTCGGTGTGGGTGCGGTGCCCAGGGCGGGGGGCCACCAGGAGTCGTCCCAGGCGGAGGGCGAGGAGCCCAGGATGAGGACTTCCGTCTTGTCTGAGTTCAGTTTCAGGCGGCTGGTCGTCATCCATTCGGCTACATCTTTCATCCCTTCGTGAAGGTTGGCTCTGGAAGCGGCGGGGTCGTTGGTCAGTGAGAGGATCAGCTGGGTGTCATCGGCGTAGGAGATGATGTTCAGGTTGTGTTGGCGTGCGATGGGCGCGAGGGGGCTCATGTAGATGTTGAAGAGGGTGGGGCTCAGCGAGGATCCTTGAGGGACGCCGCAGATGACTTCGGTGGCCTCTGACTTGTACGGTGGTAGGCGGACTCTCTGTGTTCTTCCGTCGAGGAAGGAGACGATCCATTCCAGTGCCTTTTCCTGAATTCCGACGTTGCTGAGGCGCTGCACTAGGGTGCGGTGGCAGACAGTGTCGAATGCCGCGGAGAGGTCTAGGAGGATGAGGGCCGCTGTTTCTCCGTTGTCCATCAGGGCTCGGATGTCATCGGTGGCAGCGATCAGAGCGGTCTCGGTGCTGTGGTTGGCTCGGAAGCCAGACTGTGAGGGGTCGAGGGATCCATTCGTCTCGAGGAAGGCGGCCAGCTGTTTGTTGACGGTCTTCTCGATGACTTTGGCTGGAAACGGGAGGAGCGAGATGGGGCGGTAGTTCTTGAGTTCGGTGGGGTCCGCTGTTGGTTTCTTAAGTAGAGCGCTGAGTTCGGCGTGCTTCCAGCTCTCCGGGAAGGTGGCGGTGTCGAAGGAGGTGTTGATGATGTCCCGCAGGTGGGGTGCGATGACAGCGTCGGCCTTGTTGAAGACGTGGTGAGGGCACGGGTCGGTCGGAGATCCGGAGTGGATGGAGTTCATCATGCGGACGGTGTCATCGGTGCTGATCGGAGTCCAGGCGCGGAGGGTGGTGGTGGGTTGGGTGATGGGTGGGTGGGTGATGGGTGGGTGATGGGTGGGTGATGGATCATGACAAAGCCCCCTCCTCTTCCTCCTGTTATCAGAATCCTGGAAAGGCCAAGAGAGCTGACACGGTCTCTTCCAGTGTACATGAAACATGAAAGTCATGTTTCAGGAACTGCTAAATCAATTAAAGATCAACGTAGGCAGAGGCAAGAGGCAGGATGTGGAGGCTCACAGGTACCAACCTGAGGACCCTGTTGACACGTTGCAATAGCTCAAATAGCTTGACCAGCCCGTACATCAGTTTCATAGGCATATGTATATATATATATATATATATGTAAGCACTCGGACAATACAAGTCTGTGGTAGGGTGACCAGCCGTCCGTAAATTTCACGGACAGTCCGTAATTTCGGCCGTCTGTCCGTTGTCCGTGAAGGATTCTTTAACGGACGCCATTTGTCCGTAATTTTAACTGGTCACACAGCTGGCCCCCACCTCCCTTCTTGACTCTAATGCTGCTGAGGTCGGGTGTAACAGACTCCGATGCTGTATGAAAGCTCAGATACCCACCAGCACTGGAGAGGCACAGCGGGATGGCAACCCTCACACCTTCAGCCCTTGATGAGCTGGTAAAAGGTGCTTGAAGGTGACTGAGAGGGAGGGACTGCAGCTTCAGGAGCAGGGGCATCTATTCAGATGCAAACAGTCCTGAATGCATCTTGTATCTGCAATTGGTGTGAGACATTCCCCCTTTCTGCCCAGGGCCCCAAACATCCTAGCACGTGGTTCTCTTCACATAGCTTAATTAGTCACTACATTGTAAACCAACCTCGATTCTTCAAACATGCAGTCTATATTGTAATGAAATAAAGAAATGGCACAATCGCACCCAAACTGATTAACAAAGTATGGAGGACAATTAGTTAAATTAGTTCTCTTGGAGTATCTCCTTTCAGTACTGTACATCAGCGTAGGGGGGGGGGTGAGGGGGCAAAATTAACATTTTGGAAACGCAGCCTGTCTTCTCATTGTCTTGTCCAGGAGGGGGTGAAGAGCCCTAACCCACCCTGTGGAAGAGACCAAGATGATACTAGAACACTGCATGCCCACCCCTGTGCCCACCCTGGTGGATGCTGTCCCCCCCCCATGTGGTGGCTCCTGCCCCCCCTGTCGGTGATGGCTCCTGCCCCCCCCTGTGATGGATCCTGTCTCTGCCCTGGGTGGCTCCTGTCCGAGTCCTGATATGGCTTCTGCAGCGAGGGTGAAGTTCTTGATGGGTGGGCGAGTGAGTAAGTGAAGGGATGGCTGGATGAATTAGTGAAAGGGTGAATGGATGAATGAAAGATTGAATAGATGGATAATGGGAGAGGATGGATGGATTGATGAGTGAGTGGAAGGATGGAAGAGAGAAAAGGGAAATAGCTGGATGTATGGGTGGAAGGGTAGCAGGATGGGTGAAAGGATGGATGAGTGAACAGGTGGATGATGAGTGGGTGGATGGATGAGTGAAATGATGGATGGATTGATGAATTGATAAGTGCAAGGGCGAATGGATGGACGGATGAGTGAAAGGGTGGATGTAAGGATGGATGAGTGAGTGAAAGGGAAGTTAGATGGACAACATGATGAAAAGATGAGTGAAGGAGTGAAAGAATAAATGGATAAGAGAAAGGATGCATGAGTGATAGGGTCAATGAATGGATTCATGAGCGGATGAGCAGATGGCGAATGGGTGGGTGGGTGGATGGATGGAAGGAAGGATTGCGAAGTGAAAGTCGATGGAGAGAGAAAGGGAGGATGATGGATGACTGAAAGGGTAGATGGGTGGAAGAATGAGTGACTGGGTGGATGGATGAGTAAGTGAAAGGATGGCTGGATGGGTGAAGGGGTAAATGGCTGGATGGATGAGTGAATGGATGGATGGGTAGAAGAGTGGATGGATAAGGGTACAGATGGATAGGGTGAAAGGGTGGATGGATGGATAATGGTTGGATGAGTGAAAGGATGGATGAAGGGATGGATGAGTGAAATGATAGATGGAAGGATACATGATGGATAGGTTTGCAAATGGCTGAATATTTCTAAATATGGCAGGGCTTGCTTATATACTATTGCGCGACCTCTGATGTGTCTGTAAAACGTATCCAATTGTCCTGAAGTTTTGTCCTGAATTTTGACTTCCTGTCCTGAATTTGTGTCCTGAATTTTGACCCTTTGTCCTGAATTTTTACACTCACCGTCCTGAATTTGTACCAATGCCAGTTGGTCACCCTAGTCTGTGGTGCCAAGGCCATATGAGGGACTCCTGCAGGAACTGTGCGGATTCGCATCAGCGGCAGGCGAGGGAGATATGCACAGCATTTAACTGAGTATACAGTGGCTGCCTGCTCGAGACGGCAAAAAGAACATTTTATTGAGTAGTGGCCTCCAATAAACAATAGAATTATCATTGATACTGCAATATGGAGCACTGAGACCCCACTCATTTGTTATTCATTCTGACGCGAAAATAATACCTGCTGTTTCCTGATTGGCTGTAGCCCCCACCACTGGAGTGAACATTTGTTTAAAAGGACTGAAAGCTGTGCAGAATCCATGAATGATTTATGGCACTGATGAAGGTATTATACCGAAACACGTTTGCATATTCAATCATTTGGAAGACACTGTGAGTGCTCCGAATGTGTGTAGTTGTTGTGTGACAAGACGAACGTGTGTGTGTGTGTGGGTGTGCGTGTGTGTGTGTGTGTGTAACATGTGATTTACTTAAAATCACATATCTTTCATGACTTGCCCTAATGCAGATGTTTGTACATCAGCATGTGTGTGCAGCTGATAAAGTAATTGAATTGTGACCATTGGTAAATATGGTGTTGCTCTATTTTTCTATTGTTAGTGGAATGCATTTTTTCATGCTATGATCTGTTGGATAAAGTATAGCAAAAACAAGTCTCAAATTTGCTGTAAGTGTTGAGAGTTTCTTTTTTATTGTTTAGGAATTGCAGTCCTTATCTGTTTTAAAAAAAAACTGGTTACTCTTGCAATGGTTTGTGTAACCACTCTCTCATGGCATTTCTGGATTGCCATTGCCATTGTTTACAATTGTGTATGAGCACGATCAGTTGATAAGGTGCAGCCTGTTGGATCAGTGACATATTGTATCCAACATAGATCCAAGTTCCCTCCATTTGATGGCTTTCCTGCCTATTTTAGTTAGCTGTGTCCTTCCACTGCTTATGTTAGGGGACAATTTGTTAGGGTCGAAGCCTGCGAGAGCATGTACTAATGCATGTGTCTCACTTGCAAGACACTGTTGTTAAAAAAAAGGGCTTGGACCACTCTTCTTACTTACCATTTGTTGGCGTGTATGGCACTCTTTCTTACAGCCTCGTAATTTGTAACGCAGGTCTAACATAATTTCTGTTCCTCTCTGTGGAGCAGGGACCAAGCACTGATTGATTCAATTTAATCAGTGCCCGTCCACTGCTCCCGACATGATTGCATTATGATTTTGTTCTCTTCGACATGCAAATATTTATTTTCTATAGTTAACATTCTTATATTTTGCCAATTCTTTTTTTTCTCGTTTTTCACTCAGGTTTTCCTTTTGTTTTTGCTCGTGAGCCCCGTTCTCATACGGTGAGAATTATTTTATTGTAAAGTGACATTGTTTCTTTCTTATGTGTAATTTCTGGAATTTGTCTTTAACACATAATCGTGCAGTACACCCCCAATCCACCCCACTCCAATCCGCCCCACTCCAATCCAGGCCACCTCACACCACACTATCTGCCACACTCAATCCAATCCACTCCACCTCAGACCAATCCAGTCCACCCCAATCTAATCCACTCCAATCCAGCACCCTCTTTGTCCTGCCAATCCACCGATTCCAATATGCCCCACTATAATCTAAAACAATAGGCCCCACTCCAATCCTAAACAATCTGCCCAACTGTAATCTTCCACACTCCAATTGTCCACATACCAAATCAATCTGCTCCACTCCAATCTGCCCTGCTCCAATCCAAAACAATCAGTCCCACTTCAATCTGCCCACTTCATTCAACCTCATACCAATCCCAAAGAGTCTGCCCCACTCCCATCAAAAACAATCTTCATCACTCCAATCTGCCCCACTCCAATCCAAAAAAACCTGTCCCACTCCAATCTACCCAACTCCAATCTACCCCCACCCCAATCCAAAACAATCATCCCCACTCTAAACCACCCCACTCCAATCTGCCCCACGCCAATCCAAAAGCAATCAGCCCCACTCTAATCCATCCCATTCCAATCTTCCCCACTCCAATTCAAAACAATCTGGCTCACTCCAATCCTAAACAATTCTGCCCCACTTCAATCCCCTTCATTCCAAACCACCCCATTCCTATACTCCCTACTCCAATTCGCCCCACTCCAATCCAATCCACCTCACCCCAATCAACCCACTCCATCCCAATTCTTCCCACTCCAATCCACCACAATCTACTCCACTCCAATCGAATCCACCCCACATGGGTGACGTTCCGGCGGCACAAACCTTGAAATTATATCTATGTTTTGAATGGCCTCATAGATATGGAGTAAGGCAAGGCAGTGTAAATAGCTGTGTCGCCTTACTCTGAGCTTGGGAGGCATTCCATGGGCATTGCGGTGGGTGTTCCCACGCAACACCCATGAATGTTGGCTCTTTCCCAGATTTACAAAACCATGTAAACCTGGGGATGCTCCAAAACCTTACGCTTCCCAAAGTGAGGCATAATGAGGAGAAATAGCTTTATTTCTCCTCATTTATTCCTCTTTCCATGTGTCTGCATTCTGCAGGACACATAGAAAGAGAGAAACACTCTCAGGATTGCTCCCTTTTACACATAAACAATCCTGTCGACAACACCGGCACATTTGCAAGGGTGGACAGCGTTGGGGGTAAAGGACAGGAATGCACTGAATTCGATAAATACAGTGCATTCCTGCCTTTTCACTTTTATGTAGGCTGCCCTATACCCTTATAGATGAGGCTCTGAGGGCTTAGAAAGTTCAAGCATCATTCATCCATATTCTCACCTTTTAACTTGGTTTCAGGAAATGAAGAAATAGGTATCTGCGTGCAGCACCACTGCCAATTCCGGTTGCACTGTATGGTGTCATTAACATTTAAATATTGCTATTTAATATTGTGATGCTGTGTTTTCTTTTGTTCGGGTATTTTTAGGGTTACATCATGCATGCAAATGAATTAAGTACGGAAAGGAACATTCGGAGAAAAAAATGAATTATACATGCAGAGGCAATCTCCGAGGCAGATCATTTCTTAATTGACCTTTCTGTCACTTGGCGGGGTTTTTCTCTGCATTCTGAGTATTCGGCCTTTATCACTTGTCATATTACATAGTTCATAAATGAAACAGCTGAACAGGGCCCCTGCAGGGCACATCTGGCATCAAATATTATTAAGGAATTCAGTGGTGAAATGAGTGCGCTGACACACCGATAGACACTAAACTGTAACCACCTTGCTGCAGGGATATTGCCCATTAATGATGCTTCATTCTTTATAATAACCTGAATTTAAATAGTATTTTTACCCACGCATCGAATCATTTTTTTTTAGAATTGTGTCAGCTGTTTGCCTTTGATTCCAATTACTGTAACACCGAACATATTTGAGCCCAACTGTTGTATCATTTCAGCCCAGTATTACTCACTGTTGGCCCCAGGCAAACACCTGTTAAATGTATGTTTGTCCAAAAGCCTAAAAAAATGTTATTTAAAGCAGGAGTTCATCTATTTGTCTTTCACCGCTTGGCTTTTCAACACAGAATGGTGTTTCACAAGCATGCTCCACGAATGATCTTTGGGCCCTGTCATCGCCATGTTCTTTATTTTTAGCGATTCTGACCTCTTTTCTGTAGGAAATAAAGAAATACGGCATGTCTTACGTTCAGTTTATTGCTCGCCTAGGTATGCCAGAAATAGAAATGGCTGAAAATATGTTCCAATCATCAGTCGAAAATCTTAGTGAGAGGAATGGTCATTGTTTATTTTAGTATTTTTTTGTAGGCAGGGCAGTCTACGTTTGCTTCAGAATGCTAAAGAATGTCAACAAAGCAATCACGGACGTAAAGATGGCATTATTGTGTCTCTCTCGTAAGCAGAGACGGGATTTTCAGTGTCAACAAAGATGCAAATGGTCATCAATTCCTGAATCGGGTAGCTGTGTAAATAACAGGAGGCCACTCAAAGGGCAAAGGCAATTGGCAATAATATTTAGAAGCAGGGACACATAAGCTGTTGTTAAGTAAATTCCAAAGATGACCAGAGGTAGCCAGGAGGTATATTTCAAGTAGAAGGTTTATTGGTTAGTTCTGTAGACGTAAGTTATAGGTCTTATAGAGGTCTTAAGGAGATCCCACCACAAGCAACATGGTTGCTGCTCAGCCCACTCTCTTCAACTGTCATTCACTCCACACAAGCAGGCACACCAACATTCCACTCTCTCTGTCATATTCATTCTGGCTAAGCAGCTAAGGAGGAGATGCACTTGTAGGAATCAAGGTATAACATAAGCAAAGTGGAGTAAAATGTGGTTTGAGGGTTATAGGGGGCCTTCTACAACATGTTTTGGGTCATTGGCATGGATTGGGACGAGGTGACGGTTATCGGCAGAGCTAGAGCAGCCACTCCCCTTTCGCCACGTCAGGACGATGCACGGTCAGCAATGGCCCGGTAGCTGCTGAAAACGGAGACGGAGAGTAGCTTTGGGCAGTGAGCCGCCTCACATCGGCTTTGTTATCTGCAATTTGATGACATCTAGCAGCTTTGTTATTTAAAAATAAAGGGGATATTGAAAGTGAAGCCAAATAACAGGATTTGCTGGCAACAAGGCAGACTCGAACACTCTGAGCCTCTGGAAAAAGACGGACAGGAATAAAGGAGGGAAAACAAAGAGGCAAAAGCACGACGTTTGGCAGACAGCTGCTGAAGTGTGTTTCAACTGACAGCATTAATTTCTTTGAAGCTTGTTCCTGGGTCACTGGGCACAACGGCAGTCCCTTTGGGCCCCCTAGTTTTTTTTGGTTTTTGTTGTTGTTGTTGTGCCTTGTGCCTTGATGGAGAACTTTCTGGACTGAGCGTTTGATTTACTGGCCTGACAGGGTGTGCTTGATGGCAGTTTCCTTTCTAGAGTCCAGCAACCAGGAATTCAGGTTACAAGAGATATAGTTCTGGTTAGCAGACGCTGAGACACGTTTTGGCTGAGCGGCCCCCTCTCCTCCAGGATTGGCAGCAGACCAGCTACACACAAGAAGTGAAGCATAGAGAAGCGATATGTTTCTATTGCAGCTGACCACCAGGTTTCTCACCTGATGGTAAGTGTGCGTGCTTTGCTGCTCTCTTTGGCAAAGTGTTGAAGCGCTACCTGGTAGGGGGTTGCTGGGGGGGTCTTAGGCGAACAAATACATGGTACCTTGCTCTGTGTATTCCTGTACCCTAACTGCCACTGCAAACAACATTCCTGAGACTGGGATTGACTCTCAAGTGGAGGGGGGAGAGGGGGATAGGGGGAGAGTTAAAGGCGGAATGTAAAATCTATTGGAGTTAGTCTCAAAATGTGAAACTTCTCTAAAACTGCTGAAGCTGCAAACCATCTAGATTTCCCTGCCCTGGCTCAGAGGGTCAAAAGCGAGTTGGACAGGCTCCATCCCAGTAAATCGGGCCTCCTCTTTGCGGAAAGATCTAGCAATGCCCAAGAAATCCCGGAACACATTCTGGCAGCTCCAGAACTTTTTCAACAAAGGTACCAGGGGGAGGGGGTCAAATAATCTGGAAATGAGCCTTTGTTCTGTCGCCAGTGGCTCAATAGGGGGGTAGCCTCTCCTAACCAGATACTTGTGGAAGATTTAGCTGAGCCTAACTCAGAACATGAAGCTGAGGCCGTAAAATCTAAGGAATTTAAAGAATACCTTCTGTTCGCTAAGGCAAAATCTAGTTCAAGCCTTGGCATAGTCGGGCTGGAGAATGCCCAGCCTGCAGTTTCACAGACTCTGTGTTCAACAGAAGGCACGTCTTACAGTGGTGTCAGTAACACTCTGTTACCGCCTTTGGCATCTCTCACACAGATGGCGTTGGCACCACTCGTGCCAGGAACCATGGAGCAGGCAGTTACAGGAGGGGAAAAAGCCTTAGCAGGACAAATCAATTGTGGGCTGGACCCATCTTAGGAGGGCTCCTCACATACGGCCACGCCTTTCACTCTGCAATGTGATGCTAAGAGTTTGCTTGATTTAATTTTGGAGGAAATTTGGGAGCTTAAACCTCACAATCTATGGAGATAGTAGCTATAAATGCCCGGCTTACCAAAATCGAAGATACTATGACTCAAATTCCAGAGAGACTATAGAGGCTAAGTTAGCTGCTTTTCGGAGCCAAAAGTCCACTATGGAAAATAAGTTGGAGGAGTTGGAGGATCATTCCAGGCGCTCTAATCTTTGATTTCTCGGTGTTCCGGAGGGACTCGGAGGGCAGCAGACGCTCCAATGGGTTGACTCCTTTATTAAAAAGTATGTCCTACCAGATTTTACCGGGAATCTGACTCTCATGATGGCCTTTTGCGTACTGGCACATCTACCTCCAAACTCCAAATTTCCATGGAAAACACTGGTCAATTTTGGAGATTACCATGTGGAAGAACAAATTCTCTCTATAGCAGTTAAGCAGTGACAGTTAAATTCACCTGAAGTCCCACTACACCATATCTTTTCAGAAATGTCCGCTTCTGCTGTCAAAAGACGGAAAGAGTTTGTTAAAATGCTTCATTTGTTTAAGGAACAGGTGACACAGGCAATGATTGCACAGCAAAGTTAACTGAGAGTGCTTGTAAAAGGACGATTTCACATCTTTTGTAGTGTCCCTGAAGCACAGGAGCTGCCACAGGAAATATCTAAAAAGTCCCAAATCCTAATCTAAGTACTGGCTGGTTGACCTTATGATTATGTGCACATTTGTTACTTATTTCCCCTTTTCCTTCTTCCCTCCTTTCGTGCTCCGCCACCTCTTTTCAGGTTTTTTGTGTATCTCTCCCTGTCTTTTCCCTTTTTTGTCTCCTCTTCTTTTTTTTCTTTTTAACATCCTGAGGTGGTGGGAGATGGGGTGGACAGGCCAATAACCCCTGGCACAAGGTCAAGGTGCCAGTCTTGAGGATGGGATAAGCCTGTCAGGTGTGAGTGAGAAGGTGAATCACTCACCACAGGCTTTTGGGAGGGAGGAGAGGTGGATAACTGGGGGCGGTTCGGTGGTGGGGTGGGAAATTAGGGAGCATGGGTACAAAAAGAGACCCATCTTCACAATTCAATATTATTTATCAAACTCAATTCCACCATCAGAATCCTATTTATAAATTGGTACGTGCAACCAGCTATTATTGATTGGAAGCACCACAGTTGTGCTGAGTGCTTTATCAACCAGCAACGTGTCCTGGGGCCCACTCTGCATGCTCTAGGGTTTACTCAACTTAAGTGCTCAATCTATTTTGCGACTCTCAATATTGCAGTGATATATTGAATGACAGATAAGGTAAGATGAATAACACTCTTAAGGTGATTTCCCACTGGCCTTATAATAAAAAGAAAATGTGGCTCATTGAAACTTGGATTAAAACAGAAAGTCTATCTGTGGTTTTAATCCAAGAGACTTATCTACCAGTGGGGAAGTTAGCGGAATTTTCCATGTTCTGATCATGGGCAGCATATCTTGGTTTTCCCTCCTTCCTGGCAGCACATCGGATCTTTTTGGGCAAAGATTTTGAAGCAAATGTGGCGAATTTTGAGAATGATGAAAATGGAAGGTGATGCTGGCTGACCAGTAGGTTGGGCTTAAGGTGTCTCACTTTTGTCAGCATTTATGCCCCTGTTGAGGATGGTAAACACCCAAAATATCGAATCAAAAATATCGAGAGGATAAAATATCGAATCAAAAATATCGAGAGGACACAATATAGAATAGACACATTATAGTTGGAAAGAATATTGACATACAGGTAAGTAATATCGAATGTCATTATATCGAATGTCATTATATGGAATGATATCAAATAGAATGCCATTATATAGAATGTCTTTATATAGATTTTTTAAGAATTGTATTATATGTTAGTATATGTGTTAAAAGTATATAATTTTTTTTAATGTATGTTACAATTTTTTTAAGATAATGATTTTTATGTTAATGAATTTTTGCGTATATTAGTTCCGTAGTGGGTTGTGGGTTTATAGGGGAATAGGGTGGGAAGTCATTTAATTTAAATAAAAAAATAATAATGTTTTAATCATTTATTGTTTAATAATTAATATTGGTAATTTTTGCGCATATTAGTTCTGTAGCGGGTCGTGGGTTTATAGGGGAATAGGGTGGGAAGTCATTTAATTTAAATTAAAAAAAATTTTTTCATTATTAATGTTATGGTTAATAATTAATATTGGTAATTACGTTAATTAATGTATTAATACAAATATTAATACAGGTTTTTAATGAATTGATAAATATGTAAAATGTGTACATTTGTATTAATTAGTAATTAATCAAACAATAATTACTAATAATTAATGTATTAATATGTTAATTATGTTTATTTTTCGAGGATTGTGTCGAGCGTTTATATGTGAGTATGGTGTGTTTTAAATCATTTAGAAAATACATTTTTATTAATATTTTATATATTATAAATTCAAAGTTATTTTATACTGTTAATTGTGTAAATTATTTTATATATCACTGTTTTTATTTTTTTGTTAATTGTGATTAGCCAATTAATTAAATGTTAATTAATTATGTTAATTTATTAATATTTTGACTATTGGAGGTGACGCTTATAGTGGAAAATAGTGGGAGGTACATTAAATTTAAATAATTAATAATTTTTATAATTAATTTTAATTACATTTTGGGACTTGGTCTGCTAAATTATTCTTCTATGCTAACCAACACTTTCCCTACTGTTGCACTCTCTGGAGTGGGAATAGTAATTTTTACCCCTACGCTATCCGGCACTTCCCTACTGTTGCACTCACTGGAGTGGGAATAGTAATTTTTACCACTACGCTATCCAACACTTTCCCTACTATTGCATTCACTGGAGCGGGAATAGTAATTGTTACCCCTAAGCTATCCAACACTTTCCCTACTGTTCCACTTCCTGGAGCTGGAATAGTAATTTTTACCTACCCGCTTTCCAACACTTTCCCTACTGTTTCATTCATTGGAAGGGGAATAGTCATTTTTACCACTAAGCTATCCAACGCTTTCCCTACTGTTGCACTCTCTGGAGTGGGAATAGTAATTTTTACCCCTACGCTATCCAACGCTTTCCCTACTGTTTCACTCTCTGGAGTGGAAATAGTAATTTTTACCTGTATGTTATCTAACGCTTTACCTACTGTTCCACCCACTGGAGTGGGAATAGAAATTTTTACCCCAAGGCCATCCAACGCTTTCCCTACTGTTGCACCCTCTGGAGTGGGAATAGTAATTTTTACCCCTATGCTATCCAATGCTTTCCTTACTGTTTCACTCTCTGGAGTGGGAATAGTAATGTTTACCCTTACGCTATCCAACCCTTTCCTTACCGTTGCACTCAATGGAGTGGGTTTACCCTCCCGCTATCCAACATTTTCCCTACTATTCCACTCGCTGGAGTGGGAATAGTAATTTTTACCCTTATGCTATCTAACACTTTCCCTACTGTTGCACTCACTGGAGTGGGAATAGTAATTTTTACTCACCCGCTATCCAACGCTTTCCCTACTGTTCCACTCACTGGAGTGGGAATAGTAATTTGTACCCACCCACTATCCAACAAATTCTTTACTTTTGCACTTGTTGTAGTGTGAATACTAATTTTATTGCCTTAGCTATGCAACGTTTTTAATGTTGTTATATTTAATGTAGTGTAAATTATTAATTAACATAAAAAGTATTACTTTAATTATTTAAATGATGATATATTATTTATTTTTATAATTATATAATAGGTTAATATGTATATATGTAAATATATTTTAATAATGTTTTAAATATTTTATAATTAAGATTAACAATTATTTTATAATATTAATAAGTAAATATATATGTTAAAAAATGTATGCTTTTTTATATTACATTTATTATTTTTACATTTTAAGCTTTTTTACATTATTGTAACTATGTTTTATTTAATTGTGTTTTTATATTTTTACTACATTTAAAAAAATCGATATTTTAGTTAACTATATTTTACCTGTTTGTAGATAGGGACTCGATATCCTGTCCCTTGATATTTTGGCATCAATATTATGGACAGTCGATATTCTGTCCCTCGATATTTAGTCACTGAACCGTTGAAGATAACGCTGAGCTCTATGTAGAATTATTCCAATCTTTAATACAGATTCCCAGGGAAGTAATTATAGGGGGAGATCATCATTTCCTCCAATATCCTAGGATTGATTCCTCAGTTAAAACCAAAAGGCAATTAAAAACAAAAACCTTTAAAGTTATTCAAAAATATATTAAGATTTTGGGGTTAATTGATCCCTGGTGGGAGACTTTCCCTACTAAAATTGTGTATACATATTTTTCGGGTAGATTTCACACCTCTTCTCGGATAGATTTCTTCCTTGTATCTAAAACCCTAACTTTTTTTAATCAATGATTCTTACCAAATGTATTGTCAGACCACGCAATGATTGTTCTCATGGTTGAGTTAGGGAGAATCTTGGTACAACCTAGGTGCTGGGTTCTTAACAAACAGTTCTTACTGGAAGAAAGTTAGGTGCGATTTTGTAAAACAGAGATTAAGGAATTTCTGGCAATTAATCACAAGAGTGCTCCCCCTCATATTGTCTGGCACTCCTTAAAGGCATATTTTGGTGGGCTGGGAATAGGTAAAGATGCAGAATGTTTAAAAAAAAGTAAAGTTCAAAAGCAAAATTTAGAGCGAAGCAGACAGCAGTGCTATGAAAATTTATTAAGGAGTCCTTCGCCTTCTAATCAAAGAAATATTGATCAGGCTAAATGGGAATTAAGTGAGGCATATTCTTTAAAATCTGAAACCTTGAACTGCACCTATTTACAAAAGGTATATGAGGAAAGCAATTTTACTGGGAGGTTCCTTGCATGGCAGGCACGAGAACAAGCTGCAAGTAATCGGATAAATGCATTGAATTGTCTTGTTAGTGGCATGAGGAGAGAATATCCGGTTGGCATTGGTCGAATTATGCTGGAACATTATAGATGTGTTTATGGACAAAAACAATCGATTAATAGTGAGTCCGTTGAGGCTTTCCTTCGGGAACAGAATATTTTGGTATTGTCTGAGATTGAGAGGGTAATTATCGGGCTCCCCTTTTCTAAAGAAGAACTGGCCGAGGTTATTAGGAATCTCCCAAATGGCAAAGCCTGCGGACCTGATGGTCTACCAACAGAATGTCTCTAATTTTTTTCTGGGGATCTACTTTATTATTTCTGATTGGTTGCCAATACAGTGCTAAAGGGAGGCCCGGTACCAGAGTCATTCTACAAAGGGAACTTGGTGAGCTTTTTGAAAAAGGGGAAGGAAGGTGAGGACCCCAACTCATATCGTCTAAATACACTATAGAATTCGGATTATAAAGTTATCACAAAAGATCTAGCTAACAGATTCAACGTATTAGCGGCAAATCTGATCCATACTGATCAAAATGGTTTTATTGCAGGAAGACAGCTAGGGATGAATACAGACTATTTAGCTAAAGCACTAGATTACTTTGAGACTAAGAATATACCGGCCCTGGTACTCTTGCTGGACACCGAGAAGGCATTTGACCTTGTGGTCTGGGAGACGTTATTTTGTATCTTGTCTAAATTCGGCATACCTTCCCAGATCACAGGGTTGATACAAAGAATGTACCACAAGGCAGAAGCCAACATTATTGTCAATTCTGCTGAGGTAGAGAAAATCGGTGTTAAGCGAGAGAACAGACAAGGATTCCCGTTGTCCTCTATTTTGTTTGCTTCTTTTATTTAGCCACTCACCATTGAGTTTGAGACAGTGCCGATATTCGTCCCCCTTTGCCATCTATGGGGAAATGAAAATTATATGCAGGTGATATTATGTTAATTCTCAATTGCGATAAGGGAGTTCAGGTAAAAGTTTTTGAGATTTTTACACATTACGAGGGTCTTGGTGGGTATAAAATGAATAAAATAAAAACAGAAATTATATTATGTGGATGTAAGCCAGACGTTTTACATATAGATACTGCCCCATGCATGAATTCTCATCCAAAAAGATATTTAGGAGTTACGTTTTTACCATTGATTGCGGACTTATATGATTTAAATTTTTCTCTGTTGTTTTAAAAGTACAGGATTTATTATCACGCGGGAACTCTCTTCCATTCCCCATTATGGGGAGGGTTTCGCTAATTAAGATGTCTGTACTCCTGCTGTTAAGTTTCTTGTTTTCAGCTATTCCGTGCGTTCGAACTGCATCTTGCTTTAAAAAGATAGAGTCCATTTTTACGTCCTTCATTTGGAAGGAAAAAAATCCCTAGAATGGCATTAAGCATTTTATCTGAGGATCTGGAGAAAGGTGGGCTAGCGCTCGCTAATCTCAGAGACTATTATTTTGCATACTTTGCACAATATATGTCTAAATTCAAATTAGAACTCTTACAGGAACCATATACGTTAACAGCTAAAAATATCAAAATCTCCCCAAATAGTCCGCTATAAGAGTATGCAGTGGTTTTTCGTAAACGTCAGGATTTATTTAGGAGATATGCAATCCCCGTTATTAACATTGCAACCCTGTTGTCTGAATTTGCTTCCGAATGTGGGACTAAAATCTACTCTGCAACTTTCCAATGGGTTACAGCTGGGTTTAGGAAAATCTCTGACTTTATTGTAATGGAAAGGTGGCTCAATATTTCCGAAGTCCATGATTGAATCCAAAATGATTTCCTTCTTCTTTACTCCTATAGAATGCTGTATAAAACTCTAAGTAATATGGATCTGGGGCAAATAAACGTGATTAAAAATATTGTGCTCACACTGTTTGAAGTTGATGTAGATAGGAGACCCGGGGAATAGAAAAAGACATTTGGCCTCGATCAGAGGTCTGGACCTTACTAGGAAAGCAATGACAAAATGGGAAAAATATGAAGGGTTGAAAATTAACTGCTAAAATTTGGACTGATGTCAATAAACTTAATTTTAGTTTGTTATGGGGAGCTTATTGGAGCTGGACACTAATTTTCAGCAAATGGCTTCTTTGTAGAATCCCACAGTTTCTGTCCCAGATTAACCCTAATCGACACAGTCACTGTTTCCATTGTTTAGAGCAGGCGGCAGCGATTAGGACACATATAATCGCTCAGTGCACTTCGGTCCAGGAGATTTGGAATTAAATAATCTGGTTTCTGGAAGCCGAGTGCTCAATCAAACTGGCGTCTAATAGCTGGCTGGCAGTCTTGGGATATAATCCTTCTCCCTGCATATCTGATAAATGGGTGAATTGAATCTATTTTGCAATGGCCATTTGCTCCAAACATGGAGATCATGTCAGGTTCCTACAATGTGTGTGTTCAGAAAATGAAGCAAGTTAGAACTAGTGAAAGGCTATATGCAGTGCGAGATGGGGGATTAGGAAATTTGAAAAAGTGTGGGAATGGTATTTTGATTAAATATTAATGACAGATCGAAGGATCTTAATACCATCCCTCTAAGTTATATAAATATAAGGACATACATTTTGCACATTTGCACATTCTTGCCTTGTTTGCACTTCATGCACTTTGTATACTTAGTCACCTTTTATCGCAAACATTTGTACTGTACCTCGTTTCTAATGATTCTTAATAGCATTGTTATCCTTGCTCCTATTCTGCACTGTATAATGTTTTCTATTTTTTATAATAAAGATTTTGTGTCTGTACTTACTGATTAGTGGTGTATATCCAATAAATTATATCATGTTACATGGATGAATTTTAAATTTTGTTGTATTTCAATAAAAATAAAAATAAAAAAAACATGTTGGGTTATTTTTGCTAATAATAATAATAAGGGCTAATAAGACACTAAATCCAACCTGAGTGCCATGATTTTAATACCTATGAGTTACTAGATTCTGACTATTATCGACCTACGATTATGCCCGTGATCTTTACCCTTGACCTTCGTCATCATAAAGCAACCACTTAGGCAAACATTTTAAATATTGGCACTGTTATTGGGAGAAAAAGTGCACAGACAATGCCCTATAGCAATAGACTCAAAGGAGGCAATGGGACATAACCATGCTCAGTACGGGTAATCTATTTCGACACAACTAACTGGGGAATGGCCACATTCTTCTGAGTAAGAAGAAGGATGATTGTCTTACATACTTACACCAATGATTGCGACTGAAAGAAAGAAAACATCATAGACAGATAAAGCATTTCAAAATAGCTCTTTTATCATGACAATGATGAATCATCTCATGCTGCATTCAGTAACACTGAATTGGTTTGACTATTAGGATTTAATACAGTCGAACCTTTGACATTATTTTTTATCTTTTGTCATGACAGGGACCAGAAGAGAGATAGAGGGGCTAAGTTATATGTAAAAAGGCTCAAACCTGTAACCATAATTCTCCCAGCACTTGGTCTAATACTGGAGTTGTTTGTGTCAGGGAAAAGAGGTGGGGCGGGGGATGGGGTGACAGAGAAAATTAAAAAGAACTGCCCTCCAGCATTGCACTCTTTTGTCTTCCCTGCAGGCTGGCTCAGGCTCCCAGACTGCCCTGTGGCTAATCATGAAGCTGCTCTTATGCATGAGAGCAGCTTCAGGATTGGCCTGAGCAATTCAAATTTGCACTCTCAGACAGACTGGGAGCCTCTGCCTGCTCTCTCCAGCCCGACAGCACAGCTCCGGTTGGAGAACGCTTCAGTGGCAATGACGGTGTGGCCGGCCTTAGACGACCGGACAAACTGTCATGCGCATTGAAGGTAGTGCCAACTACTGTTACCCCCTTGGCCCACCCCTAAGACAGAAGCAAGATAAACCATAATAAAATAGGATTTAAACCTGCTTTATTATCGTTTTATCGTTCATGTTTTTGAAGGTGCTGGCAGGGGTGGGGGCGATGCTCACCTGCCATAGCGAAGGAGCAACTGCTGGTCTAATACCGACTGAAATTAAATGATGCCTGGATGAAGTGATCCTATTAGACAGAAGCCAACAAAGGTTTGTAAAAAACCCAGTAAATAATCAAACAACTGATTTTTTTAGTTGATCATTATGCTAGTCCATAGGCAAGCAAATATATTGGTTTCTTTCTTCTAAGCATTGACTAAGGGCCTGATTACGAGTTTGGCAGATGGGATACCCAACACAAATGTTACAGTTATCTTGCGTTACAAGTTCCATAGGATATAGTGGAATTGTAATTTGGTGGACAGGATATCTGTAATGTTTGACGGGGTAACCCTGTCCGCCCAACTCGTAGTCAGTTCCTAATCTCTTTATGCAAAGGCTAGACGAAATCTGGATAAACCAAATGGCATTTGCTTTGACTTTGTGATGCCTGTCAATAGATTAGTAACCCATTCCTACTCTTCTGACATATATATGTGAAGGAGACGTGTCCAAACAGCCAGAGCTCTGACTTTGGAACTGGGGAACCATGTTAGAATGTGCCAACTTCTGCTAAATATCCTGTGATTCTGGGCAAATCATTTAACAAAGTGTTGTTCTTGTGTAACGCACTCTAATGCCCTTGGGCAAACTTTGCACACATATAAAAACCGCCAAAATGTATATATATTCAGACCTGTCCCAAAGACTCTTTTATGGTGTTCATGAACATCCTACTTTCCTCAAGTCCTCTTTCTAGGTCCAACCAACTAACCATGCCTCTGATTTGAGGATCAGAAGCCTTCGAATCCTGTGAGCGTTCAAAGCTCATTAAGGTCTAGTACTGGCCGCTCAGCTGCCGGAGAGGTAATGAAAATTAGCCTCTAGGATCTTTAGGCAGAGAATACCTTTCTAAAAGTTACTTTTCCTAAATATTTATTAAAAATCCAACTTCACCATTAAATTGAGTTTTTGATTCATTATAAAAACAGTTGTTGAACCATTGTTCTAGCGTGACCCCACCTGAGTTAGGAGAATTAATATTTTAAATTGTAAGCTTGTTTTTCTTACAGGCTACCTAGAGCATTCTACAGTGAAAATAGGTTTTTGGGCACTGTCACTGAGAACAATAACTGAGATGATCATGTTTTGGTTGCACTTCCAGATCCTCTTTATTCCTTATTAGTCTGTACCATGCCTCAATCTGGCAGAGGCAGAAAAGCCAATCAAATGTATTGTGCAAGTCTGAAGCATCAACATCTAAAAAATGGGGATCCTTAGCAAATCTGCAAGCCTTGGTATAGTGGGAAAAAGAAAAGTAAGCATATTTCCTGAGGGAGTTCCATATATTTAAACCTGGAATAAAACCTGCACTGTTACGCAATATGTACCATGTTTGCAAGGGGCAGATAGAGATATGCTTGGTTATTCTGTTGAGGACGAATTACTGATAGTGGAAATTACAGCTGCAAACAAGATATTGATCCTGTAAGACAGTGAATTAGTAATTCCATTGGAAGTCCACTTCGAGTAGCAAAGTTGTTAACCTGTTAGGCCCAGTCAAAGCATACAGTAATTAAAAACTGAGCTCAAACCCTGGTAGCTATGGCATAAGCAGACCGGCTTAACTTAAAGAAAATGTATAAAGCAGGTAGAAGTACCAAAACTGGTAAAAAGTACAACACCATAAAATTCCACTCTAATTTTGAAAAAAATAATAAGATGTAATAAACAGAATGCCACCAAAACATCAAACATCCAATGAGAGGAACCCTAGATATCAATTTTAGAAGATTTAAGTATAATTAAGCACCAATGATAGTCTTTGGTCATGCCAGACGGTAACTGGGCGCAATTTCAGTTAGAACCAGTCGAATACATCAACCAGGTTTGAACTGGTCAGAGATTTTACCTAAGGACTTAGATTCAGATCTTAGTGAATGGGTTACTATGTCGCAATGATGATGAATATCCCGTCTATTGGAATATAAATTGCTATATTATTTGGATGTATCTGAAATTTATATTTTGGCAAATGGGATATCCGTCATCATTGTGAGGAAGTAATCCACCTGCCAGGATCTAAATCAGGCCCTTAGTCTCTGAAATGGAGATCAACATCCTTCAGTGGGTTAGGGGTGCAGATTATCTCTGAGGAAGTCCTCTGTATAGATGTGGGACGAGGTGCAGCTAAAGCTGTTGGTTTTGGTGGGAAAATTCTAATTTTGCATCCAGGGAAATCTTTGTGTTGGCGGGATTCTTCCAGCACCTTTCCTCAGTATAGATTTCTACATTTGGGCTTAGTCAGTTTTTCAGAGTTCAGAATTCTCCAACAGGAGAAGGTTACAAGCTGTATCTGACAATGAGTTCCGCAAGGATGTATTCCATCTGCCAGTGGGTTGCTGAAATGAATTTTCATCTGTGAAAAAACTCCATGCAGGATAACCCCGTTTCTTCATTCAAGCAAAGTCGCACATTGGATTGATAGGCTTGAGTGGTTGGGCCTCCAGAGTTGTGGTAGTCCAAAAACATTATAAGTCACAACTTTCCAGGCCCAGTTTCTACTGGTCAGCTGGTTACCTTAGGGGCCTCTAAAGGCCTCTTGCAGCGTCTAGTATCCCTGAAGCCCCAGTGGAGTTCATCCAGCTGAAACATGGAGTCCATTTCTTTGTTCCGGTACAAGTAGGAGCATGTACAGCCATTCCGGTTTCTCACAGGTATCAAACAGCAATGTTCAGTCCTTTTTCTGTTATTCCAGAGGGCCAGAAAGTGTTTTGTAGAGGGTGCCATAGGGAGCCACCTTAATGTATGGCACTAGCTAATGGGTGGGACTGGCTCCTTCATCCTTTCTCACCACTGCAATAAATGTTACGAGACAAGGTGCTCGTCGGGCGGCTTCACGCTTTATACATATAAGCTATGTGAAGGTGGAGACTCACTTTGGGAGTACTTCTCTATCCCATTGGATCCCCAGGCAGCTGGTATGAGCATTCAAGCTGCTTCTGGTTAACACAGAGCAAGTGTCCAATAGTGGAGTGGCAGCATATAGTGCAGCCCTGATGAATCTGCCAAAATTGCTGTGGCAGTGAAACATGTCGGCAAATAGGTAATGGTATGCATGGATAGCTACCAGCCTTTTTATTTTCAATAGCAGACATCCATATCTCTATTAGTAAAAGAATCGAAGAGAATTGGATGTTGTGTTTTATGCACTTGCTTATGCAATTTCTTTGTCACTAGCAAATTTCTTCTGCATCCACTGTTTGTTGCACTGTTTGGTTTGTTGCTTTGGACACTCTTTCTTCTTTTTCTTTGAGAATCGGATGACAACCGATGATGAGACAGGCGCCTGTCTGGAGATTACATACCAGTTACCCCGTTGGTGGTGTTTCCGTGAGGTGTCATTCGTTTCTCGCACATTTTTTCTAAATAGAATTTGGTTCAACACTGATGCTGTGGATTTCCGGTATTGATTAGAGGTGTCAGACACTTTTTTACCGCTCCTGTGTGGCTGTCAGAGAGGTTGGCTGTAGGTTTTTATTTCTAATTGCATAAATCCCTGGACGAGATGCAGTGAAACATCCCCTTATCAGAATTAAAGTGTGCTGGGGAGGATAATAGTTAACAGTACGTGTAGACTGTCCTATTAGAGAAGTAACTGACACAAGTAGCCTCATTTGGGCAGGGTCTTTTGTTGTTGGTCAACTGTCATATGCAGTCAATGCTGAGATCATTGTTCACCTTCAAACTAAAGGTTCAACCTCTAGCATGGCAGAATTAGATTTTGTTCCTTCTGAGATCAATAACATGGGTACCCCTGAGATGATTCGAAAAACGACTGTTATGTTTAGCAGTTTCAGATAAAAAGGGCCAAGAAACTACAAATCACAAGCTATTGTTACTAAACATTTAAAATATTGCATCAACAAGATTTTTTTAAAAGAAATGTGTTCCTCCCTCTAAAAAACCCAGTAACAGCTTTTGCCTGCAACATTCTCCCCAAATCAGGTATGATTCAGAAATAGTCTGTGTTAAGTTTGGCTGAAAGAGATGAATGCGCTTAGAATTCCAATTATCCCACATGATCTCCATCAAGTGGCTATTACTAACAAAAGCGGATCCTAGGGAGTGGTGAAGGGAAACGGTGACAAGGAAAAAGACACACAGAAGCTGGGCATCAGCATGAACCAGTTTAGTCATCAGGTCTTTTGGCACAGCGGATCTCCAGTCTGCTGTTTACCACAGAGGAGAAAGGGAGCAGAAAGTTAATTAATTATGTTGATGAAAAACATCACAGTTAAATAAAAGAGGATTTGAACCATTTTCCAGACTTCAAGGTGGATGATGCTATAACGAGCTGTCTCACCAGCTAGAAACTTATGGAGAACCACTCGAGACCAAGAAATAGTAAGGTAGAAGCTGGTTGTAACAACAGATACACAGACACATATAATAGAGAAATAGGCATATCCTAACTTACTAAAGGAACCAGCATGGCAGAAGGAAGTAGAATAACAGAGTGGAGTGTGCCGGGTGATGCACTAGGTGGCAAGCAGAGGAGCCATACAACTACACAAATCATTGCCAGGCAACCAGCTATCAGGTTGAAGGTTTAATACATATGTTGCCACAATCAACCCAGAAGATTGCCAATGGGTTAGCAGTCTTGTTTTTTAGGTCTCGCCTAAACAGCGCTTGCGCTGTCTCTCTGAGACATGCAGTATGCACTTTACTGGGGAAGCTTCCTTTAAGCTCCGCCCACTCTCCGTCCATCATTTGTATTGGCTTAGGTCAGTAAATGCTACCTTCCAATTGGTTTAAGGCTTGTTAGTCTTGCCTCATGACGATTATGTCATCATTTGTATCCTTCCTAGGCTACTGGCGCCTTTACTCTCGTACTTTGTTCTGGCGTGCAGCTTTATCACAACGCAGCGCACCCGAGGATTTGCTCTGGGAGAACATGGCGGCCGCGTAGCGCGTAGGTCGCAAGCTCCAGCAGCTCCGGTCAAGTCGGGTCATGAATCGCGCCTGAAAACTCTACGCAATTAACTGCTGAGTTTAGCAGAACCACGTAGAACCACATAGAAACGTATCCTATGCCCCCCATGTGCATTAGGGGGAGATTTAACTTCAGTCCCCAGAGCCCCGCTTTGCTTGGTGTCTTTTGGAAATCGGACAGCGGTCCGCGCTGTGTCTCGGCTGCCCTGGAGCTCAGGAAGAGCCGCAGGGCAGCAGCACGAAGCTATCCCCGGTCAAGTAGTGGCAGTGTCAGCACATACGCTGTTGCTGCACGCCTGGGCTGTTTTGAAGTGGGAGCTTCCTCGAGGCAACCAGCCGCCATTACCAGCATTAACATCGGCAAGGTGGAAAAGCATCAGGACAAGAAAGGTAGGAAACTGCCTATTGTGGAGCCCTTGTTTGGCGAATTTGGTAACAGGGTTGAACTGGGGTCTTTAGCAGAGGGGGAAAGGGTGGAACAAAGGAGACAAAGCAGGTGTAACGAGAAAGAAGGGCGGGTGAATCAGTCTCCCCTGGCCTCACTACTGCTACATCTGCTGCACCTGAACACTCGCAGAAGGGGTCACCTAAGTGTATCTCGAAGCGAGACATGAAAAAGAAAAACAAAAAAAAGAGAGGGGAGTGTGTAGAGTCCAACATTAAGATTATACCATCCTTACGCTCCTTTTTCAAAGTCCAGCCCTCAGTACTTGCCCTGAAAAGACCCTTATAGCCTGCACCAGAAGATCTTAACTTAAGTTCAAGTGTTACAGCAGGGACATTGGTAAATATGGCCACTGACTCTATCACCCTTGCTATGGAGAGTGATGTTGTCATGTCTGACCCCCCGGATGGAGTACTACAACTAGGGGTAAATACTTTTACTGACACCCTAGATATAGGTCAAATGGATCAGGTGGCTGGCAATGACCAGGTTGAAAACAGGCCAGTTTCTAATATTATTGCAAGCCCAGAAATAGATATAACAATCAAGACACCCGCAAGTAGTAAAGATCTTCAGTCGCACGCCCCTCTGGTTAATTCATTAGAGACAATGATGGGGAGCTTATCAGCAGAAATAAGAAGCAAATCAGCATGAAATTTGCAGATTTTGCAAAACTTTGGAAAAGAAACTAAATACACTGGCAGATAGGACAGAGATCCTGGAAGACACAGTGGAGGAGTTAGAAAAAGGACCTTGTTACCAATAGAATGGAACTTTTATTATTGCACAAATAGGAACAGGGGCTTCTGGAAAAGGTTGAACAGTTGGAAAATAATTGTAGAAAGAATAATCTAAGAATACTTAATGTTCCTGAAGTTAAAGAAGGGGAGGACTTAAAATCATATATAGTGTCCCTTATAAAAGCGCAAGAGAGGCAGACGACCTGCTAGAGAGCATTAAAGGGGGAAGTGAAAATGGAGGTAACATAGGAGGAAGTTAGTCTAAAAAAAAAAAGAAGAAAAGAATAGGTTCTTAGGTTCTTGGGTTCTTAAGTACTCGTATTGAATATGTACAATAGGCACATATATAGGATGCACATCTATGCATTTAGTGAGATGTATTGAGACTTGGCAAGACGAGGGGCAAAATGGAGCAAAAGTCTAACTTGGACAAACGCCATGTCCAAAAGGAAGAAGCAGGGGTGGGTTCTCCAGGGGAGTGGGGGGGAGGGAAGCGAGTCACAGGGTGGGGAGCATATTGGAAAAAACAACAAATATTTCTCTAACACCTCAGAATTAAATCTTACACTCAAAATAGCAGTACCAAAGATATATCCATACAGATATTAACATGAAATGTTAATAGGTTACGAGTGAAGGGTCGAAGAGGTAGGCTTCTCCAATATCTAAAAGACTCCCCTGCACAGATACTGATCCTACAAGAAACACATCTATTAAAAAAGTAGTGCCTAGACATTTTTGGAAAACTAAGATGGGTACAAGTTTTTTGTACAGATCAGAGTGGGAATATTAGGGGGGTGGCCATAATAATAAAAAAATAGATAAAAGTCTGGGTAACACGTTCAAAAACAAATAAAGGGGGTAGATGGATTATTGCTGAAGCCAAAATCGATGATAGATTACTAACACTAGTAGGCTATAACGGGCCGAATTATGACGATTATGAACCATTGACAAACCTATTCTCAAATCTTATGGATTTTACGGGTTTGATAAGTATGAGAGGGGATTTTAATGTTGTACTAGATTTAAAATTGGACAAATCTAGTAAACACCAACCCCAAAATCACGTGCACTATTAAAGAACTTGATGACTCAACACACATTATGCGATCTTTGGAGAGAAAGAGTCGGGACCATACAAGGAATATCTTTCCACAACAAAAAATACGGCAGTAGGTCAAGAATCGACTATTTCCTTGTCGATTGGAGTCTCAAGGAGGATATCTTAAACATCGAATACAAGGCGGCCCATTTACTAGACCACTCATCGGTACTGTTAACGCAAAAAATAGTAGTGAAGGTGAAGATATTAGGTGAACACTGGATCGAACCATATTAATTGATAATGAAGTGATGGAAGGCCAAAGTTTAGATTACATAGAGAATAATATAGGTTCGGCATCGAACGGAATAGTGTGGGATAGTCTAAAGGCCTATATAAGGGGCAAAATCTCAAGTATAACGTGCCATAGAAATAGGACATATAGAAGAAAAATTTCACATTTAGAAGAAGAGATGAGAAACATAGATCTAGAAATAAATCAGAGGAGAAAGTAGAGGAGCTTGGAAAGCAGCTACTAGTTAAGAAGAATCAACTATCAAAAATTCTCCAACTTAGAGTTAATAAAAGGTGGGAGATCAGTAAACATGCACACTTTGAGAATGGTGAGGGAGCGGGAAAACTTTTAGCTTGGAAAGTCAAGTCAGAACGGAACAGGAACAGGATTAAGGAGATCAAAGAAAAACTGTCTGGCATCCTACTAAGTAGGGAGATGGATATAAGAGAGACCTTCAAGAACTTTTTTAATGACCTATATACAGAAGGAAAAGATGATATGGTAGATACTGAGGTAGAGGATTGGCTTGACGAATCGATTAGACCTTTAGATATTAGTCAACAGATCATCTTAAATCAAGAAATTAGCACAGGACGAAGTAATCAAGGTAATTCAATCCAGTAAAGGAGGTAGATCGGCAGGGCCAGATGGTATCCCTAACAAGATGTATAAGATCCTAGTTGATGAAATATCTTCACTTTTAACATTAGTAATAGATGAGATATTAAGTCAGGGAATACAATTACCTAAATCATGGAACGAGGCTAAAATTACCCTTATTCTGAAACCAGGTAAAAACCCTGTGTCTTGCGAGTCCTATAGATCAATATCCCTTTTAAACTCTTACAAAAAATGTATCTGATAGGTTAGCTAAAATTGCGGGGTACATAATCCATGAAGACCAGAGAGGTTTCGTAAAAGGTAGATACCTACATGAGCTCTCTTATGAGCTTGTTGGGGTCATTGACTCTGCAACCTGCTCCCGTACACCATTAGCCATAACAACACTGGATGCCTCTAAGGCATTCGATAAGGTTCGATGGTCCTACTTGTTCTCAGTTCTAAAATGTTAAAGCTACTATACACAGTATCCAGCAAGCAATTAATTATTTTATTTGGGCTAATAAAGGGATTAGGATTTCTTGGAAGAAGCTACCTAGAAGAAGGGAGAAGGGAGTGTAAAAAGGTCAGGCTACCAACCAGAATAAGAGATCCTTAAGTATTGCCCGGCGGTGTCGCCTCTTATACCCACAAGATATTAACAAATGAAGAGGCAGGCGCTGGAGACTGGAAGGCAGGAAACAAGGTTTATTCTCTCCGGAGGAGAACACATCAGTTCGGACAGCAAGTATCGTCACGAGGTGCTCTAACCGCATCTCTGAGGCCTGGCCTCTTATACACAGTTAAATGAATTTTATTGCAGGTAACACAGTCTTGTAATGCTTTGAAGTATGAAAGGACATCCTCTGAATCTCCCCTACAGGCCCGTTCCCACACACATTTACAGTTGAAGTCACAACAGGTGATGATTATCGCGCAGCTGGACATTCCGCCGATTCACGGAATGTGGGGGTTTGATCGGATCTCATAGGGTGGGGGCTTTGATCAACTCGGGGGTCCTTTGATGAGGGAAGCTTTCTACTGTACGGGGAGGGGTAATAAACAGTATCGGCAGAGCTAGGTGTCGGCCTGGGAAAGAGGAAGACAAACGGGCACACAGGAAAGGGGGTTTGTATCAAAGGGCCTGGGACCATGAAAGGAATGAAGGGAGGTGTCGCGCTGGGAACAGGATGGGGTTCCGAGGCAGAGCAGCGCTGGAGAGGGGTTTACGACCCAAGGCATGTGAGAGCGGGGGGGGGGGGGTTGTCAGCGCGCGGGGGGATGCCTGCGAGGTCGAGAGAGAGAGAGACGCGCTGGCTATCAGTGAGGGGCAAATGGCTGCCGCTTACGTGCACGACTGGGTTCAAGAGAGCAAGATGGTGCCGATAATGTTGATATTTGCAGCCTTACTTTTAACAGTCCTCCCTTTTCAACATATCTAGCCAACTTGCCTACTCAATGTCAATCTTCATCAAATTCCTAACCTCGGCATCATATAATGCTCCCATGCGTTCGTTTCCAAAGTCCACAGTCTTAGGGCAAATACAGTTTGCACATAATGAACACAGGGGTGGCAGACATTGGATTCCTAAGCATAGAACGCATATTACAACTACAGGAATCAGGATAATGGTGAACAGTCTCCAGCCCCAGTTCTTAACAGTGTTCCAGAACCAACCACCAAGCGACCATTCTTCCTGTTCCTGGTGGACTTCTGCAGAGAGTCTGTGAAGATGTTCGATGGCTTTGTACACTGAGGGCGAGTTGTCCGGTATGTATGTACAGCAGCTGGACCCAATAATACGGCATGCTCCACCACGGTCCGCAAGAACCACATCTAGGACAAGGCGGTTTTGGAGGGCCACCAAGCGGACCGCTTGAAGTTCGGCGGTGTTGTTAGCAAAGATACCAGCTGTGATGTTCATTGTCGTCTCAACTGCCTGAGTCAGATGTCGGATGGCACGGCTGTTCGCCATCGGGCCCCAGAGGGGAACAAGTCCCTTCATAGCATCGAGGAACTGCGCTCCTGTCGAGTCGGCTTGCTCAATGTCCTTGGCTCGTTTTTGTCTATGATGATTCGCCGGGGCCACATAAGTTGGAGGAAGGATGAAAGAGATGAAACAAGTGCCCCCCCAGCCTTTGGGGAGCCAGGTGTAGGCCTTTGTGCCGCAGACGAAATACATGTTCGGGGACGACACAAAGGAAGGTGGATCTGCAGAGTCCAAAGTTCTGGTAAAACGGCAAGCACTGCGCCCTACCAGCTGTGTCCCATGTCCTTCTATGCACATGTGGCCGGTAACGTTGATGACTGACAGGGCCACAGTCAGAGTGGCAGCCGTGCGTTTCCGCAGGTAGGAGAAGGTGGGTCTGGTTGGATTGTTGAACACCTGCATTTCAATTCGTTCTTTAGCAGGGATGTCCATGTGGATTGAGTCGTTGGAAGTCTGCGGGCAGAAGTGTGTCTTTGTTTTGTTTCGCCAGACCCCGTGGTAGAAATGCGCTACGGTTTTGCCGGAGGTGGCATTGTCCTTATAGCTTTCTTGCAGGAGGATCAGCCAAGCAAGGCAGGAGCCATGAACTGAGAAGGGTGAGGGGATGAATGGTATCGAGTGTCCAGCGGCGTGGGGTAACAACCCACATATCCAACAGTTGGTGGCATTGGTGGCGAGATTGTGTTGGTGAAGGAGCTGTACGAAAGAGTTATTCCAAAACTCCTTTCGTCTCTCTCTGAGTTGAGGAGAGAGCGAAATCAGATAATGTTCCTTCAGGGTGGTAGGCTGAGCAGTGGTCAGGAATGTTTCGTGAGCAGGTGCATTTTCTTCCACAATCCAGAGTGTGGTCATGAGGAGAAGGCAGAAAAGGATTGCGACGAAGAGTGCAATTGTCTTTGAGCTATGGAGTCTGTCTGTCCTTGGGTTTCTGTAGTGGGTACTTCCTGTTGCCTCCATCATCTTCTTATTTGGCGCTTCCATCATCTTCATCTTCAAGGTGCTCGGTAGTGGGCAGAACCACAGACTTAGTTTAGCTTCTCTCCAGGTAACCCTTGGTTGCTTTGGGTCACCGTTCTGAGATTCAACTTAGTTCGTGGTCTACTTAGCCGAAGCTCCCTCCTTCCGACGCAGGAAATACCCTTCTCTGGATGGCACAGTGGGATCAGAGAGTTTTGAAAGTTCAAGCGCTTCGGTGTCAGGATAGCAGGTTAGCGATGGTAGGTCTTTGTTCAGGAGCTCTTCCTGGTTGTCGATGTTTTCCGTCGTGGCCAGGGTCGAGGAGACCTTCTTACAGTGGTGTGCATGCAGCCAGTGCCGTTTCCCCTCCACACGAAGAGCCGTCTGGGTGGTGATTAACACTTGCCAGGGGCCCGTCCACCGGGGTTCCAAACTCTTTGACCGCTGAAAGTTCCGGATCAGCACGAAATCCCCAGGTTGGATGGCGTGACCCGGACCCCTGGAAGCATCGGGGATGGCCTGCTGCACCTGCTGATGAATGACAGACAGAGTTTCAGTCAATTTATACAGATAATCAGACATTAAGACGTCCGGGACGTCATGAATGGAAGTTGGTTTTGGTGCAGACCAGATACTCATGGGTCGACCGAAAACAACTTCATAGGGTGTTAAGTGATGTCTGGTGGGGGTGGAGCGCATTGATAGCAATGCCAGTGGGAGGGCGTCTGGCCATTTCAGACCCGTGGTAGCCACTATCTTGGCCAGTTTAAGCTTTAGAGTGGCATTGTGTCGCTCAACTAGTCCAGCAGACTGGGGGTGGAAGACTGCGTGAAATTTCTGCTTGATGCCCAACCCCTTTAAGATGAACTGGATAACTTCGGCTATGAAGTGGGGGCCGTTATCGCTCCATAAAATACGACAAAGGCCGTAACGGGGGAAAAACTCCTTTAACAGTACTTTTGCAGTGGCCATAGCAGTGTTGTCACGGGTTGGATATGCTTCCACCCATTTGCTAAATGCGCACACCACGACAAGTACATATTTCAGGCCTTGGCACCTGTCCAGCTGGATGTAGTCCATCTGCAGGACTTCAAATGGGTGATTTGGGACCCCAAATCCTCCCCGGGGTACTACAGTTCCTTTCCCGGGGTTGTGTTGCAGGCATATCAAGCATTGTTGGACTAGACGTTTGGCGGAATCTGTGATTTTATCATTGTGCCAAACTCTGGAGACAAGTTCAATCATGGGGGCTGATCCTATGTGGGCAGGGGAGTGTGCCATAGCCAGTATGGGAATCAGGTATGAGTCAGGTAGCAACCATTTGTTTGTGTCTTTTGTCCGCCAGCAGCCTTCCTCATCTTTTAATCCCACCCGTGTCCATTCAGTCAGCTCGTGTTGTGTGCTAGCCGTTTGAATATCTCTAATAGTGTCCCTAGCGTCAGTCCATTTTTCTGCTTGTGACCTGGTCACGTACATATGTGTTGTCGTTCTATTTTCAGCTGTCGTTCGGGCCGTGATGTTGGCTAGTGCATTTCCCTGCCCAATGATGTCTGTCACCCTTTTGTGTGCCTGGAATTTGACGACTGCAAGCTTTTTGGGGAGAAGGACGGCTTCGATCAAGGCGGAGACTAGATCCCCGTGTAAAATGGGGGTGCCATGTGAGGTCAAGAATCCCCTTTCCCTCCAAAGGAGCCCAAAATGGTGGACCACCCCGAAGGCATACTGGCTGTCGGTGTAAATGTTCGCTGTGGTTCCTGCTGCCAGAATGCAGGCTCGTGTCAGGGCGATCAGTTCTGCTGCCTGGGCAGATCGTTGCGCGATGCGGGCCGTCTCGACTACAGTTCGAGCCGTGGTGACCGCGTAGGCAGCGGAAGTGGTGCCATCGGGGAGTTTGATGCAAGAGCCGTCCACCCACAGCTCCCCGTCGGGGTCAGGCAAAGCCGTGTCTCTGAGGTCAACCCTACTTCTAGTCTGTTCGTCCGTAAGAGTCACGCAGTCATGTACAGGGTGCACATTGGGATCGTTCTCTGGCAAGGGTAACAGAGTTGCCGGGTTCAGTGTGGTGCATCTTTTCAGGGTGATATGGGGTGCAAGCAAAGTCAGTTCGTATCCAGTCAGTCGTGCACTCGTTAGGTGTTGTGTCTTGGTTTGGTTCAGGAGGGTGTCAACTGCATGGGGTACCAGTACCGTGAGGGAATTCGAGAGTACGATCCCCTCACTCTGTCGGATAGAGATTGCAGCAGCAGCTACAGCTCGAAGGCAGGCAGACAAGGCTCTGGCTACAGGGTCAAGAGTGGCAGAGAAGTAAGCGCACGGTCGTTGCTTTGGGCCGATGGCCTGGGTCAGGACAGATAAAGCGCACCCCTCCCTTTCGTGAGTGTAAAGGGAGAAGGGCTTTTTGTAATCGGGGGTACCTAGGACAGGGGCTGAACAAAGGGCATCTCGTAGTTCCGTGAAGGAGGTTTGACACTCAGGGGTCCAAGGGAGTGGAATGGGAACGTCTTTACCTAGCAGAGAAAGCAGCGGTTTCACAACGAGGCTAAAGTTCGATAACCACTGTCGGCAGAAGGAGGTGAGGCCTAGTAGGGAGCGAACCTGTTTCTGGGTCTTCGGGACAGGAGTTTCGAGAATGGTTTGGATTCGATCAGGAGTGAGTTTCCTTCCCTCTTTGGACAAAAGGTGGCCTAGGTAAGTGACCTGGGGTTGGCAGAATTGCAACTTCATCTTGGAGACCTTGTGGCCATTTTCCGCAAGGAAGCGCAGGAGTTGAATGGTGGCTGTAACTGCCAGTGGAGTGGTGTCGGCTGCCAAGAGGATGTCATCGACATATTGCACTAACACCACTCCATCGGGTAACTGGACTTGATCCAGTTGTCTCTTGAGGGCCTGGCTGTAGATGCTAGGGCTTTCTGTGTAGCCCTGGGGTGCTCGACAGAACCTATATGAGCGGGCTTTTAGGGTGAAGCCAAAGAGATATCGGCTGTCCGGGTGGATGGGGATGGAAAAGAATGCGTTTTTGAGGTCAATGACAGTGAAGGTGGTGGCTGTGGAAGGAATCAAAGTCAGGATGGTGGTGATGTCCGAGACCACAGGGTACTGGGGTATCACCACTTTGTTAATCTCTCGAAGGTCAATGATAAAACGGTATGCCTTCTCATCTCCCTCTCCCTGCTTCTTGATGATGGGCAAGATAGGGCTGTTGCAAACGTTGCTTACCACTTCCTCTACCACTCCTGCATCTATCAGTGACTGAATAATCTTTACCAATGCCTTCTCGCCCTCGGGCGATATCCGATATTGTGGAAGTTTTGGGAGTGTTGCGTCTGGTCGGACAGTAATGTGCACTGGGTCAATCAACATGCGCCCTACGTCCGAATCCGCCTTGGCCCACAGATACGGAGGCAGAGTGTCAAGCAGGGATGTGTCAACGTCGGTGATGGAAAACATGCGTCGGGGAGGGCAATGTCTAAGCAGAACAGGGTTGTCGTAAAGGAAAACTCGTACTCCATCTTGAGAACATCTGATCGTCGCTCGGAAGTGTTTCAATAAGTCAAGTCCCATAATGGCGTCAGGGCTATTGGAGGAAAGTAAGAACGTGGTGTCAGTGGTGTTGTTTTCTACGTCAAAGAGGATCGGGGCGGACAAAGGGTTAGTGGAGGGCGTTCCATCGAAACCTGTCGATGTTATAAGTGAGCCAGACAAGGGTGCCCCCGGAATCAGTCGTTTAGATAACGCACTACGTGTTGCGCCAGTGTCTACCAGAAATGGAGACTTGGTACCCAGGACCTTAGCAGTGACGTAAGGGCCTTGCTGGTCAACATAGAGCTCGACTGGATCCCTCCCTTGCCCTTGGCAGTCCTATGCAAAGTTGTGGGCGTCATCGTAGTCAGATTGCTGGTATTGGTTCTGCCTGGGTCGATCAAATGTATTTGGTCTGCCTGATCTATCGTTAGTCGTGTCGTTTGGGGGCCCTCGCTGTTGTCCCTTATTTCTCGGTCCACTTACTATGTCCTTGGGGTCTTTGTTTCTGATTATTTCCAGAAGAACTGTGCACTGGGATTTCCAGTGGCCAGTTCCTTTGCAAAAAGCGCACTGGTCCTCTCTAAGGTCTGTACGTCCACTGTGGGGAGTCAAAGTGCGGTCCTGGGGAAATGCAGCCTTAGGGGCGTTCGTCTGGTAGTTTCCCCGGTATTGGTCTCGTCCTATAGTCACCCCTTGCAGTTGGGCCATCATCACCCTCTCTTTCAAGTCCTTCTTCTTTTTCTCTGTTGCCCTATCGTTTTCATTTTTCTGATGTTCATAATATTGGGCCATCTGGAGGATAGCCGTAGGTTTGGAGGCTGCCCAACTACTCTCGCTAGCCTGCAGTTTCTGGGAGACCTCCGATGACAGACCCTTAACATAATTCTGGACAAACAGATGGTGTCCGGTTGCAGTGGTCATGTCCTGGCCGCTGTAATCAGAGAACACCGTTTCAAACCGGGAGAAGTATTCCGATACATCCTCCTGGGGTTTCTGGCGACAGGCCGTTACTATCGACCAGTCCACTTTCTTTTCTGGGATCAGGGTTTTTAATTTCTGTACGATTTTATCTGGAAGGTCTAGAATGGATTTCAAAGGCTTTTGTCCAGGTCCTCGTTGTTTATCGATGTCATCGAGTTGTGACCAGGTATGTCCAAACAGCTCAAGGTGGTCGACTTTCCGGATTTGCTTCCACACATCCGCTGGTAGACATAACCCGAAAAACAAGTCGATGTCAGCCAGGGTCATGATCGTTGAACCTAGGGCTGTACCCAATTCAGTGTAGAAGGCCGTGGGGTTTTTACGTAGGTCAGGCAGAGATTTCCGAAATGTCAGAATCTCTTGCCGGTCCCCTGGCTGGTAGACCCAGTTGTACACTACCCTTCCCTTTGCATCTGGGTGGTTTGCATCATCGTTAGTCCCTGCACCTCGTGGAGGAACCCAGTAAGGGGCAGCCTCTCGTATCGGCATCATGGTGTTAGATTGCTCAGGTTGTGGCTCGGTCGCTAGGGAGGTCGTGGGTTTAGTTCCCGATTCTCGTTCAGTGAGGTGGCGGAAAACCTCAAGCGTATGCGTAAGGAGGTCCGTCACATCACACTCGCCCTCATCCCCGATATCGACCTTCCGGTACAGAGTCGTTAGGCTCTCGGGACCTTTGTCTCGATATCGGTCCTCGTATGCGTTCAAGACATGGTAACACAGTCGTACGGTAAAATGTCGTCTGTGACTCCCGGTATACGAGTTAAACATATCCGTGATGTACTCTTCATCTTCCTTCCTTTCTACCAGTGTCCTTGCTATCTTGTCGATCCCTGTTCGCTCATCTTTGCTTAGTCTGTTTGTTCTTGCAGAACCAGCCCTTGGGGTCTCGGGGTCGTCTAACGTTGTCGTTTGTGTAGTATTTGATACAAGGGGTTCGGTCGGCACAGAGGCCATGGGGGCCGAAGCTGTGATGCTACCTTCGTTTGTACCTGGGGGTGGGAGGTGCTGTGCTAAGGGTTGGGAAGGGGCGTATGGAGGGGGCATGTGGATGGTCGGAGGACCTAACAGCAGATCATCGTTGGCTCGTTGTCTCGAGGGTAAATCGGGGTAGAGCATGGAGGACGTTCTAACCGGACACTGACTTGATGTTTCCATTTCTAGTTTCTGTTTGGCTTTCTCTCTTTCCTTAATCTCTCCTTCTAGTTTCTGAGCAGCTAGGTGGGCTGCTTTTTGCAGCTCTTTTCCCAACCTACTCTCGGTTTTCTTTTTACGTTGTTCAGTTTCTTTGCGCCACATGCCGAAACTATCAAGCATAGTGGGCGTTGTCTTGTTTTTACCCAGGGCTGTTTCTAGCGCATTTATTTTGTCATCATCGAAGGATCCTACCAGTGGCCACTGACTTTCTCGATCCTTTTTCGTATATTTATGCCACAGTTTGTTATAGGCTATAGCGATCAATCCATGCTTCATGAACATGTCCTTATTAGGGGTGCCTTCCAGTGGAGCCGGATGGTTCACCTCTAATAAGCGGTCCGGGCTAAACAGGCTACCAATCAGTGGGGAGAAGACAGACATGACGGAGCACAACGGGGACAAAAAGTCAGCACTGCCTATCTTATCACTGCGTGCAAAGACTAGACAGAATATTCCTATTCTACGTTGTTTGCAGGCAGTGAATACCTCATGAACAAATATCAAATAGTCAACGTTCGGTCAAAACAATTCAGTGGGAGAATAAGTAGGCCCGCAAAGGTCTGCGTTACCTACCCTTTCACTATCTGTAAAAAGGGGGGAGGGGGGCTCTTTCCTGTTTGCAGACAGAGAATCTCCAGAAAACAGTCTGCGAACAATAGTTCAGTTTCAGATAATTAATCAGTGGGGGAGAAAGATAGGTGCAACGGTTGTATTACCTATCCTCCACTGTTTGCAAAGAGAGAGCCTGTTGTTTCTCCGTTTGCGGACAGTGGATCTCCAAATAAATTAATAAAGAGTAATACTAGTATTTTCTAAACAATTCAAATAATTATTTCGCAATTCGTCGTGTTTACACGACCTTACCCGGACCGCATGGACAGTTTCTTGTCTTCCGAATCCAGCGCCCGATCGTCCTCTTTTCTTCGTAATCCTCGCGGCACTCCTGATGGTTCCCAGTCAGGACCGTAGATCACTCGAGAGAGGTCTGTTCGGAATCAGTGAAGTTCGGATGATCGGCTGTCAGACGAGGGTCCATCGGACAGGTGCACTCCCCGATCGTTGCAGTCGTTCACTCTGTCGTCAGGACCTCTCCCACTGGATCCACGAGTCACTGATGGGCCACACGTTTGGGACGCCAATTGTAAAAAGGTCAGGCTACCAACCAGAATAAGAGATCCTTAAGTATTGCCCGGCGGTGTCGCCTCTTATACCCACAAGATATTAACAAATGAAGAGGCAGGCGCTGGAGACTGGAAGGCAGGAAACAAGGTTTATTCTCTCCGGAGGAGAACACATCAGTTCGGACAGCAAGTATCGTCACGAGGTGCTCTAACCGCATCTCTGAGGCCTGGCCTCTTATACACAGTTAAATGAATTTTATTGCAGGTAACACAGTCTTGTAATGCTTGGAAGTATGAAAGGACATCCTCTGAATCTCCCCTACAGGCCCGTTCCCACACACATTTACAGTTGAAGCCCCCACCCCGGTCACAACAGGTGATGATTATCGCGCAGCTGGACATTCCGCCGATTCACGGAATGTGGGGGTTTGATCGGATCTCATAGGGTGGGGGCTTTGATCAACTCGGGGGTCCTTTGATGAGGGAAGCTTTCTACTGTACGGGGAGGGGTAATAAACAGTATCGGCAGAGCTAGGTGTCGGCCTGGGAAAGAGGAAGACAAACGGGCACACAGGAAAGGGGGTTTGTATCAAAGGGCCTGGGACCATGAAAGGAATGAAGGGAGGTGTAGCGCTGGGAACAGGATGGGGTTCCGAGGCAGAGCAGCGCTGGAGAGGGGTTTACGACCCAAGGCATGTGAGAGCGGGGGGGCGGGGGGGGTTGTCAGCACGCGGGGGGATGCCTGCGAGGTCGAGAGAGAGAGAGAGAGAGAGACGCGCTGGCTATCAGTGAGGGGCAGGGAGGCCATGGTGCTCAAAATGGCTGCCGCTTACGTGCACGACTGGGTTCAAGGAGAGCAAGATGGCGCCGATAATGTTGATATTTGCAGCCTTACTTTTAACAGGAGGACTATCCTTACCTGATATCCAGCTGTATGCGTGGGCCTTCCAATTGAAAAACTCTAGAGTGCTTATAAAGATCCCTCATGGATCCAAAATAGGATCCATGTTCGCAGCTACGCTAAAAAAGCAAAAAATAAAACCTGATTGCTTTCTTTTCAAATTTGGAGATCCAAAATTCTTCAAAAAAGTTAAATTGAAGATTCTACACTCTATGGCATTAATGTGGTACCAAATACGACGGCTGCTGAAAATGGATTATTATTCCTATTTCGCCCCATCTGGGATTCCCCAGGGACCCCCGAATGTCTCAATGATAAATTGGCGTTACCACTTAGTGAAGCGAACTTAAACACCTGGGGAGACCTGTTTAGAGATGGACAATTGCTATCTTGGTATGATTTAAATGGCTTGATGATGGGTTCCCTCTCAAAATTCAAATACATCCAATTAAAAAGTTGGGAGCAAAGCAAGGCATCGTCATTGGGCACTAGTAACATCTTGGAAGACCAACTGATAAGTAAGCCACCGGGAAGTAAAGAAGTATCTCTGCGGTATTAGCAGCTTCAAGACAGCATGGACAGAGAATTCATTTTGGCAGAGGAGTTGTGGGAAAAGCACTTGCCTGGCGACCAGTTGCAGAATATTTGGCAAGTATCTATGCGCACTCTTTATAACACAGTTAAACCCTCGTTTTTAAGAAGAAACCACATTTTCTCACTCCATACGGCTTACATATCACCAGAGAAACTATCTAAGATGGGGAAAGGAAGCCGAACCAGTTGCGCGAAATGTGGATTGGAAAAGGCAACTGATGTCCACATGGATTAAACTCAGTCAGACAAGCACACTGAGAACGCACTTATCGGATCCTTACCGCAGGTAGCATTCCTACCATCGCTGCCAAGGTAAAGCACACCACTGTCTTAATCGCCGACGGAAGCACCGGTTCAAGGGCTTCCTAGCTGATAGTATGTTACTTCACTCCTCCTATTTTTAATACTTTTACCATGTGCTTTTAAAAATACGCTTTCATGCTCTTTTAAAATTGTTTTACCTACCACTCCTCCTGCACTGGCGTGTTCCCCGGTCCATCGCTGACTATTCAGTTTGTGTGCAGGGATCGATCGCCATAACCGGAAGCCTTCCCCTCCCACTTCTGGTTAGGACGGAGGTTAGCAGTTTAGCTGCTCGCCTCCACCGGCATAAAACACCTACATCGACAGGACCAGTTGGATTAAACTCAGTCAGACAAGCAGACTGAGAACGCACTTATCGGATCCTTACCGCAGGTAGCATTCCTACCATCGCTGCCAAGGTAAAGCACACCTCTGTCTTAATCGCCGACGAAAGCACCGGTTCAAGGGCTTCCTAGCTGATTGTATGTTACTTCACTCCTCCTATTTGTAATACTTTTACCATGTGCTTTTAAAAATATGCTTTCATGCTCTTTTAAAATTGTTTTACCTACCACTCCTCCTGCACTGGAGTGTTCCCCGGTCCACCGCTGACTATTCAGTTTGTGTGGAGGGATCGATCCCCATAACCAGAAGCCTCCCCCTCCCACTTCCGGTTAGGACGGAGGTTAGCAGTCTAGCTGCTCGCCTCCAACGGCATAAAAACAACATGCCTTACCCGACGCGCAGCGGGCGCACCAAAGGCAAGCCCGTCTGCGCCCGTCCGCGCCTGGCTCTACCGCACTTTCACCTAACCATAACACATTAACCTATTCTTCATCCCACCTCAGGGACATAAATACCACCACCAAATATCATCACTGTCCCCCTCTTGTCCTAGATACCAGTCCTAACTCAGAATCCACTCAATGTCCCTTTTGCCCCTTCAAACTCCCCTCGTCTGCTCCCCCCTTATCCCACCCCACCCCCCTGCCCTCTTCCTCGCTGCTCTTATAAATGCTCGCTCTCTCCCCAAACACAAATTTGACATCCAAGAGTTACTTACTAGCCATAACCTAGACCTCCTATTTATAACAGAAACTTGGGGTGACCCCTCCTCCGGCCCTGATTTCTGCTCCGCTATGCCGGAAGGTTACTGTGTACTCAGACAGGACAGGCCAATTAGGAAGGGAGGTGGCCTTGCCATCATACACAGAGAACAATACATCACCAAAATAGAAGCCTTAGACTCCTCGGTATGTGAAACACTTACCTTCTCCATTGACCTTACCAAGAAGCAATCTTTTAAAGGAATGCTCCTTTACCTCCCACCTGGCCCCCGAACTAACTTCCTCACAGCTTTAGACACCCTGTTAGAGCCCATAGCAGGAGCCCCCGATTACACCATACTAGGGGATTTCAATTTCCACCTAGAATCCACCGACGATAAGGACACTGCCCTTCTTACGACTGACCTACAAGCAGCTGGACTTGGCCAACTAGTAACCAAACCCACCCATCTAGCTGGCCATACCATTGACGGCCTCTTTACCAATAACACTGACATTTCCTTCCTCTCTGCCATCCCTCTCGTCTGGACAGATCATGCGGCAGTACTCTTTACCATCCACTCCCGGTATACTAACCTTTCCCCCTCAATGCCCGGACTCCTATACTCACTCGAGCCTGGAAAACATTGACATTCCCCTACTCACTTCCACCCTTTCCAATACCCATCATGATGTCATTCTCGATCCCGACATAGCATCCATCAACTACCTTGACTGGCTGCATGGCACATTTAATACACTGGGCCCACCTAAGACAATCCAGCCCAATTGTACCACCCCTTCCGCCCATTGGTTCACTGAGGCGCTCCGACTTCAAAGACAACACTGCAGAAACTTAGAAAGGCACTGGCGCAAACACTACAATTGCCACGACAAACAATCTTATAAGGACGCTCTGGCAATATACAAATGTCTCATTATCACTGAAAAAAGGAACTTCGACTTAATACAAATCGAGTCAGCCCAAAATTCCTCCAAACAGCTGTTCCAGTTTGTGAACAAACTCTCTAATCCTCACACCTCCCCAAACTCAGACGCCTCTCAAGACCTCTGTAACTCCCTTGCCAAATTTTTCCAAAATAAGGTTACTGCTATATATTCAGCGTTCACCTAGCACACCAACCCTACCTTCACAAACCCGGACCCTCCCACATGCACCACCCCCTCCTCGTTCCCTAATTTCCACCAGATCTCCCCAAAACAGATCTCAGATTTAATCGCCTCCATAACATCCGGTTCCCCTCTCGACTCCTGCCCACCTTCCATCCTCAAACTTATCCCTGATGTTATAACCCACTCTCTCACCAACATCTGTAACTCGATGTTCCTCACAGGCTCCTATCCATCAATCTGGAAAAAAGCCGTCATCAAGCCCCTCTTGAAAAAACCCTCCCTTGACCCCTCAGCCTCATCTAGCTCCCGACCCATCGCCTGCCTCCCATTCCCATCTAAAATCTTTGAAAATCTAATGAACTCACAACTATCTGAGTTTATTGATCAAAATCACCTCCTGGACGACACTCAATTCGGGTTCAGAAAAGGCCATGGTACCGAAACGGCCCTTATAAAGGCATCCGATGAGATTAGGGTGATTTTAGATCAAGGCGGCGCGGCAGTCCTGATCCTTTTGGACTTGTCCGCCGCCTTTGACATGGTCGATCATGCCACCCTCATCGACCGTATCTCTTCCCTAGGCATCAACCACACAGCCAAAGCCCTGCTAGCCTCTTCTTCTCCAACCGTACCCAGTCAGTAAAGGTAGGCTTCTTTTTTTCACCAGTCTTTACCCTCCCCTGCGGTGTGCCCCAAGGATCCTCGCTAAGTCCAACATTATTTAACATCTATGTTTCAGGCTTAGTGAGGATAATCAAAACTCACGGGATGAGTCTAACATCCTATGCTGACGACACCCAGTTGGTGCTATTAGTCCACAATGATTGGGAAGCAGTTGCATCCAGATTCCAGGAGGAAATGCTAGCCATCAGCTCCTGGATGACGGGCAACTGCTTAAAAATCAACTCCGACAAGACGGAGGTAATGACCTAGGGCAACCTCACCTCAGGATGGTCACCTACCTGGTGGCCCAGTCAGCTGGGTCCAAGGTCAGAAATCTGGGGGTCTTGTTCGACGATAAGCTCTCTTTCACCCACCATGCTAATTCTGTTGTCTCCTCCTCCTTCTATATCCTCAGAAAAATTAAGAAATTATTACCTTATCTCCCCCTCTCAGCAGGCAAAACACTGATCACCACACTAATCTTTTCCAACACTGACTACTGCAATGCACTTCTGCTCAATGCCCAAGAAAAAGTCCTTAGCAAGCTGCAGCTGGTTCAAAACGCAGCAGCCAGAATTCTACTCAGTATCCCCAAATCCAATCATATTACACCCGCCATTCGCCGACTCCACTGGCTGCCTATCAGAAGCAGGACCAAATTTAAAGCTCTATGTATCGCGTACAAAGCGATCAATAATTCAGTACCACAGTTTCTAAAGCAAGCTTTTTCCTTATACAAACCCAATAGACCACTACGCTCTTCCACATCACATTTACTATCTGTCCAATGAACCAAGAAAGTTTCTTGGGGAGACCGACGCTTCCTAGTCTCCACGGCAAGACTTTAGAATTCCCTCCCTCTCCTCATTAAAACCAGTCCCACACTTATCACATTCAGGAAACAATTAAAAACCTGGCTTTGTAGCGTTTCTCCTCTGAGTTCAAATTCACAAGCGCCGAGACACCCCTGGGTATTTGCACGCTATAAAAGTTGCATAAACATAAACATAAACATATTCTTCCTATGTCCAGAAATCAGCGAGTTCTAGAGCAAAGTAGAAACAATCAAGACAGGTATTTTGGGTAGGCTAATAAAGGTAAGCCTTCTTCTGGTGATCTTTGGGGTGGATGAAGAGTTAACAGGAATCCCTAGAGACTTGCTGTTTTATGCTGTATTATTAGGGGAAATTTGCCGTAAATGGGTAAGCAATATAACTCCACAGCACTCGGATTGGCTGGAATCCCTAATATATATGTCTAGAATGGATCTCTCGGGGAAAATGTCCAAAAAGAAAGCTTTCTGGAAACCATTACCCGTTTGGTTAGAGGGTGTGTAAAGCAAGATAGAGGCCAGACTTGTGATATTGGTAGCAGTTCGTGTCCAATGATTACACCGGCTAATACTCCTGGACTGCTTCAGGGCCTTTACGGGTTATTTCGAAAACAAAGCAGTGCCTGTATAATACCGGGTGTGAGACTCAGCCGCAGAAAAGTTGGGGTCTATTGAAGTATGCCCGCTGGTGGTCGGTAACCCTCACAAATGATACGGGCAGAAAAAATGGACATTCTTCTTTTTTTATCTGAGATGAATGAGGACAAAAAAAAGAATAATGAGAGCTTAAAATAATTGTGGTAGAGGCAACTTTGTCATTTTTTGATTTTCAAGAACAAAAGAGGGCAGAAGGAAAAGAACACACCCACCAACACAAGAAAATGAACAAGAAGAACTAAGTCCAAAGAAGCAAATTGTAACTAGTCTAAGTGAGAGTACTAACTGTTTCAGAGACTCAATTACTTAATTTGAGACTTGCTTTCTACCCATAGACAACATTTGTGTATTCACAGTTGAGGGTGGATCTCTAGAAATGTATTTGGATATTGAGCTCTACATGAGCCCCCTCGCAGCCATCGCACACCAACACAACCTAAACATCATCTCCTACGCTGACGACACCCAGCTGATCCTCTCCCTCACTAACGACCCCACCACCGCCAGAGCCAGCTTCCAGGAAGGAATGAAAGACGTCACGGAATGGATGAAGCTCAGCCGTCTGAAACTGAACTCAGACAAGACTGAAGTCCTCATCCTGGGACCATCCCCCTCTGCCTGGGACGACTCCTGGTGGCCCCCTGCCCTGGGCACCGCCCCCAAGCCAACGGACCATGCACGCAACCTGGGCTTCATCCTGGACTCCTCACTCATGATGACCTAGCAAGTCAACGCGTCTCGTCATCCAATTTCAACACCCGGCGCCTGCTCCGAAAGATCTTCCGGTGGATCCCCACCGAAACCAGGAAGACGGTCACCCAGGCCCTCGTCACCAGCCGACTGGACTACGGGAACACCCTCTACGCTGGCACCACAGCCAAACTCCAGAAAAGACTCCAACGGATACAGAATGCTTCTGCATGACTCATCCTGGACATCCCCCATCACAGCCCCATCTCTGCCCATCTGAGAGACGTGCACTGGCTCCCCGTCAGCAAGAGGATCAAGTTCAGACTCCTCATCCACACACACAAGGCTCTCCATGACATGGACCCCAAATACCTCAACAGCCACCTGACATTCTACACACCCACCCGCCAGCTCCGTTCCGCCAACCTCGCCCTCGCCACCGTCCCACGAATTCGCAGAACCACCACCGGAGGAAGATCCTTCTCCTACCTGGCGGCCAAGACATGGAACTCCCTCCCCACCCACCTACGGCGGACCCAGGACCATCTCTCCTTCAGGAAACAACTCCAGACCTGGCTGTTCGAGCAGTAGCAACTCCCCCTCCCCCCAGCGCCTTGAGACCCTAGCGGATGAGTAGCGCGCTATACAAATTCGCTGATTGATTGATTGATTGAAATAAGGCAAACATTTCAAGTTAGAAAAACAAACATAAACCCAGTATCCACTCACAGGATCCCATAGGGAATCTTGGTATTAGAGACGTAGATGCTCTTGCAGATTTAAGTGACCAAAAGGTAATCGAATATATATTTAACAACAACAGGGACACCTGTAAATTAGGAGGACAGAATACTACTGGAATTAATAGAGCTTGAGAATGAATGAATGAAGCACCACAAAACACAGGAAGAGCAGACACCCCACATTTTAATGACGATTCCCTCATTATAAATATGGTGCTATATGCCACCTTTAAACTAAATCTACATTTGGACCCCATGTGCCATATTAACAAATTCAATACTTTGGTAGTGTCAGATGTAAACGAATTGTAGATAAGCACTGCTTATTTGTGCACGAGAGTAAGAAACAAGGTAAGATGAAACCTTACCATGAGCAACAAAAGACTTTAAAAGCAGACCCCAATACTGAAGTGAAGCCAGCAGACAAATGGGAAAATACAGTATTAAGGCCATAGACAGTCCATGAAAAGGATGTAATGAAACAATCCTAATTATTAGACCTGTTATGAACGAATATTTGAGGATGAATATTCGAAGGGGTAAGAGGAATGTTTCAGAAAACTTAAATCATGGTGAGAGACTGGATTGTTGAAATGGACAATTAATATTGTTTGATAAATGATCGTCTACATACCTTTTAGTTAAGGTGCATACAAACTCAAGTAATCCTCCTGGGTAGCCAATTATTTCTGCTAATTATAGTCTCTTCCAGAAAGTATCTGTCAATATTTCTTCCTTCATCAGACCATTGTGAAGACTCTCCTATTTTTTCAACAAGGACTTGATTGATTTCCTCAAGTGGCCCTTTGATATTAGATAGGAAACCCATTTATATGATAGTCACCATGAATGTCTCCACATAATGTACCAGCAACAGACAGAACAATGGCCTGAAAGTATGGTATCACTTTTCAAAATCAAGGTCATTAATAATATTTGAACCCATCAAAATGCTCCTTAAAATGATGCATTGGTTTTTGACACAAATATTTTTTTATTTTGTTATGGTACTCTTTAACTGAATGGACTGCCATGGGTACCTGCCTCACTCCCAGCACAAGGCACTTTAGGCAGCATTAGCAGCTGAACATAGCTCGAAATCTAGGAGGGCTTGAAGTTAAATTCTAATTGTAGATCTTAAAAGATCTTGATGTGACCATTGTATAGATTGTTGTGCCTTTAGAGGATCACATATTCTGCACTACAGAGTTCTGGAAATCAATATTCATTCACACTTACCTTTAATCTTACTTGAGAACCTTTTGGTGCAATCATTTTAATTCACATAATTTATCTTCTTTTGTATCTCATTACTTTATAAAAAAAATTGAAGGGTTTGGACTTTTTGTAATCTGGGTATAATCAAATAGGTGGCCCAAATAGAGCTTGACAGTGAGGGATCCCTTTCTAAGAGATTCAATATAAGAAATTGCCTGAGACCAGGATGTGTATTGGCACCGACACTATTCTCTCTGTTTTTGACGATCTCCCTAAAGTACTCAGCAAATTGAATACTTTTAGCCCACACATGTATGGCACGCATGTTAGCTGTCTTTTATATGCAGTGGATTGGATTATTTTTGGTTTGACAAGGAATTGGCCTTCATATAAAACTAGATATATTTGAGGATTACTACAAGAAATAAAATGAAAAATAAACCTGGAAAAGACTAAAGGGCTCCCAATAAAAAAAGCTGAGAAAAAGCTTGGGTTGGCCAATAAATAGTCAAAATAGAGAGAGTTATTAAATATAAATTCTTAGGGGTATGGCTCTCCCACGATTTAAGATATGATTTATCTAGCCTTGGCACGATCCAAGGCACTCTCATCAGTAGGTGGACTAAATAAATGTACCATATGCTATGGGGGCCCCCCTGCAGCCAGTACTGATGGCCTATCAGGCCATGATAAGGCCGCAATTTTAGTATGGTGCTGAGGTGGTTGACATAGGAGGCAAAAAGAGCTGGGGCCACAAAGAAGGAAGGTGCCTAAAAAGACTACTTTCTCTCCCATCTTCTTCAATGGTGCAGGCAGTTAGAGTAGAAATTGACCTGACGGGGTGGACTCACTTAGCACATGCAGAGAAAATACAATTCTGGGTATGAATAGATTGTGAGGACATTTCTAACATTTCTCTGCTATGTAAAAGGGAGATATTGTACAGTGAGCTAACCTGGGCATTTGGAGTCAGAGGGAGGATCCTAATTTGCTGTAGGTAATTAAAAAGATAAATAGCAGATGGTAATGAACAGATAGGGCTGAGTGAGGAGGAGTTGAGAAGAAAAATAAAACAGGTCTCCAGGGAGGAAGATCTTATATATGTAAAGAAGAATCAATCTGTCTTCTGATAAATTCATTGATGTGAGGAAAGACCTTTCCCTATATGGAGAAACATCCCAATATGAAGATGTATTGAAGTCATTTGAGGTTTAGATTTGGGGTAAAACAATTTCTGCTGTCAGAAAGGCACAACATTTTGCTAAAAGAAGAAAAATATTTGTAAATGTGCCCTAAACATGATAGGGGATTTAATTAACTCTCTTGTGGATTGTCTATGGTTTTTAACTCAACTGAACTCTTTATTAGAACTTGGTTTTATAAAATATCATAATAAGGTTATGATATTTGATATTTGAAATGAGATTTATTGATGTGAAGTGCACTATAGGGTGATTTTTATTGTCTGTGGATACATTTTTTTCAGTCAAATTGATATACTTTTAAACAATAATGAGGAGCATTTTAGTAGATGTAGATTTGTAAGTGATTGAATGAATTGTGTTTTAGTTGTATTTTATTTTGTGTTTTATATTGAGTGTCTCTCAACTGATTTTATCTGCTGCTTGTGTTTTTAAGAATTTCTGTTTAAAGAATATGGTCTAAATAAACATATGTTTTGACTGACTGACTGACTGAATACATGTCTGTTCAATTTGAACTGTTATTTAGGCAATATTTAACTTTATTCTTCTGCCAATGTTGGTGAGATAATCAAAGATATGAATGCAGAAAGGGGGATTAGGGGTTCAGACAACAATTGATGAGCTCAAGCAGGATACGACATGGACAGAAATGATAAATGAAATAAACAAAAAGGGGAAAAACAATAAATGGGTGATCCATATTTTGTCACTGGTTTCCCAAAGCCAAGTGGGTCATGGGAAGACAACACCCTGCTTGAACAGTACATAGAAATCCCAAGCAAGATATAACATAATGCACTGATGAAATAACAGAAATGTGGTCAAGAGAGGCATATTTATAAATAGATGAGCCTTGTGAAAGGTGTGAGGTGTCTGAACAAACTAAACAGACAGCCACTAGGTGGATCAATATCATCTGGCATCAACTCAATTGCTGCCAGATTTTCTGAATATCTAACTAGAACTACTAGCACTAGAATTAACGTACTGCATTAGGGACACCATGGATATCCTCGCCAAACTACAAAGAATACTCTGGCAAGATTACTATTTTCTGGTTACTGTTGATTTTTATATCCTACGCATATCAATCAAACATCAGGAAGGCCTCAAAGCTATTGGTTTAATTTTCCCAGTGAGATCTGCACACATCAATATTTTCATTAAAAAACGTACAGCAGCCGACCAACCTTCAACTGTCTCTTGCACAGTCCTTAAATTGTCCCTATGACGATTCTCATCCGGGGCCACTCCACTGGACCTTGTTTGGAGATGTATCTCGCCCTTTGCCCTATCCCCTACTATACGATATTGTATTTCTCTTCTTTAGTTCTCCTGATTCCAAAAAACATTCCTACAACCTGTTTTAATTCACACATTTGTTCATCCTATTGCATTTTGAATGTAGTCGGCCATCATGTGTTTCCAGATAACCTACTATGGGCCATTCCTTTATACTTTTTTTTACAGATGTACATTACCCTAATGTTTGTCTCTCACTATACTATATTGTTTATCTCTCTCCTGGTTCATCATGTCATAAGATGCTGTACTGCAACCCATTTTGATTGGCACAACTGTTCATACTAATGTCTCTTGTATATTGTTTTACACTTGTTGTCTTATCTTATGAGGGTCTATATAATCTGTTCTACGGAAAGTGTTCTATATAAAAACCTTCAACAAATAAAAAACAACCAACAAGTTCAAATACATACCAGATGTACATGAAAGAAACTGTATGAAGTCCCCATGGTCAAAGAAAAATTTGAAGATATGTGGATATGTTGATAAACTCTTGAAAATGCCACAACATATACCATTGACTTTTGTCAGAAGGCTGCTCCTCAGTAGTCACAAGCTAACTCAGCATAGCACCATAATAAGACTACTCACAAAGTTCTTAAATGAATCACAGGATAATGGCTGCAATATTCCTAAAATAGGCCATCCATTCAAGCCCATCTCACACGTTTGGTATGCCAATCACAACCGAAATCCACCACAAAGAACAAAACATTACCTGAGTTAACCAAACCTGCAGGCTTTTCCACTTGCTCCAACTGTTGCATAGGCAAATATGGCTTCAAACAGAGCAAGCTTTGTAAATATTTAGGCACAAATTCATGCGAAAGGAAACCATAGATAAAATGTAAATGTGTATAGGTTATTCTCGTACTCACGTGCTTCTGTAGGTAGAACCAAATGTCAGCTTAACGCCTGCAGTCAGTGATGCACATCCACTTACAAAACATTATTCAAAGATGCTAAATAATGAGTTAATTGGAATTGTACTGCATTGATCAGGTGCTCACTAATAGCTGTGGAGACAAGTGAGATCTTAAACTACAGATAAGGACAGCATTTGGATTTTAAAACAACAGTGTGGACCTAAAGAGACACAAAATGCAGAATCTTGTATATTTATCTTTATCATGGACCTCTGTTTTTTTCCTATGACCACCCTACAATGACTGACCATGTGAAAATACCACATTCTTTCCACGTGTCTGCTCCCACTTCCTGTAGTAACACTAAGGGGTCTATTAGGATGGCGGGTGGACTTTCATCCGCCCGTCACCCTAGCGGTGCTGGGACCAGCCACCAGTGGTGCGGCGGTCCGCACCAGCAATTAGGATGCCACCACCACAGTGGCGGTGGCATCCCCCATCCACAACATTCTGGCGGGCGGTGCTGTGTGCTGTGGATGCACCTTGTGCATTGGCATGCACAATGTGATCGGCACTGCGCGGTGCCTGCCAACTTGTGAACACCAATGTAGGGGCAACGCCGCCATGGAAAGGCACATCCATGCGTGCATTGCAGCAATGGCAGGCAGCGACTGCTAGAGGTAGCAGCCAGAGTGCACCATGCACCAGGCACCAATTGGGGTCCTACATGGAGGTTCTTCCTCCTAGACTAGACCAGAAAGGTGGTTGCTCCTGATCTAAGGAGATGACAACAAGCAAGAGAGAGGCAATCAGTAATTGTGCCATCCCTGCAAAAAGAGGAAAGCATTAAGAGGAATGGAAGCAAGTAATGGATCAGTGTGTTTGCTTTTGTGTGCTGCTATCAGGTAGGAGAGGCAACAAGAGAACCCTGTAGAAGTGAATTTCCATACCTCGTCACTATCCTGAGCCACATGCAGTCTGTTAATGTGAAGTACTGTGTGAGCCAGTGCTGTTCGTCAATAGCCCTCATGCCCAGCACCGTGGATGACCACAACAGTACAGCTGTTCATGGGTGGCCATAGACACAATGTTGTAACACCAGAATATGGCTTAGTAATAGAGGTCAAATATCAGAACTATAACGACCAGTACTACCCAAACTCACTAGCTTGTGCTGTAGTACTAGAAGTACACTGCTACTTGAAGTGCTTTATCATATATAAACACAGTGATAAACACAAGGAATACATTCAAGAATCACTAAAAAAAGAGAAAATATAAATTGATCTCTATTGCTGGATGTCACTATCCCTATCAACACATACTTGTATGATTCTAACATCACTAGCATAACCTCAATTCAAAATCACGGTTGTTCTTTATCCAATAAACAAACATTTAAAACATTGACAAAACATCACAACATATATACTGTACATATGAAGAACAATTTATTTTTTACACCAAATCATTTTTGTAATATAGATGGCTGCAATATACAATAAACAATAGCAGTCCAAATGGAAGGTGGTCCAATGCTGATACAAACATGAAGGAATAACAAAAACCCTCAAGCATCCGTGGTGTGTAGCCCAATCCTATGTATACTGTAATAATTAATCAGACTCCTCCATTCCAATTAAAGCCTGGGCCGCTTGGGGGACTGTAGGTAGAAACCTTTAAATGGGTCACATGTCTAACAAGCATTTACAATGCAACGGTTTCGCTTTTGTAAAAGTTAGAGCTTTTGTTATTGCTATTTGATATTTGAAGGTCTGGTGATTTCATGCTCTCTTTCAGACCTTAATATAGTTATCAAAACTAGGGTAAAAAAAAACATTAAATATGTAGGCAGGACGCTGTTCACCTGCAATATGTAAATGGCCAAGAATAATGAGGATAAATCCCCACAGGATCTACGTTGTTTTCTAGAGAAAAACCTATACAATTGTTGCTTTTCACGCAAAGGTGGTGTTTCAACTGCTAGAACACTGACTTTCTTGCATATGTTAGTAATATTGATAAACATTTGCTTGGGAGTTCAGGAAAGAGTCACAGCCACGCTCCTCCTCATGCCAAGGTTATCAGTAGGGCTGCCAATAGGGATAAAGGATTACTTTGATTGCAAAATCTATGGATCATTAAATAATTAAGATCTAAGGTGGAACAAATAATACACAACAACAAAATCCCCCGCGCAAGCGTGCTACCAGTTGCAAATTATTAGACGTTGTAGCCCTTTCGAAATAAAGGAAACAGAAATGACATTCGAGTTAATATGACAAGAGCACAAGAAGAGATATTGACCTACCATTTACAATGCGAGCATTGGAAAAGTCTTGGATAGTGCTTCGAACTAATGAAGACACGTTCTGTGTGAGTGCGAAAGAAGTTGTTACATACGGTCTCTGCTTTATGGTCTCTGCTGGACAATAAATTTAAATGCATTTCTGTGTGGTATCTCCAAAACCAATCTAGCTCCGTAAGTGCTCTCCTTTCAGGGTGAATGAAGTTTGACCAGAGCCCAGACACAAAACGGCGCATATGTACATAAATGTGTATTTGCAGGGGGTGAAAAACAGGCTGTAGCCATCTCTCACATTTTACATGCCTAAATGTCGTTGTGAAAAAATGCAAATGCAGTGTCAGAGATCAGACATGTCACCTCCAGGGCCAACACTTGGGGACCAGTTCAGCCAGTCGAGGGGAGGGGGGATTAACACAACAACTGATCGAAAGGGGCCGTCCAAGTTCTGGCAGCCACGATCCAGCTGTGAGGGCGGGGAGGTAGCATCAGGCGTACCAACTTCTGCCAGAGATCCCAGCAGACGCAGAGGGGAGGAGAGCAGGGCTGAGAAAGCAGATCCGGCCGGGAGAGCTGGAAAAGCGGGACTGGAACCTTGTCAAGTGGAGGAATCCACCCCCCTCCAAGCACATCACAGGTCTACTCACCCCGGGGAAAGGCGGGGCACAAACAGGCAGCCTCAATGAGGGCGGTTGCCTTTGTCCTGTAACCCTGGGGGCTCACACTGCCGTACGGTGCTCAAACTCCCACAGAGAAGGGTTACAATGCACCAGCCTCCCTCCCCTACCTCCCACGGTGGGACAGCATGCACTGTCCCCAGAGCCACGGGAGGAGCTTGCAGCTTTGCCTCCCAGTGTAAGTCTCTCTCTCTCCTGCAGTGCTGTCACACACTGCAATATAATAACACACTGAATGTGGTTACGTGTACACGTCTCTCAGAAGCGTGGTTTACTGTGTTTCTCCTGGGTAGTCGAGAAACATTATTTAAATTATAGATACTAAGAAACAGGAGTGCGCACGGAGAACCGGACGCAAGTGCCACATCGTTAGTAATACAGTGACAAGTACTACCGGTATAAATTACACTTACTGGCAGCGTTATAAATACAGTGCAGGATGCGAGGGTATCATTTCATTTAAACTGCAGTAACCGGTTACCATACTGTTGTACAAAAGGCTCTGAGACCACGGGGCTAGTAATAACCCCTGTACGCCTCTCCCCAAGCCAGGCTGTAGTCCGCTGCCACTGCTCTGACAGCCAGCGCCGGGCAGACTGCAGAAAGCAGCAGCAGCCCGGGGCAAAGCCCCGCTCCCACAGTGTTAATCACGCGAGGAGGGACACTTGGCAGCCCTGTCTAAAGCGCTGCTCTGCTGGCTGAGCGCACGTCATGCCCGGCGGGGCTGCGAGGGAGGGCCTCCCACGGAACGAGGCATGAGAAAAACACCACCACGAGCAGCCAGCGCAAGACTGGCCTCGCCATCAACGAGCAATGGCGGAGCGCTCCAGCAAACAGCTCTACACCACACATTAAAACTATCCGAACGCAACCACACACTAAATACTGCGCTAAAAGGAAAACAAACTCACAACCAGTGGAGCGGACCTATGGTTGGCAGAGCGTGGGTCAATAAAATATGTAGGTTGCAGCATTTCCAAAGGGGACAGGCGACATGGCAGCATAGTACGGTCTCGGTGGAGGTGAAAAAAGTATTTCTTTTTTATGATCTAACATGCGCGAGCAGTCTGCACCCACAGAACACATGTACATGTTAGAAGTACACTATGGTCTTCAGCAATATAAGCATGGGCATTGTGCGTCAACAAAACGGCACTCAAGTATACCTTTCCTTAACACCAATGTCTATCCTTTCGCTGGAACGGTCAACGGTTTTAGCATGTTTTCGGTATTGTTACTTTAACTGATCAAATGGGGCGGGAACGGCCACACGGACAGCGGGAGGGGGGCGGGAATGGGCACACGAACAGCGGGAGGGGGGCGGGAATGGGCACACGCTGGTTCAAGACGGCACGGCGGAGCTTCTCAAGTAAGCTACTGCCCGGCCGCCATCATCAGACAAATGACCAAAACAAACCTTGAAGAAAAAAAAAAAAACACTGCCCACCGCCACATGCCGTTTTAGAAAGGGGTGGAGAGGGAAAAAATCGCCGGAACGCACACGAATCGCCTCGCACAATAACGGACAGATCTCTCTTCCAATGGCTAGCCTCCATTTATGGAGCTAGCCAATGGAAGAGAGAGGCGGAACTAAGGCCACACTGTTCTAACATAAGATTTCGCCTGCGCGAAAGGCTGCGCAGTGCGCAACTTTCGACAGGCGAAACCTAAAAAGGAGCATGTAATATTTCAGAACCCAAGAGGTGCAGCAGGTCTGTCTCTAAGAAAAAGGCTTGGGCTGTCACTGTGCATTAATCAGCCGGCCCTCACGCAGCATGCTTGATGGTGGCGTGCACTGCTCCCAATGCTCTCCTCGTTGCTTGGCTCATGGGCAGCAGCACTCGCCGATGTAAATGAATCTGAGCAGGTCATGGGACTTTAAGTGCTATAAGCACAGTGTATGGGGCCAGAATTAGATCTATAAGATCAGTTCAACAGGCCTAATTCCATAGACTGATTGCCAGTGCTTCAGAGCCAATCTCATATGGCCACTATCATAGGTATATCATTCAGTGTTAATAATATGTGCTAGTCTCAATGCATAACTCCACTGGTGGTGGGTCTGTGCCAGAGTTCTATATCTATTCTTATTGGAACAGTGTCAACACTGTAGTGTAGTTCCTATTATCCCAATAGGCTCTGCGCATTGGAATAATATCTTCAATAGTATAGACGTAGGACAGAGGTTAACTAGGTCTTCTACTGACGATATTAGACTTAAAGTTTAGTGTTTGCCAGCTAGCTCAGAGTTCACTAGAAACTTTCTCGAATAGACAAGGAGGAGTTTAACCTCCCTGGGTAGACAAGAAGGGATTTAGTTTCTGACAACCATAGAACATGACAACTTTGCTCTCCCCTAATCAAGAGTGTATCTCTAGAGTCGTGTGAAAACAAAAGACAACTTATTTTACTCAGTCAGTTCAGTGCATTCTTAGTTTCACCAGATTGTAGAGAAAAGGAAGAGACGGGCGTGTTCAATAAAAGATGTTATTTATTGATCAGTCTCTTTTCTCATACAAGAGAAATGAATCGCTATTATTGCAATACTTATTGTTAAGTAGAGTGCATACAGTAGTAACAGAATTATAAAATAATACTGTAAAAGCATTGATATGGTTTCTTAGCCATATGATACTTAAAATGGATAAAATAGATACATACATATATACATTGACTAATCGTACTCAACTGGTGCTTCTAACTATGCCTACCCCAATGTACCTGACCTAAGCCTAATACGTGGGCGGGAGTAGATAAGTAGCAGTTTAAGTTAAGTTTCCTTTGCCAAGGGTCTGCTTCAAGAATTCTCTGCAAGGGGTTATTCAGTTCAGTACCTGGGATTTAGAAGGCTGGAGGGCTGGTATCTCTATCTCAGGGCTTGATATCCCAGCTGCCTGCAAGGGCGGCTGGAAGCGCCGGAGCTGGATTTCTCGGCAGGAGAAAAGGCAGCGTCTCTTTTTCAGCACGTCAGAAAGGAGGGGCAGCGTCTGTGGGCTTCGCTGTCAGCTGGGCTCCTCGGCAAGTCTCGCTGCTCCAATCTTGTCACCACCTCGTGTGTTTGCTTAAGGCAATGTCGGTATTATTTATACCTGAAAGGTGCCGAGATTGACGTAAGGATGGACATAAATACGTCAATAAGGATGTCATAAGAACTGCTCGTTCGCACATTCTTTACTGAAGTTCTCGGCTAAATCAAAACAATGGCTGCGGGGATTTCCCAGGTCGCTGTAGGTTTGATTTGTTTTGAGAACTCCGTATGCCTATTAGGGGGCTGGAGAAATAGTGCTTGCCTAATGAGATGGCATGCGCTATGACCTAATCAGATAACGGGCTTCTGTGCCGTTGTATGGCTAATCAGATAACGGGTATTTGTGCAGTTGAATGGCTGCTACTTAATTATTAACCAGACAAGGGTCAGAAATAGGGGGATCGATACAGTACCCATAGTAAATACATCACACCCACTCCACGTAATCTATGTCCATATTTACAAATCTAGGCATAGTAAACAAAACTAGTAGTGCATGTGTATACCGAACCACCCCAAAATACAATCAAATGCATTTTGAAAATTGGAAATGCGAAATACACGAAAAGATGAGTATAGTTACTATATGCACTTCAAGCAGTATAATAATGCAAATCTAATACGCATATTTTGAAATCAGCATGAACGAAATGCGGAAATTACACATGAAATGGCTCTTAATACAGAAGAAAAATTCGAGACCATCTCATCACAAAATCATAAATACTTGTGAACATGCTAGAGGGTAGCTAATGTCTCTAGAGTAGCTAAAAATAGAAATTTTGTTCTCTAAGAATAGTTTTACTTTAAGCAGAAGATAAGTGTCCCAAAAAATCGTAAATATTTTTGGAAATGGAAAGGAAAAAAAAAATGTCCCGCTCTCTGTAAAAACTGGTGAGAACATTTCTTACTGCTTTATTTTCAAAGTTGAAGGCCAAATTCAGGGTGTAGGGAACGCCGTGTGCTAGTTTGCTCAAAGTCATTCTTTCTGCTCTGGTGAAAACATCATATCATTTAGATGTTCGAAAAAACAGTCAACAGCTTCTGGTGAGAGTTCGACAAGGTTGGAAAATGACGCCACCATGCAGTCATGAGCATGATTGCTTTCATTGATGTTTCGATCAGCATAGCTGACAGAAGGTCGTACCTGATCGATGCTGCTTTCATCTTGTACTTCACTACTCTTCAATCGTAGTGGTGAAGTCTCCACGAATGCCGTCATCAGGATTGGTAGCCGCTGGGGACAGTACAATGCATGAGCCGTTACCGGACCCAACAAAGTCTCTGCGTCCATTGGCACATCCGATTGTAGTGTCAGACAGGTGTCCAACACGCATTCTTCGCCGCATAGCAAGCACCTTAATACAGGCATAACACAACTTTGCCACATCGGTCTAAATGAAAGAAACCAAGTCATGTTCAGGTCTCTAAGCCGGGCTATTCCAAGGACTTGAGTTATGCGGTCCCTGTAGCGTATGGCTCGGATCGTTTCTTCCATTGTCGCTGGTGTCTTGTCTGTGATGTGGTTTGCCATAGCGAAGTAACAGGATCAAAAATAGGATGCCTGCCACTAGTCCCAAAAGGAGAGGAAGCCCGCCAAAGATGGAATGGACAAAATCAGGAAAAATACCCAGGATGGCTTTGAATGGGGTTAAAGCTCCCGAAAACACTGTCTTACATACACTTGAGATTCCACTTGTATCAGAAATATTTAAGCTTTCACTCAGTATTTCTGCGAAATGTATGGGGGAATTGGTTGATAACAGTGAATGAATCTCTGCAGTTGTCCTTGCAACTTGGAGATCATACGTTTCTTTTGATGATGTTAACCGGGTTGGCGTCTGTAGGAGAACAGTCTTCATTCTGCTTAAAGTATCAATTCGAATAGAAGAAGTTTTCAAACTGGGCCATAACCTTGCCTCCCTGTCTCGAGCATCGTTTGGGAACAATACTCGTTCACAGCACATGACCTTCGTAGTCACGGTTATGAGATAAGGTTTTCCGGGCAGCAGACTGCAACATCTGCGATCTACAATTAGAATGTAACTCCCGTTCGAGAGTCTCCTAAAGAATGGTTCTATTTGTGTTGCAGGTGTGCCTAGCTGGTGACATGAAAGGTTATTTGTAGTCCCTTCACAGGCTCCATGCAAACTAATACCCTGACACAGAAGTGTACCGCTTAGTGACCTTGCACAATTATTGCCACTAAGAAACACATTCTGGCCTTTATTACTAACACATGTGTGTGTATAGGGCAAGTTCCATGTTGACTTAATGTACCCTTTACACAACCTTTCATACTGGCCTGCCTGTATATATTTTTGGCAGTATTGAAACTGGAAAGTTGTTATCGGGATATTAATTATCCCATGTATTATCCATTCAATGACAGGTCGTTCTGACATTGTCAATGGTAATCTCTCAAGTTTTTCAATGCTCAGAATTGTATAGTCAGCACCCTTCTGTGCCAAACTGATTTGTTTATTAGTAAGGTTAAAGATATTAAACAGTGACGTTGTGTTGATTAAACGCCAAGGCACATAGCCTGAACGCAGATTTTGTAACGTCCAGCCAAGTTGTACAATAGAACGCAATTGGGACTGACCGTGTTGTAACATCATTAAGTCTTGCGATATTATATCGATTGCTGAAGACACAATGCTGTCCAGTGAATATATTCTGGAGGACAGAGTCATTAACCCATTGTCCACATCAGAAAGTGATTTTTCCAAATTAATACGGTCAATTTCCCGTAGTTTTTCTGCTGTCTCAATTTGAGTTTCTTTCCAAGCTTCATTGTAAGCTGCATATATAGAGGCCGCTATGAAACATTTTTGACGCTGTTTGCGTGGTCCCATAATGAAATCACGCAAGTCAGCACCCTCTTGAAGTAAAGTTAGGTGTTGCTTAATTTCTGCCAGTGTGGATGTTTGTAGCCATTGAAGGCAGAGCTTGCCCACACTGTAAGTAGTTACTATCTCTGGATGTTGTCTTTGGGAATATCTAGGGTCTGGCCTGGTCAATTTCAACCCCTGTATTTTGTTCAGGAATCTGTCTTGACAGATATTTGTGTCTGTGGGCCAGATCAACCATTGTTTCCAATCAGGATGTGTTCTGTTTTGGTTTAAAATATGGTTCACGTCTATCTCAACATCTATAGAGCTATTACTGTTCGTAGTTGGCTTTGGAATAGACGGTTTGTTTAAGTCTTTGATTTTGGCTAAGCCAAGACAGGTAGTTTGTTGAATAGTGTCATTCAAAAATATAATTTGTTCTGGGATCATGCAGGCTCTGAACAATGATTCTGTACCTTGTACTTGCCAATCTTTTGTACCCCAAACAGTTTTTGCTTCAATGTTAATGTTCCAGAAATCAAAACCAAATGTATTCATTTGCTCAAAAAATGAATCTGAATATATCAATTTCGTGTTTGTAAGCATGGTCTTCATACCTGTCTTATTCGACAATTTGAAATAAAATGTTTCTGCATTACTTGTGTTAAACCCTGAAAAATATGAATATTTATCATAAAATGTTTTAGAACTACCCTTTGGAGGAGTAGCACAATGTTCCCATTGGTTATAATTAAAAACATTTCTAGGTTGTGCAGATTTATGGAGATACTGGTTACCATAGTGGTTGTAGCAGAACATTTGATCATAATTAGACGAACCCTGCAAATAATCACATTCTGTAAATTTAGCAGACATTACTAGGTCAGACATCATATCATTAATACTTTCAAAGTCCCAATCATCAGCAAATGTGCTTGGTTTTACAAATTCACTTAACGAGATCTTAAATTGATGTGGATACTTCAGGATTTCAACCGGGCCATAGATTTCATAATCAGTATTGTACCATGCTACACCGCCTGGTATAGGATTGGCTGTGAAGTTCACTGAAGAAAGTTCTCTTTTCTTGACGTGTGAAGATGTGTGTGGTTTAAGGACCAAGTTGATTTTCTGGCTTGCTGTGTCCATTTTAGCATATTTTCCCTCAATGAAATGTCCCAAGCATAGTACCATGATGAGCCAAAGTATGAGGACAAATGCACCTAATGTCACCCAAATTTCAATCCATGGAGAAGTCAGATAGGTTCCCTTTAGTTGATGAAAAAGTTCCTTTGCTTTGTCTTTAAAAGTTTTTGTTGATGGCTGTACTTCTGGTTCACTTGGATCTTCAGAAAAATCATCAAAGTTGATGAAGTAGCCGGATGCCGTTCTGTCAATTGTTCCAATTGCTTCTGGATTACTTTTTGCTTTTGGATTTTGCTTTGTTTCATTAGCAAAGTCTGTAGTTACATCATCGTAGGTCGGTGTTTCTTGATGAAAAGCTTTGATTTGGGGTTTAAGAGGTTTAAGTTCCATTGCTTTATTGCATAGTCCTTGTTGTTTCACTGTAGATTTTTCAAATGTGATCAGTCTTTCAGTTTGAACCTCTATGGATGTAGCAAACTTTGGTGTTCTGCTACTTCTTGGGAGTCCACTTGGCCTACTATTTGTTATCGGCCACATGATTGTGGTTTAACCAGGTCGATGGATATGACTGGGTTCTCCTTTTTACCAGCAAGGGGCGGTAGTACTACTGATCTTGTCCCGTTGATAGACAAGACAGGAACTGCTTTTCTGTAAGAAGGCCCAAATTCCTTCTTTACCACGATCTTCTCTCTGACCAGATCCCCGACTTTTGGAATCCAGACAGGCCTTGCTGGGACAGGCGGTTTTTCTTCAGTGGTTGTTGGCTGCTGTTTCAACTTTATGTTGCTCAGGTCTTTTCTTGTTTCATTTAAGTCCTGTAAAATAGCCAAACGATCTTTGATATCAAAACATTTATCTTTAACCACTGAAGTCTGACTATCAAGGTCCTGGATCAGCATTCTAGTCCCGAACAATAGTTCGTACGGACTGAGTCCTTTCAGAGAATTTCTTGGCAGGTTATTTAGACTACGTTGGACACTTATTAAATGTTTGACCCACCCAGCTCCTGAACCTAATACCTTTGCTGTTATAGATTGATTTATGCCTTGGTTTTTTCTTTACACCATCCCGTTTCCCTCAGGAAGGAAGTGAGAAGAGTCCCGCAATGCAATGTTCATTCTGGCCAGGCACCCCCCATAAGCTGTTTTAGAGCTAAAGGAAAGATTTTGGTCAGAACGTACATGCTTCTAGCGTATTGGCCATTATAGACTCGCAAATCTTTGTATAACAGTTCCGACGTCAGCCAAAAGTTGGGGTCTACATTATAAGTGAAAATAGTCTCTACATGTTAATATGACGCATTATTCATACTGGGTGTGTTTATGTTGGTAGCCTATTCCCTATTGAGCGAAAAGCCGTGGGAATATACCGTTTCGTTCACCACTGCGATCTCTGTTGCAGTTTGGACAGTTCCTCACGAATAGGTGTTGGTCCAGACTCATTCCTGGCCACCAGTATGTTGTTTGTAATTCTGCTAGAGAATCTTTAATTGTGCGATGTCTTAGACCCTCGCCAATATGTGCGTCTACTATTAACAAGACTCTCTTGTCCGTGTTTGGAATTACTCTATCCCCCACTCCAGGGATTCGAGCAAAAGGGACTGAGTTTGCATCGATTATGTATGTATAACTGAGTGGGTAATTGATCGGTAGCGCTGAGCAGTCGCCTTTTGATGACGTTTTTACTGCCAGCACAGTTTCACTGTCAATGTATTTTACTGCATGCTTCTTTGTAGCTACGGAAGCCGATTTAGTTGCTACCGCTGTGGCTGTCTCAGCCAATGAATTCCCTGCAACGTGAACGCCATCACGCCGATGACTCAGTGAATGTATCACGTGAGTTTTTGGTAGTTCTTTCTGTAAAAGAACTACTTGTTCCCAAAGCGCTTTTTGCTTTATTGTGGCACCTGTGTCATCTTTGTAACCGTTTTGAATCCATTTCTGTAAATCGTTATTGTATGATTTGACGCAGTAATACGAATCGCACACTATAAGTGTCGGGAATTCGCGATGGGCATTATCTAGCGCCATTTTTAACGCTATTATTTCAGTTTGTTGTTCTGAATTATTTTCCACTGAGTGTGTTTTTGTAAATAGAGGTCTCAATTTACCTCCGCGCCACACGTCTTTTACAATTTCGCATGTGGCGTTGTAAGCCAGCTCTCCCCAAACTGAGGGTTGAGCATGACCGTCTGTATATATTACACAGGCGTACTGTCGTACAGGCAGAATGTCGATTGGCAGAGGGTATTCTCTCTCATATTCTAGATATTTTAATTCTTTCATTTCCGGGTCAAAATAGTATTTTACTTTGTCTGTAGCAACAGAATTTACCCATTGTATCCATTCTGGATTCAGTGCCGTTGTCGGTAAATTACATGGTGTTGTTAATGCCTCAAAAGCTGATTCTGCTGTTCTGACTGTAACCTGTCTACCGTCGGCTTGGTATTTTTCTTTTGCTACAGCTGTTTGAACCGCATGAACAATGTTTTCCTTAATGCTGAACCTTTTTTCAGCTTCTGTGTACAAATGTGATTTGTATGCAATTGGTACCTTCTCTCCCTCATTAGAGGTTAGGTACGTGAATCCGCATCTTCCTGGGATGACTCGAATCACAAGGTTGCGTGTGTTATCACGTGTTTGTAATTTTGTTTTAACTAACATATCTGTTTGTAAAGATCTCAAAATTTCTGTGTGTTTTTGAGTCCAATTGATTCTTTTAAAATCTGGTTTTATAAGATCATAGAGAGGTTTAACTCTCTCTGCATAATTTATAATGTAAGTTCTTCCGAAATTTAGGAAACCTAGAATTGATTGTAAGTTTTTTAGTGTTCTAGGTGCTTGGATTACAGCACATTTCTCTAGGAAATTGTCAGCCAGGCTTTTGCCTTCACTTGATAGTTCATATCCTAAAAACAGGACAGTTAGATGGGCAATTCTTGACTTTTTAAAGTTGAATTTGTAACCCTCTGCTGCGAACCCAAGTATTATGGTGTTCACTCTCTTCAAGTGAGTATCCAAGTCATCATCTGTTAGATAGATGTCATCGACATAAGATAATGCCTCATCATCATATATTTGTAGTAACTCTGTTACTCTTGCTGAGAATAATCCTGGGCTGTTCTTGAACCCCTGGGGCAAACGACAGAATTTTTTTTGCGCGCCATTTATTGAGAACGCGGTCAAATATCTGCTCTCTGGTGCTATATTTTGACAGAAGAATCCATTAGAGATGTCTAATGTTGTTTTGTATTTTTTGCGCACTATGTTATTCATTAGTGCAGCACTATGCGAGTTTTGTACTGCAAAGGTTTTGCAACATGAGTTAAGGTGTCTGTAGTCTAAAACAAGACGATATGAATTGTCTGGTTTGGAGACAGGAAACAAAGGATTATTCATTTGTGAGGTGCAAGTTTCAATCACCCCCTGGTATTCAAGTTGATCTAGGATCTCTTTTACCCGTTTTTTAGCTTCTTGCTTAATTGGGTACTGCCTCTGTGCAGTAGGTTGTGATTTTAACTGGATTTTGTGAGGAGGAGAGTCCTCATCCCATCCCACATGGTTTTTATATAATGCAGGAGCTTGGGCTACTGCCCACTTTCTTGCAAGTGTATATTTTTTATGAATTGGAATATGATTTGAGAAGGCAGGCATAATTATTTCTTCGCCATGAGGGCACTCCCTGACAAACTCTGGTGGCCAGTCTCTTTCAGCTAGAAGGATGTCATAGCCCTTGGAGAGATTATCCCAAAAGAGACCCCTTATTTTCCTAGTCTTATCCCCCTCTATATGCAATGTTATTTCATAAATTTTATGGGGTTTGCTAACTCTGGTATCTGCAGTTTCCACCTGAATGTATTCATTCGTGTCCACTGTCTCCAGATGATTCATAAGGATCTTGCGCGCTATGCTCACTTCTGCTGCGCTGTCTAGCATTGTCTGAGCCCATTCTCCGTTTTTCAGCTGTGTCCTCAGTATTCTCGGCATGGTTGATTACTTTAATACTGGCTACCTTCTTTTTTGGAAACTGTAATTTTTTATTTTGATGAGCAGGTTTCTTGTCTTTGGACTTGACGTGCTCTTCCCTGTGTTCTGATCGTCCTCTTCTTTCCGATTTCTGCGAGGAAGTCTGAAAAGATTGAGAGGGACGTGTATCAATATCTTGATATCTATCAGGTTTTTTTTATATTATCCCTATTTCTAAGGTTGTATTTTTTCACAGAGGGCTCCCTTTGGGGAGACTTGCGTCCTTGGTCCGGAGATCTTTCTCTCCGCCGAGGAGACCTTCCTCTGGACTGGAATCTTTTTTCTTTGGGAGTGGATTGTTTATTTCCATCCCAGATCTTCTTTGAAGTGTTTAGGTTATTTTTAATAAATACCTTTTCAGGACTTTCAATAAGTTGGGGTTTTACAGGTATTCCACCCAAACTATCTCTTCCTAGTTCTTCATAGGATTTTTCTATGATTCTGGCAATTTCAAATGGTTGATCTGCTATATTTGTCTCTTTCAACCTCTGGCGGATCGCCACATTTGCTGCTTCTCCCTTTATATTGGCTAATAATATTGCCGAGACCTGCTTGAAGTCTTTTAGTAGTTTCATACCAAGAGTTAAAGCAGGTTCTGGACCGTATTCATCTTGAATTTGTTTTAGCACATCTGGTATTACTGACATGGATGGGACACCATGTGTTTTTGTGTAAATGGAAGCAAAGACTGTACCCCAAGTGTCACAGTCCTCCACATGTGGTGCGATTCCCATTGGAAGACAGATAGTCAGAATTCTGTGTTTCTCAACAGAGGTGGTATCAGGGAACACTGCCTCTATTTGAGTGATTTTTTGTGCTAACCAGAATGGAATTTGTTCCCGTTTTGCGGGTACTTTACCTAGACAGGACTGTATGTTCTGTGGTGTAATTTTATTTGTGTTCCCCTGATGAGGGATCAGCTGTGGAATTTTAATCGATGGTTGGACTGTTGAAGTCCGCATTACATATTGGACTAATTGTCTATGTATTTTAATTAATTGTTTTAGCTGTGCTAAAAGATCTGGTGCAGGCATTTCTTCAATGTCTGGATGTGGTGTGTATCCGGCTAGGACCGGCCACGTTGCTCCTGGTCTACCTAGTGGACCGAGCCTGGTGTTGTGATTATTATGTTTTAAGGCGCCATTAAACCAGAGCAGGTGCTCTTGGTATTTGAGTGGTATTTCCATCTCCTCGAAAGGAGTGTACTCATTAGGAGGTTCCTCTATTTTGTAATAGTGGAAGTCCTTTGTTACAGCGTTTGCTGCTGGAAAGTTTATCCATGAATAGAATACCTCTGTCTGCCGATATTCGTGTGCCTCAATTACGAATATTTTATTTATTTTATTTATTTAAGGTTTTTGTAGAGCGCGTAGTAACCCGTGAGCATCCCAGCCCTAGAACCTGCAGAGTCAAGAGGGAGCAGCAGCGGAGGAAGAGGAGGATCATGGGAAAAGGAGGGTTTTTAAAGATTTCCTGAAATGGAGAATGTTTGGTTCGGTTCTTAGTTTGCGTGGGAGGTTGTTCCAGTGCTTTGCCATATTTACCGAGAAGCGGCGGCCTCCAGACCTGGCTTTTTTTACTCTGTGTACCATGATGAAGTTCTCCTGGTTAGACCGGAGTGACCTGGTAGCTGCATAAGGGGTAATGACATTTTTGAGAATTGGGGGACCTTTGTTGTGAAGGAGTTTGTGGGCCAGACAGAGGGCCTTGAAAACCACCCTCTCTCTGACTGGAAGCCAATGCAGTTGCTTCAAGGCAGGTTTTGCTGATGATCTTGCTGGGGTATTAGTTAGAAGCCGGGCAGCGGCGTTTTGGATTTTCTGTAAGGTGTTGAATGTGGCTTCCGGGGCTCCCAAGTAGATTGCGTTGCTGTAATCCAGCCTGGACAAAATGAGGCCCTGGATCAGCAGTTTCCGGGAGATAGGGGGTAGCAAAGGGAGCACCTTCCTACAAGCTCTAAGGAGTCCAAAGCATATTCCCGCCGTTTTCTTTGCCTGGACTCTGAAGGTTAGATCTTTCTCGAGCCATACACCCAGGCTTTTAACTTCGTTTTTTGGGAGAAGGGGGGTCGCCTAGGCAGGCGGGCCAGATGTTGGGTGGCAAGGAGGCTCCTTTTTGTCCAAGCAGCAGGATTTCGGTCTTGGACCCATTTAGCTTGAGTGCGGAGGTGTTCATCCAACCGTGGATTTCCGTAAGACAGCCGTGGAGATTGGAGGGTTCTTGGTTGGGGTGTGAGAGGGTCACCACCAGCTGGGTGTCGTCAGCGTAACTGATAATCAACACTCCAAACGGGGTGACGAGCTCCTCCAATGGGGACATATAAACGTTAAATAACGTTGGGCTTAGTGATGAACCCTGCGGTACTCCACAACGGAGGTGGACCGCAGGGGAGTGGCTGTCGTTCTCCCAGACTTGGAACGAGCGGCCATCGAGGAACGAGGCAAGCCACTTCAAGGCCGTGCCCGTCACTCCCGTGTCTCTCAGCCGTTGGATTAGAACCTGGTGATTGACAGTGTCGAAGGCCGCACTGAGGTCCAGGAGGATCACTGCCACTGATCCTCCTGAGTCTAGAATGCTTCTGGCCTTCTCCACTGCCGCCAGGAGGGCGGTGTCGGTGCCTTGGCCTGGGCAGAAGCCTGTCTGGGAGTTCCTAAGCAGGTTGTTTGCTTCCAGGAATAGAGATAGTTTTTTGTTCACAAGTTTCTCTGTGATTTTGCTATTTCCTGGGAGGAGGGAGATTGGCCTGTAGTTGGCTAAATCCTGAGGGTCCAATGAAGGTTTTTTTAGGAGCCCTTTTACGACAGCTGCTTTCCAACTAGGAGGGACCTCTCCCTCCAGTAGAGAGGCATTGATGAGGGCCGTGAGCGGAGGGATGATGGTGGGGGCCACTTTTTTGAGGAAGCGTAGGGGGGCCGGGTCGCTGGGAGAGCCGCTCTTGATTGTGGCAAGCGTCGTGGCTACCTCTTCTGTGGTGACTGGACCGAAAGTATCAAGAGAGGGTACCGAGGAATCGACGTGCCGGCCATGACAAGAGAGGGGGAAGCGGCAGTCTGAGCCTGTGCCACCGCTGTCGATAGAAGGGAAGGAGGAAAGGATTTTTTGGATTTTCTCGTCGAAAAAAGTAGCCAGCTTAATGCATTTGTTTTCCGCGGATTTAGGATCCGTGGGTTTTACTGGGGGATCTGGGACATGAAGAAGTTCTTTTAGGATAGCGTAGGTTTCTTGGGCGGAGCAGGATGCGTTTCTAATTTTTTCCTCAAAAAATTAACTCTTAGTTTTATGAAGCGCAGGTTTGTAAGTTCTTAGGGTGGACCGGAACATTTCTTTCTTGTCTGCTGATTTGTCTTTCCTCCATGTGCGTTCAGTTCTCTTGCATTCCTTCCGTAGGACATTCAGTTCAGGGGTGTACCAAGGGGAAGGGTTAACTCTCTTGGTGCGTTTGCGGGTGCTAGAGAGGGGTATGAGACAATCCAGAGAGTGGGTGATCCAAGCATTAAATTCAATGTCGGCGGTTATTGGGTTCTGAGTGGGAGATGGGATGGAGTCCCTGAGTTTGAGTGCCCAGTCTTCTGGTATAAGTTTGTGCCAACGCCTGGTAAGAGTTCTGATTTTAGCCGGTTGGGGGGGGGAGGTGTTAAGGTGCCAATCGATGGGAATCAGGAAGTGGTCTGTTTCAGGGCAGGGGGAGTGGCGGGCAGGTTTTAAGGTCCTGGATGTTTGTAAAAATCGGGTCCAGTAGCTGACCTTTGTCGTGAGTGGCCTGAGAGTTCGTTAGGTGAAGACCAATAGAGGCAAGGTCCAGCCGTAAATCGGCTGCGTGGGTGTCCAATGGGTCCAAGAAGTGGAGGTTCAAGTCTCCTAACAGAAGGAAGTTAGGGGATGTCGTGGCCATAAGAGTTACATGGTCAATGAGCCTACTGGTGAACTCGGCGAGTGGACCTGGAGGGCGATATACCAACATCCCAGACAGGGAAGTTTCTGGCGAAATTTGTACGATGTAGTGGCAGCTTTCACAGTCTCTAATGTTGCAGTCAGCAATTCTGCAGGTAAGGTAATCTTTGTAGATTATCGCTAAACCGCCTCCTCTGCCACACGGTCTGTTCAATGTGCAGATTTGGTGGCCGGGAGGGAGGGCATTAACGATATCGGCGCCGTTGTTAGAAGTGAGCCATGTTTCTGTGAGAAACAGAATATCAATGGCATGGTCTAGAATTAGGAGGTTTAACTCGTGGGCGTGCTTGACAAGCGATCTGCAGTTGAGAAGGCCGAGTTGAAGGCTACGATGTTCTGTCTCCACGCAGGGCGGGCTGCAGAGATTGCAGCGGATGAAAGAGCCATCTCCCGTATAAGTGTAATTACAGGAGGGGAGTTTATGCGGGTTCAGAGCCAGGAGCATATCTCGTGTGTAGGTAGGGCAGCGCCTTGGCGAAATGGGCATAGTGTCCGGGCCTGGGGCCGTCCGGGCCCGGACGGGCCCAGACGGGCTTGCCTTAGGCGCGCCTTCGGCGCGCAGCCGGCGCGCCCGCTGCGCCCGTCCGCTGCGCTTCCTCCCCATACACATGTTTTATCGAAGGGAGTGATGTGAAGGGGGTGTGGCCTCGATGGGGGCGTGGCCTGTGTGCACGCCGGCGATGGCGGCAGCTGAGAGGTTTTGCCGGGGGGCCGCAGCTGTGATAAAATCCACAGCGCGGTGTACCAGCAATCAGCAGAATGCTTGGTGAGTGCTTTTTTTTAAAAATCATATATAACAACAATTTAGTGACTCACAAGTGAAATAGGTTTAAAAGTTAGACAGCTTTAAGAAAAAGTCTCCCGGCTTTCCGCCTCAGGAGTGAAGGTTCAACTGGACGCTCGTGTTTCAGCGCCAGTTATAGGGCAGGGGGGCGTGGCCTCGATCGGGCAGGGGGCGTGGCCTCGATGGGGGCGTGGCCTGTGGGCACGCCGGCGATGGCGGCAGCTGAGAGGTTTTGCCGGGGGGCCGCAGCTGTGATAAAATCCACAGCGCGGTGTACCAGCAATCAGCAGAATGCTTGGTGAGTACTATTTTTTAAAATCAAATACAACAACAATTTAGTGACTCACAAGTGAAATAGGTTTAAAAGTTAGACAGCTTTAAGAAAAAGTCTCCCGGCTTTCCGCCTCAGGAGTGAAGGTTCAACTGGACGCTCTTGTTTCAGCGCCAGTTATAGGGCAGGGGGCGTGGCCTCGATCGGGCAGGGGGCGTGGCCTCGATGGGGGCGTGCCTGTGTGCACGCCGGCGATGGCGGCAGCTGAGAGGTTTTGCCGGGGGGCCGCAGCTGTGATAAAATCCACAGCGCGGTGTACCAGCAATCAGCAGAATGCTTGGTGAGTGCTTTTTTTTAAAATCAAATACAACAACAATTTAGTGACTCACAAGTGAAATAGGTTTAAAAGTTAGACAGCTTTAAGAAAAAGTCTCCCGGCTTTCCGCCTCAGGAGTGAAGGTTCAACTGGACGCTCGTGTTTCAGCGCCAGTTATAGGACAGGGGGCGTGGCCTCGATCGGGCAGGGGGCGTGGCCTCGATGGGGGCGTGGCCTGTGTGCACGCCGGCGATGGCGGCAGCTGAGAGGTTTTGCCGGGGGCCGCAGCTGTGATAAAATCCACAGCGTGGTGTACCAGCAATCAGCAGAGTGCTTGGTGAGTGCTTTTTTTTTAAATCAAATACAACAACAATTTAGTGACTCACAAGTGAAATAGGTTTAAAATTTAGACAGCTTTAAGAAAAAGTCTCCCGGCTTTCCGCCTCAGGAGTGAATGACTGTACCACCTCTCGGTGTCAGCCCATTTTCTATAAGTTTTAAAGTTATAGATTTTCTTATGTTGACCGGGATGAGTATTGCATCCGGGTCTTGCTGTAGGAGACTATTGTCATCCGCTAGGAGTTGAGCTGCTATTCTATCTGTCTCCCTTTCTTCTTCAGCTTCTGACATTCTACTGTCAAGAAGGTTATTTTGTTTATTTGCAGATCAGGTTTCTATGGAAACAAAGATTAGATGCACAATATTTTGGAACAGTGTATCCTTCAACGTTGAATAAACCAAGAACCATACATAGGAGTCTCCTCCTACGAAGTTTGGCGGATATAACCTTTCACCCACTCCAGACGTCTTTGGAGTATTATGGGGAAAAAGGGGTCTGTGTGAAAAAGCACGACTGAGTTACTCTAATGTCTTACGTTAGATTTATCACCTATCCAAACCGTTGGGCGCCATGCAGTGTAGTTCCTATTATCCCAATAGGCTCTGCGCATTGGAATAAAATCTTCAATAGTATAGAGGTAGGACAGAGGTTAACTAGGTCTTCTACTGACGATATTAGACTTAAAGTTTAGTGTTTGCCAGCTAGCTCAGAGTTCACTAGAAACTTTCTCAAATAGACAAGGAGGAGTTTAACCTCCCTGGGTAGACAAGAAGGGATTTAGTTTCTGACAACCATAGAACATGACAACTTTGCTCTCCCCTAATCAAGAGTGTATCTCTAGAGTCGTGTGAAAACAAAAGACAACTTATTTTACTCAGTCAGTTCAGTGCATTCTTAGTTTCACCAGATTGTAGAGAAAAGGAAGAGACGGGCGTGTTCAATAAAAGATGTTATTTATTGATCAGTCTCTTTTCTCATACAAGAGAAATGAATCACTATTATTGCAATACTTATTGTTAAGTAGAGTGCATACAGTAGTAACAGAATTATAAAATAATACTGTAAAAGCATTGATATGGTTTCTTAGCCATATGATACTTAAAATGGATAAAATAGATACATACATATATACATTGACTAATCGTACTCAACTGGTGCTTCTAACTACGCCTACCCCAATGTACCTGACCTAAGCCTAATACGTGGGCGGGAGTAGATAAGTAGCAGTTTAAGTTAAGTTTGCTTTGCCAAGGGTCTGCTTCAAGAATTCTCTGCAAGGGGTTATTCAGTTCGGTACCTGGGATTTAGAAGGCTGGAGGGCTGGTATCTCTATCTCAGGGCTTGATATCCCAGCTGCCTGCAAGGGCGGCTGGAAGCGCCGGAGCTGGATTTCTCGGCAGGAGAAAAGGCAGCGTCTCTTTCTCAGCACGTCAGAAAGGAGGGGCAGCGTCTGTGGGCTTCGCTGTCAGCTGGGCTCCTCGGCAAGTCTCGCTGCTCCAATCTTGTCACCACCTCGTGTGTTTGCTTAAGGCAATGTCGGTATTATTTATACCTGAAAGGTGCCGAGATTGACGTAAGGATGGACATAAATACGTCAATAAGGATGTCATAAGAACTGCTCGTTCGCACATTCTTTACTGAAGTTCTCGGCTAAATCAAAACAATGGCTGCGGGGATTTCCCAGGTCGCTGTAGGTTTGATTTGTTTTGAGAATTCCGTATGCCTATTAGGGGGCTGGAGAAATAGTGCTTGCCTAATGAGATGGCATGCGCTATGACCTAATCAGATAACGGGCTTCTGTGCCGTTGTATGGCTAATCAGATAACGAGTATTTGTGCAGTTGAATGGCTGCTAGTTAATTATTAACCAGACAAGGGTTAGAAATAGGGGATCGATACAGTACCCATAGTAAATACATCACAACACCAAAGGATCTAATAATAGTAGAGCTATATGACAATCAATATATGGTCAGTGTATTATCTGAGCTGTGGGATCAGTTCTAAGAAGCACAGAGTTAGTGCTATTAAATGTTGCTATATGTTCATCAACAGGGCTATATCACTATGCCAAAGTTGTATAAACATCTCGATGATATGGATACATGGTATTTGTAATAGGCAGCGGCTTTTGCTATAGGAATGTTTTTGGTGCAATAGAGTAAGGGGTAGAAGACCTGGGTTGTATAGGGCCAATGTTGGTGCCTTGAGGTCAGGGATAGTGCAACAGGGCTGAGGCTGTAATTTTAATGGTTTAGAGCTGCTATCAGTGAATAGCCTATGCTAATGTTGTTGCTTCATCATTTCCAGTGTCTCTCAGGGTGTGTTGAGAACTTTTTGAATTAAAAATATTTTGATACAAAAATATTTTGTCAAGAATATTGGGATCTGAAAAATATCATCGATATGGATATAGAAATTAAGAATATCATTGTTATTGTTACTATTTATGTAAAAAATATTGATTGAGAAAATATCGTTGTATATTATATGTTTCATTTTATATATTTTTGTAAAAATTATTTGTGTGTTTAGTAAGATAATTTATTGATTATGAAATGTTTGAAATTTGTATTTTTAGTTATATTAATGATCAAAAGTTATGGTAGTAGTGGGAAGTTGGGTTTTTAGGGAATAGAAGTGGGGGCATTTTTAAACAGTTATGGAAATTAATGATATAAAATGTATGCACCTATTTTTTTAAATTAAAATTTATCGAAATAATAGTTTCAAAATATTTTGAATAACTATATAAATTCTATTAAATGTTTAAGAAATGATTGTAAATATTAACACTAATAAATATCGAAAATTATATTTGGTGAGATTTGAAATATATTAATAATATAAAATCATTGTAAAATATCTCTCAAAAACAATTAAATATGTAATACTTTTAATAGGTCAATTGTTGGAAACATTTTGGGGCTTATTAATGAGCCCTTGCGTCACTTCCACGCCACCGGTGCATCACTATTGGTGATGCACCAGCGGAATAAAAATGGTGCCTTGTTGCACTATATTTACAAAGTGACGCATCTAGGTAGATGCGTCACTTTGTAAACCCCTGAGCCATATAATACCTGCGCTAGGTATAATGTTTGCAAGAGGGGTGTATTGACGTAAGAAAGGGCCGTAGAAATGACGTAGTGAAATCTATAATATTGCACTGCACCCCTTCTAGGACGCAAATGCGTCAATATCTTTCGCCTGTCTCATGGCATGCGTAAGACTGATGCAGGCACATTTCACACAGGATTTGCTCATGTGTAATGGCCCATTGCTGGAGTTGCGTCACTTTTGTGACACACTCCAGCAATGCGTAATTTTTGCACCTACAGATACATCAGAAATACTGACATATCTGTAACTCCTTGCTAGATGATGCGTCAAACTGTAAATATGAACCATCATTGGTGTCGCAAGGAGGGCACGATGAAAAGTGACTCATCACTATTTTCTCGCAGCGATGCTTCACTTTTCATAAATGAGGCCCTCAGTATTTTTAATTTTATATTTATTTAACATTTTTTGAAATCTCATAATTAAATTATGACAACAGAATAAAGATGTATCATTTAAAAAGTATACATTTATCTTTTATATGTATATATATCTTATAGGTTTTTTTGTGCAAAATTTGTTATATGAAATTTTCATAGTAGAATTTTAATATGTATATTATTGAAATAAGTTCTATTGTTTGAAATCTAGTTAATATACAAAACATTTTTATATTTTCTTTGAAAAATAGCTTCATGTTTCTTACTTTTTTTTGTAGTATGATTTTTTAATTTTATGTTTCAAAGTGTAGGAATTTTAGTAAATCTTAATACAAATATATTGATTATTAACAGTGATAACATATTATTTTTTATGTTAATGTATATTTCTAAATATATAGGACTTTAGTATGGGTTATTGTCTTTTTTAAAGTAATTATTATTTTACTGTATTGCGCCTTGAATAATATGTTTTAAATTGCAGTGAAAATAATAAATGTCACCCATTTAGTATCTATCACCTTCCACAAATTTGTTTAGATTGGAGGTGGCGCTCGTGTTTCAGCGCCAGTTATAGGGCAGGGGGGCGTGGCCTCGATCGGGCAGGGGGCGTGGCCTCGATGGGGGCGTGGCCTGTGTGCACGCCGGCGATGGCGGCAGCTGAGAGGTTTTGCCGGGGGGCCGCAGCTGTGATAAAATCCACAGCGCGGTGTACCAGCAATCAGCAGAATGCTTGGTGAGTGCTATTTTTTAAAATCAAATACAACAACAATTTAGTGACTCACAAGTGAAATAGGTTTAAAAGTTAGACAGCTTTAAGAAAAAGTCTCCCGGCTTTCCGCCTCAGGAGTGAAGGTTCAACTGGACGCTCTTGTTTCAGCGCCAGTTATAGGGCAGGGGGCGTGGCCTCGATCGGGCAGGGGGCGTGGCCTCGATGGGGGCGTGCCTGTGTGCACGCCGGCGATGGCGGCAGCTGAGAGGTTTTGCCGGGGGGCCGCAGCTGTGATAAAATCCACAGCGCGGTGTACCAGCAATCAGCAGAATGCTTGGTGAGTGCTTTTTTTTAAAATCAAATACAACAACAATTTAGTGACTCACAAGTGAAATAGGTTTAAAAGTTAGACAGCTTTAAGAAAAAGTCTCCCGGCTTTCCGCCTCAGGAGTGAAGGTTCAACTGGACGCTCGTGTTTCAGCGCCAGTTATAGGACAGGGGGCGTGGCCTCGATCGGGCAGGGGGCGTGGCCTCGATGGGGGCGTGGCCTGTGTGCACGCCGGCGATGGCGGCAGCTGAGAGGTTTTGCCGGGGGCCGCAGCTGTGATAAAATCCACAGCGTGGTGTACCAGCAATCAGCAGAGTGCTTGGTGAGTGCTTTTTTTTTAAATCAAATACAACAACAATTTAGTGACTCACAAGTGAAATAGGTTTAAAATTTAGACAGCTTTAAGAAAAAGTCTCCCGGCTTTCCGCCTCAGGAGTGAATGACTGTACCACCTCTCGGTGTCAGCCCATTTTCTATAAGTTTTAAAGTTATAGATTTTCTTATGTTGACCGGGATGAGTATTGCATCCGGGTCTTGCTGTAGGAGACTATTGTCATCCGCTAGGAGTTGAGCTGCTATTCTATCTGTCTCCCTTTCTTCTTCAGCTTCTGACATTCTACTGTCAAGAAGGTTATTTTGTTTATTTGCAGATCAGGTTTCTATGGAAACAAAGATTAGATGCACAATATTTTGGAACAGTGTATCCTTCAACGTTGAATAAACCAAGAACCATACATAGGAGTCTCCTCCTACGAAGTTTGGCGGATATAACCTTTCACCCACTCCAGACGTCTTTGGAGTATTATGGGGAACAAGGGGTCTGTGTGAAAAAGCACGACTGAGTTACTCTAATGTCTTACGTTAGATTTATCACCTATCCAAACCGTTGGGCGCCATGCAGTGTAGTTCCTATTATCCCAATAGGCTCTGCGCATTGGAATAAAATCTTCAATAGTATAGAGGTAGGACAGAGGTTAACTAGGTCTTCTACTGACGATATTAGACTTAAAGTTTAGTGTTTGCCAGCTAGCTCAGAGTTCACTAGAAACTTTCTCAAATAGACAAGGAGGAGTTTAACCTCCCTGGGTAGACAAGAAGGGATTTAGTTTCTGACAACCATAGAACATGACAACTTTGCTCTCCCCTAATCAAGAGTGTATCTCTAGAGTCGTGTGAAAACAAAAGACAACTTATTTTACTCAGTCAGTTCAGTGCATTCTTAGTTTCACCAGATTGTAGAGAAAAGGAAGAGACGGGCGTGTTCAATAAAAGATGTTATTTATTGATCAGTCTCTTTTCTCATACAAGAGAAATGAATCACTATTATTGCAATACTTATTGTTAAGTAGAGTGCATACAGTAGTAACAGAATTATAAAATAATACTGTAAAAGCATTGATATGGTTTCTTAGCCATATGATACTTAAAATGGATAAAATAGATACATACATATATACATTGACTAATCGTACTCAACTGGTGCTTCTAACTACGCCTACCCCAATGTACCTGACCTAAGCCTAATACGTGGGCGGGAGTAGATAAGTAGCAGTTTAAGTTAAGTTTGCTTTGCCAAGGGTCTGCTTCAAGAATTCTCTGCAAGGGGTTATTCAGTTCGGTACCTGGGATTTAGAAGGCTGGAGGGCTGGTATCTCTATCTCAGGGCTTGATATCCCAGCTGCCTGCAAGGGCGGCTGGAAGCGCCGGAGCTGGATTTCTCGGCAGGAGAAAAGGCAGCGTCTCTTTCTCAGCACGTCAGAAAGGAGGGGCAGCGTCTGTGGGCTTCGCTGTCAGCTGGGCTCCTCGGCAAGTCTCGCTGCTCCAATCTTGTCACCACCTCGTGTGTTTGCTTAAGGCAATGTCGGTATTATTTATACCTGAAAGGTGCCGAGATTGACGTAAGGATGGACATAAATACGTCAATAAGGATGTCATAAGAACTGCTCGTTCGCACATTCTTTACTGAAGTTCTCGGCTAAATCAAAACAATGGCTGCGGGGATTTCCCAGGTCGCTGTAGGTTTGATTTGTTTTGAGAATTCCGTATGCCTATTAGGGGGCTGGAGAAATAGTGCTTGCCTAATGAGATGGCATGCGCTATAAACTAATCAGATAACGGGCTTCTGTGCCGTTGTATGGCTAATCAGATAACGAGTATTTGTGCAGTTGAATGGCTGCTAGTTAATTATTAACCAGACAAGGGTTAGAAATAGGGGGATCGATACAGTACCCATAGTAAATACATCACAACACCAAAGGATCTAATAATAGTAGAGCTATATGACAATCAATATATGGTCAGTGTATTATCTGAGCTGTGGGATCAGTTCTAAGAAGCACAGAGTTAGTGCTATTAAATGTTGCTATATGTTCATCAACAGGGCTATATCACTATGCCAAAGTTGTATAAACATCTCGATGATATGGATACATGGTATTTGTAATAGGCAGCGGCTTTTGCTATAGGAATGTTTTTGGTGCAATAGAGTAAGGGGTAGAAGACCTGGGTTGTATAGGGCCAATGTTGGTGCCTTGAGGTCAGGGATAGTGCAACAGGGCTGAGGCTGTAATTTTAATGGTTTAGAGCTGCTATCAGTGAATAGCCTATGCTAATGTTGTTGCTTCATCATTTCCAGTGTCTCTCAGAGTGTGTTGAGAACTTTTTGAATTAAAAATATTTTGATACAAAAATATTTTGTCAAGAATATTGGGATCTGAAAAATATCATCGATATGGATATAGAAATTAAGAATATCATTGTTATTGTTACTATTTATGTAAAAAATATTGATTGAGAAAATATCGTTGTATATAATATGTTTCATTTTATATATTTTTGTAAAAATTATTTGTGTGTTTAGTAAGATAATTTATTGATTATGAAATGTTTGAAATTTGTATTTTTAGTTATATTAATGATCAAAAGTTATGGTAGTAGTGGGAAGTTGGGTTTTTAGGGAATAGAAGTGGGGGCATTTTTAAACAGTTATGGAAATTAATGATATAAAATGTATGCACCTATTTTTTTAAATTAAAATTTATCGAAATAATAGTTTCAAAATATTTTGAATAACTATATAAATTCTATTAAATGTTTAAAAAATGATTGTAAATATTAACACTAATAAATATCGAAAATTATATTTGGTGAGATTTGAAATATATTAATAATATAAAATCATTGTAAAATATCTCTCAAAAACAATTAAATATGTAATACTTTTAATAGGTCAATTGTTGGAAACATTTTGGGGCTTATTAATGAGCCCTTGCGTCACTTCCACGCCACCGGTGCATCACTATTGGTGATGCACCAGCGGAATAAAAATGGTGCCTTGTTGCACTATATTTACAAAGTGACGCATCTAGGTAGATGCGTCACTTTGTAAACCCCTGAGCCATATAATACCTGCGCTAGGTATAATGTTTGCAAGAGGGGTGTATTGACGTAAGAAAGGGCCATAGAAATGACGTAGTGAAATCTATAATATTGCACTGCACCCCTTCTAGGACGCAAATGCGTCAATATCTTTCGCCTGTCTCATGGCATGCGTAAGACTGATACAGGCACATTTCACACAGGATTTGCTCATGTGTAATGGCCCATTGCTGGAGTTGCGTCACTTTTGTGACACACTCCAGCAATGCGTAATTTTTGCACCTACAGATACATCAGAAATACTGACATATCTGTAACTCCTTGCTAGATGATGCGTCAAACTGTAAATATGAACCATCATTGGTGTCGCAAGGAGGGCACGATGAAAAGTGACTCATCACTATTTTCTCGCAGCGATGCGTCACTTTTCATAAATGAGGCCCTCAGTATTTTTAATTTTATATTTATTTAACATTTTTTGAAATCTCATAATTAAATTATGACAACAGAATAAAGATGTATCATTTAAAAAGTATACATTTATCTTTTATATGTATATATATCTTATAGGTTTTTTTGTGCAAAATTTGTTATATGAAATTTTCATAGTAGAATTTTAATATGTATATTATTGAAATAAGTTCTATTGTTTGAAATCTAGTTAATATACAAAACATTTTTATATTTTCTTTGAAAAATAGCTTCATGTTTCTTACTTTTTTTTGTAGTATGATTTTTTAATTTTATGTTTCAAAGTGTAGGAATTTTAGTAAATCTTAATACAAATATATTGATTATTAACAGTGATAACATATTATTTTTTATGTTAATGTATATTTCTAAATATATAGGACTTTAGTATGGGTTATTGTCTTTTTTAAAGTAATTATTATTTTACTGTATTGCGCCTTGAATAATATGTTTTAAATTGCAGTGAAAATAATAAATGTCACCCATTTAGTATCTATCACCTTCCACAAATTTGTTTAGATTGGAGTGGAAATAGTAAATGTCACCTCTTTAGTATGCAACATCTTCACTAAATTGGTTTAGACTGGAGTAGGAATAGTAAATGTCACGCCTTTTAGGGAAGGTGCTGGACACTTCCAGCACCTTCCCCAAACTGGTCAAGTTTAGAGTGGGAAAAGTAAATGCCACTTCTTTTGTGTCCAACACCTTCCTCAAATTGGTTTAGATTGGAGTGGCAATAGTAAATGTCACCATTTTATTGTCCAACACATTGGTTTATATTGGGGAAGGAATAGTAAATGTCACCTTTTAGGGCCTGATTACGACTTTGGCGGTCTGGCGCTGGGTCCGCCCCTCCGCCGCACTGCCAAAGTCGCGGTAGGGTTGCCCGCCAGATTAGGAGTCTCCTCCTGTCTGGCGGGCTTATTTTTGGCATTTCCACGGCATTGCCTCTAAAAAATGGGCCTTGTACTGTGGCTGAAATTTCCATGCCATGCACGAACTGGTGTGCATCCACCTGGCACTGAGGCACCCTGTGTTTCTCCTCTGCAAGGGGTTTCATGTAGGAGGAATAGTAACTTTTACCCCTTTAGGGTCCAATAACTTTCCCAAATTGGTATAGATTAGAGTAGGAGTAGTAAATGTCACCCCTTTAGTGTCCAGCACCTTCCCCGAACTGGTTTAGGTTAGAGTGGGACAAGTGAATGTCACCTCTTTCGTGTGCTGTTAAAGTCTCTGAAGGCATAATTATGACTTAGCCACGGTGGCGGTGCAGGCACCGCCACACCAGCAGTCCGACCACCCGATTACAAGTTGTGCAGTCAGACTGCCATTGGACCGCTGGAAACCTTCAGGGATTAGTGTTGCAGTAGTCTTATGCTCTGCTGTGCAGCTGCGGCACAGGCCAAGCATATTACGAGATTCTTTTTCGCCACGGTTTTCATGTTGGTGAGTCAGCCATAAAAACTGTGGCGGAGAGGAAACAAACTGCGAATGCGCAGGCGCCAGTGCATGCGCCCGCGCATGCTCAGTTTTCACTGAGAATGCAGTGAAGTGGAGGAGGGATGCCTGGGGATGCCGCAGCTAAGGTAAGGTGCTTTTTATTCACTTTAAACTTATTTTTTTTAAGTTGTAACAATTGTTCTCCGCCCACAGTTACTAATCTCCCCCATAAACTTTGCTTCTACATAAGCATATGCATATACATGTAGGCTACTTTCTAAGAAGACACTTGGTCACAGTGATGCCACAATAGCGCCTAGCATATATGATCTTGTCTCTTATCCATTATTATGGGCCTGATTACGAGTATTGCGGTCCTGGGACTTCTGTGCTCATGATTGAGGTCTGACCGCCACCACAACCGGTGGTCTAACGGCCATATTACGATGTTGGCGGTGGGACCACCACGAAACCAATGCCACCTCCAGGATACAGGATCCCACGGTGGTGGCAGTGTGGAAAACAGGCAGAAATCACTGTGGTGCTGATGCCAGCACCATCCAGCAGGTTCCGACCTGCCTTTACATAAAGCATTTCATGGCCGGGACCCTGCCACGAAATGCTTGGTAGAAAGGTATGGAAAGGGCCCCTGGGGCAAATCTGCCAATTGGGGTGTGTGCGGGGCACGTGATGTGCCCCCTCAAAAGTGCATGGCTGTGTGAGTACTGTTTGCAATGCACAACATGGTGCATGCCACACAGTGCACAAACAAGCCTGTTGGTGTTGTTGCAGCAGTGGTATGCTGTTTAGGCTCTAGCCTAACATACCTGCTGCCATGATACTGACCCCAATTGCCCGCCCAACCTGGATTCATTGCAGAATCCGTTGACCGGTTCACCACGGGTTTGGCAGCCTTCCTGGGACCTCCACGGCCCTCCAGGAATACTGCCAAACTTGTAATAAGGCCCTACGTCTTTTCAGGCACTATTGTGCACCTCAGAATGGTTGGCCTTTGTTGCACAGATTGGTGAACTGATGTCACCAAAAAGCAGATACACCAACAATACCTTTGTACTGTATTTTCACTATGCCCTATAATCTGCATACTTATCATAATCAATAAGACAAATATGACTTAATGTCTGTCAGCATATACTACATTGCTGTACCAATATTAGCATATACTGAAAGCAAGTTACCATTGTTTGGACATTTCATGATAGTAACACTCACGTGAAATCAGTAAAGTATATTTATTAAGTGTCAACATTGATACATAAATCCTGTACTGAAGTAGCTTAGCAATGTATCACTTTGCTATCTAAATACCTATGCTGATGAAGACAGTCTGAAAGTAGTATTTGGGTGGTTAGTTGTAATTGTAATTGTAATTGGTATTTGTAAAATGCATTATCACCTTCAGGTCTCTAAGTGCTATGAGAAAGAGCCTACCCTAGCACGTGGGGAGATGACATAGAGTAGATTGTGCCCCAGGGTTCTGAAAAAAGGACTGTCTTTAACTTCTTCCTGAACTGGAGAAGGGCATGTTCCTTGCGTACATTCTCATGCAAGTTGTTCCAAATTTAGGGGATGGAGGTTGAGAAGGCTCTTCCAACCTTGGAGGACAAGCTGAAGTGGGGGCAGGCCAGCAGGCTGGCCTCCGAGGACCGTAGCACCTTGCTAGGAGTGTAGTTGACTAAACGATCTTTGATATATCTAGGGGCTTGGCCATAGATGGCTTTATGTGCAATGCAGAGGCCCTTGAACTATGTTCGCTGCCTGACCGGGAGCCAGTGCAGCTGACGCAGGAGGGTGGTGATGTGGGCTTGTCTAGTCGCTCTGAATATTAGTCTGGCGGCATCATTCATAATAACCAGTAATCTGGCCAGCAGTTTTACCAGGAGGCGGATATACAGGAAGTTGCCATAATCCAGTCGCGACAGTATCATGGCTGATACGGCCTGTCTAAGTGTGGCTAAGGTCCGAAGGGGGGCACGTTTTCGCAGCTATCTCAGCATGCCGACACATGTTACCACTACTGCCGACACCTGCTGGGTCACGGAGAGCTTGGCATCGATTTTGATGCCCAGGCTTTTTACGGCTAAGGCCGGCTCCGGATAGGTGCCTTGCTCTTGTTGGTACAACATAATGACATGCATAGCCCTTGTAACATTATAATACACCTCAGTAAAGAACAAAAGCATCTTCACATTCGACTCCTAAATATCTATAGGTATTTAAACATTGTTGTGTCTTTGTGAAATGTTTTCAATAACTTTGCTGGTTTTCACCATACTCAAAACGTTGCAAAACATCACTCTAATTATTACATATAATGAATAATATATAATGTATTTACTTCAAAGATTGAAATATTAATCACATTATGCAACATAATGCACCTGTATGCATTTAATCATTTGCCTAATGAGTCATGAGTTTGGCCTGCATCTGAGTTTCGCTGATGGAATACTCATACATATGGTCTGGGCTATTTGATACTCTGTCACCATTGTGAACACATTCCTGTCTGTGTTTCATAAAAGTTTTATGCTTAGCTCAATAATTTGGCCAAAAGCAGACACACACATTTGTGAAGCAGTAATGTGTCACTGATTAACATGTATGAAACAGTATTTCTGATACAGAGCACATTTCGAATAACTCTTTCTACAAATATGTAGTCATTAATTCTGCATTCTCCATGTTTGATCATATGCTCCCTCTTGTTTGTGTAGAATTCTACCTTACCAATAATCGTTTATTACATCTACTGTATCATAAGTGCCTAGTATACTATGTCACCTGTAATAGGGCTAACATGGCATCATCCATATCAGTGAAGAAGCATCATACCTGACACAATGAAGACCAGTGCCTGTTTGTTACAACTGTCCCTCATAACATAAAACAACAGGATGGGTATGTGGAGTTTAGGCAGCCATGTGTCTGCTCAGAACAGTCAATTGATTGGGGACATGAATCAGGTGGGAACATTATCCAAAACCAAAAGCCTGGTTGTAACAAAAAATGGGTCATGTACTGTGTTACTCTGATGAGAACTTACCCCCTTTTTGCAACTCACATCAAGCTTTGGATAAACACTGCAAGAATGCGGGCCATTAAGGGGGTCGGTGTGCAGTGTCCAGCCCTCACTTATTCGGAGGACCTCCCGAGCTGGATTTCTGCAATCTTTTGGGTCCAGCATCTTAGGTCCTCATACCTCTTGCGGCAATGGACATTTCACTGCCTGTAGACACCCAGGGTTCTCACCATCCTGGCTATGGCCTTCCAAATGCCTCTGTATGCTCCTGATGGGCGTTGACCTGTATGGATACATGAAAAGAAAGAATAATCAATGGTATTGAGACTTTTTGTTTGTGGGTATTGCTGACACAAAAATTGTCTACAGCTATCAGTAGCATAACTCATAAGTTAAGATACAACATGTGTATTGTCATTACATTGACCTAAACCAATATCCTCATATAGACATTAATAGTGACCTGTTGCCAATCTTCATCACATGTCATGGTCTCAACACACAAATCCAGGCCTGTGACATCATCTAGTCCAGGAACCCCTGCATAATCTGTACTGTGACCTACTCCTGATCAGTGCTAAAGATTGGGAACTACTGAAGACTAAACATTAATGATCATGGCATAGTGAATAGTGGCCATTAGTTTGTACATGACATTCTTTGAAATGTTAGTCCATTAAAAATGTGTTAGCTCAAGAAGTCAGGGAACTTTCACTTTCAACTGTTGTTCATTTAAAAGCTTTCAGAGGCATAATCTAAGCACATCCCAATTTTGATCTGCAAGGGAGATATGTTCTTGTCAGCTGTACCTCAGTGCTTCAGTTGTATGACCATTTGACTCAGGCCCAGCCTGGCCCATGAATCTGAATGAACACTGCTCAATGACAGGCTTTGCTATCTGCAGCCTGATGATCATCATGTCACATGAACACATCCTTTCCTCAACATTTACTTTACAAGGGTCATCTTGTGCTCATCCAATAAGTCACCTCAAGGCTGTGTGCTACTCTGGAGGGGTCTGGGAGCTCCGAAACTACATTTTGGAGAGCCCTATTCCAGGCTGAATTATTTGTGGGACTATACATATAGCTAACATAATTTTCAATTTGGCTGAATATAGTATATACATATCTCCAGGTAAAATAGTTTAGGATGTGTTTATCATTTACCATGAAGTTATTTGGCACCTTATCAGGAGTACATCAAACATATACATTCATAGATCTCTACGTACGCATGTGAACCTAGGGCTTGTAACACACAACACATGTTGATGGAGTTGTATATTTGACAATGAAGAGAGCATAAAATTCCCTAACATTACTGTCTTGTGTAAGGACCACATTATGTGACACTTGCCATCAATTACTACACTTCATCCTGGAACTCAAAGGAGCATTGTAACCTGTGGAAATGGAAAAGAGTCAGTTAAACTGATTTACATATGTATGCCAGAAGTACCTGTTCTTCTGGTGAGCCATAGAGATGATCATAAGAGGAGAGGACCTTCTTTGCCGGCAACTCCAAATCCTGTGGCTTAAAGGCAGCGGCCCTCTCAGTTGTTGGACCTGGCATGGTTGCTCCCAGAGGTCAGAAACTGCAGCGAAAGTAGAGGAGGTCTTGATAGCAGTAGTGTTAGGAGGCAAGTGAGATTTTTTTCCAGCCTCTGCTTACATGTATGCGACTTAGCCGTTCATCAGCATAGATGGACAGAGCCATTGGTCTTCTACCATTACATTTACCAGCGTTAGCCTCTGGATGTATCCTTTATGGTGTTAACCAGACACTGTGTGGTTGACTGATGCTGCTATCTGATTCCAACTGTCCTATTGGCAAGGTCAGGCATCTGCCATTTTAGGACTCCAAACTAGTTTGTTATCGTGACTCCAAATGGGTGCTAATTGTTCAAATAATAACACTTCAATGGACACTTATTTTCCGGAAAAACCCATTTATGTGTATTACTGTGCCGAAATGTGAGATTAGCGATGTGTTGTGTCCACCTCCGTTGATGGTGTTTTTGGAGGAAATTAGTCAAAATATATAAAAGTGTGTGAATAATACATTTTAAAAGGATTGTGATGGTTAAATGACAAGAAGCAAATGTAGCTTTTTAATTTTTTTTAACCCATATACATTTTTAAAAATAGGTGACTTTTGCAGCACATGAGTAGCTGTGGATCAAGTATTAAATGTTCACATGTTTTTCCAATGCAGATATAGGAACCCTGGGAGACTGAGTAGACAGCCCTCTCCGATGTACCACCCATGTCCAGCCCTTGCCACCATGGAAGATAGGGATATTATCAAGAAGTTCATGTTGAAAAGGCTAACAATACTGGATTGATGTCATCAGCTGGAGCCAGATCTACAGCCTCACAGCAGATATCCCTCATCTATTACACCAATTCTCAAAATCATGGCTGTACTTCATTGTATGGCCACAGGATCCTTCCAATACACTGTGGCAGTATCTGGTGTATGTCACAACCAGCTTTCAGTGGTGTGCTACAAGAAGTTCTATCAGGAAGAGGTGTGGCACAGCGGCCCGGGTGGCTGACTCAGGAGCAAGTGGTTCAAGGTACAATCCCTGGCACCAGCGGCAGCTCAGCCCAGCACGATGTGACTCTGGTCAATAGCTTGCTTAATCTCTCTAATGGCCCCAGCGCCTTGAGACCCTTACGGGTGATTCATTAGTGCTTTACAAATACAAGGTTACAAACTACTGGGTTATCTTCAATGATGAGACAGATCAACAGCTTCATCCAGTTTCCACGCCAGCAGAATTTAGCCAATATGGAGGGTGATTTCTACAGCTTGGGTCGCCTACCACCTGTGGTTGGAGTAATTGATGGCACACATATTGCCTTAGTATCAGCACTCACCAGAGAACAGGTATACTGGAATCAAAAGAACTTCCATTTAAACAATGTACAAGTTGTCTGCTTATCGGATTTGTACATCACAGGCATTGGTTTCAGTTTCCCCAGCTCTGCCCATGATTCCTTCGTACTGTGGAACAGTCCTAAGCCCCTGCAAATGTTTCAACTTGGAGCTGACACGGCCTGGCTTGCTGGGAGGTACAATCATTCATAATATGTTTTGGTGTATTGCTAGTTACATGATCTGGTGTTGTGTTACATAGATTTGGGCCTTTTTTGTCTTCAATCTAGAAGACTCCGCTTATCCCAACCGATCATGCTTGTTGGAACCACCGAGGAATCCAACAACACCAGGGGAGGTCCGCTTCAATGGGACCCATGGACGAACATGGGGGACAGTTGAATGATCTAGGGGGAGGTTGTGAGAGTAGCCACTAAGTCCTAACAAGTTTAAGTTGTGGCTAAAGACCTCGCCCAAGAGATTAAGACCTAAGAGGAGCCCTAATGGTGCTCCATGAGCTTATGACGCAGGGTCCCACACCTTGATGGGATTCCAAGTCGGTTGCTGGCTCACGATACCTGCCCCGTCCTGGCGCCTGCTCGAACGTTTAGGGCACCTCTTATGTCTTGATCTCTTGGGCGAGGTCTTTAGCCACGACTTAAACTTCTTTGGACTTAGTGGCTACTCTCACAACCTCCCCCTAGATCATTCAGAGGGCTAATGTTACCCCTCTCTCACTATTCACTATCGTGCATCACATTATCACTTGTTTTGGTCCTGAAGAAACGCCAGGGATCCTTGGGACCAACGAAGGCGTGAAACACGTCGACCTGATAAGTTACCAGGGCACATTACGCCTACTTTGGTAACACCGAACCTATGGGTTCTTTTACTCTACCAAGGGTACCTTCTCATTAAAGATTTCTTAGGTATACCCTTAGGTATTTTTAAACTCACTGCATGCACAACTACACCCTATTCCTAGGACTCCACCCACACACCCACATGCACCAGACGGCAGTTGTCTTAAAAGATCTCCGCTAAAGCGACCCTTCGGGGGACCCATAGAGCATTGCACCGCCGGCCCGACGAGGAACAACCGCCCGATGATGAAGCATGACATCCTTCGGGGTGTGTTATGGGCAACAAGAGACAAGATTTGTCTTGTCCAACACTTCCCCTCACTCTTCACACTGAGTCCGCGACCTAAAACGCTACTTCTCCCTTTATACTATAATTTTTTTCCCATTGGAACAGTGCCCTTTTTGTATTGACTTTAAGGTAATTTTGGAGCACGGGCACTGGACCATCAAAACGCTCCCAGTCCCCCCTTCTCTTTTGAATACATAGACTATTATTAGTCTAATTCATGGATTGCTATGTTAGTGCAAATGTTGACTGACAAGTATTAGTCAAATGGGATACGCATAGTAGATCATGATTGAATGGTATGCCATATTTTGGGATTCATGTTTGGGAGATTGAAATAAACAATACCTACTACCAAATCATCCATGTTGACACAATAGTTTCATATTCTGTAAATGTCAAGTTATGATGGAATTAAACAAATGAATTGAAAGAGTTGGGATATACAACACCAGTCTATGATTTTTGACTTGCAAATTTATTCTACAAAACATGATGAAAATAAAGAGGGTGAACATATCAAAAGTAAAGCAAAAAGTGAAGAGATCAGTCATGGTGAATGAAACCCTAGTTGTAGATCCAAAATTGTTTGCAGTACAATGTCCAAAGTTCTACTAGAATCAGCAAGGCAAATGTGTCCAGAAATAGTCCTCAAAGTAAATGGTAGGCGCACACTGGTGGAAATTAGCATTGCGTTTCTTGCAGGCAGTGGCAGAGGCCTTGCCATCCTCATCTCCGGGTGATCTGTGTGGACATCCCCTGGTGTGGGGAGTAAAGATTCACAGCTGCAAAGGTACGGAGGGTTGCACATGGATCTTCCAGTGGCAACACCTCCCTTCCTGTGGCCAATACTGATGGAACTGCTGTTGTAGGACCCCAGGAAGGGGTAGATGTGTTGGGAATGCCCTGCCCATTTGGGTGAAAATGTTCTGCAGCACTCCAATCAGGGAGTTCATATTATAATTACTGGCCTCCATCTGGTGGCTTTACTCCCTCTGCAGCTGCTGCATCTCCCTAAGATTAGTGAGTGGCCAGACACTTACATTTTGACACATGAATGGGTAATGGGTTATTTGGTGTTGTAATGCTTACAGGCACCATTCCATCATGTGACATATAATGGAGATTGACATCTGTAATATTAGATGCAACACAATGCATTCACACAAACAATAATAATTATCTGATACTGATACTTTGAGGTTTGTGTATTTTGAAAATATGTGTAGGACACATTGGCAATAGCTGATTTGAGAACAAACAGAACATTGAGGTTTATTGTGACTTTGCAAATTGTCACTTACCAGACTCCACTCCACCAGGTATTCCTGTCATGCCGTCAGTATATAGGATCTGCAAGACCTTCTCCTCCCAGGGCATGAATGGTACTGGGGGCCTGGGAGAACCACCACCAGTCCTGTTGGTCTCCAGATGATGCTTGGAGGCCAGGAAATGCACCCCCCCCGAAGGTTGTTCCACCTCTTCCTAATTTCCTCCTTTGAGCACAGGTTGGTAGCTACTGCATTCACTCTGTCAACTATGCTGACCCACATTAGACTTTTCTGTAATAGGGGTGTATTTTGGGCTTGGGCTGCAAACAATGGTTGCTCTACTCTAAGAATTTCATCCACCGTGACTGACAATTCTCCCTCAGTAAAACGTGGAATTTTGGAGCCTTCCATTGTGCATAAAATGAAAAATAAGATAATTATTAACTATAAGGTATTAAAAGAAAGGGGATTAAGGGATAGGAGATGGGTGAGAATGAAAACCATAAAATCTCAGTTCACTGGCAGAGCTTCTGGGATCAAACGTCATGGTGGAGCTGGAATGTAAAAGAGTCATCATCTGAAATGTGGTATTTTTTATAGTGTGGTATGCAGGTGTTTGCATTTGGCCAATTGACATCAAGTGTGTTCTGCTAGCATCCATCCAATTTCCACAGTGAGGGTGCATTGTTAAGCATGTACCGCGACAGACTCACTCCATCTTTGAACTGGCGCTAGTAGACTGCCAGCACAACTGTGATATCTAAATCAGTTCAGTGGGACCCACCCCCTTGACTGTGATGCAGTGGTATTCGCCAGCATCGGAGTCCACTACATCGACGGCAGTGTGTGTTGACTGCGGCAGGAAACATAGTTGACGCTGACTGTGAGTCAGACTGCATGGATCTAAATATGGCTGCTGAAAGACTGTAGGCTCGGTGGAGTACTAGAGACTGCCACTGCGGCAGGATGGTGGTAAAATCACCAAGATCAAGATCAGGCCCTAAGTCTCTGTACTACGAAGTTTGTGTTGGTCTAATACACACAGTATAACAATTGGATTGGTATTACACTGTGATAAAGGCTACGGGCAGGAATTTTGTAACAAGGAATTTCATAGATCTCGCAGTAGACAAGGATTTTGGTGTTGGTGATCCACTCGAGCAAACCATGGGGATAGAAAACATGCATTACAATAATTCTCGTAAGGGTGTTTTAGGAGGGATTTTATTTTGTTTTGACAGAATTAATTTTGTAATCTTATTATAGTATGCTTATGAGAAGCTTTTGCACACCACAGTAGGTCTGAGTTGGTTATGATGATAAGGTTGCAGGCTTGATTGTTTGTTATGAAAAGTCATGATAAAGCCAGTAGGCCTGACATCGTCGCATATGTTAAAGTCAATAAGCATTTGAGAGTGGATTATTATTACACTGTAGCAAAGCCTAAAGATAGGTATTTTATGACATGGACCCTTGAGCATTGTAGGCAAGGGTTTCAATGTTGGTACCCCCTCTGACAAACCATCGGTATAGAAGCTTTGCACTGTGAGAATCAATGAGGTTCTGACCTTTGCAGACTGGACAATTTGAATTCTAGAACATGGAAATGTGTTTTTCTCTGTAAGAAACTATTTTCTGGCAGTTGCTGCCAGGAAAAAAAACTGATGGTTATGTAAAATTATTTTTAAATATCCTTGACTTCAATTGTTATTATGTAACAACCAGCACCGCCTGTGTTAACAATGTGCTGTGACTTTAACAGAAGTATGGGATAAAATCAGCTGTGTCCAATTGATTCTCATTTTTACTTTAATTAATTGGGTAACGAGAAATTTAAGCAATATCACAACATTGCCTATTGCAATGGGGTGCAACCACACCTATTAACTGTGTCTTCCTCAATGCATCACTTGACAGATTACGGTGACAAGAACATCTAAAACACTTCTGTGGTAATTTTGCCTGCAATCCTCTTTTTTTTCCACAGGCACATTGAGCGCATATTGAGCACATTTGGCAGTGACTCACTAATGTGAACACAGTAATTAATATCTACAACACTTCATTAGACAAAAGCCTTTAAATTAGCTATTTTAATTGTATGTAGCCTCTAAATATAGTGGTGGAAAGAAGCTCAGCCCTTTTTCCTTTCATGTCAAGAACTGGTACACCACCATTTAATTGGGAACAGTGCTGTGAGGCATTTGAAGCATACCTTGACACTATGGAAGGAGACAATTTTTCTTCAAAAAAGAAAAAAAGCCTTACTTATTTATAGTTCAGGTCCGGGACGTAGAAGTTTGTTGAAAACCTTGCCTTTAGAGGTTGTTAAGGTATGCACAGGTAAAGGAAGAAATGTCACTGAAATTGTTGATGAATATGTCTGTCTCTAAAAAACTATTGATAAAATATTCAATCCCAGATAAAATGTTCCATTGGAACAACATCAGTTCTTACATAGATTTTCATTTCACAGAAATTTCAATTGATGAATTTGCAGCTAATTTACGAATGCTAGCAACTAGGTGCTGTTAGAGGAATTAAAAGCAGATGTGCTGTTTCTGACTGAAACCTGGCTTCACTCCGAATCCGACCCTGATGTCATCCAGACCCTACCTGGAGGATACCAAATTTTACTCAAAGACCGCCAAACAGGAAGAGGAGGTGGCCTAGCAGTCATTTACAAAGACTGCTATGGCTGCCGAAGCTCCCCCAACCCAATTGCGAAAGCCTTTCCTTCTCCTTAGACTTTTCCCCCACTAACACCTTCTTGGGCATGCTTATATATCGCCCACCTGGGACCCTAGGACAATTTCTCAATTCTCTGCCTCCCACTATAGCCAACCTAGCATGCAGCTTATCTAATTTCACACTTCTTGGGGGCTTCAACATTCACTTTGATGACACCACTGACCATTCTTCCCTAGAAATAACCACCAGTCTTGCCACGTTACAATTTCAGCAACTAGTGCTGACACCAACCCACTCTAAGGGTCACCTTCTTAATCCCATCTTCAGTAACTGTGCAGACCAACTAGTAGGAAACCCCTCCCCCTTCCCTGGACGGATCACTTCCTAATCCCAATTTCTTGGACTACCCCTCTCACCCACCCCTCTTCCACTATGGTCACTAGGAGGGAACGCAACTGGTCAAAACTCCCCCAAGCGGATTGGGCAGCAACTCTTAGAACATCCTTACCACCATGCAATTCTGACCCTATCCTAGCCAATGAAAATTATAACAGATGGAGCACAAACTCACTAGATCTTGTTCTTCCCATAAAATGCACCGAATCCAAGGCCAGCACTAAAACGGCTCCCTGGTACTCCCAGGACCTTCGAGAGAAAAAACGCCAATGCAAAAAACTAGAGAGGAAATGGCACCTGGACTACTCACCCTTAAGTAAATCCACATACAGAGCTGCAATAAAAACCTATAAAAATGAAATCAAAACCGCCCAAGCGGCCTTCTTCGAAGAAAAGATCAAAGCAGCCACTCCCAGGCCCAGGGAAATCTATCAGATTGCAAAAACTCTTATTAAACTCCCAGAAAACCCCCCAGATCCCCTCAACGCCCAACCCCGTTGTTATGACCCAGCAGAGTTCTTTTACAATAAAATACAAACCATCTACTCCTCCTTTCCCAACACCCTGGTCCCCACTCCACCCATCAAACCTCTGGAGCTAGGACCCCACCCCCCCTGCATCACTCGAAAGTCTACCCCCTATCGACTCCATCACACTACAAACAATTATGCACCAGGTGAAATCCGGCTCCCCCAACGACCCTGCTCCACCGCGCACTCTGGTGACAGCAATCACACATGTCCTACCCACCATTCTCGATCTGACTGATCTGACTCTGTCACCTAAAGCAGGGCAGCACCCAAAGCTGTTGCGTGGCTGTTGAAATTATGACAATCCAGAAGAATTGAAGTTGTTTATTCGGTTGAATGCAGCACAGCAACAAGGTACAACTGGTCAGCAAACAGGAACAGTGCAACTGACCTGGGTGCCTAGCAGCACACCCAGGGTTCCAAAAGGAACTGGGATGTACATTGTAAAATACAAGAGAATTAAAGGGGAAGGGGAAATAAGGAAACAAAACATATAGAAGAAGTGCAATTGTAATAGTGGCGTGACAGGAAGAGACGAGGAAAGTGCCATAACTACAGAAATATGGCACTGTCCTCCCCTCTCACTAACACTGGTGCAAAATCAAGCTGCAGAGCCCCACACGCACACCTTTGCACCATAGTGCAAGGGGGTCAGCGTGAGACTAGCATAGGCTTTGTACTATAAAGGTATCCTTCCAGTACAAAACCCTACGCCTAGACAAACGGAAAACTTGCAAAGTCAAAAAAGAAAGAAGAAATAAAATATTTTGTCATTGAAATGCCAGCTTCAAATTGACGCTATTTTTTGGTGCAAAACCTTATCTACTATAGTTACTAGATAGGATTTTGCATGAAAAAGCATGGATAGTACCACAGAAATGCCAATGTACTACTCATGTAACAACCCTCTGATGCAAGGTATTAGAAAGTGGGTTAATAGTAGTGGTAAATATGCATCTACCACTGGCAATAAGGCCACCAACACAGTCTAGGGTCCAGTATACATCAAAACACATTTTTCCCCTGCTCAACCCTTGATAGCTTGGCTGCTGCAGCCAGGCTTAACTTAGGTGACGTAAGTAAAGCATTTAAAAACACCAATTCAGTAAATAATTAAGAAACAACACACAATATAAATCCCACACCAATTTATAAACATATTTGTATCTTCAAAGTGACACTAAAATGACACAAACTCAATGTAGAGAACCACAGATATGAATTGTTAAAGATTAAGCACTTTCTAGCACTTAGAACCTATAGCTTCACTCTGGGACATCTGATCGCGCTTGACTGGAACAAAGTCAAACTTTCAGGAAGACCGCGAATGAGCCTTGGGCGGATACACTGAGATGGAGGCCCCTGTGAAAATGTTCCCTTCGGACTTAAACACTTTTCTGGAGCTTTTTCTTCTCTGGGCCCTCATCGTTCTTCACCGGTCAGAATTTGTTGAGGGTTCGCCGGCTTGACTTTCAGGGAGCTCCCAGTCAAACTCTGGAAGTCAGACTGCCAGAGCTCTTCAGTTGGATGAACCTAGAATCCGGGGCTAGGTCGTGGTTGAAGGTGAGCCTCGTGGTTGAGTAGGTCTCCTTATGGAGCTTTTTTCCAAATGTGCTTCAAACTTCTCCAGACCCATGGAACTTCTTCTTGGAGTTCCTCTTGAGGGTCCAAAGGGTCCAAAATAGACAAGGTTTGGAAGCTTCAACTATTCCTTGAAAGTTTTCGACCAAAATTCCCAAAATGCCCCTAAACAAACCCCTAAAAGTCTACTGGGCACATTCCAGGCAGTGGACTCTTGGTGGTAATGATGCAGGTGAGCTCTGTTAACCTCGTAATTGCAGGGAGTCCAATATTTAATCATTTAGAAGCAAGGTACATCTACAAGACTATATTTCTTTATAGTGCAGCAGGCTCAGTCAGTCAGAATACAGGGACTGGTGGTGCAAATCAAGTTTCCAAAATGGCAATCCTTAGTCTTCTCTTAGTTTCAAGCAGCAGATCTGAGAGGCTCTGCACCTCTCACATATTTATTCAGTGTTCTCTGGGGACAAGCAGGAGAGCACTTCTAACCAATGAGTTGCAAGGCAATACCCCAGAGTGTGACCACTTTCTCTAAAGTGTAAAATAATCCTCTCCTGGAAAGCACTATCTCCAAAATTCATCATGGCTGAAATCTCAGCAGAGCATAAAGAGCTAACTAAATCAACTCTCAGTATGACTAATTTTCATAGCTCTCCACTACCTATCACCTGCAGATTCCTTCATTGAACCTCCCATCTGGCTGGGTCAGAGGGGATGGGGGTAGTCAGACCTGGCATTACCTGCCTGTCCTGTCCCACCTTTGAAACCTCATGCTTTATGACTCCTCTCCCTTGCTCTGGCATTCCGGTGTAAGCAAAGCCCTCTCCAGCAGATATCCTCTCCCCTGGTGAGCCACTTACCACTTCATCAAAACAGCCTGGCTAATCCGGTTAACTCTGACCAATAAGAGAAGACTGCAGGAAGGCATACATTTGGCTTACCAACAAGAAAGTCTCTTAATTTCTTTTCACACAATTTAGGATAAATTCACCCAATAACATAATATTGGATGTAGCAATATCCTTCTTCTATGTCTTTGAATGCTATTTATTCAATTCTAGTGATATGTATGCGTTCGTAAACTGTTGCAATGTTATCGTATGTGGCTAGGCATCTACGATGTGAAAATGAAATGTGCAAAGTCACCAGGGCATATAAAACATATTCTATAAGGGCCCTGCTTATAGTTACATGACCCCCACCCCTGAGACACCTTGGGGAGACCTTGGGAGTCCCGGATATGCAAAAATAGTGTAGATCCTCGCTCCACAGTGCTTACAACACCTAAGTCAATTTGGGAAGGGGCTTTACTACAGTGAGTAAAATGTGCAATTTCCCTATCTTCAGGTCATACATAACATCTTTTATGAGGACCATGCTTATAAGTACATGGCCTTCCACCCCTGGGACAGATAGGGGAGACCTTGGGGGTACCTAATATGTACATATAATGTAGATTATCACTTTTTAAGTGCCCCTACCACCACAGTCGAGTTTGGTCACAATTTACATTTAAAAGCAGTGCTGCAATGTCGCGCTGCTTTTAAAATAACCTCAGGCATTCAGCAATGCACACATGCAAGTGCAAAGGGCTGATGGCCTCTAAACTGCCCTATTATATACCATGGACTTCTAGGTAGTTTTAACTCCCCCATCCTATTATCTACTAGGTACTGAAAGGGTAGGTTAGGCCAATTATACATGTACGCTAATATATAGTGTACCCCAATGCATGGGTGGCCCTAGACATGTCCAGCAGAGCCCAGGGCACTTTGAGATTCAGAAAACCAGCATCCAGGCATCTCAAACGGGGTACAAAATAGCGGGACACTGCAAATAGGTCCTGATTTCTAAAACAAGAAACACAAAGCAGGGCAAAACTGCTTTGCATTACTTTTAGTTTTGCACAGGAAATTAAATCCAACAGAAAACGTTTTTTTGCAGATATGTGGCCTTTTTATGACACAAACCCGGCACAAAAGGTTTGTACGTCTGGCCCCTAAAGACCAAAATCAATTTTTTTGCATGTGGAGGGACTAGGCTGGAAGTCGTTGTCAAGTACAAGGGTGAATTAAAATTGTCGCGACAGCTCTTCCACCATTCATCCTTCCAAGGTCACTTTGTGTGGTGTTGCGCTTAAGTCTTTTAGAGCGCAGCTGCGAAGCATGCTGGGAACGTGTGGGCAGCCATTTTGGGTGCCGCACACACTGAGGGGATTGGTGTTGTTCCCAGTGCTTGGGACGAATAAAGTTATTAAGTACAACCACTACTTGGGCTCAGTGTGGGTATTATTAAGGCCCAACTCCTACAAATTGGTGGCGAGTCTTAGAGGGACGTGGCGGCCATCTACGTCACAGCGTATGCCCAGAACCCACAGGGCACCCGAGAATCGACCCGAGCGCGGCAGAGGAGGCATTCACACCACGTAGAGGGGAAGAAGAGGCACTACGGAGGTCATAAGCAGCGCGCATCGTCGCTAAGCCCCCCTCCTGCTAGGAAGCGATCACAGCACCACAAGAACCAGTACAAGGAACAACACGGGGGGCAACAAGTGGCTGGTGCATTGGGATACTGAATCGGAGGGCACCATCCGGAGGCCCGAATCACAGCGGCAGAGCACAAGCACGCACAGAGAGGATCCTGAGTACCGTGGCAGAGGAAAAGACGCTACTTTCCACCCAACAGTGAGTGACATGAGGACACACAGCTGCGCCCTATAGCACACTTGTGACACAGACCTCCATGCATCATCGTGATCCCGATAGTAACGAACACGATATCCCAGGGAGCGGAGCGCTGGAGGTCCAGGGCCCAACCCAGGAAGGGGATAACAACCATTCACCCACGCAGGCACAAGAGGCCAGGGAGAGGCAAGCCCCAGAGAGCCCGCCAGGAGTTGCAACACAACCTGCCCCACAACAACAACGCAACGCGAGCAAGATGTGCTCACAGTCGTCCTCTCTCACCAATCTAGTCCCTTACTTGCCCAAAAGGGGCGAACCAGCAATGCCATGGGAAGATTGGAAGCAATATTTCTTGAATTACTTGTCTGCACTAGAAGAGGAAGGGGAAGGGACCTTCTCCAGCTCAAGAAGAATGAAGATACTCCTACACAACATAGGCCCAGAAGGAATAAGAGTGTATGAGAACCTGGTAAAGAAGACCAGACCCCCCAATGAAACAAACGAGTTCCAACACGCCTTGGAGGATCTTGAGTCCCATAATTGCCCAGTAGTATGCACCGCTATAGACAGATGCAACTTCTTCCAAAGGAAACAGAGCAGCGGAGAAACTATAGACGAGTACGTAGCAGCCCTACAGAAGCTGGCAGTGACTTGCAAATTCGGCACGCTACACGACGAGCTCATCAGAGATCAGATCATAATGCACACTGCCAACACGGCGATCCAAGAAAAATTATGGGTCAACGGAGATACTCCCCTCAAAGAAGTTGTAGCACTCGTAAAGAAGGCAAAACTATCCAAGAGATGCGCAGAAGCGGCGAAAAGAGAGAGCGTCAACAGGACCCCGGTGTGCAAAGTGTCGGATAAGGTTAAACAAGAAGTGCCACAACAACAGACGCCGTCAAGGACAAGGTACCAAAAGAAATATCCTCAGAGGTTCACGAAAACCCCAAAACCACAAGGAGAGAGCAGAAATGCTTGCTACAGATGCGGTGGTCAGGCACATTCAAGCTCGGACAAAGGATGCCCAGCCTTCAGAGCCAAGTGCTCCTACTGCGGAATAATAGAACACTACGAAAAGGTATGCCGGCACAAGCTCAGAAGAATGGAAGTGAAGTACGTCACCCAGGAGGGGGACAGGGACGAAGAGGCCCCGGAGGAAGAGGAAGAAGCTGAAGTCTTATGCGTAGACGACCTAGTTCTAGGAGTGGACTGCACAAAGTCTAGCAAACCGGCATTACAGATGTCAATTGGAGGAGTACAAGTGAACATGGTGGCGGATTAAAGCTCCCCATACACCATAATTCTACGGACAATATGGGAAAGATACTTTGAGCTCAGAGTGAGTGCTAATCTAGTTCCCATGGACACAGGGGATCCTATACCCATGGTAGGTTATCGTCCACTGACATTTGAGTTTAAGGGACGAACAGTGGAAGGAAAACTGTACGTGGCAGAAAAAGGACCTTTGGTATTAGGGTGGATGGACCAAGGAGCCCTCGGGATCCAGCTCAACCCGGATGGAGCGATCCAAGTATTGATGACAGACGCCGCTCAGACCTACGAAGATAAGGTGTGGAAGAAAGAATATCTGGAAGTCTTTAAAGGGGCGATAGGGCGACTAACAAAATTCACGCACAAAATCTGCCTCAAGGTCAGAGCTAAGCCTGTAAGCCACAAAGTTCACAACATCCCCTTCAGGAGCAGAGAGGCTGACCAGGAAGAACTGCAATGGCTAGAAAGGGATAGGGTGATCAAAGCCATCGAGAGCGCAGAGTGGCTTGCATCACTGGTGGTGGCGCAGAAACCTAATGGGAAGGTACGCCTCTGCGTGGACCTAAGGGAACTTAACAAGAACATAGTGGTGGACAAGTTCCCACTACCCCGGATAGGCGGGATGCTGGCAAAGACAAAGGGGACCAAGTGGTTCTCCACGGTGGACCTAACATCGGCATACCACCAAATCGCCCTACACCCTTCATGCAATCACCTGACATCGTTTATCACGCTGTTTGAGTGTCATAAATTACTACGCATGCCGTTCGGCCTGGCGTACGCAGCCGCAGTATTCCAAAAGCTCATGCACAGGTTACTCCAGAAGGTAGATGGAGTGCAATACTTTCAAGATGACATCCTCATCATGGGGAAATCTAAAGGCGATCACGATGAGAAACTGAAGGCAGTCTTGACCATACTGGCACAAAATGTACTCACTTCAGAGTGGGAGAAATGCAGATTTGGAGTCGGTTCAGTGACGTACCTAGCTCATGAAATCAGTGAAAAAGGGATAGAGCCAAAACGAGCCACCGTAGCACCCAAACAGAAGGAGGATGTCCGTTCCTTCCTAGGGATGGCAGAGTTTTACAGTAAATTCGTTCCCAACTTTGCGTCTAAAACACACCAGTTGTGACAACTCCTGAAGGAGAAGACCAACTTCAGGTGGACGGAGGAAGAGCAAATAGAATTTAATTGTTTAAAAGAGGACATCTGTGCGGCTATCCCCCTCAATGGATTTGATCAAACAGCCCTATCTATACTAACAACAGACGCTAGTGACAAAGGACTTGGTGCAGTGTTGACACAAAAGTCCCAGGGAGGAGAGGTCACGACGATCAGCTTTGCCTCGCGGTCGCTAGCACCAAACGAGGAAAATTCAGCGTGATTGAAAAGGAGATGTTAGCTACAGTCTGGGCCATGGAGCGATTTAGACAGTTCTTATGGGGCTCGAAAATTCTTGCTCCGCACGGACCACAAACCACTGGTGAGAGTCCTGACCTCCTGCGGACATGCACACACAACACCCCGAATAGTGAAGATGACTCTGAGGCTGCTAGACTATGTATATGAGGTAGAATATTTGCCCGGAAACAAAAACAAGGTAGCTGATTTCCTAAGTAGGGCAGCAGCAATGGAGCCGCCAAGGAACCAAGAGCCCTCGGAGTGGGAAGAGTACATGGTGGCCGTCACGCAAAACCACAAAGGGGTGATGAGTGCTCAGGAATAGGAACAAGCCCTTGCAAATGACGACGCACTGAAGGCCGTAAAGAAGTATGTAACGCAAATATGGCCAGACAAGAAACATTTAGACAGCAACCTGAGGAAGTTCTAGGAAGTCAGGGAGGAGTTATCCTTCGGAGACAACCACGTGTTTCTACTGAGAGGAGACAGAGTGGTCTCCCCTCAACCTTTAATAGCTCACCTCCTTACCATCCTACATGAGGGACCCTTAGGAATAGTAAAAACCAAAGCAAAAACAAAACAAGCGTATTGATCGCTGGCAGTGGACAGTCAAGTGGAAAGGCATGTCAGACAGTGCGAACAATGCAACAAGGCGGATAAAACACAAGTCCTGCTACGCCCGCCATTAGGAAAATGTGCTTGTCCATCCAGTCCATGGAAAGTGTTTTCAGTGGACATCCTGGGTCCAATCCTAGATGCCAATGGAGTGCCCAAGTACGCCATAGTACTAGTGGACAGATACTCCAAATGGCCGGAGGTAGAAGAATGTGAAGAGGCCGACACAGAAGTGGTCTTAGGTTTCCTCACCTTAACATTCTTAAGGGACGGTATTCTGAAGGTAGTGACCTGCGACAAGGGGTCGCAGTTTGTTTCAGCGAAATGGAATGCATTCATGGAATGCAATGGAATCGAAGTCAAACACAACCCGGTGTACCACCCATTGGGAAATGGACTTGCAGAGAGATTGAATCGGGTGATAATGGGTTTGTTACAAGGTGCGATAAGCGCAGGACAAGACTGGGAGAAAGAACTGAAAAAGATGATATGGGCTTATCGCATCACACCAGCAAATACTCGGTACAGTCCATTCAAAATATTATGAGGACGCGACCCCTTCACGAGGGACAATCTAGCGTGGAAACAACTCATTGTCCAAAGCAAGTGGTTTCCGGCTGTGGTGCGTCGCAATAAAGACAAAGCACAAGAATTATACACTAAGTACTACTATAAATGACACAATGTCAAGAAGGTCACCCTGGAGAAAGGCGAGTGGGTAAGAGTGAAACAAGTTGTACTAAGGAAGAAGGGAGACAGCAAGTTTAGCCCACCCCTACAAGTGGTAGAACCATACGCCAGGTCAGCTCTACTGAGTGACGGGAAAATATGGGCACAAGACAGGATGGCAAGATGCAACAGAATCATGAAATGGGAGGATCCCGAAGACAGGAGTACACTGGCCCCAGAAGAAGATCATCCACCTGAAATGATGCAGGATCAAGAGGGAACACTAAAAGGCCCCGCCACTCCCAGCTGTGGAAGCGAAGATCAACACACCTGGGAGAAAGGTGAGGGCGAGGGAGCAGCCTGTCAGCCAACACCAAGGAGCCCAAGAGCCAACGGAATAGAGAGAGAGAGGCTTGCAAGTGTGGCCAGTGAAAGAGAACTCCCAATGAGTGGCCAACGTGTGGACAGTGCCCCGACGCCCTCGCGCACTAGGCAAGGGAGAATGATATAGATGCCGAAGAGATTTGATGATTTTAAAGGCAAAGTAAGACTGTTACTCGTATATTCCTTTCCCCCCTTTTGTTTTCCCTGTTCTTGCCTTTCATTGCAAAGGAGGGAGATATGTGGGACGAATAAAGTTATTAAGTACAACCACTACTTGGGCTCGGTGTGGTTGTTAGTAAGGCCCAACTCCTACACTTTGTACCCCTAAATTACGAAACAGTAATTGTTATTATAAGAAAAATACAACTGAGTAGGCATCTTCCGTTCCATCCAAAAAAATAAAGCTACACGTCTGCCTCTCATTCTTTACTTAATAAGCAAACTGAACGTTTCATTAAAACTTGCTCTCGTTCATATTGTCTTGGAGAATCAATAATTTCTTTGTGTTGTTATTTGATATCTGTCAAAATAGGATGGGTGCAAGCGGCGTCAGCCAATCACCAAGATGAGGCCAATCATGAATTAGTTAAGATAGTTTTTCAACAGTGAAAAGTGTCACCAGTAGTTCTCCGTTGTTGTATTGAATCGTCTGTACTTGTTCTTAAGCGGATCGAAGCCTAACCTCGTAGCTATTGATGTGAGTTTCATAGCGATATGTTTTAAATCATAATCAATAGTTATTTAAGAGGACTGCTGGAAGTAAAGAAAATACACTAACTCTTTTATATGATAAGGCGTTCGAATTTCTATACTGCATATGAAAATTATAGCTCAGCACTGTAAATACCTTTGAAACAAAGTTTCCTAGCAAAAAAAGAAACCAACAAATTAAAAATTAATAATGGAAAAGAAAACCGTTTCAGGAACACTCAGCAATAAATTAACATATGCTGCATTTGCAAAGAATAATTTAAAGAGACTATATTAAATATTGAAATCACTGAGTTAGTGTTCTACATGTCTTATCATCTGAATTGCATTACCTGCCTAGACATAGTTTCAAAGTCCCTTTCCAATGCAGCAGCTTTAAAAGAAACCAAACGAACAGGGTTCAAAGTGTCCTCACCTCTAGCAATTATATGTGACAAACACTGGTTTAGACATGTAGTGCCAACATTTCCCTATAGCACACAGGGAGTGGAGGTTTTTATCGCATAAACAATATGACTGTAGAGCACACATAGGATAGAAAATACTGAGACAAGAAAATATGTAATAAACACAAGCCTCTCTGAGAATATTGGCATGGAGAAAAGTGAACTATGATATATGAATTATAAAATGTAGCAAATTTTACGTAGGTGGTGACAATGCAAATTGGCCAGGGACTTCAGTCTCAAGCAGTTCGCAAACATAAAATAATGCCATGCTGTTTGTAAGGAAGTCTTTCTTTTCACCACCTCATACCTTCTTTTATTGTGGATTGCTCTCCTGCTTCATAGGGAGGTTTGCTCTGTACCAACACCCGTACGTAACTACATACACCTACATTTGTTTATCAGTTTTTGAGCAAGGTGATAAGAAGACGTGATATTTTACTAGTTGTGTTTTTCATACCACCCATGAAATGTGCAATCTTGCAACGGATTGAGTAAAGCTATGTTTGCAAGATTAGGGGGCATATTTACAAGCCCCTGTCACCAGTGATGTTGTGGTGGCAATAAGGGCTTTGCCTTATTTACAAGGCAGCGTCAAGCCACTTAACGGGGCTTAACTCTTCCTCGTAAATAAGGCACCCTTTAACGCTGTACGTGAAAGGGGAGGGCAATGGGTGTTGCGGTGGACATTCCACTGCAACACCCATTGATTTTGACGCTGCCCCCTATTTACAAGGGTGGTGTAAATAGGAGGCAAGGCAACATTAAGAACAGGGAAAATCTGATCTTAAACAGGCGAAATGAGGAGAAATGCTTTATTTCTCCTCGTTGTTTGCTGTGTATACAGCCTTATGCAGCAGCAGCACACATAGAAACAGCAAATTGCCATTCCTTCATGCACATAAACAATGTAAGAAACAAAATAATGTTTTGCAACTTCTATGTGTGCTGCTGTAGGAAGGGAAACCTTCCTGTACATAAACAATCTTCCACTCAATGCAGACACCCTTGCACAATGTTGCAAGGGTGCCTGCATTGCTGTTAGGCTGCTAAGTTTAGCGCCAGGGCAGGGGGAAATGCAGGGCTGCACCATATTGTTGTAAATGTGATGCAGCCCTGCGTTTCTGAAGTGGCGGAGTGTGGCGTTAAGCCAAGAAGGCTAACGCCGCACTCCGCCACTTCGTTACAAATGCCCCTAGGTGTGCTGTACTTGCGAACCTACCCACACATGAGGCTTAAGTGAGCAATTCCTCCTCATGAAAAATAAATTGTGAATCTTGCCCCTTCTGGGTTCCAATGCAAGGACACTCTAATAAATGCACAATGAGTGAGTGAGCAGATGCATCACAATCTGAGAAAATCTAAATCCGTTATCAAACAGAAGATTAGATTTGTTGTTCATTTGTTTGTTACTTGCTGAATATCTCAGGCAGCAACCTCACTTTAGAGTGCTTGATAAACATTGTGGCTCCTCTATATCGATGCATTTTCCTGTGTGGGAGTATATCTCAGCTAAAGTGGTGTTCCACTTCACTCGGCGATGCGGCGAGAACAAGGTAAGTTGTTTTATTTAAATTTACCTATCCCGGCTTCTGTCAACTTACCCCCCACCTGCCCACCACTCTTACCTGTGCAAGCTGTGCCTGAAAAGAAGTACTCTTTTACCCACCCTGTGGACTTAGTCGTTCTTCCATTTTATGTGCTCCTGACCTACCCCGACCACCCAGAGAACCCCAAGTCTTCCTCTTGCTTTTCTGTTTCCAAATAAAGAATATGACCTGTGCTGCAGGTGTTTAATTTTCCACCTTTTCTTCTTTGTATTTCTACAAGTAAGGGGTAGCCTGTCTTAACACCTAGCATGTTGACCTGTGAATGTACCCAACATTGCCTGACCAATTGCCTCAGCGGAGGAGTTCCTTTTATGGATGCGGGTGCCCTTCCACCACCAGCATTTCGTTTGAATGCTTGTGGGAAATGTGGCATGTACATGGTGGACAGGCCCAGACACGGTGGTGTCTCATCCTTATGACTGCCATGTTCAGGTTACCTAGTGGTGTGTGAGATCTCCCTGTGAGAGTGGGATGTCAGTATTTTGCACACTTTGCATTTTTTTGTTTCTGTGTCCTCATTGCATTTCATTTATTCATGTGTGTATATTTCTCATTTATAGGTGCATGTTTTTGGTATTATTTGCACATGGTAGTCATATAAAAGGCTTGCTCTATTGTAGGTTGAAACTGCATCAATCTCTCACTTTCTGAAATATATGCATCACTGCCAATTATAATATATACCAGATTTTAGTAATTGTACAACAGAATTCATATTTAATTCTTGAATTTTATATCAATAAGAGGTGATGATGTGGAGTAAACAAAGCAATAAAATATCAAAATATAACAAAGATAAAACAATAACGGGTATTAGTCTAGAAAATATTTTTGATGAGGACTCATGTGTATGGTGTTAGAATTAGGGGCCTTTATATAATAGTAGGTAAACACATTGAAAATATGTGACTTACAGCCTTATTCATCAACGGGCCGTTTTGCGAGCCCCTAATAGCGATTCATAGTGAATCGCTATTAAGGACTCGCAAAACGGTATTCATGTAGGAATTGCTAAATAAATAGCGATTCCTACACATTCCTTATTTGCGAGCAGCAAATTGCTAATCGCAATTCGCCAAAAGGTCCATAGGAATGAATGGGGAGTATTCCTTATTTGCGATTAGCAATTAGCTAATCGCAAATAAGATAGCGATTTAAAGGGTGCCAGGGCTGTCCAAAGGACACCCTGTAGCACCCCTTAAATGCAAATTGAAACAGGTGTTGCGCACACACATGTCCAAAGGACATGTGTGTGTGCAACATGCAACTTAGAAAAATGCTTTTAAAAGCATTTTTCTAAGTTTTTGCTATTTACCGAGAGGTCTGACCTCTCGGTAAATAGCGGCCCAAAATTGCATTTTCGCAATTTTCAAATGCTTCATGAATTGCATTTAAGGAATCTCAAATAGAGATTCCTTAAATGTAATTCCTCGCAATTTAGCGAATTAGCAATTACCGATTTTTGCATTTGGGATGATGAATCCCAAATGCAAAAATTGCGCTCGCAAAGGGCCAGATTCTCAGAATCTGGCCCTTTGCGAGCGCAATTCGGCTTGATGAATCAGGCTGATGGTTTATTAAAAATCCTAAAAATATTAAAAAATGAAAGTATTACCTATTATAAACATAAACAAATACTGCCAATAAAGAGTGAATGAAAACTTTGTTGACAAGGAAGTTTGGAGGATTTGGTGGGAAACTGTAAAATTAAGGAAAGGGGGTTCAAATGAACTATGACTTGTTTTTCAGGGGGCCCGATTTTTTGCTATGGATAAATACTCAAAGTATCTGTGTGTTCATTAATTAAAAAAATCAATTTGATGTTCAATCAATCAATTGCTGTGTATTTTGCGTGATCCTCTGTTGGAGAGAGGTGGCAGTCGAAAAGCCCAGTCTTCAGAGAGGGGGGCGTGCGCAGGAGGAGCTCGGTCCAGAACTCAGCGGCAAGGTAGGAGATGGTGCGGCCACCACATTGGCTGCGACAGATGCGTGGGATGTGTGCTAATGCAAGGGTGGCAGAGCAGAGCTCTTTGGTTGGGTGGTAGGTCAGGCGGTTGCTGATGGAGGTGGGACCAGTTTTGCGGAGGGCTTTGTAGGCGTGAGTGAGGAGCTTGAAGAGACATCTCTTCTGCACAGCGAGCCATTGAAGGGCTCTGAGGTGAGGAGTGATGCTGGGTCTTCAGAGCTGGTTAAGGATGAGTCTTGCCACCAAATTATGGATGGTTTGGAGGTGATTGAGGAGCTGTTTGGTGATTCTGACATAGAGAGCATTGCCATAATCGAGTTGGCTGGAGATGAGGGCCTGGGTTACTGTCTTCCCTGTTGAGGTGGGGATCCACCATAGGATCTTGTGGAGCATGCAGAAGTGGGAAAGCAGGCAGTGGAGACTGTATTAATCTGTTGTTTCATGGTAAGCTGGGTGGTGGCCAGAATGATGCAGAGGTTGGGTGCGTTATCCAACATGTCGGGTAGTGGGCCAAGTAAGGAGGGCCTTGAGGTGTCGTCTGATCTGAAGGGGAGGGCTTGTTTCAGAAAATAATGATCTCTTTCTTGTCTGAGTTGAGTTTCAGGCAGTTGGTTTTTATCCAGGCGGAGGTGTTGGTCATGATGGTTTGCAAGTTGAGTGTTCCTGTGACTGAGTAATCTGAGATGGATAGCACGAGCTGGGTGTCGTCGGCATAGGAGATGATGTTGAGTCCATGTGTGGAGGTGATGTTGTCCAGAGATGTCATGTATGTGTTGAAGAGGGCGGGCTGAAGAAGGAGCCCTGGAGGATGGTGCATACAATGTCTTTAAGTGCAGAGGTGAAGGGTGGAAGGTGAATGATCTGGGTTTGTATGAGGAGGAAGGAGGCGATCCAGTTGAGAGCCGTGCTCTGGATGCCTATGTGGTGGAGTCTGGTGATGATGGTGTGGTAAGAGACCATGTCAAAGTCCGCCGATAGGTCAAGGAATATGAGGGCAGCAGAGCCGCATTGGTTGAGGAGTCGTCTGATGTTGACTGTGGCTGCGATGAGGGCAGTCTCAGTACTGTGATTATGTCAGAATCCTGGCTGGGAGGGGTCAGGCATGTTGTTCTTTTCAAGGAACTTGGCTGTGGGTTTCTTCAGCAGGTGTTTGACCTTGGCGTACTCCCATGCATTGGGTATGGTTGTTGTAGGGATGGCGGTGTTGAGGAGTCCTTTGAGGTGGGCTCGAAAGACTCCACTTCCTAGGTTGGAGATGTTATGAGACAGGAGTCCAAGTAGGATCTAAAGTTCATGATAGACATGATGTCTTTCGATGAGAGTTGTTTCAATTCGGTGATGCAGTGGAGGGTGGTGTCGCTAGGGGTACTGGGGTGGGGGAGGTTGGTAGATTGAGGGTCCAAGCTGTTGTTGGTGATCTTGCAGTGAAAGAAGTCTGCCAATGTGTCACAGAGGGCTTGGGAATGGGCGAACAGTGTTCTCAGTGGTGGAGGGGCAGGTGAATTCTCCAACAATGCTGAAGAGCTCCTTGGTGTGGTTGGTGCTCACCTCAAGGAGGGAGGTGATGGATTCATTCTTGGATTCCTTGTGCCGGTGCTGGTAGCTGTTAAAGATGGTCCTGAAGGAATTGCGGTTTGAGGAGGGAGGGCTTGTTGGAATGCCAGAGTCTTTCCAGTTCTTTGCAGTGGCGTTTGAGGGTCAGGAGTTCGGGGGTGAACCAGTTGGCTTGCTTGGTGGTTCTTCCTCTGGGATTGTTCTTCAGGGGGGCAATGGTGTTGTTGGTTGAGGTAATCCAGTTGGAGAAATTCCAGATGTTGAGTTTAAGGGAGTCCATGGCGGGTGGTCTAGTTTTGTTTAGGGCGGTGATCCAAAAAAGGTTTGGTGATGCTGTCCCAGTTGCAAGGGTGGAGGGGTGTCTTGCTGTGGCTTCCAGAGGGCAGATGGTAAATTACATGCATTTACAATATACACAATTTAATAAAAACATTGAAAGAGGAAATACATTACCAAAACATCAAAAAGGGTCACAATATTTCAGTGAAATATATAATGCACAGAGAAATGTGCAATTGTTCAAATTGTAAATATACAATGTTTGTCAAAGAGTTTACACTGTGCCATTGCGTCAATTCGCTTTCACATAAGAAACTGATTAGCGCGCAGAACCAGTACAATGGGCCATAGAGCTGGTACAACCTAAATTGAGTTCTGAAACTAAATTATATAAAATATCTTACTCTGTGGGAGAGTACCAAAATGGCCATTGAATTACATGTATTTTCACAAACAAAATTCTCGCAATTCCATCAAACATACATTTTTCAGGGACACCAACAGGTGACATTTCAATTTTGTTACAGTATGTCAGTTGTGTTTAATACTTCATTCAACAAAATCTGTCTCATAACATAATAAAATAGCATTCCATTCATCCACTCCATTTAACCCAGTGAAGGTGGAGTCAAAGTGATCAGTCCATCTGCATTAACATATAGTTAAGAAAAGCTACCACACCATCTCCTGTATCTTGGATGGCCTCTGCTACAATCAGGATCTTAAACCTAATAAGGCTCTACTGTTGTAAAAAAAAAACAGCTTTTACAGGTTGGGTAGTTTGCCCAGCAAAGATCACTATATTGCACGCATTAAATATTTGCTTTTAAAATTACTATGAGTCCGATTCAGAGTTTCTCTGAGAGAGTAGCCTGTACACCAAAATCTCAGTTTCCCACCCTATTCAGCTCTTTGTTGGTGGTGCTCCTGTTGGACTCCATCAGAGAAAATCTTACTCCAACAGTCTGACAGAGTGCTGGCTGTTGGCGTATGAACATCACACCACTCACCCTATTTAGGGCTGACTGTCTGATGTCCTTTTATTTCTGTCCTCCACTGCCAGGCCAAATCTAGCAGTGACTTAAACAGAAAATTTTAAATAATGAACCTCACACCCATGGAAAAAACTCCCTAGTTGTGCGGGTCATGAGTTATTTGTTTTTCAAAAACAAACTCCCCCTTTATCAGTTTGCTTTTGAGAATATAATGTTTGGTTAACAGCAGTTAAAATCATCATCCGCCATCCACCAAATGGTCTATAAATCTGGTGGGTGGTAGTCTACTAGTGGGGTGGACCTAATATCATCAATCACCTTGATGGAGATCACGCCGCTTCTGAATTAGGCCCTACGGGCTTTATTTATGAAGGCCTGGCGCCGCCGGTATGTCAATATTTCCCATTTTAAAAGTGACGCACCAGCGATGCAAGGCCTTCATAAATAAGACCCTATGTTTCTTGAGACTTTATGGTGAAGTTGAATGTTTAAGCATTTCCACATTTCTTAGGTACAGTAATCAGTGATAAACCCAAAGGTCAGTGATGGTAAACATTGGTATTTAGGTGGAATAGTCTTTTATGTTTTTGGACTGCTTAAGTGCAAGCTTTGGTTTGTCCAAATATGTGGTAGATGCTGCTGGAAAATGGCAGTATGTTTTTGATAATTTTTTTATATTTTCTTGGACTGTGGGCTGAACAATAAAAAGCAGATCAGTCTTTCATTATTTCTGTGTTTCTGTTTATGGGTAAGTGGGTATTGAGGCTTGGGTTCGCCTCAGATGGTGTAAGAATGGTTGCCACTTGTCTTCTGACTTATTGCTCTCTTGGTCCCAGCCCTTACTTTGTTGCTTGACTGTGGCGTAGTCATCATTCTTGTTGTGGCGCTTGATGCTGTCATAATCATTTGATGGGGATTCATGCCTGTCAAGGCTTTATTTGTAAAAGGATAAGTACCACGGCCCAAACTTTTTTTTAGAAGATCGGAACACACATCCAACATTGGTACAGCCTACTTCTACCACTAGTGTTTCCTCATTCCAACAGAAGCACAGCTCACTGACTTCATGGGCACTGTTAGAGTCTTTGCAGCTATCACTAGCCTCTGCGCACAGCAAATTGTTTCTCAAAAAAACATCCTTAAAAGACAAGAGCACAATTTCAAGTGAAATGAGTCAAAATGAATGAAGTCTCATTGTGAAATCATATTCATATAGCAATCTAAAAGTATTAATGACATACAGGATCACAGGTCTTCATGGGACAACTGAGTTTGCACTGATGATGTAAAATGTGCTACCAGAGTATAGCACAATTGTGTGCTACACCTCAGAGCAATAACACACACTCTTTTCAGCCATCATCATATACTAAACTTTAATAAAGGAGGAACTTACTATCTTGGGGTAGGATTGAGGATATTCGAATCTCAGGCAGCTCAGTGTGTGGTTTGCATTATCCACCTCTGCAGCAGCACTCACTCCATCCTTTCCGCTCTGAGGTGAGGTTCAACAATCCATCTAACAAAATGTATGTTTCCTCCAGTAACTGAACCCTTCATTTCAATTAATTGTGTTGAGATTGTTTAACTTGTGCCTGTGACTAATGATTTGTGGTGTTGCTTGCGTTGTCGTGTTAACCACTTGTATACCTGACCTCTTAATATCCATGATCCATGGTGTAGCTCTAGATTTCCTAAAATCAGTTGTTGTATACTACATGCTTACCTTTTGAGGTGAAATACAAATTATATTCCCCTAGCAGCCGATCTGTACCTTCAATATAGCACTACAAAAACACAAAGTCCTACCATAGCAGTGCAACACAATCTAAAACAAAATGTGCAGCACAGTAACACAAATTAACACAATCAAAATACAACAAAATGATACGTTGACAAAATAAAGAAAACACAACAACACAAGTCTACTGGACAACAACAAAACACCAGTGCAACACTACACAATACCACCAGCACATTTGAAGTTGTGTTGTGGTAGGTCATGTTGTGTTTTTGTGTATTTGGGTTGGGTTGTGGTGGTATTGTGCAGCAGTTGTGCTTTTATCCTGTTTAGTTGTGTTGCTTTGTGCCACATTGTCATTCTGTTGTGTGTGTGTTCTTGACTTATTCAGGCGCATACTATTGGTTTGGCTATTGTTGATCTATGTTGTGGTGGGCTGTTATTCTGTTGTTAAAGTGTGTTAAATTGTTTTGCTGTTTTGTACCCTTATGTTTTTTTTTGTTGATGTGGTCTAGTGGTGATCTGTTGTTGTGATGTATTCCTATAGGTACTGTATCGATTCCCCTATTCCTGACCCTGGTTTGGTTAATAATTAACTAGCAGCCATCTAACGGTGCAAAAACCGTTTTCTGATTAAGCCACACCACGGCACAGAAGCGTGTTATCTGATTAGGTCATAACGCATGCCATCTAATTAGACAAGCGATATTCCTCCAGCCCCTGATAAGGCATACGGAGTTCTCAAAACAAATCAAACCTACAGCGACCTGGGAAATTCCCCTAACCATTGTTTTGATTTCACCGAGAACTTCAGCAAAAGAATGTGCGAACGAGCCCGTTCATATGACATCCTTATTGACGTATATATGTCCATCCTTACGTCAATCTCGGCACCTTTCAGGTATAAATATTACCGACATTGCCTTAAGCAAACACATGCGGTGGTGACGAGATCGGAGCAGCGAGACGTGCCGAGGAGCCCAGCAGAGAGCGAAGCCCACAGGCGCTGCCCTGCCTTCCTGATGCGCTGAGAACGAGACGCTGCCTTTCTCCTGCTGAGAAATCCAGCCCCGGCGCTTCCAAGCAGCCCTCGCAGGCAGCTGGAATATCAAGACCTGGGATAAGAGATACCAGCCCTCCATCATTCTAGATCTCAGGTACAGAACTGAATAACCCCTTGCAGAGAATTCTCGAGTCAGTCCCTTGGCAAAACAAACTTAACTTAAACTGCTACTTATCTACTCCCGCCCACGTATTAGGCTTAGGTCAGGTACACTGGGGTAGGCGTGGTTAGAAGCACCAGTTGAGTATGATTAGTCAAATGTATATATGTATGTATCTATTTTATCCATTTTAAAGTACCATATGGCTCAGAAACCATATCAATGCTTTTACAGTATTATTTTATAATTCTGTCTTTACTGTATGCACTTTACTTAACTACAAGTATTGCAATAATAGCGATTCATTTCTCTTGTATGAGAAAGGAGACTGATCAATAAATAACATCTTTTATTGAACACGCCTGTCTCTTCCTTTTCTCTACAATCTGGTGAAACTAAGAATGCACTGAACTGACTGAGTAAAATAAGTTGTCTTTTGTTTTCACACGACTCTAGAGATACACTCTTGTTTAGGGGAGAGCAAAGTTGTCATGTTCTATGGTTGTCAGAAACCAAATCCCTTCTTGTCTATCCAGGGAGGTTAAAATCCTCCTTGCCTATTCGAGAAAGTTTCTAGTGAACTCTGAGCTAGCTGGCAAACACAAAACTTTAAGTCTAATATCGTCGGTAGAAGACCTAGTTAACCTCTGCCCTAGGTCTATACTATTGAAGATATTATTCCAATGCGCAGAGCCTATTGGGATGATAGGAACTACACTACATGGCGCCCAATGTTTGGATAGGCGATAAAACTAACGCAAGACATTAGAGTAACTCAGTCGTGCTTTTTCACACAGACCCCTTTCTTCCCATAATACTCCAAAGACGTCTGGAGTGGGTGAAAGGTCATATCCGCCAAACCTCGCAGGAGGAGACTCCTATGTATGGTTCTTGGTTTATTCAACGTTGAAGGATACACTGTTCCAAAATATTGTGCATCTAATCTTTGTTTCCATAAAAACCTGATCTGCAAACATACAGAATAACTTTCCTGTCAGTAAAATGACAGAAAGTGAAGAAGAAAGGGAGACAGTGAGACTAGCAGCTGAACTCCTAGTGGCAGACAATACTCTGCTGGAAAATGACCCAGATGCAATACTCATCCCGGTCAACATAAGGAAATCTATAACCCTAAAACTTATAGAAAATGGACTGACACCAAGAGGTGGTACAGTCATATTCGTAATTGAGGCACACGAATATCGGCAGACAGAGGTATTCTATTCATGGATAAACTTTCCAGCAGCAAACGCTGTAACAAAGGACTTCCACTATTACAAAATAGAGGAACCTCCTAGTGACTACACTCCTTTCGAGTAAGTGGAAATACCACTCAAATTCCAAGAGCACCTGCTCTTGTTTCATGGCGCCCTAAAACATAATAATCACATCCCCAGGCTCGGCCCACTAGGTAGACCAGGAGCAACGTGGCCGGTCCTAGCAGGATATACACCACATCCAGACATTGAAGAAATGCCTGCACCAGAGCTTTTAGCACAGCTAAAACAATTAATAAAAATACATAGACAATTAGTCCAATATGTAATGCGGACTTCAACAATCCAACCAGCTATTAAAATTCCACAGCTGACCAATCATCAGGGGAACACAAATAAAATTACACCTCAGAACATACAGTCCTGTCTAGGTAAAGTACCCGCAAAACGGGAACAAATTCCTTTCTGGCTAGCACAAAAAATCACTCAAATAGAGGCGGTGTTTCCAGATACCACCCCTGTTGAGAAATATAGGATTCTGACTATCTGTCTCCCAATGGGAATCGCACCACATGTGGAGGACTGTGACACTTGGGGAACAGTCTTTGCTTCCATTTACACAAAAACACATGGTGTACCATCCATGTCAGTAATACCAGATGTGCTAAAACAGATTCAAGATGAATACGGTCCAGAACCCGCTTTAACTCTCGGCATGAAACTACTGAAGGATTTCAAGCAGGTCTCTGCAATATTATTAGCCAACATAAAGGGAGAAGCAGCAAATGTGGCGATTCGCCAGAGGTTAAAAGAGACAAATATAGCAGACCAACCATCTGAAATTGCCAGAATCATAGAAAAATCCTATGAAGAACTAGGAAGAGATAGTTTGGGTGGAATACCAGTGAAACCCCAACTAGTTGAAAGTCCTGAAAAGGTATTTATAAAAAATAATTTAAACAATCAAAAAAAGAGCTGGGATGGAAATAAACAATCCAATCCTAAAGAAAAAAGATTCCAGTCCAGAGGAAGGTCTCCTCGGCGGAGAGAAAGATCTCCTGATCAAGGATGCAAGTCCCCCCAAAGGGAGCCCTCTGTAAAAAAATACAACCTTAGAAATAGGGAAAATATAAAAAAACCTGATAGATATCAAGATATTGATACACGTCCCTCTCAATCTTTTCAGACTTCCTCGCAGAAATCGGAAAGAAGAGGACGATCAGAACACAGGGAAGAGCACGTCAAGTCCAAAGACAAAGAACCTGCTCATCTGAATAAAAAATTACAATTTCCAAAAAAGAAGGTAGCCAGTATTAAAGTAATCAACAATGCCGAGAATACTGAGGACACAATTGAAAAACGAAGAATGGGCTTAGACAATGCTAGACAGCGCAGCAGAAGTGAGCATAGCTCGGAAAGTCCTTATGAATCATCTGGAGACAGTGGACACGAATGAATACATTCAGGTGGAAACTGCAGATACCAGAGTTAGCAAACCTCATAAAATATATGAAATAACATTGCGTATAGAGGGGGATAAGACTAGAAAAATAAGGTGTCTATTTTGGTATAATCTCTCCAAGGGCTATGACATCCTTCTAGCTGAACGAGACTGGCCTCCAGAGTTTGTCAGGGAGTGCCCACATGGCGAAGAAATAATAATGCCTGCCTTCTCAAACCATATTCCAATTCATAAAAAATATACACTTGCAAGAAAGTGGGCAGTAGCTCAAGCCCCTGCCTTATATAAAAATCATGTGGGATGGGATGAGGACTCTCCTCCTCACAAAATCCAGTTAAAATCACAACCTACTGCACAGAGGCAGTACCCGATTAAGCAAGAAGCTAAAAAACAGGTAAAAGAGATCCTAGATCAACTTGAATACCAGGGGGTGATTGAAACTTGCACCTCACAAATGAACAACCCTTTGTTTCCTGTCTCCAAACCAGACAATTCATATCGTCTAGTTTTGGACTACAGACACCTTAACTCATGTTGCAAAACATTTGCAGTACAAAACTCGCATAGTGCTGCACTAATGAATAACATAGTGCGCAAAAAATACAAAACCACATTAGACATTTCTAATGGATTCTTTTGTCAAAATATAGCACCAGAGAGCAGATATTTGACGGCGTTCTCAATAAATGGCACGCAAAAAAAATTCTGTCGTTTGCCCCAGGGGTTCAAAACAGCCCAGGATTATTCTCAGGGAGAGTAACAGAATTACTTCAAACATATGATGACGAGGCATTATCTTATGTCGACGACATCTATCTAACAGATGATGACTTGGATACTCACTTGAAGAGAGTGAACACCATAATACTTGGGTTCGCAGCAGAGGGTTACAAATTCAACTTTAAAAAGTCAAGGATTGCCCATCTAACAGTCCTGTTTTTAGGATATGAACTATCAAGTGAAGGCAAAAGCCTGGCCGACAATTTCCTAGAGAAATGTGCTGTAATCCAAGCACCTAGAACACTGAAAAACTTACAATCAATTCTAGGCTTCCTAAATTTCGGAAGAACTTACATCATAAATTATGCAGAGAGAATTAAACCTCTCTATGATCTAATAAACCCAGATTTTAAAAGAACCAACTGGACTCAAAAACACACAGAAATTTTGAGATCTTTACAAACAGATATGTTAGTTAAAACAAAATTACAAACACGTGACAACACACGCAACCTTGTGATTCGAGTCATCCCAGGAAGATGCAGATTCACATACCTGACCTCTAATGAGGGAGAGAAGGTACCAATAGCATACAAATCACACTTGTACACAAAAGCTGAAATGAAATTTAGCCCAACGGAAAAAATTCTGACCGCGGTACAGACTGCTGTAGCAAAGGAGCGGGCCCTAGCACAGTGTAAACGAATAATAATCGTGACACCTATACCAGCCCTAGAGGCGGTAACAAAGGCGAGCATTCCGAATGCTAAAGCACTCCATCCGAGGTGGATACAGTGGGCTAACTCTCTTGCTGCAACAGACGTGGTATACGAATTTGATCCCAATTTAAAAACACAATAATTTCTCCAATATGATTTCTAATGTCCTCCGCCGACCAAAATTCTGCCTCTAGAACACTACGGCTGTATAATATATACAGACGGATCAGCACAACCAGCAGTGGGGAGTAAGCAAGCTTACAGTGCTGCGTGCGCGATTGTTAAAGGTCGCTGGCACGAAGGAAAATTTAAACCTGTGGTCACTAAAACGCAATCTCTAGGAGACTGTACAGCTCAAAGAGCAGAACTGTGGAAAAGTAAATTTTGCCATGTTCTGTGTCCCTACGCGTCCTCCATCATATGTTATCTGTGCATGATTAATATGCATATGTATTCCCCATGTTCGATTAATGACGCAATTACAGTTGTGTCCATCTCTAGTATGCCAGTTTCCAGTTCTCGTGAAAGCTACGAGTATCAGGCCTATGTAAAGTTACGTTGCCACGTTTCTCAGTGTGCACGTTATTCCATTGTAAAGTCCCCGTTTCTAGGCCTCAAAAGGGCCTGGACACCAGATTCAGCTCCTGTCTCCTGAAGCCTCGCTGAGGAGCGATACAGCCCCCACCTGTGTTCCTGACCCTTCACTTACTTCCTGCCTCGCAGTGCCCGGTTCAGCCTGGCTCTGCCTCTGAGTCTGCCAAGAGTATGTTATGATTCCAGTTATCAGTTCAGTCCTCCCTCTCTGCATTCCTAAGCTACTGAACTGCATCAATAGTTACCATCATAGTCTAGCCTTTACGTCTCCATGTTAGAGAAATACTGTATTAATGCCCATTTAATATTCTTCATCACGCACTACATGTAGAATAATGCATGCTCCAGTCTTAGAGTCTGTTAGCCTTTACCCCGATAACTTTTGGATTCTATCAACATGTTCTCTAAACATCAGATACTAGATACTGTTTAGGTACATGTCGCCCTGACTCTCCAGACTTCAGTCTCTGCTCCTAGCACAGAGTTCGTAGCCCCCAGCTTCTCCTAGTAACACGTCATTGCCAGTTTGCGCGCACCATCAAGTCAGAGGTCCTGGCTCCTTAGGTAGCCCCCTCCATGTTTCCGCCCCATTCATGACATATTCTGTTACGTTTGCATCACATGTCTATGTATACGCCCTGTTACACCTACTTTCACCCTTATCTTTCGCGACTGCTACGCGTCACACCCTTTGCTCCACCCACTGCTCCGCCTATCGTATGTATTGTCAATCAATCAATCAATCAGGTCATTTGTAGAGCGCACTACTCACCCGTAGGGTCTCAAGGCGCTGGGAGGGGGGGGGGGTGCCGCTACTGCTCGAACAGCCAGGTCTTGAGCTTCTTCCTGAAGGAGAGGTGGTCTTGGGTCAGGCGCAGGTTGGTCGGAAGTGAGTTCCAGGTCTTGGCGGCCAGGTGGGAGAAGGATCTTCCTCCTGCTGTCGCTCTTCGGATGCGGGGGACGGCGGCGAGGGCGTGGTTGGTAGATCTGAGGAGGCGCTTGGGAGTGTAGAAGTTGATCCGGTTGTTGAGGTAGCTCGGTCCTTGGTCGTGTAGGGCTTTGTGTGCGTGGGTGAGGAGTCGGAAGGTGATTCTCTTGTTGACCGGGAGCCAGTGCAGGTCTCTCAGGTGTCCGGAGATGTGGCTGCGTCGGGGGATGTCGAGGATGAGTCTCGCCGAGGCGTTCTGGATCCGCTGGAGTCTCTTCTGGAGTTTTGCAGTGGTTCCGGCGTAGAGGGCGTTGCCGTAGTCCAGACGGCTGGTGACGAGGGCTTGGGTGACCGTCTTCCTCGTCTCGGTGGGGATCCACTGGAAGATCTTACGTAGCATGCGCAGGATGTTGAAGCATGACGAGGAGACGGCGTTGACTTGTCTGGTCATGGAGAGGGAGGAGTCCAGGATGAAGCCCAGGTTGCGTGCGTGGTCTGTCGGTTTGGGTGCGGTGCCCAGGGCGGGGGGCCACCAGGAGTCGTCCCAGGCGGAGGGCGTGGAGCCCAGGATGAGGACCTCCGTCTTGTCTGAGTTCAGTTTCAGGCGGCTGGTCGTCATCCATTCGGCCACGTCTCTCATCCCTTCGTGCAGGTTGGCTCTGGCGGTGGCGGGGTCGTTGGTCAGGGAGAGGATCAGCTGGGTGTCGTCGGCGTAGGAGATTATGTTGAGGTTGTGCTGGCGTGCGATGGCCGCGAGGGGGCTCATGTAGACGTTGAAGAGGGTGGGGCTCAGTGAGGATCCTTGAGGGACGCCGCAGATGACTTCGGTGGCCTCTGATTTGTACGGTGGTAGGCGGACTCTTTGTGTTCTTCCGTCGAGGAAGGAGGTGATCCATTCCAGTGCCTTCTCCTGGATTCCGATGTTGCTGAGGCGCTGTATTAGGGTGCGGTGGCAGACAGTGTCGAAAGCCGCGGAGAGGTCCAGGAGGATGAGGGCCGCTGTTTCTCCGTTGTCCATCAGCGTTCGAAGGTCGTCGGTGGCGGCGATGAGGGCGGTCTCGGTGCTGTGGTTTGCTCGGAAGCCGGACTGTGAGGGGTCGAGGGATCCATTCGTCTCGAGGAAGGCGGCCAGCTGTTTGTTGACGGTCTTCTCGATGACTTTGGCCGGGAACGGGAGGAGCGAGATGGGACGGTAGTTCTTGAGGTCGGTGGGGTCTGCTGTGGGTTTCTTGAGGAGAGCGCTGAGTTCGGCGTGCTTCCAGCTCTCAGGGAAGGTGGCGGAGTCGAAGGAGGTGTTGATGATGTCCCGCAGGTGGGGTGCGAGGACAGCGTCGGCTTTGTTGAAGACGTGGTGAGGGCAGGGGTCAGTCGGAGATCCGGAATGGATGGAGTTCATGGTGCGGATGGTGTCTTCGGTGCTGATCGGGGTCCAGGTGCGGAGGGTGGTGGTGGGTGGCGTCGTTGCGGTTGTGGCTTGCGTTGGTTGGTTGTTGAAGCTGTTGTGTATGTCCGTGATCTTGTTGTGGAAGTAGGACGCGAGGGAGTTGCAGAGTTCTTGCGACGGGGTGATGTCGTTGTTTCCGGCGTTGGGGTTGGATAGCTCTTTCACGATGTTGAAGAGTTCCTTGCAGTTGTGTGCGTTGTTGTCCAGCCGGTCCTTGTATGCATTTTTCTTGGTGGCGCGGATCAGTTGGTGGTGTTTCCGGGTGGCGAGCTTGAGGGTGTTCATGTTGTCCGTCGTTGGTTCCCTTCTCCAGGCTTTCTCGAGGGCTCGACAGTTCTTCTTGGAGCTCTTGAGTTCGTCGGTGAACCATGGTGTTTTTCTGCTGCAGGATCTGCTGGGTGGGGTTCTCAGAGGGGCGAGTTCGTCCGCGCAGTCGTTGATCCATTTCGTGAGGTTGTCGGCGGCCTGGCTGGGGTTCGCTGAGTTGGCGGGAGGGTGCTGGCTCAGGGAAGCGGTGAGCTGGTCGGCTGTGATCTTGTTCCAGCTTCTTCGGGCAACCTGTTGCTGGTGGTGGTGGATCGTCGTTCTTCTGAAGGTGAAGTGGACGCAGCTGTGGTCCGTCCAGTGGAGTCCTGTTGCGTGGCTGAAGGTGACGTCTTTGCTGGATGTGAAGACGGCGTCGAGTGTGTGTCCGGCGAGGTGGGTGGGGGTGGTCACCAGTTGCTTGAGTCCGAGGTTGTCGAGGTTGTCGAGCAGGCTGATGGTGTTGCGGTCGTTGTTGTTCTCCAGGTGGAAGTTGAGGTCCCCCAGGAGGATGTAGTCGGCGGAGGGGAGAGCGTGCGGGCTGATGAAGTCGGCGATGTCCTCGCTGAATCGTGTGCGTGGTCCCGGGGGTCGGTAGATCAGGGTGCCTCTGAGGGTGGTCTTCGGGTTGGTGTGGATCTGGAAGTGCAGGTGTTCAGCGGTGGTGAGGGTGTCATCGGTGTTGGTGGTGATGCGGATGGTGTCTCTGTGGATGATGGCGATGCCTCCTCCCGTCTGGTTGGCGTTTCGGTCCCTCCGGGTGATCTTGTAGCCCTCTGGGATGGCGATGGCGATGTCTGGGGCTGAGGAGGCGTTCATCCAGGTCTCGGTGATGAAGGCAACGTCGGGGGTGGTGGTGTCGAGCAGGTTCCAGAGTTCTACGGCGTGTCTGTGGACGGAGCGGGTGTTGAGCAGGATACACTTGAGGTGGGTGCTGCTGGAGTTCGGCTTGGCGGGTTCAGGGAAGGTCCGGATGCAGGTGAACTTGCAGGCGTGGCAGCTGAAGGGTCCGTGGGTGTGCTTCGGGGCGGCTCGGTGACATCCTGGGATTCGGCCGGTGTTGAGTGCGATGAGGTCGGCGGCGCTGTAGGTTCGTCGGGTCGGCTTCCGTCGGTGGGGGCCAGGGGTCCTGGCGCTGGGCGCGGTCCGGTCGCGGACGGGCGCAGACGGGCTTACCTTTGGCGCGCCTTCGGCGCACAATCGGCGCGCCCGCTGCGCGTGACCGCTGCGCGTTCGCACGGTCGCCATTTAAGGCGAAGTGCGCGGGTGGGCGGGTCAGCTGGGAGGCGGGAGCGGGGAGGGAACACAAGGAAAAAAAGGGGCGGGGTCGCAAGTGGTGGCGGGAAGCGGGGGCGGCGAGGGAGGCGGGAAACAGGACAGGGGACGGCGAAACAGGCACAAATTCTAACAAAACACGGGCCAAAAAAGACTGGGGGATAAAAATACAAGCACAAATTACAGGTGGCGCAAAACAAGGGAAAAGACAAGAGAAATCAAGCACAAATGCAGGCAAAACAGGCAGCGAGGCAGCGCACAGCGGAGGGGCCAGAAAAGACTGGGGGATAAAAAATACAAGCACAAATTACAGGTGGCGCAAAACAAGGGAAAAGACAAGAGAAATCAAGCACAAATGCAGGCAAAACAGGCAGCGAGGCAGCGCACAGCGGAGGGGCACACGCATCAGCTGGTGGCCGTGCGGCGCGGGGGTGTCCCACAATTGTAATGCAACTGTTTTAGTATATATGATCGTGCACTGTTATTAAATGTTACGCCGATTCCGATCCTGCCCCCGGCAGCGCTGCCATCCTATTCCTGTGCAGGTTGTCCTGTTCCTGTCCTTTATGTTGTAATAAACCTGCAAACTCCTACTACCTCGAATCTTGACTCTTATTTATTGAGCTATCTGTTATTCATTTATTCATTCAAAAATAGAGGTATTATTTATTTATTTACCACATAATGGCGCCCGAACAGGGACTTGCCCTTTCCCCACGCGTCGGTGAAGCCACGCCGACCCCCTGACCCTCTGCAGTCGTGACGGAACTCTTCTGCGCACCGGCAGATATTTCTGCTTTTAAGTATCCCTCAGGCCCACGGAGGAGACGGAGGAGGCGGTCCAGCATCCAGACGAGACGGTGGAGGAACGCGGCGAGTCCCGACCAGAGCCCAAGCCGAGAGTCCAAGGTCCGAGGTATCCGGAGGCCCACCCGTAACAGAAGTCCGAAGTTCGTCCGTCCGGCGTCGAAGCAGTCCCGTCCAGTCTGAGGCCTCCCGTTCTTGCTGCCCGGTGAGTACCGTTGCTGGGGTAGTATCTAGACAGGGTCAATCTAATTGACTCTGGTCCGTGGGTTGGTGGTACACAGACCCACAAAACGAAGTGTCCACTTCGGTGGATGCGGGTCCTGACGTGTCTCTTTATGAGACCGGTGAGTTTCGTACTGTTTCAGCAGCGCATCCAGTAATTCTAGTCTGTTCCGTTCTCGAGAAATTCATGTAATTCTGTGTTCCGTATTCCAGGTAGTATTCTGTTCGAACTGTTATTTTAAATGTTCTTCATGTACTTTAATGTCGTGGTATGAGTGTGAAGTAATTATCGTGTTTATTGTGTATTGTATTGTGTCCAGATTATAGTTCAGTCATGCCGCTCTTTTCAAAACTGCGTCAATTAAAAACTAGAAAAGGTCTGCTAGAAGCAGCAGTTCCTGTCCCGCCTAGGGACAGTCCAGGTCATTTTATGTATCAGAAGCATGGCATAAGCGCCATATTATATCTAGATTTATGGGTAGAGTATACCAAACAGTTAGAGGAAAAGTATAGATGGCCCGTATCAGGCACATGGGATGCCGAGTGCATCATGCGAGTAGAAGAACCATTATGGAAAAAGAAAGCCAGACAGTCACAGAAAGATGCCATCGAGTTATGGCGCAAAGAATCTCATAAAAGAACCGAAAAAGAAATCAGAAAGTCTGAACTAAGTAGAGAATCCTTAGAACGAGCACAAGAAAAAGAATTAATCGAGATAGGTGAACGAGTTAAAACCGAACAGTCAGACAGACAGAGGCATGCTCTTATTAAGGGTATGTATCCTCTTCTTGCCGAGGGCTTGCCAAAAGCGACCCCGGAGGCATCCAGTAACTTTCCGCCACCACTAGTTCCGACCAAGCTACGTCACAAACCGACCGCAGCTGATATTTTCATTTCGTCCTATTTGGACGACACAGTCCCAGAATATGCGAATCCCGCTCCGCCAGTCCCTGTAAATCAGGCACTTCCCGCTCCTCCAGACACCGGAGTACCTGTTACGGTACCCCCGGTCCAGCCCGCCATACAAGTCCAGCCTGCATTTCCATTTCCCACTCTGCCAGGACGAAGAGCATCAGTAGACGACTCTAGTTTAGGGGCCGCAGGAGGAGGTCCTCCTCAGACCCCGCCGCCACACAAGCGTTTAACGTTAGCCGAATTACATGTACAAGCGTCACAGCGTACGCCCAGATACCAGTCTGTTGCAGAAATAAGAAAAGCCCTTAACGAATGTGGCTATGATCCAGTCCCAGGCGAGGATAATATGGTATTATATTCATTACGCGTGAGAAAGGTGACCGAGTATCTAGTCACCCTACCAGATATGAAAGAAGATCTAGACAGAATATATCGTTTCATCCGTACAGGGAATGATCCAGAAAGTATTAGTGACGTCATGTGCCAAAGAAAAGTTGAAGTCCAGCTCATGCTATTAAAGTTTCTGATTAATTGTTTAATACGAGAACAAGATTATCCGACCAAAGATCGAGCCGAAATGAAAGTCCTGACAAAGTGGAGTGATAATATAGCCGAGGGTAAGCATAAGACTATCGGTAGTATAGAGAGTATGTACAAGAAAATTCGTAAAGAAATAATAAGGTTACACGATCAACGTAAAGCAGCACAAGTAAGCGAGAAAGAAAATGACTCTTCTACAGAAGAGGTAGAGGACGAGAATCCCGACAGAATAGCGTATGTAGGAAAATCTAGATTACCAGATCGCCATTTACGTCTAGAACACAAGCCAGTTTTTCACCATCCAGCACCAGAACAAGGTTCTCTAGAACAAGTATTTCAAGCTACCGATCACATTCTGAAATCACGAATCGGTTACAGTGAATTAAGTACTATGCATGAACAAGAACTAGTCCGATCAGCAGTCCGATGGATTACTGATTCTACCACTTTTCCAGACGAAATAGTGGCACAAATGTTTCTGAAAATGCCCCCAGCTGAGCAACGACTGGTGGGTATGTATATGATCCAGCACCTCATTACACTGTATGAGGGTCAACACTCTGATCCAGGTCCGTTACACGATGTCCTGAACGAGTTACTCCAGTATAAATGGAAAGGTTTAGGTACCGATTTAATTAGTGTTATCCTAGAACAGCGCCACAAATATAGTATGTTTCTGAACCCGCATTTTGTTCATGTCTCACCCCCAGAAAGTAAACCCTTTTACATAGACAGACAGAATCCGTTACGAGAAGTGCATCCAGTTAAGACAGAGGGTGGTGAGATGCAACGAGTGTTTGTTTACACCCCGATCACAAAGATGGAACTCTTAGAGATGAAAAAGTTAATTCCCTGTCATGATAAAGATCCAGCAGGGTTCCACCGAGAATTAAAAGACATGCTCCGTATGGGAGAATACACGTATCCAGATATTATTAAAATGTTAAAGGTCCTGTTGCCCGCAGGGGTATATGAGAAACTCAAAGAAAAAGAATGGGAGGTGGGAGAGAAAAAGATCGATTGGGCAGTTCTAGAAGCTGAAGATAAGATACGAGTACCAGGTACCGGTCTTGGAGATAAATGTAAAGAATTACCTGAACTATTAATACAAGTTTTGCCCAGACTATTAGCAACTAAAAAGGAAGACTGGGATGCAATCTCAGCCTGTAAACAGAAACAAGACGAAGACACTAGTGATTTTTATTCTAGATTTGAAAAATGTTTTATTATAAACAGTGGCCTCAAGACGAGTAGCGAGTCATACTCTCATCTTTTTGTTACTAAACTAGTCGAGAATTCAAGTCCACAAGTTAAGAACCGAGTTTTGAAAGTCGAAAGTACCTGGCAAGCTAATACCCCGTCCCAAATGTTACAGATGCTTCAATATCACCAGAATAGAATCAGAGAAGAGCAAGATCACGAGAGAAAACGTATGAAAGACACGAAAATGAAAGTACTAGTTGCACAATCTGTTCCACAAGATAGTCAGAAGAGGGGTCCGAATCAAGCCAGTCATCCTGCAGCTCCCGTTAAAGGGAACTGCAATTATTGTAAACAGCCAGGTCATTTTATAAACGAGTGTGCAGTTCTGAAACACAACATAGCTACCGGTAAGACTAAAGAAAGACCACGTCCGCCTAGACAAGAACAAGTTACACAGACTCCTCAGTCACAGAATGCACCACAGACAGTTACTGTACCGCAGCCTATCGCTGCAACACAGCATGTTACACAGCAGATGTATCAGTATGCACAGTCCGAGTATCCAGAGTATCAGCCATATTCATGAAACAGCCTAGAGAGGGAGGTAGGCTTGCCTCTCATCGAGATACCTGTAGATCAAGAAGGTCCCTATGTTCATAGTCAAGTACTAGGGAAAGACAGAAAGTTTCTGATTGATACAGGGGCAAGTAGGACCACCATCAGTCACGCCGAAGTTCCAGGGGCTCCGCTCTCAGGCTCTAGAAATGTTTCCCTTGGATTTTCAGGAAAACCTATTGTAAATGAAATTTCGAAGCCAGTTACTCTAGAAGTAGGTCCATTGTCCCGCACTACTGATCTGTTACTTACTAAGTCATGTCCAGAAAATCTATTAGGCATTAAAACACTGAAAGAATTAGGTGCAGTTATATGCTGTTCCCCAGAGGGAATACGATTGTTCCTACGTGACTTCAAGGGTCACTATGTATTACGAGATTTTGATCCCAGATTGTCTAATGTTCCGCCGCATCTATGGGCGCAAGGTCCAACTGATGTTGGTTATATGCAAATCACACCCCATCGTGTGACTCTCAAGCCAGGTGTAGTGTTACCACCAATCAGACAGTACAGATTGCCACCTGAGGCTGTAGCAGCCTTATCCAAAATTATTGACGAGCTCATGGCTCAAGGAGTAGTTGTAGAAACTGACTCCAATGTATGCAATTCTCCGATCATTCCTGTCATGAAACGTACTGATCCAAATGCACCCCCAGTATATCGATTAGTGATTGACCTCCGAGAACTTAATAAATGTATTATTCCCCAGTACCCAGTTGTCCCAGATATTTCTTCCCTATTGACAGCCATTGATTCCGAAGCCACATTTTTCACTGTCATAGACCTCAAGAACGCATTCTTCAGTGTCCCCATTCATCCAGACAGCCAGTTTCTTTTCGGATTTTGTTTAAATGGAAGGAGTTATATGTTCACACGCGCTCCTCAAGGTTTCACAGAAAGTCCTAGTATTTATAGTCAAGCACTTAAGAGACAACTAGACAATATTCACATGCCAACTGACACTGCCCTGCTCCAGTATGTCGATGATCTACTGATCACAGCCCGTTCTGAACATGCTTGCGAGCGAGCCTCACTTACAGTCTTGTATTTCCTAGCCGAGATGGGGCACAAGGTGTCCCCTTCTAAGCTTCAATTCTGTGTCCAGCAAGTGGTCTACTTAGGACACTTACTGTCCAAGAGGGGTAGGCAGTTGACACCTGACCGTATCCAGTTAATAGCGAGTCTTCCTCAGCCCAAGACCCAGAAGGAGGTACGTGCTTTTATCGGCCTTACTTCTTATTGCAGACAATGGATTCCTCAGTATGCATTTCTAGCCAAGCCACTGATACAGTTAACGACACAGGAGGCAGCCGTATCGACTGTCCTCCCTTGGACATCTGAACATACACTCAGTTTCAATGAGTTAAAGAAAGCCCTATGTCAAGCTCCAGTTCTAGCAACACCGAACTACAGTAAGCCTTTTACACTTTTCGTCACAGAACGCGAAGGTACAGCATTATCTGTCCTCACACAAGATCAAGCAGGACAATATAAGCCCTGTGCTTATTTTTCGAGCACATTAGATCCTGTAGCCCAGGCTCTGCCTGCGTGCCTCAAGTCAGTTGCAGCCACAGCACTAGCTATCAGACAAAGTGATTCCATAGTCTTAGGACACTCCCTGACAGTACAAGTTCCACACTCCGTGGAAGTTCTTTTAAACCGAACACAAACTCAGCACTTGACAATTGCACGTTTAACAGGTTATGAATTGACACTGTTTCAGCCACACATAGAAATCAGACGCTGCAACGTTTTAAATCCTGCTACACTGTTACCATCAGTTACTTCGAATTCTGCCACACACGATTGTGTGGAAGTAATTAACATCATGACCAAGCCAAGACAAGATCTGACAGATATTCCATTACCAGATCCCGACCTGACACTTTATGTGGATGGTTCATGCATGAGAACTAGTACAGGAGAACTAGTAGCTGCGTATGCAGTGACTACTGACACTGAAGTTATTGAAACACACCGTATTGACACCCTGTCTGCTCAAGCAGCAGAGCTAGTTGCTCTGACTCAAGCCTGCATACACGCTAAGAACCTGAAGGTTAATGTTTACACAGATTCACGTTACGCATTTGGAGTTGTACACGACTTCGGAGTGCTCTGGCAGGAGAGAGGTTTCATGACTTCTCATGGAACCAAGATTCAGCATGGTCTCCTTATTCAAGCTCTGTTAGATGCAATACATTTACCGACATCCATTGCTATCATGAAATGCAAAACACATACGAAAGTTACTGACATTATTTCTCAAGGTAATGATCTAGCAGATCGCACAGCCAAGCTCACAGCTCAGACTCCAGACATTCCAGTTAATAAGACACCGACACACACTCCAGATCCGACTACCTGTATGACAGTTAAGGACCCTACACAAGATGTCATAGACATCCAGTTACATGCTACTCCAGATGAAATCAAGAAATGGTCCGAACAAGGAGGGGTCCAGACAGATCAAGGATGGTTAACGAAGGGTAGAGCCACATGGTTTCTCCCCGACTCTATGGTTCAAGTCATTATTAATACCACACATAGTCCAGCACATTTAGGAGAAAAAGCCATGTTAGACAGTATCCAGAACATTTGGTCCAACAAGCATTTACGAGCTGCAGCCAAGCAGAAAGTCCGTACCTGTATGATATGTTGTCAGTTTAATCCAGGTAAAAGTGTCCCGGTGGAACAAGGTGGATTCCAGCCCCCTGACCACCCTTTTGAAGTCCTCCAGATGGATTACATTCAGATGGAGCGATGTCGAGGTTTCAAGTATGTCCTTGTAGTTGTATGCGCTTTGTCCAGGTGGACAGAAGCATATCCAGTTCCAGATTACACAGCCGCGACCACTGCCAAGCAGTTGGTTCGTGAGTTCTTCCCCCGTTATGGACTCCCTAGAGTCGTATATTCTGACAACGGCCAGCCATTCTCATCTGAACTCATGAAGCATGTTTCCCTGTTGTTAGGGTACCAGTGGAAGTTCCATTGTGTACGCCATCCTGAAGCAGCCGGTCTCGTAGAGAGACATAACCAGACCCTGAAAATCCGCATTGCAAAAGTTTGTCAAGAGAAAGGTGTGGACTGGCTAATAGCTCTGCCAGTTGCTTTGTTCTATATGCGCATGGTCGCACATTCCAGATCAGGTCTGTCCCCGTATGAGGTCGTTTTCGGCCGCCCCCCTAACATGTGGGGTACACCTAGACCTCGAAGTATTACCGATGTTTCAAGTAATATGCTGACAGATTACCTAGCTTCCTTGATGTCGGCCCTCAACTCTTGTCGTTCACAGGTTGCCGCCGCATTTCCAGACAATACCGAGGTGGCACCGCATGAAATCGTTCCCGGATCCATGGTCCTAGTGCGAAATTTCGATCGCTCAAGTCCGCTGGAACCTCGCTGGAAGGAGCCCCGACAGGTCCTCCTCGCCACCCGTACAGCCGTGAAGTTGGAGGGACGCAAAGGCTGGGTGCATCTTTCACATATCAAAAGGTTTTATGGATTGAAACCAGCTTCAAAGAACATTTCCCAGGATTTAAAGGACTGCCAAAGTACTATTCTTAAGGACTGTCCCGCAAAAGACAATGATACTGCACCTTCCCAGTTAGAGACAACTCCGCAACAGGAGTATCAGCTTAAGTTAAGGTCTAGTAAAATAAGTCAGCCAGTTTGATTGTCTAAGTCCTCCCCTAGGTGAAACGGTTAGACCGGTTTCTGACATGTATAAAATAGACCCCCATAGTGAGAAAGTTAGTCAAAACTCAATTCGATGTATCGTTTTTCTAAGTTTCATATTATTTCTCAGTATTATGATTTCCTGCACCAGTTATGCGTTTTATCTGTATTTTCCAGTTTCTCATGTAAATAAGTCTTCTAATGTTACAGTAGAGCACACGTTTAGTGATCTGCCTCCTCATGAACTCTCTTACCGCCTCGCTATGCGTAATAATTCTTTTATCCGCATGTTACATTATTCACACCAGACCAGCAATGCCACTAATTGTTGGGTGTGTGGTCGACTCCCCCCTTTTCAGACACCGAAGGGAGTTCTGCCACTCTTTCCTTATCCATTTTCACATAATGGTTCGTGTGGAGCATGGTCCACGTTAACGTCATCCTCAACAGATATGTCTTTTCTTAACAGTACATGTTTCCCAGACAAGCAAGGTCTTCCCCACAGAACAGGGTTAGATCTAGAGAATGAAGTTTATAATTTAGGTAATTATTCTTCGAATTTCATGGTCCTGAATGTTCAGTCTGATACTACTCCAGACTTACCTGCTATTTCAGTACTACCAGTCAAAGGTGAATTATGTGTCCGAAATAATGGTTCCGTACATGTAGGACATAGTGATTGTACTACTATTGTCAAATATAGTGACAGTGGGAAATCTATTTTCAAAGCTTCACGTCATTCTTATTTTATTTGTGGCCAAACCGCATATGTTCGTCTGCCCCTCGATTGGGAGGGAACCTGTTACATTGCCTTCCTACTGCCACCTGTTTTCCTAGCCCCATCTGATTATCATAGAAACACACATCTAGTACACCTTAGACATAGAAGGGAGTCCCCCATTGTCGATTATACTGAAACTGCTCTAGAACAGTATACAGATTTCAATAGAGGTTTCTTCTTTTTTATAGGACCTATCCAGAATAGTAAGCTAATCCGTAGGTTAACAAGAACCCTTGAAGCAGTAGTTAATGAGACTGCCTCTGCTCTAGGTAACTTAACTGAAGAGCAATCTGCTATGAGATTTGTCGTTTTGCAAAATCGTCTCGTCCTTGACGTCATACTGGCCGATAGGGGCGGGGCCTGTAGAGTCATCGGATCTAGTTGCTGCATTTTCATTCCAAATAACGCTCCGTCTGTTTATTCAGCTATAACCAGACTCCATAAAATTGCCCATCTGTTACACCAAGACCCAGGCACCTGGACATGGTCCGGTTGGTTCTGGAATATAATTTCCGCTTGGGGATGGAAAGTCTTGTCCTTTCTAGGTATTGCAGTAGCGATCATATTCAGCTGCTGCCTCTGTATACAATGTGGCCCTGCGATTTGCGGCATTTGTGCTACCTCTTGTATTCCTAGTCCCAAGCCCCGTTCTAAAACCCGTTCCAAGAAAATTCGAGACGAACAAATGATACTGTATGAAATGATAGATGGTATCATGAATATTGATGTTTCCTGATGGAAACGTAGTGACAAGGAGGGAATGTGGAAAAGTAAATTTTGCCATGTTCTGTGTCCCTACGCGTCCTCCATCATATGTTATCTGTGCATGATTAATATGCATATGTATTCCCCATGTTCGATTAATGACGCAATTACAGTTGTGTCCATCTCTAGTATGCCAGTTTCCAGTTCTCGTGAAAGCTACGAGTATCAGGCCTATGTAAAGTTACGTTGCCACGTTTCTCAGTGTGCACGTTATTCCATTGTAAAGTCCCCGTTTCTAGGCCTCAAAAGGGCCTGGGCACCAGATTCAGCTCCTGTCTCCTGAAGCCTCGCTGAGGAGCGATACAGCCCCCACCTGTGTTCCTGACCCTTCACTTACTTCCTGCCTCGCAGTGCCCGGTTCAGCCTGGCTCTGCCTCTGAGTCTGCCAAGAGTATGTTATGATTCCAGTTATCAGTTCAGTCCTCCCTCTCTGCATTCCTAAGCTACTGAACTGCATCAATAGTTACCATCATAGTCTAGCCTTTACGTCTCCATGTTAGAGAAATACTGTATTAATGCCCATTTAATATTCTTCATCACGCACTACATGTAGAATAATGCATGCTCCAGTCTTAGAGTCTGTTAGCCTTTACCCCGATAACTTTTGGATTCTATCAACATGTTCTCTAAACATCAGATACTAGATACTGTTTAGGTACATGTCGCCCTGACTCTCCAGACTTCAGTCTCTGCTCCTAGCACAGAGTTCGTAGCCCCCAGCTTCTCCTAGTAACACGTCATTGCCAGTTTGCGCGCACCATCAAGTCAGAGGTCCTGGCTCCTTAGGTAGCCCCCTCCATGTTTCCGCCCCATTCATGACATATTCTGTTACGTTTGCATCACATGTCTATGTATACGCCCTGTTACACCTACTTTCACCCTTATCTTTCGCGACTGCTACGCGTCACACCCTTTGCTCCACCCACTGCTCCGCCTATCGTATGTATTGTAATGCAACTGTTTTAGTATATATGATCGTGCACTGTTATTAAATGTTACGCCGATTCCGATCCTGCCCCCGGCAGCGCTGCCATCCTATTCCTGTGCAGGTTGTCCTGTTCCTGTCCTTTATGTTGTAATAAACCTGCAAACTCCTACTACCTCGAATCTTGACTCTTATTTATTGAGCTATCTGTTATTCATTTATTCATTCAAAAATAGAGGTATTATTTATTTATTTACCACAGAACTACTGGCATTCAAGATGGCACTTGAAAATACAGATCGAGAATTCCCCACACTTATTGTGTGCGATTCGTATTACTGCGTCCAATCTTACAATGAATACTTGCAGATCTGGGTTCAGAATGGTTTTAAAGATGCAAAAGGTGGCACAATCAAACATAAAATGCTTTGGGAACAAGTAGTTCTTCTGCAAAAGGAACTACAAAAGACTCACGTGATACATACACTGAGTCATCAACGTGATGGCGTTCACGTTGCAGGGAATTCATTGGCTGACGAAGCAGCGAAGGCAGCAGTGCAAACGGCTTCTGTAGCTGCTATCACCGGGTCAAAAACAAAAATAGACAGCGAAATATTACAGGCTGTCAGCGCTACAGTAAAAGATGCGATAGAAACACTCCCGAAAGGCTTTCCAGTAAAGTACTCATACATAACTGATGCAAATAATGTTCCGTTTGCTCGAATCCCTGGAGTGGGGGATAGGGCAATTCCAAACATGGAACATAGGTTAGGACTCATCATAGCGGCACACGAAGGGCTTGCTTCTGTACATGCTGGCGTTTCAGCCACAGTATCATTATTAAAACAGAGATACTGGTGGCCACAAATGAGAAGACAAACAAGGAACTATGTTCTAGAATGTGAAACATGTCAAAGAATGAAAGTATCAACAGTGAAACGACCAGCACAGACGCACCTTCTAATCTCAGATAAACCATTAGCCTGTGTTTACCTAGACCACTGTGGTCCCTTACAAAGGGATGGTAACTATAAATATATCTTGGTCGCAGTGGATTCATGCACGAGATTCATATGGTTGTGGCCCCAGCGATCGGCTGACGCCAGAACTGTTATAAAAGATTTGCGAGTCTTTATCGGCACATACGCAATTGGCATGCTACATTCTGATCAGGGTCCTGCATTTAGCTCTCGAGCTTATAAGGAGGCCATGACCAGCATGGGCATTGCATTGCGGTATTCTTGTCCATTTCATCCTGAGGGTAACGGAATCGTAGAAAGAAAAAACCGTGACATAAAGCAATCTATAACAGCAAAGGTATTAGGTTCGGGAGCTGGGTGGGTCAAACATTTAATAAGTGTCCAACGTAGTCTAAATAACCTGCCAAGGAATTCTCTGAAAGGGTTCAGTCCGTACGAACTATTGTTAGAATGATGATCCAAGATCTTGATAGTCAGACTTCAGTGGTTAAAGACAAAAGCTTTGATATCAAAGATCGTTTGGCTATTTTACAGGACTTAAATGAAACAAGAAAAGACCTGAGCAACATAAAGTTGAAACAATAGCCAACAACCACTGAAGAGAAACCACCTGTCCCAGCAAGGCCTGTCTGGATTCCAAAAGTCGGGGATCTAGTCAGAGAGAAGATCGCTGTAAAGAAGGAATTTGGGCCTTCTTACAGAAAAGCAGTTCCTGTCTTGTCTGTCAACGGGACAAGATCAGTAGTACTACCGCCCCTTGCTGGTAAAAAGGAGAACCGAGTTGTATCCATCGACCTGGTTAAACCACAATCATGTGGCCGATAACAAACAGTAGGCCAAGTGGACTCCCAAGAAGTAGCAGAACACCAATGTTTGCTACGAATACAGAGGCTCAAACTGGAAGACTGATCACATTTGGAAAATCTACAGTGATTCAACAAGGACTATGCAACAAAGCAATGGAACTTGAACCTCTTAAAACCCAAATTAAAACTTTTCATCAAGAAACAACAACCTATGATGATGTAACTGCAGACTTTGCAAATGAAACAAAGCAAAATCCAAAAACAATTGGAACAATTGACAGAACAGCATCCGGCTACTTCATCAACTTCGATGATTCATCTGAAGACCTGAGTGAAGCAATGAAACAGCCATCAACAAAAACTTTTAAAGACAAAGCTAAGGAACTTTTTCAACAGCTGAAAGAAACCTATCTGATTTCTCCATGGATTGAATTTTGGGTGGCCTTCGGTGCATTTATCCTCATTCTTTGGCTCATCATGGTACTATGCTTGGGACATTTCATTGAAGGAAAATATGCTAAAATGGACACAGCAAGCCAGAAAATCAACTTGGTCCTTAAACCACACACATCTTCACACATCCAGAAAAGAGAACTTTCTTCAGTGAACTTCACAGCCAATCCTATACCAGGCGGTGTAGCATGGGACAAAACTGATTATGAAATCTATGGTCCGGTTGAAATCCTGAAGTATCCACACCAATTCAAGATCTCATTGAGTGACTTTGTAAAACCGAGCTCATTTGCTGATGATTGGGACTTTGAAAGTATTAATGATATGATGTCTGATCTTGTGATGTCTGCTAAATTTACAGAACATGATTATTTGCAGGGTTCGTCTAATTATGATCAGATGTTCTGCTACAACCACTATGGTAACCATTATCTACATAAATCTGCTCAACCTAGAAATGTTTTAAATTATAACCAATGGGAACATTGTGCTACTCCTCCAAAAGACAGCTCAAAAACATTTTATGATAAATATTCATACTTTTCAGGGTTTAACACGAGTAATGCAGAAACATTTTATTTCAAATTGTCAAATAAGACAGGTATGAAGACCATGCTTACAAACACAAAATTGATATATTCCGATTCATTCTTTGAACAAATGAATACATTTGGGTTTGATTTCTGGAACAATAATATTGAAGCAAAAACTGTTTGGGGTACAAGAGATTGGCAAGTACAAGGTATAAAATCATTGTTTAGAGCCTGCATGATCCCAGAACAAATTATATTTTTGAATGACACTATTCAACAAACTACCTGTCTTGGCTTAGCCAAAATCAAAGATTTGAACAAACCGTCTATTCCAAAGCCAACAATGAACAGTAATAGCTCTATAGATGTTGAGATAGACGTGAACCATATTTTAAACCAAAACAGAACACATCCTGATTGGAAACAATGGTTGATCTGGCCCACAGATACAAATACCTGTCAAGACAGATTCCTGAACAAAAAACAGGGGTTCACATTGACTAGGCCAGACCCTAGATATTCCCAAAGACAACATCCAGGGATAGTAACCACCTACAGCGTGGGCAAGCTCTGCCTTCAATGGCTACAAACGTCCACACTGGCTGAAATTAAGCAACACCTAACTTTACTTACAGAAGGTGCTGACTTGCGTGATTTCATATTGGGACCACGCAAACAGTGTCAAAAACGTTTCATAGCGGCCTCTATATATGCAGCTTATAACGAAGTTTGGAAAGTAACTCAAATTGAGACAGCAGAAAAAATACGGGAAATTGACCGTATTCATTTGGAAAAATCACTTTCTGTAGTGGACAATGGGTTAATGACTCTGTCCTCCAGAATATATTCTCTGGACAGCATTGTGTCTTCAGCAATCGATATAATATCGCAAGACTTACTGATGTTACAACACGGTCAGTCCCAATTGCGTTCTATTGTACAGCTTGGCTGGACATTACAAAATCTGCGTTCTGGCTATGTGCCTTGGCGTTTAATCAACACAACGTCATTATTTAATATCTTTAACCTTACTGATAAACAAATCAGTTTGGCACAGAAGGGTGCTGACTATACAATTCTGAGCATTGAACAACTTGAGAGATTACCATTGACAATGTCAGAACGACCTGTCATTGAATGGATAATACATGGAATAATAAATATTCCGATAACTACTTTCCAGTTTCAATTCTGCCAAAAATATATACAGGCAGGCCAGTATGAAAGGTTGGGTAAAGGATACATTAAGTCAATATGGAACTTGCCCTATACACACGAATGTGTCAGTAATAAAGGCCAGAAAGTGTTTCTCAGTGGCGATAATTGTGCAAGATCACTAAGCGGTACACTTCTGTGTCAGGGTATTAGTTTGCATGGAGCCTGTGAAGGGACTTCAAATAACCTTTCATGTTACCAGCTAGGCACACCTGCAACACGAATAGAACCATTCTTTAGGAGACTCTCGAACGGGAGTTACATTCTAATAGTAGATCGCAGATGTTGTAGTTTGCTGCCCGGAAAACCTTATCTCATAACCGTGACTAGGAAGGTCATGTGCTGTGAACGAGTATTGTTCCCTAACGATTCTCCAGACAGGGAGGCAAGGTTATGGCCAGATTTGAAAATTGCTTCTATTCGAATAGATACTTTAAGCAGAATGAAGACTGTGCTCCTACAGACGCCGACCAGGCTAACGTCATCAAAAGAAACGTATGATCTCCAAGTTGCAAGGACAACAGAAGAGATTCATTCATTATTATCAACTAATTCCCCCATACATTTCGCAGAAATACTGAACGAAATCTTAAATATTTCTGATACCACTGGTGTCTCCAGTGTATTTAAAGCAGTGTTTTCGGGTGCTTTAACTCCATTCAAAGCCATCCTGGGTATTTTTCCAGACTTTGTCCATTCCATTTTTGGCGGACTTCCACTCCTTTTGGGACTAGTAGCGGGTATTCTATTTTTGATCCTGTTATTTCGCTATGGCAAACCATGTCACAGACAAAACACCTGCGACAAGGGAAGAAATGATCCTAGCCATTGGCTACCGGGACCGCATAACTAAAGTCCTTGGACTAGCACGGCTTCGGGACCTGAACATGACTTGGTCTCTTTCATTTAGACCAATGTGGCAAAGTTGTGTTATGCCTGTATTAAGGTGCTTGCTATGCGGCGAAGAATGCGTGTTGGACACCTGTCTGGCACTACAATCGGATGTGCCAATGGACGCAGATACCTTGTTGGGTCCGGTAACGGCTCATGCATTGTGCTGTCCCCAGCGGCTACCAATCCTGATGACGGCATTCGTAGAGACTTCACCACTACGAATGAGGGGTAGTAAAGCACAAGATGAAAACAGCATCCGGGTACGACCTTCAGTCAGCTATGCTGATCAAAACATCAATGGAGGCAATCATGCTCAGGCTCATGAATGCATGGTAACAACCTTTTCCGAATTAGTGGAACTTACGCAAGAAGCTGTTGACAGTTTTTTCAACAGTCTAAATGATATGATGTTTTCACCAGAGCAGCAGGAATAACTTTGAGCAAACTAGAACTCGGAGTTCCCTACATCCTAAATTTGGCCTTCAACATTTAAAAAGCGATATGAAAAAAAGTTTCTCATCAGTTTTTCAGACTACAAGAACCTTTTTTCCCAATTCAAAAATATTTACGATTTTTGGGACTTATCTTCTGCTTAAAGTAGACATTATTCTTAGAGAACTAAATTTCTATTTTAGGTAGTCACGAGACATTCGCTATCCTCTAGCACTATTATACATAACTTTATGATTGTGATGAAATGGTCTAGCATTTTTTTTCTGTATTAAGAGCCATTTCATGTGTGGTTTTCGCATTTATTCATGCTGAATTTAGAAATATGCGTTATATGTTTAGCATTATTAGACTGCTTGTGCATATAGTACACGTGATAGTACATGTTATTATGTTTCAAAATTTTCAGGATACATATGAATGTATTTTGGGGTGGTACGATATACACAAACGCTACTGTTTTCACTATGCCTAGATTTGTAAATATGGACATAGTCTACGTGGAGTGGGTGTGATGTATTCCTATAGGTACTGTATCGATTCCCCTATTCCTGACCCTGGTTTGGTTAATAATTAACTAGCAGCCATCTAACGGTGCAAAAACCGTTATCTGATTAAGCCACACCACGGCACAGAAGCGCGTTATCTGATTAGGTCATAACGCATGCCATCTAATTAGACAAGCGATATTCCTCCAGCCCCTGATAAGGCATACGGAGTTCTCAAAACAAATCAAACCTACAGCGACCTGGGAAATTCCCATAACCATTGTTTTGATTTCACCGAGAACTTCAGCAAAAGAATGTGCGAACGAGCCCGTTCATATGACATCCTTATTGACGTATATATGTCCATCCTTACGTCAATCTCGGCACCTTTCAGGTATAAATATTACCGACATTGCCTTAAGCAAACACATGCGGTGGTGACGAGATCGGAGCAGCGAGACGTGCCGAGGAGCCCAGCAGAGAGCGAAGCCCACAGGCGCTGCCCCGCCTTCCTGACGCGCTGAGAACGAGACGCTGCCTTTCTCCTGCTGAGAAATCCAGCCCCAGTGCTTCCAAGCAGCCCTGGCAGGCAGCTGGAATATCAAGACCTGGGATAAGAGATACCAGCCCTCCATCATTCTAGATCTCAGGTACAGAACTGAATAACCCCTTGCAGAGAATTCTCGAGTCAGTCCCTTGGCAAAACAAACTTAACTTAAACTGCTACTTATCTACTCCCGCCCACGTATTAGGCTTAGGTCAGGTACACTGGGTAGGCGTGGTTAGAAGCACCAGTTGAGTATGATTAGTCAAATGTATATATGTATGTATCTATTTTATCCATTTTAAAGTATCATATGGCTCAGAAACCATATCAATGCTTTTACAGTAATATTTTATAATTCTGTCTTTACTGTATGCACTTTACTTAACTACAAGTATTGCAATAATAGTGATTCATTTCTCTTGTATGAGAAAGGAGACTGATCAATAAATAACATCTTTTATTGAACACGCCCGTCTCTTCCTTTTCTCTACAATCTGGTGAAACTAAGAATGCACTGAACTGACTGTGTAAAATAAGTTGTCTTTTGTTTTCACACGACTCTAGAGATACACTCTTGATTAGGGGAGAGCAAAGTTGTCATGTTCTATGGTTGTCAGAAACTAAATCCCTTCTTGTCTATCCAGGGAGGTTAAAATCCTCCTTGCCTATTCGAGAAAGTTTCTAGTGAACTCTGAGCTAGCTGGCAAACACAAAACTTTAAGTCTAATATCGTCGGTAGAAGACCTAGTTATCCTCTGCCCTAGGTCTATACTATTGAAGATATTATTCCAATACGCAGAGCCTATTGGGATGATAGGAACTACACTACATTGTGTGTTATTGTATTGCATTTTCTTTTTGTGGTAGTGTGTTGTGCTTGATGCTTTGTGCCTTTGCGTTGCATTGATGCATGGTATGTATATATGTCTATGGTACTTCTATAATGTAAACCTAGTCAAAAGCCAACAGAGCTCTGTAGAGACTCAAAGCCAAGGACCAGTCAAAGAGTGATAGAAGTAGCTGGTTTGTTGACCATTATTGTATGGTGATGTAGTGTCCTTTAAAGAGATGTGTTTTCAGCTCTTTCCAAAATTGTGTCTGTTCCTTGAGGGTAATTTGGGTGTCCAGGAAAAATCCAACTTACTTGTCATTCGGTCGAAGTTGGGGTTTGAGATCATCAATGTGCATATCATTGATCCAGGTTTGAACTGTTCCTTTTTTACTGTTCTTAGCAAATAACAAGAATTCTGCCTTGGTTGTATTGAGCTATATAGTTAGGGACTAGCAATGCAAGTCTGGATGATGTGCAGTCAGTTTTTGAGGTGTTAGATGTCTGAATCAGAGGAACCTTTGAAGTACAGTTGTGTATCAACTTCTCATACAGCCTGACAGTTCCCATGGGAGCTGTAGATACCACAAAGTTGTACTGGGGCAACTGATTTCCTCTTCCCAACAGCGGCTGAAAAGTTTTCAAGGAAAACCAGCCGTTTCCTCATAATTATTACCTGTATGGATTAAAGTGACATAGGGCCTGATTACTACTTCAGTGGTAAGTGAACCTCTGTCGCTTTTCGGCAGTCCATTGTCAGTGGGAACACCACCTCCAGGCTGCAGCTGACATTTCTGCTACTGAGGTAGCAGAGGCAGCCAATGGAGGCAGACGGTCCTCCCAAGCTTAAATTAGGCCAATTACGACTTGCCTTTCTGCCAACCTTTTCCTGGCAGGTACACTCCCATGCGAGAGTCCACAGAAAGAATCGTGCCCTGAAATTTTGCTAAGGGTGATTGTGTCCTTATGTGATGTCACTGGTGCACATGGAAATCAATCCAATAACTTAAGGTCATTAAAAATAATTAAAAAATATACATTACTGAACACCTATGTGAATTAACTTACAGGTCAGCATGCAGTCTCGTCATTACAGCTCTTTTCTATTTTTAATATTTGTTCAGTGATGTCATCAGTGCTGGCCTAAAACAGATGCCCAGCTGGCTGGGATCACTTTTCTCAGTGTGGACAGCATAGGAATATGGCTCGGTTCCAGGGTAAAACATACCTCTGGCATTACTCCGACACTGTGATACCACCAGCCCCATGGGAAACTCGTAATGTGGCAGGCGGGGAGGCCGACATCTCGGCGGGTACTTGGTATTGCAGCAGCAGTGGGACAGTAGTAAGACTTCCAAACTTGTAATCAGTCAGACTCATAGTTCTCGACTTGGGCTCCGAAAAACTTTCTGGTTCTGATGACAACCAGTTTATTCACCAAGGGTGGAAACGGAGTTAATTGATTTCAAGCAGCAATAGCTTGATTTAGAGTTTAGACACAGCGCTGAATTATAAAGTCAATTTCAAATAAAATAAAGAGGATTTTCTTGTTTTTGAGCTGTGAGCAGTGTGCTCTCTTGTTTGCCCTTCTCCGTCTGCCCTGCTCGGATTACACCGCTGCTTTGTATTGGTTAGTGTGCCAGCCTCGTTCATTGGACTGCAAGACGTGTATTGGGAGGGGCATCCACGCAGGAAATATCATACGCAAACCACCTCTTTATTGAAGGAAGAAGCATGTCATTTCAGTGATACGCTCACTTTTGCTTGCCCCACTGTTGCTTGTTGATTGGAATGCGTGGCACCTCAGCTACACTCACACTGTTTCCTGCTAAAAAGTAAAGTGTTGTTTGAAAGTTTTAAAGCGTGTCATCTCAGTGACACGCACACTGTGCCTTGCTACATTGAAGTTATTGCCTGCAAGTGTTGAAGCATGTTATTTCAGTGATACACTCACTATATCTTGCCATATTGAAGTTAGTGCCTGTAAGTTGAAGTGTGTTATCTCGGTGATACGCTCACTTTTGCTTGTTAATTTGAATTCATGGTATTTCAGTGACACGCACACTGCTTCCTGGGAAAAGAAGGTGTTGCTTGTCAAATTTAAAGTGTGTCATCTCAGTAACACGTAGACTGTGGCTTACCATATTTAAGTAGGATCATTTACTCAGTGACACACACACTCTTTTGCTTGTGAATAAAACAGTGTGTCATCACGGCGAGATGCATAATACTACAAACAAATTTAAAAGGCTATCATCTCAGTGACACTCACACTGTTGTTTGTAGTAATAGAAGCGTGTCATCTCAGTGTGGTGCTCACTGTTGTTGGTCCATTTCAATATGTGTTATGTCAGTGTTATAAATTCATAACAGTGATATCTGCATTATCTTTTTATTTATTTTACCAAGTTTTAAGTGTTTTATTCGGGTTACACAGTGCTAATAATACTATCTCAATAGTTAATTGCTATGTGTAATCTTGCACAGTATCATTAGAAAGTTTGATGTTAGAGCTCACTTGTGCTATTATTTTTTTTTAAAGTTAAAAGTAAAAAGTATTTATATGATATTTTGCTTTGAGGTCATAATTTCATTCAGTATTATATTGTGCACTTTCATATTATCTTCTTCACATTACATTCATTTTGTAAATTGCAAAGATCGGTACAATCATGCCCAATGTCACTGTACCACCTTTTTTCTTGTTGAGTCCTGGTCTTCCACAAATAAAATGGCAAAAATAGAAAAAAGCATTCTAAATATATGCTAAAGTATGTTTTGCTACTCTTAATGCTGAGAGGAAGACATCATTGCTTCTTCATTGTTTAGGTTCAGAAGGACAAGGTGTTTTTGATCACCTTCCAGATTTACCAGCAATGGAGACAGAAGACTTCAATGAGCATGAAATATGCATTAAGAAGCTGGTAAACAAGACTTGCCTAAAGTGATCACCATCCTGGAAAGATATTTAGCCAAGAGAACTCAAAAGGATGATAAAACAGTGGGAGGATATGTAACACATTTAAGAAAACTTGCTTCATCATGCAAATTTGAAAGTTTAGTTGAGGAAGCAATTCGAGATCAATTTATGTTTGGTTGTTATATGGAAAAAGTAAGGAAGGAATTGTGGTTGAGAGACGAACCAACTTTAGAAGAAGTACTTTGGGTAGCAAAAAGGATTGAGCATTCAATGAAATGTGTTGCAGTCATTAAAAAAGAATATGATAGAGATGTAAAAGTACAAGTGGTAAAAGAAAAGTTCCAAAAATTGCAAGTGAAGAGTCAAGCTGAGAAAGAGGTACAAAAAAGAAAGATATTTGAAGGCAAATATTATATATGTGGAAAATCAGTTTATCTTGCTAATGATAAAATGTCCTGCATTTAGTCAAACATGTAGCAAGTACAGAAAGAAAGGGCACTTTGCTACAGCATGTAGGAGTAAATGTGTGCCCAAAATTAAAAAGAAAGATGTGTATGATGAAAATAGTTGTGAGATAGGCAATGAGGACTTAGAGTGTGGTCAAATAGTTGTTTAAGTTGATAATATAGGCTGTGTTAAATCCTGTCAATGTGTCACCATAGTAGTAGCAGGGGAACCTACGTGTGTTTTGTTTGATTCTGGTGCCAAAATCACCATTATTTCTAATGACTTTTATTTGAAACATTTTAAAAACAAAATTGTTCTGAAGACACCGGATATTACTCCTTTTACTTATGGAGGCGAACACATTGAGTTGCATGATTATTTTATTGGATTGATTGAATATAAAAACAATTTAGTTTCATGGAAAATATATGCTTAAATAAAAGGTGATAGCATCATTAGTTGGATTCACCAGGGTGATTTAGGGGGTTTTCTTGATTTCAATTCTGATCCTCCTATACAGATTAGAGATAGTGTGTCTACAGTGGAGGTGTCTGATGAACATGATTTTGTGGACACTTTGAAGAAAGAATTTCCCAAAGTCTTTAACCACTTGGATGCTAAGGTGTTTTATGGCTTAGCATGTAATTTCCATTGAAGTCAATGGAAACTCCATGACGAGCTGGGCTCGTCATGAGCGTCGAAGTGGTTAAGCAAGATTTTGGTTGTTTGAAAGGGTATCAACATAGAATTAAATTGAGGCAGGATGCATGACCCGTATGTTGTAAACTGAGGAATGTTCCAATTGCAGTGAGAGATGATATGCAGAAGGAAATTATTTAGTTAAAAATCAATGTAATCATTGAAGAAGTGGAGGCACAGAATGGCTAGCATCCATTGTCGCTGCCAGGAAACCTAATGGGGTTTTACGACTTTGCATTGATCTGAGACAATTCAATAAGAATGTGATTGTTGATAGGTATATTACTGATTTGTAAGGTGGGGCAAAGGTTTTTAGTACTATTGACCTCACTGCTGCGTACCACCAGATTGAGCTAGAGGTAGGTCGCTCCCCACAGCGTGCAGCTCCACCTGTCTTCGCCAGTGCCCCCAGCTCAGCTGCTGCCGCTGTGACTGGGTTCAAAGTCCGACGTAGGCTCTGCTCACTTTTTTCAGTTTCTGATAATTGTGCTGTGTTGGCCTCTTTGTCACTGTACTGTGCCCGGTTTTGTAGCTCTGTCATTGTATTGTTTTTTTTGTCCCCCACTCTTTACCCCTTTGCCTTCTGTTTTCCCCTCGCCGCTTCTTCCTATTCCCGGTTCCCGCCGCTGCGTCCCCTGCCGCCCCGCTCCCCTCATTGTCCATTGGCCTCCCCGCTCCCGCCTCCCAGCTGCTCCTCCCTCCCACCTCCCCTCAGATGGCAGCTGCTGCGCGGCTGCGCCGCTGCCGCGCCGAAGGTGCGCTTAAGGCAAGCCTGTCAGCGCCCATCCGCACCTGGACCGTGCCCAGCGCCAGGACCCATAGCCCCCGCAAGAACCACGACACCTGCAACCGCTAAGACCCCAGCACCCTCCACGCACTCAACACCGGATGATCATGCACCTGCTGCCTAGCCGCCCTGAAACGCACCCATGGCCCACCAAACCACCAACCAAAGAACCCAACTACCTCAGATGCATCCTGCTCAACACCCACTACGCCCACAAACACGCCATCGAACTCTGGGACCTACTCGACTCCACCTCCCCAGAGGTCGCCTTTCTGACGGAGACCTGGTTGAACCCCTCCTCGGCACCCGACATCGCCATAGCCATCCCGGAAGGCTACAAGATCACCCGCAAGGACCGCACCAATGGAGCAGGAGGTGGAATTGCCATTGTCCACAGGAACACTCTCAAGATCTCGACGAACACTGACGACACCCTCAGCACCACCGAACACCTGGACTTCCAGATTCACACCGACCCCAACACCACCCTCAGAGGAACCCTCATCTACAGACCCCCCTGGACCCTGACCACAGTTCAGCGACTCCATCATCGACTTCGTCTGCACACATGCCCTCGCCTCCACGGACTACATCCTCCTCGGGGACCTGAACTTCCACCTCAAGAACAACAAGAACCCCAACTCCTCTACCCTGATCGCCAACCTCGCCAACCTCTCACTCGGACAACTCATCATAACACCCACCCACTCCGCTGACCACACGCTTGACCCCATCTTCCCAACAAGCACCCATGTCTCCTTCAACCGCACCACCGAAATCCACTGGACCGACCCTCACTGCATCCACTTCACCTTCTGGAAACCCAAAACGCACCGCCGCCCCCAACAGATGCCACGCCGCCACTGGAGCAAAGTCACCAATGACCATCTATCCACCACCCTTGCCCGTAACCCACCCGCGGACCCAACCGACCCTGACACCGCCGCTCTCAACCTCAGACAGTGGCTTAACGACTGCGCCAACAGCCTCGCCCAACTCAAGGAGTGGTCCAACACCAACACAAGCAAGAAAGCCAGCTGATTCACCGAAGACCTCCAGTCCTCCAAGCGAATCTGCCGAAAACTCGAAAAAAACTGGGCCCACGAACACCGGAAAGCTACACAGCCCACAAGAACGCCACTCGCACACACCACCACCTCATCAGATCCGCCAAAAGAACCTCCTTCAAAACGCCCCTAGACAACAACACATACAGCAAAGAGCTCTTCAGCATCATGAAGGAACTCTCCAACCCTAGCTCCAACACCAATGACATGCCACCTTCACAAGACCTGTGCGACTCGCTGGCCACCTTCTTCCATCGCAAGATCGCAGACATCCACGACAGCTTCGGTGCCGTGACCACCCCGGCAACCACTGAGACCCCCGCTCACACGACCACCACCCACACCAGTCACCTACTCTCCTGGACCAACATCAATGATGATGACACCATCAAGATCATGAACACTGTCCACTCCGGATCCCTGACAGACCCTTGGCCACACCAAATCTTCAACAAAGCCAGCAGCACCATTGCACCCCATCTCCGGAAAACCATCAACATCTCCTTCGTGACAGCGACCTTCCCGGAGAGCTGGAAGCAGGCAGAGATCAACGCCTTACTCAAGAATCCCAAGGCGGACCCCAAGGACCTCAAGAACTTCTGGCCCATCTCCCTGCTCCCATTCCCGGTGAAGGTCATCAAAAAGGCCGTCAACATACAAATGACCTGCTTCCTTGAGGAGAACAGCATCCTGGACCCGTCCCTGTCGGGGTTCTGCAGCAACCACAGCACGAAACTGCCCACATTACCGCCACCGACGACATCAGGACCCTGCTAGACAACGGAAAAACCGCCGCCCTCATCCTCCTGGACCTGTCAGCCGCCTTTCACACAGTCTGCCACCGCACACTACGAACACGCCTCTACGACGCCAGACTCCATGAGAAAGCCCTTAACTGGACATCCTCCTTCCTCTCCGGCAGAACACAGAGCGTTCGCTTCCCTCCTTCCGCTCCGAAGCCACCGAGATCATCTGCGGTGTACCCCAAGGCTCATCCCTCAGCCCAACACTGTTCAACATCTACATGGCACCGCTAGCCCACGTCGCACAACAGCACAACCTCAACATCATCTCCTATGCAGACAACACCCAGCTGATCCTCTCCCTCACCAAAGATCCCCACACCGCTAAAACCAACCTCCACGAAGGAATGAAGGCCGTCGTCGACTGGATGAGGAACAGCTGACTGAAGCTGAACTCGGACAAGACAGAGGTCCTCATCCTCGGATCGACTCCCTCGGCCTGGGACGACTCCTGGTGGCCGATGACGCTAGGGACACCCCCAAAACCCACTGACCTAGGGGTCATCCTTGACTCTACCCTCTCCATAATGAAGCAGGTCAATGCAGTCTCCTCCTCCTGCTTCAACACCCTCTGCATGCTCCGCAGGATCTTCAAGTGGATCCCCACTGAAACAAGCAGGACAGTCACTCAGGCCCTCGTCAGCAGTAGACTGGACTACGGAAACACCCTCTATGCAGGAGCCTCGGCCAAACTCCTGAGATGGCTCCAACGCATGCAGAACGCCTCCGCACGCCTGATCCTCGACATCCCTCGCCACAGCCACATTACACCCCACCTGAGAGACCTACACTGGCTCCCTGTTGGCAAGAGGATAACCTTCAAACTGCTCATCAACGCGCACAAGGCACTCCAGAACACTGGACCAGCATACCTCAACAGCCGACTCAGCCTCTACACACCCACACGCCCGCTCCACTCCACAGACCGTGCCCTCGCCACCGTCCCCCGCATCTGAAGAGTGACCGCCGGTGGTAGATCATTCTCCCACCTCTCCACCAAGACATGGGACACCCTCCCCATCCGCATACGGCAAGAAAACTTCTCAAGACCTGGCTCTTTGAACAGTAGCAGCTTCCCCCCCTAGCGCCTTGAGACCCTCATGGGTATGTAGTGAGCTCTACAAATGTTTTGATTGCTTGATTGATTGATAAGAATGCCATTGGATTGGTGTCTGCCTCTTCCATTTTCCAGCGTGTAATGGAAAATGTACTTAAGGTCACAGAAGGCATTAGTATATATCAAGATGATATCCTGATTTTTGGGAAAGACGAAGTTGAACATGATGCACATTTGAAAGATGTGCATGGAAGGTTGTGAGATTGTGGTCTTATCATTAAAGTTGAAAAATGCTAATTCAGATCAGGTTCTATCAACTATCTAGGTCCTATTATTACTGGAGAAGGCATTAAACCCAAGTGTGAGTTAGTTTCCACTATTCAAAATATGAGTTCACCTTCTAGCAAGGATGAATTGATAAAATGTATTGGCCTGGTAGAATACTATGCAGAATTTGTAAAGGAAAAAGCAGATTTAAGTGTCAGTAAACATTTAAGGAAATGTGTTAATTTTAACTGATCAGGGTGTGAGAAAGAATGTATCAAAATTAAAGAATGTTTGTGTGCTGCAACTAGCCTTAAAGGTTTCGACCCCAAGATCAAGCCTATTCTTACAACTGGTGCGAGTGAAAGAGGTCAAGGTGCAGTTTTACAAGAACATGGTCCAAATGGTTTGCAAACCATAATGTTCCTGTCAGAGCTTGAGGGATGCTGAAACCAGGTATTCTGTGGTAGAAAGGGAATCCCTTGCTATCTTCTGGGCCATTAGTAATTGAAAAACATCCTGTGGGGTGTGAATTTCGAAAAACGCACAGATCATAAACAATTGGTTGAGATCTTTAATAAGAAAAGTCTTGATTTAATTTGTAGCAGAATCACTAAATGAGTGAATTGTTTTTCTATGAAATATATTCCTGGTATAGACAATGGTGTTGCTGATGTGTTGTCATAACTCACTCCTAAGGAGACCTTCACTTTGAATGATGGAGGGGATAAGGATGAAGGAAATGAATGGGTATGTGCATTGGAAAATGGTAACATTTCGGAGGAAAGGAGCGAGATTTTCAAGGGACGAGATTAGTTCCCCCACGTTGTCTCAGGAAGGAACTGTTGCCACATGAGACTCATTTGGAATTACCAAAACCAAAGACTACGCATGAGTTACTGGTGGCTGGGAATGGACTAGCAGGTGGAGCGAATGGTGCATGATTGTCTTCCTTGTGCTACGAGTGACAAATCGAAGTGTGTGTGGATTCAACCGCTGGTTATAAGAAAGCGTCCTTCATGTCCTTGGCAAGACATTGCTTTGGATATTTTGTGACATATCCACAGTGATGGTCTTCAAGGTTTTCTTGTGGTCATTGTGGATATCGTAGACAGAGTACATGTTATAAAATATTTGAATTAGTTGATGTCTAGAGAAGGAGTGCCGGAGATCTGATTGTTACTGTGTGTGGAGTGTGGTAAGAAGCGTCCTGAGGCGGAAAGCCGGGACCTGTAAGCCAAGCATTTTACTCTAGCTAGCGCTTTTAAAAAAAACTTTTTTCTAAACTTTTCTTATCGCTTTTAATAATTTGCTGACTGATTTTAAGAGTTATCAAATTGTGTTGTGTTCCCATAAATACCTTTTTTCACTCGCCGCCGCCATCTAAGATCCCTGGTAGGCCTGTAGCTTGATGCTCGCCCTGATCTCCCCCTCTGCAGCCGAGTAGACGCTGCTGGGGCCCCCACCATCTTGGGTGACGGCAGGAGAAGGGCGAGCAGACGAGTGCTCGGCTCCTCCCACCCTCCCGCCGAAGGCGTGCCAAACGCAAGCCCGTCTGCGCCCGTCCGCGACAGTCCGGGACCAGGGGCCACAACCCCTGACCTACCTACCAGCCACCCACGACCATTGAGCACAGGCGCCATTACATACTCAGGCAACGAACTAAGAAAGTTCAACACACTAGGCGCACTGTCCCATGCGTCATGTGCACTACTGGGACCCATGAATACTATGGGGCCAGTTAGCTGTCTGAACTGCCACTGGGTGAGTGACCCCTGGCACTGCCCCACTCATTCCACTACATCTGGCATGGTCTTAAGATGTATCCATCTAAACGTAAGGTCCCTCCCCAAACATGCCATTGAAATCTGGGACATTTTGCTAAATGATCAACCAGACCTTGCCTTTATCACGGAGACGTGGCTTGACATTCTTAGTACCCCAGACATCGCTATGGCCCTCCCAGACAACTATAAACTTCTCAATTTGAATAGAGAAAAAAAAAAGGGAGGAGGGGTAGCACTGCTATTTAAAGACTCCCTTTCTTGTAGACAGGAGGCGATGACCCAGGCCAGCAGCCATGAAGCCATGGCATTCTCAGTATCCATCAACACCACCATCCTATTCAGTGGTGCTATCATATATAACCCACCGGGCTGCACCTCTGATTTTAATGCTCAATTTCTGGCACAAGTTATGCCAATCTGCCTTCATAGCAAAAATATACTGCTCCTAGGGGACTTCAATATTCATTACGACAATAGCGATAACCCCCTCACCAAACAGCTAACTGAGAACATGGAGATCCTGCAGCTGTCCCAGAGAATTAATCAACCAACTCATAGGGCCGGGCACACCCTTGACTTGCTGTTCTCCAATATTAACCCTATCTCCATTACAGAGATAAAACCATTACTGTGGACGGATCACTTTATGGTCGAGTTTAATATTCACCTACCTGCCAAAAACTTCAGGCCCTCCCATCAAGTAGCAACCCACAGGAGAAGTTTTACTAATTTTAAGGTTGAAACTTTTCAGCAACACTTTTTCCAATCCCCTACAGAAAAAATAAGTGTTGACGTAGCATCAGACAGTCTTCAGAACCACATCGCAATGGCTCTTGAGCACTGCTCACAGCTTCGCCACGATGCCAAACCCAGACGCACTATGTCAGAAAACTGGTATGGGCAAGAACTAAAAACGCTAAAAAAGAAGTGCACAATGCTCGAACACAAATGGAGGTTAACAAAAACTCAAGAGACTAGGATGATGTACAAGAGAGAACTTTCACAATACACCAAAGCCATTAGGAAGGCAAAAAAGGACTATTTTTCTAGTAGAATTATAGAAAACAAAGAATCCTCAAAAGAGCTTTTTAAAATAGTTAAAGAACTATGGAGTCCGACCAGTCTCGCATCGAATCTGACTCCCTCTCAAGCAGGATGTGACAAAATGAATAATTTTTTCTGCAATAAAATAGATAAGATCTACTCATCCTTTCCTAACCCCAAATCGGGCAGTTCATTGGACCACAAGCCTTCCACCCCTCAAGCTTGCTGTTCTAGCTTTGGCCCATTCTCCGAAGAGGAAGTGGGCAAAGCTATGCTTGAAATCAAATCTGGCTCCCCCCTGGACCCATGCCCCCACCATATTTTTCGGCAACTCACCCCACTAATCTGTCCTGCAGTGACTCAAGTATTGAATCACTCGTTAGAAGCAGCAGAATTCCCAACCAGTTGGAAGAACGCCACAGTCACCCCCCTTCTAAAAAAAGCAGGTTTAGATACCAACAACCCGGCCAACTACAGACCCATATCCCAACTTCCCTATCTGTCTAAAGTCCTAGAGAAACTGGTCAACAGACAATTGACCAGTTTTCTCGAAACAAACAATCTGCTTGACATCTCACAAACGGGTTTCAGGGCCAATAACAGCACGGAAACAACACTCCTGGCCGTGCTGGATAACATCAGAATGCATGTAGATCAGGGCAAAACAGTTGCCCTGATACTGCTGGATCTCTCGGCGGCATTCGACACCGTCCCACACAACCTGCTCTTGGAAATCCTAGCATCAAGGGGCATTAGGGACAAAGCACTGGGATGGCTGCGGTCCTTCCTATCGGACAGAACGCAATCAGTGCACATGGGCAAGTTCTCATCCCCACGCCGAAACATCAAATACGGGGTCCCACAGGGGGCCTCACTAAGCCCAACATTATTCAACGTTTTTGTGTCTTCCCTTGCTGAAATAGGCAGAAAATGGGGTGTCAAAATCTGTTCTTACGCCGACGACACCCAACTAACTGTAATCTTGGATGAGGGGGACAACCCCAAAGACAGGTTACTCAACTGTCTTTCGGAACTAGCAGAATGGATGCACAAGCACTGCCTTAAACTAAACGCAGAGAAATCGGAGATTCTGCTGTTTGGAGGTCACACTCAACTGTGGAACAACAGCTGGTGGCCAGAAGCCCTGGGGACTCCTCCGGCCCCGACACCAACAGCAAGGAATCTCGGAATAACACTTGACACCTCACTATCCATGAAAACCCATGTAGCTGCTATTTGCGGCAAAGGCTTTGCTATATTAAAAATGCTCAAAAGAGTATTTCCCTGGATCCCCATAGAGTGTAGAAAGATCCTAGTCCAGTCTCTCCTGATGAGTAGGCTGGACTATGGAAACTCCCTGTTCTTAGGCATGGCTGATTACCTCTTCACCAAGCTCCAAATGGTGCAGAACGCAGCGGCCAAAGCTATTTGTATGAAAAGAAAATTTGACTCAGCCAAGAGCTGCCTGCATGACCTCCACTGGTTGCCGATGAAGCAAAGAGCAACTTTTAAAATGATGTGTATAACACACAGAGCACTGTATAAGACAGGTCCACTTATTCTCAGAAACAGGATCCAGTTCTACGCTCCCACCCGGAACCTCCGCTCTCAACAATGATGGAGGGGATAAGGATGAAGGAAATGAATGGGTATGTGCATTGGAAAATGGTAACATTTCGGAGGAAAGGAGCGAGATTTTCAAGGGACGAGATTAGTTCCCCCACGTTGTCTCAGGAAGGAACTGTTGCCACATGAGACTCATTTGGAATTACCAAAACCAAAGACTACGCATGAGTTACTGGTGGCTGGGAATGGACAAGCAGGTGGAGCGAATGGTGCATGATTGTCTTCCTTGTGCTACGAGTGACAAATCGAAGTGTGTGTGGATTCAACCGCTGGTTATAAGAAAGCGTCCTTCATGTCCTTGGCAAGACATTGCTTTGGATATTTTGTGACATATCCACAGTGATGGTCTTCAAGGTTTTCTTGTGGTCATTGTGGATATCGTAGACAGAGTACATGTTATAAAATATTTGAATTAGTTGATGTCTAGAGAAGGAGTGCCGGAGATCTGATTGTTACTGTGTGTGGAGTGTGGTAAGAAGCGTCCTGAGGCGGAAAGCCGGGACCTGTAAGCCAAGCATTTTACTCTAGCTAGCGCTTTTAAAAAAAACTTTTTTCTAAACTGTTCTTATCGCTTTTAATAATTTGCTGACTGATTTTAAGAGTTATCAAATTGTGTTGTGTTCCCATAAATACCGTGTTTCACTCGCCGCCGCCATCTAAGATCCCTGGTAGGCCTGTGGCTTGACGCTCCCCCTGATCTCCCCCTCTGCAGCCGAGTAGACGCTGCTGGGGCCCCCACCATCTTGGGTGAGGGCAGGAGAAGGGCGAGCAGACGAGTGCTCGGCCCCTCCCACCCTCCCGCCAAAGGCGCGCCAAACGCAAGCCCGTCTGCACCCGTCCGCGACAGTCCGGGACCAGGGGCCAAAACCCCTGACCTACCTACCAGCCACCCACGACCATTGAGCACAGGCGCCATTACATACTCAGGCAACGAACTAAGAAAGTTCAACACACTAGGCGCACTGTCCCATGCGTCATGTGCACTACTGGGACCCATGAATACTATGGGGCCAGTTAGCTGTCTGAACTGCCACTGGGTGAGTGACCCCTGGCACTGCCCCACTCATTCCACTACATCTGGCATGGTCTTAAGATGTATCCATCTAAACGTAAGGTCCCTCCCCAAACATGCCATTGAAATCTGGGACATTTTGCTATATGATCAACCAGACCTTGCCTTTATCACGGAGACGTGGCTTGACATTCGTAGTACCCCAGACATCGCTATGGCCCTCCCAGACAACTATAAAATTCTCAATTTGAATAGAGAAAAAAAAAGGGAGGAGGGGTAGCACTGCTATTTAAAGACTCCCTTTCTTGTAGACAGGAGGCGATGACCCAGGCCAGCAGCCATGAAGCCATGGCATTCTCAGTATCCATCAACACCACCATCCTATTCAGTGGTGCTATCATCTATAACCCACCGGGCTGCACCTCTGATTTTAATGCTCAATTTCTGGCACAAGTTATGCCAATCTGCCTTCATAGCAAAAATATACTGCTCCTAGGGGACTTCAATATTCATTACGACAATAGCGATAACCCCCTCACCAAACAGCTAACTGAGAACATGGAGATCCTGCAGCTGTCCCAGAGAATTAATCAACCAACTCATAGGGCCGGGCACACCCTTGACTTGCTGTTCTCCAATATTAACCCTATCTCCATTACAGAGATAAAACCATTACTGTGGACGGATCACTTTATGGTCGAGTTTAATATTCACCTACCTGCCCAAAACTTCAGGCCCTCCCATCAAGTAGCAACCCACAGGAGAAGTTTTACTAATTTTAAGGTTGAAACTTTTCAGCAACACTTTGTCCATTCCCCTACAGAAAAAATAAGTGTTGACGTAGCATCAGACAGTCTTCAGAACCACATCGCAATGGCTCTTGAGCACTGCTCACAGCTTCGCCACGATGCCAAACCCAGACGCACTATGTCAGAAAACTGGTATGGGCAAGAACTAAAAATGCTAAAAAGGAAGTGCACAATGCTCGAACACAAATGGAGGTTAACAAAAACTCAAGAGACTAGGATGATGTACAAGAGAGAACTTTCACAATACACCAAAGCCATTAGGAAGGCAAAAAAGGACTATTTTTCTCGTAGAATTATAGAAAACAAAGAATCCTCAAAAGAGCTTTTTAAAATAGTTAAAGAACTATGCAGTCCGACCAGTCTCGCATCGAATCTGACTCCCTCTCAAGCAGGATGTGACAAAATGATTAATTTTTCCTGCGATAAAATAGATAAGATCTACTCATCCTTTCCTAACCCCAAATCGGGCACTTCATTGGACCACAAGCCTTCCACCCCTCAAGCTTGCTGTTCTAGCTTTGGCCCATTCTCCGAAGAGGAAGTGGGCAAAGCTATGCTTGAAATCAAATCTGGCTCCCCCCTGGACCCATGCCCCCACCATATTTTTCGGCAACTCACCCCACTAATCTGTCCTGCAGTGACTCAAGTATTGAATCTCTCGTTAGAAGCAGCAGAATTCCCAACCAGTTGGAAGAACGCCACAATCACCCCCCTTCTAAAAAACGCAGGTTTAGATACCAACAACCCGGCCAACTACAGACCCATATCCCAACTTCCCTATCTGTCTAAAGTCCTAGAGAAACTGGTCAACAGACAATTGACCAGTTTTCTCGAAACAAACAACCTGCTTGACATCTCACAAACGGGTTTCAGGGCCAATAACAGCACGGAAACAACACTCCTGGCCGTGCTGGATAACATCAGAATGCATGTAGATCAGGGCAAAACAGTTGCCCTGATACTGCTGGATCTCTCGGCGGCATTCGACACGGTCCCACACAACCTGCTCTTGGAAATCCTAGCATCAAGGGGCATTAGGGACAAAGCACTGGGATGGCTGCGGTCCTTCCTATCGGACAGAACCCAATCAGTGCACATGGGCAAGTTCTCATCCCCACGCCGAAACATCAAATACGGGGTCCCACAGGGGGCCTCACTAAGCCCAACATTATTCAACATTTTTGTGTCTTCCCTTGCTGGAATAGGCAGAAAATGGGGTGTCGAAATCTGTTCTTACGCCGACGACACCCAACTAACTGTAATCTTGGATGAGGGGGACAACCCCAAAGACAGGTTACTCAACTGTCTTTCGGAACTAGCAGAATGGATGCACAAGCACTGCCTTAAACTAAACGCAGAGAAATCGGAGATTCTGCTGTTTGGATGTCACACTCAACTGTGGAACAACAGCTGGTGGCCAGAAGCCCTGGGGACTCCTCCGGCCCCGACACCAACAGCAAGGAATCTCGGAATAACAATTGACACCTCACTATCCATGAAAACCCACGTAGCTGCTATTTGCGGCAAAGGCTTTGCTATATTAAAAATGCTCAAAAGAGTATTTCCCTGGATCCCCATAGAGTGTAGAAAGATCCCAGTCCAGTCTCTCCTGATGAGTAGGCTGGACTATGGAAACTCCCTGTTGTTAGGCATGGCTGATTACCTCTTCACCAAGCTCCAAATGGTGCAGAACGCAGCGACCAAAGCTATTTGTATGAAAAACATTTTTGACTCAGCCAAGAGCTGCCTGCATGACCTCCACTGGTTGCCGATGAAGCAAAGAGCAACTTTTAAAATGATGTGTATAACACACAGAGCACTGTATAAGACAGGTCCATTTATTCTCAGAAACAGGATCCAGTTCTACGCTCCCACCCAGAACCTCCGCTCTCAACAATGATGGAGGGGATAAGGATGAAGGAAATGAATGGGTATGTGCATTGGAAAATGGTAACATTTCGGAGGAAAGGAGCGAGATTTTCAAGGGACGAGATTAGTTCCCCCACGTTGTCTCAGGAAGGAACTGTTGCCACATGAGACTCATTTGGAATTACCAAAACCAAAGACTACGCATGAGTTACTGGTGGCTGGGAATGGACAAGCAGGTGGAGCGAATGGTGCATGATTGTCTTCCTTGTGCTACGAGTGACAAATCGAAGTGTGTGTGGATTCAACCGCTGGTTATAAGAAAGCGTCCTTCATGTCCTTGGCAAGACATTGCTTTGGATATTTTGTGACATATCCACAGTGATGGTCTTCAAGGTTTTCTTGTGGTCATTGTGGATATCGTAGACAGAGTACATGTTATAAAATATTTGAATTAGTTGATGTCTAGAGAAGGAGTGCCGGAGATCTGATTGTTACTGTGTGTGGAGTGTGGTAAGAAGCGTCCTGAGGCGGAAAGCCGGGACCTGTAAGCCAAGCATTTTACTCTAGCTAGCGCTTTTTAAAAAAACTTTTTTCTAAACTGTTCTTATCGCTTTTAATAATTTGCTGACTGATTTTAACAGTTATCAAATTGTGTTGTGTTCCCATAAATACCGTGTTTCACTCGCCGCCGCCATCTAAGATCCCTGGTAGGCCTGTGGCTTGACGCTCCCCCTGATCTCCCCCTCTGCAGCCGAGTAGACGCTGCTGGGGCCCCCACCATCTTGGGTGAGGGCAGGAGAAGGGCGAGCAGACGAGTGCTCGGCCCCTCCCATCCTCCCGCCGAAGGCGCGCCAAACGCAAGCCCGTCTACGCCCGTCCGCGACAGTCCGGGACCAGGGGCCACAACCCCTGACCTACCTACCAGCCACCCACGACCATTGAGCACAGGCGCCATTACATACTCAGGCAACGAACTAAGAAAGTTCAACACACTAGGCGCACTGTCCCATGCGTCATGTGCACTACTGGGACCCATGAATACTATGGGGCCAGTTAGCTGTCTGAACTGCCACTGGGTGAGTGACCCCTGGCACTGCCCCACTCATTCCACTACATCTGGCATGGTCTTAAGATGTATCCATCTAAACGTAAGGTCCCTCCCCAAACATGCCATTGAAATCTGGGACATTTTGCTAAATGATCAACCAGACCTTGCCTTTATCACGGAGACGTGGCTTGACATTCGTAGTACCCCAGACATCGCTATGGCCCTCCCAGACAACTATAAAATTCTCAATTTGAATAGAGAAAAAAAAAGGGAGGAGGGGTAGCACTGCTATTTAAAGACTCCCTTTCTTGTAGACAGGAGGCGATGACCCAGGCCAGCAGCCATGAAGCCATGGCATTCTCAGTATCCATCAACACCACCATCCTATTCAGTGGTGCTATCATCTATAACCCACCGGGCTGCACCTCTGATTTTAATGCTCAATTTCTGGCACAAGTTATGCCAATCTGCCTTCATAGCAAAAATATACTGCTCCTAGGGGACTTCAATATTCATTACGACAATAGCGATAACCCCCTCACCAAACAGCTAACTGAGAACATGGAGATCCTGCAGCTGTCCCAGAGAATTAATCAACCAACTCATAGGGCCGGGCACACCCTTGACTTGCTGTTCTCCAATATTAACCCTATCTCCATTACAGAGATAAAACCATTACTGTGGACGGATCACTTTATGGTCGAGTTTAATATTCACCTACCTGCCAAAAACTTCAGGCCCTCCCATCAAGTAGCAACCCACAGGAGAAGTTTTACTAATTTTAAGGTTGAAACTTTTCAGCAACACTTTGTCCATTCCCCTACAGAAAAAATAAGTGTTGACGTAGCATCAGACAGTCTTCAGAACCACATCGCAATGGCTCTTGAGCACTGCTCACAGCTTCGCCACGATGCCAAACCCAGACGCACTATGTCGGAATACTGGTATGGGCAAGAACTAAAAACGCTAAAAAGGAAGTGCACAATGCTCGAACACAAATGGAGGTTAACAAAAACTCAAGAGACTAGGATGATGTACAAGAGAGAACTTTCACAATACACCAAAGCCATTAGGAAGGCAAAAAAGGACTATTTTTCTCGTAGAATTATAGAAAACAAAGAATCCTCAAAAGAGCTTTTTAAAATAGTTAAAGAACTATGCAGTCCGACCAGTCTCGCATCGAATCTGACTCCCTCTCAAGCAGGATGTGACAAAATGAATATTTTTTTCTGCGATAAAATAGATAAGATCTACTCATCCTTTCCTAACCCCAAATCGGGCAGTTCATTGGACCACAAGCCTTCCACCCCTCAAGCTTGCTGTTCTAGCTTTGGCCCATTCTCCGAAGAGGAAGTGGGCAAAGCTATGCTTGAAATCAAATCTGGCTCCCCCCTGGACCCATGCCCCCACCATATTTTTCGGCAACTCACCCCACTAATCTGTCCTGCAGTGACTCAAGTATTGAATCACTCGTTAGAAGCAGCAGAATTCCCAACCAGTTGGAAGAACGCCACAGTCACCCCCCTTCTAAAAAAAGCAGGTTTAGATACCAACAACCCGGCCAACTACAGACCCATATCCCAACTTCCCTATCTGTCTAAAGTCCTAGAGAAACTGGTCAACAGACAATTGACCAGTTTTCTCGAAACAAACAACCTGCTTGACATCTCACAAACGGGTTTCAGGGCCAATAACAGCACGGAAACAACACTCCTGGCCGTGCTGGATAACATCAGAATGCATGTAGATCAGGGCAAAACAGTTGCCCTGATACTGCTGGATCTCTCGGCGGCATTCGACACCGTCCCACACAACCTGCTCTTGGAAATCCTAGCATCAAGGGGCATTAGGGACAAAGCACTGGGATGGCTGCGGTCCTTCCTATCGGACAGAACGCAATCAGTGCACATGGGCAAGTTCTCATCCCCACGCCGAAACATCAAATACGGGGTCCCACAGGGGGCCTCACTAAGCCCAACATTATTCAACGTTTTTGTGTCTTCCCTTGCTGAAATAGGCAGAAAATGGGGTGTCAAAATCTGTTCTTACGCCGACGACACCCAACTAACTGTAATCTTGGATGAGGGGGACAACCCCAAAGACAGGTTACTCAACTGTCTTTCGGAACTAGCAGAATGGATGCACAAGCACTGCCTTAAACTAAACGCAGAGAAATCGGAGATTCTGCTGTTTGGAGGTCACACTCAACTGTGGAACAACAGCTGGTGGCCAGAAGCCCTGGGGACTCCTCCGGCCCCGACACCAACAGCAAGGAATCTCGGAATAACACTTGACACCTCACTATCCATGAAAACCCATGTAGCTGCTATTTGCGGCAAAGGCTTTGCTATATTAAAAATGCTCAAAAGAGTATTTCCCTGGATCCCCATAGAGTGTAGAAAGATCCTAGTCCAGTCTCTCCTGATGAGTAGGCTGGACTATGGAAACTCCCTGTTCTTAGGCATGGCTGATTACCTCTTCACCAAGCTCCAAATGGTGCAGAACGCAGCGGCCAAAGCTATTTGTATGAAAAGAAAATTTGACTCAGCCAAGAGCTGCCTGCATGACCTCCACTGGTTGCCGATGAAGCAAAGAGCAACTTTTAAAATGATGTGTATAACACACAGAGCACTGTATAAGACAGGTCCACTTATTCTCAGAAACAGGATCCAGTTCTACGCTCCCACCCGGAACCTCCGCTCTCAACAATGATGGAGGGGATAAGGATGAAGGAAATGAATGGGTATGTGCATTGGAAAATGGTAACATTTCGGAGGAAAGGAGCGAGATTTTCAAGGGACGAGATTAGTTCCCCCACGTTGTCTCAGGAAGGAACTGTTGCCACATGAGACTCATTTGGAATTACCAAAACCAAAGACTACGCATGAGTTACTGGTGGCTGGGAATGGACAAGCAGGTGGAGCGAATGGTGCATGATTGTCTTCCTTGTGCTACGAGTGACAAATCGAAGTGTGTGTGGATTCAACCGCTGGTTATAAGAAAGCGTCCTTCATGTCCTTGGCAAGACATTGCTTTGGATATTTTGTGACATATCCACAGTGATGGTCTTCAAGGTTTTCTTGTGGTCATTGTGGATATCGTAGACAGAGTACATGTTATAAAATATTTGAATTAGTTGATGTCTAGAGAAGGAGTGCCGGAGATCTGATTGTTACTGTGTGTGGAGTGTGGTAAGAAGCGTCCTGAGGCGGAAAGCCGGGACCTGTAAGCCAAGCATTTTACTCTAGCTAGCGCTTTTAAAAAAAACTTTTTTCTAAACTGTTCTTATCGCTTTTAATAATTTGCTGACTGATTTTAAGAGTTATCAAATTGTGTTGTGTTCCCATAAATACCGTGTTTCACTCGCCGCCGCCATCTAAGATCCCTGGTAGGCCTGTGGCTTGACGCTCCCCCTGATCTCCCCCTCTGCAGCCGAGTAGACGCTGCTGGGGCCCCCACCATCTTGGGTGAGGGCAGGAGAAGGGCGAGCAGACGAGTGCTCGGCCCCTCCCACCCTCCCGCCAAAGGCGCGCCAAACGCAAGCCCGTCTGCACCCGTCCGCGACAGTCCGGGACCAGGGGCCAAAACCCCTGACCTACCTACCAGCCACCCACGACCATTGAGCACAGGCGCCATTACATACTCAGGCAACGAACTAAGAAAGTTCAACACACTAGGCGCACTGTCCCATGCGTCATGTGCACTACTGGGACCCATGAATACTATGGGGCCAGTTAGCTGTCTGAACTGCCACTGGGTGAGTGACCCCTGGCACTGCCCCACTCATTCCACTACATCTGGCATGGTCTTAAGATGTATCCATCTAAACGTAAGGTCCCTCCCCAAACATGCCATTGAAATCTGGGACATTTTGCTATATGATCAACCAGACCTTGCCTTTATCACGGAGACGTGGCTTGACATTCGTAGTACCCCAGACATCGCTATGGCCCTCCCAGACAACTATAAAATTCTCAATTTGAATAGAGAAAAAAAAAGGGAGGAGGGGTAGCACTGCTATTTAAAGACTCCCTTTCTTGTAGACAGGAGGCGATGACCCAGGCCAGCAGCCATGAAGCCATGGCATTCTCAGTATCCATCAACACCACCATCCTATTCAGTGGTGCTATCATCTATAACCCACCGGGCTGCACCTCTGATTTTAATGCTCAATTTCTGGCACAAGTTATGCCAATCTGCCTTCATAGCAAAAATATACTGCTCCTAGGGGACTTCAATATTCATTACGACAATAGCGATAACCCCCTCACCAAACAGCTAACTGAGAACATGGAGATCCTGCAGCTGTCCCAGAGAATTAATCAACCAACTCATAGGGCCGGGCACACCCTTGACTTGCTGTTCTCCAATATTAACCCTATCTCCATTACAGAGATAAAACCATTACTGTGGACGGATCACTTTATGGTCGAGTTTAATATTCACCTACCTGCCCAAAACTTCAGGCCCTCCCATCAAGTAGCAACCCACAGGAGAAGTTTTACTAATTTTAAGGTTGAAACTTTTCAGCAACACTTTGTCCATTCCCCTACAGAAAAAATAAGTGTTGACGTAGCATCAGACAGTCTTCAGAACCACATCGCAATGGCTCTTGAGCACTGCTCACAGCTTCGCCACGATGCCAAACCCAGACGCACTATGTCAGAAAACTGGTATGGGCAAGAACTAAAAATGCTAAAAAGGAAGTGCACAATGCTCGAACACAAATGGAGGTTAACAAAAACTCAAGAGACTAGGATGATGTACAAGAGAGAACTTTCACAATACACCAAAGCCATTAGGAAGGCAAAAAAGGACTATTTTTCTCGTAGAATTATAGAAAACAAAGAATCCTCAAAAGAGCTTTTTAAAATAGTTAAAGAACTATGCAGTCCGACCAGTCTCGCATCGAATCTGACTCCCTCTCAAGCAGGATGTGACAAAATGATTAATTTTTCCTGCGATAAAATAGATAAGATCTACTCATCCTTTCCTAACCCCAAATCGGGCACTTCATTGGACCACAAGCCTTCCACCCCTCAAGCTTGCTGTTCTAGCTTTGGCCCATTCTCCGAAGAGGAAGTGGGCAAAGCTATGCTTGAAATCAAATCTGGCTCCCCCCTGGACCCATGCCCCCACCATATTTTTCGGCAACTCACCCCACTAATCTGTCCTGCAGTGACTCAAGTATTGAATCTCTCGTTAGAAGCAGCAGAATTCCCAACCAGTTGGAAGAACGCCACAATCACCCCCCTTCTAAAAAACGCAGGTTTAGATACCAACAACCCGGCCAACTACAGACCCATATCCCAACTTCCCTATCTGTCTAAAGTCCTAGAGAAACTGGTCAACAGACAATTGACCAGTTTTCTCGAAACAAACAACCTGCTTGACATCTCACAAACGGGTTTCAGGGCCAATAACAGCACGGAAACAACACTCCTGGCCGTGCTGGATAACATCAGAATGCATGTAGATCAGGGCAAAACAGTTGCCCTGATACTGCTGGATCTCTCGGCGGCATTCGACACGGTCCCACACAACCTGCTCTTGGAAATCCTAGCATCAAGGGGCATTAGGGACAAAGCACTGGGATGGCTGCGGTCCTTCCTATCGGACAGAACCCAATCAGTGCACATGGGCAAGTTCTCATCCCCACGCCGAAACATCAAATACGGGGTCCCACAGGGGGCCTCACTAAGCCCAACATTATTCAACATTTTTGTGTCTTCCCTTGCTGGAATAGGCAGAAAATGGGGTGTCGAAATCTGTTCTTACGCCGACGACACCCAACTAACTGTAATCTTGGATGAGGGGGACAACCCCAAAGACAGGTTACTCAACTGTCTTTCGGAACTAGCAGAATGGATGCACAAGCACTGCCTTAAACTAAACGCAGAGAAATCGGAGATTCTGCTGTTTGGATGTCACACTCAACTGTGGAACAACAGCTGGTGGCCAGAAGCCCTGGGGACTCCTCCGGCCCCGACACCAACAGCAAGGAATCTCGGAATAACAATTGACACCTCACTATCCATGAAAACCCACGTAGCTGCTATTTGCGGCAAAGGCTTTGCTATATTAAAAATGCTCAAAAGAGTATTTCCCTGGATCCCCATAGAGTGTAGAAAGATCCCAGTCCAGTCTCTCCTGATGAGTAGGCTGGACTATGGAAACTCCCTGTTGTTAGGCATGGCTGATTACCTCTTCACCAAGCTCCAAATGGTGCAGAACGCAGCGACCAAAGCTATTTGTATGAAAAACATTTTTGACTCAGCCAAGAGCTGCCTGCATGACCTCCACTGGTTGCCGATGAAGCAAAGAGCAACTTTTAAAATGATGTGTATAACACACAGAGCACTGTATAAGACAGGTCCATTTATTCTCAGAAACAGGATCCAGTTCTACGCTCCCACCCAGAACCTCCGCTCTCAACAATGATGGAGGGGATAAGGATGAAGGAAATGAATGGGTATGTGCATTGGAAAATGGTAACATTTCGGAGGAAAGGAGCGAGATTTTCAAGGGACGAGATTAGTTCCCCCACGTTGTCTCAGGAAGGAACTGTTGCCACATGAGACTCATTTGGAATTACCAAAACCAAAGACTACGCATGAGTTACTGGTGGCTGGGAATGGACAAGCAGGTGGAGCGAATGGTGCATGATTGTCTTCCTTGTGCTACGAGTGACAAATCGAAGTGTGTGTGGATTCAACCGCTGGTTATAAGAAAGCGTCCTTCATGTCCTTGGCAAGACATTGCTTTGGATATTTTGTGACATATCCACAGTGATGGTCTTCAAGGTTTTCTTGTGGTCATTGTGGATATCGTAGACAGAGTACATGTTATAAAATATTTGAATTAGTTGATGTCTAGAGAAGGAGTGCCGGAGATCTGATTGTTACTGTGTGTGGAGTGTGGTAAGAAGCGTCCTGAGGCGGAAAGCCGGGACCTGTAAGCCAAGCATTTTACTCTAGCTAGCGCTTTTTAAAAAAACTTTTTTCTAAACTGTTCTTATCGCTTTTAATAATTTGCTGACTGATTTTAACAGTTATCAAATTGTGTTGTGTTCCCATAAATACCGTGTTTCACTCGCCGCCGCCATCTAAGATCCCTGGTAGGCCTGTGGCTTGACGCTCCCCCTGATCTCCCCCTCTGCAGCCGAGTAGACGCTGCTGGGGCCCCCACCATCTTGGGTGAGGGCAGGAGAAGGGCGAGCAGACGAGTGCTCGGCCCCTCCCATCCTCCCGCCGAAGGCGCGCCAAACGCAAGCCCGTCTACGCCCGTCCGCGACAGTCCGGGACCAGGGGCCACAACCCCTGACCTACCTACCAGCCACCCACGACCATTGAGCACAGGCGCCATTACATACTCAGGCAACGAACTAAGAAAGTTCAACACACTAGGCGCACTGTCCCATGCGTCATGTGCACTACTGGGACCCATGAATACTATGGGGCCAGTTAGCTGTCTGAACTGCCACTGGGTGAGTGACCCCTGGCACTGCCCCACTCATTCCACTACATCTGGCATGGTCTTAAGATGTATCCATCTAAACGTAAGGTCCCTCCCCAAACATGCCATTGAAATCTGGGACATTTTGCTAAATGATCAACCAGACCTTGCCTTTATCACGGAGACGTGGCTTGACATTCGTAGTACCCCAGACATCGCTATGGCCCTCCCAGACAACTATAAAATTCTCAATTTGAATAGAGAAAAAAAAAGGGAGGAGGGGTAGCACTGCTATTTAAAGACTCCCTTTCTTGTAGACAGGAGGCGATGACCCAGGCCAGCAGCCATGAAGCCATGGCATTCTCAGTATCCATCAACACCACCATCCTATTCAGTGGTGCTATCATCTATAACCCACCGGGCTGCACCTCTGATTTTAATGCTCAATTTCTGGCACAAGTTATGCCAATCTGCCTTCATAGCAAAAATATACTGCTCCTAGGGGACTTCAATATTCATTACGACAATAGCGATAACCCCCTCACCAAACAGCTAACTGAGAACATGGAGATCCTGCAGCTGTCCCAGAGAATTAATCAACCAACTCATAGGGCCGGGCACACCCTTGACTTGCTGTTCTCCAATATTAACCCTATCTCCATTACAGAGATAAAACCATTACTGTGGACGGATCACTTTATGGTCGAGTTTAATATTCACCTACCTGCCAAAAACTTCAGGCCCTCCCATCAAGTAGCAACCCACAGGAGAAGTTTTACTAATTTTAAGGTTGAAACTTTTCAGCAACACTTTGTCCATTCCCCTACAGAAAAAATAAGTGTTGACGTAGCATCAGACAGTCTTCAGAACCACATCGCAATGGCTCTTGAGCACTGCTCACAGCTTCGCCACGATGCCAAACCCAGACGCACTATGTCGGAATACTGGTATGGGCAAGAACTAAAAACGCTAAAAAGGAAGTGCACAATGCTCGAACACAAATGGAGGTTAACAAAAACTCAAGAGACTAGGATGATGTACAAGAGAGAACTTTCACAATACACCAAAGCCATTAGGAAGGCAAAAAAGGACTATTTTTCTCGTAGAATTATAGAAAACAAAGAATCCTCAAAAGAGCTTTTTAAAATAGTTAAAGAACTATGCAGTCCGACCAGTCTCGCATCGAATCTGACTCCCTCTCAAGCAGGATGTGACAAAATGAATATTTTTTTCTGCGATAAAATAGATAAGATCTACTCATCCTTTCCTAACCCCAAATCGGGCAGTTCATTGGACCACAAGCCTTCCACCCCTCAAGCTTGCTGTTCTAGCTTTGGCCCATTCTCCGAAGAGGAAGTGGGCAAAGCTATGCTTGAAATCAAATCTGGCTCCCCCCTGGACCCATGCCCCCACCATATTTTTCGGCAACTCACCCCACTAATCTGTCCTGCAGTGACTCAAGTATTGAATCACTCGTTAGAAGCAGCAGAATTCCCAACCAGTTGGAAGAACGCCACAGTCACCCCCCTTCTAAAAAAAGCAGGTTTAGATACCAACAACCCGGCCAACTACAGACCCATATCCCAACTTCCCTATCTGTCTAAAGTCCTAGAGAAACTGGTCAACAGACAATTGACCAGTTTTCTCGAAACAAACAACCTGCTTGACATCTCACAAACGGGTTTCAGGGCCAATAACAGCACGGAAACAACACTCCTGGCCGTGCTGGATAACATCAGAATGCATGTAGATCAGGGCAAAACAGTTGCCCTGATACTGCTTGATCTCTCTGCGGCATTCAACACCGTCCCACACAACCTGCTCTTGGAAATCCTAGCATCAAGGGGCATTAGGGACAAAGCACTGGGATGGCTGCGGTCCTTCCTATCGGACAGAACGCAATCAGTGCACATGGGCAAGTTCTCATCCCCACGCCGAAACATCAAATACGGGGTCCCACAGGGGGCCTCACTAAGCCCAACATTATTCAACGTTTTTGTGTCTTCCCTTGCTGGAATAGGCAGAAAATGGGGTGTCGAAATCTGTTCTTACGCCAACGACACCCAACTAACTGTAATCTTGGATGAGGGGGACAACCCCAAAGACAGGTTACTCAACTGTCTTTCGGAACTAGCAGAATGGATGCACAAGCACTGCCTTAAACTAAACGCAGAGAAATCGGAGATTCTGCTGTTTGGAGGTCACACTCAACTGTGGAACAACAGCTGGTGGCCAGAAGCCCTGGGGACTCCTCCGGCCCCGACACCAACAGCAAGGAATCTCGGAATAACAATTGACACCTCACTATCCATGAAAACCCACGTAGCTGCTATTTGCGGTAAAGGCTTTGCTATATTAAAAATACTCAAAAGAGTATTTTCCTGGATCCCCATAGAGTGTAGAAAGATCCTAGTCCAGTCTCTCCTGATGAGTAGGCTGGATGTATGACGTTACAACGCATACTTTTACTCCGCGTACCATTACAACGCGGTATTTACAACGAATACCGTTACAACGCATAGCGCTTTGGGGTGCTGGATAGTGGTAAGTATAATTTACTATTCTAACTCCAGTCCCCGTGGACCCTAGGGAAGGTGTTGGATAGTAAATTAAACTTACCTCTTATCCTAGAGCGCCCCCCAGCGCAATGCGTTGTAATGTCATGCGTTGTAATGCCCGCGTTGTAATGGTAGTGCGGAGTAAAAGTTGCGTCGTAACGGGTGTATACCGAGTAGGCTGGACTATGGAAACTCCCTGTTCTTAGGCATGGCTGATTACCTCTTCACCAAGCTCCAAATGGTGCAGAACGCAGCGGCCAAAGCTATTTGTATGAAAAGACAATTTGACTCAGCCAAGAGCTGCCTACATGACCTCCACTGGTTGCCGATGAAGCAAAGAGCAACTTTTAAAATGATGTGTATAACACACAGAGCACTGTATAAGACAGGTCCACTTATTCTCAGAAACAGGATCCAGTTCTACGCTCCCACCCGGAACCTCCGCTCTCAACACTCGGCACTTGCCAGAACCCCTCGGGTAAAGAGAGCCAGGATGGGTGAGCGAGCTTTCTCCCACATTGCTGCTTCCAAGTGGACCGAACTACCTGTGGCCCTCCGACTTACTGAAGGCCACCTGGCATTTAGGAAACATCTGAAAAATGTCCTCTTTCCCCATCCAGATTAATCCAACTTGACCCTGGCCAACTGCTTCACGCACTTTAGTAATTACAGTGCCGTGATATCCTACTCGGATGATTGTTAGCGCTTTATAAGTAAATAAATAAATTATATTGACAGATAATGGTGTGCAACTTATTTCATAAGAGATGGAGGAGTTTTCATCCTCTATGGGTTTTTTCACAAAACCTGTGCTCTTTATCATCCTGAATCTAATGGGATAGTTGAAAGATTCAATAGGGTGCTTAAAGAAACCATTGCAATGGCCAAATTGAACTCTTTGGACTAGAAGGAAGAAGTTCTGAGAAAAGTGGAGGAATACAGTTTAACGTCTCGTAGCACTAAAGGGAAAACCCCCTTTCAACTATTTCGTGATAGGATTCCGAACAGGTGTCTTGAGCCTTCTTGGATGAACAAGTATGAGGTATCTAGAGGAAAAGGTAGTGATGAGTATGAGGTGCAAAAAAGAGAGGAATCTAAAGCAGCTGACAGGAAGGTGAATTTTGATAAGAGAAAGGTGGTAAAGAAAACTGAGGTTAAAGTGAGAGATTGGGCAATGGTGAAAGGTCCTGGTCTGTATGGAAATCCGTGTACGTTTCTAAAACCTTTGTAAGTAATTAAAGTTTTTTGTAATGCTGTAATAACGCAAGATCATTGTATTTGGAATCTCAACAGGGTTGCCATGTTTAGAAGAAAGTCTGTGAACGACTCTTGTGTAAGTTCAAGAAGTGAATCTACCTCCCCTGACTATTTTAGATCTGGGATTGATGGGGAGCAAAGGAGCTTGGACAACACCAGATGGTCCAGCAGGAATGTAAAACGCCCTGCTTATCTTGAAGATTATGCATAGGTCGGTTAGCGTTTTCTTGGATTTACGTCTTCAGCTTCCATGTTCATTGCAAATAGTTTTATGAAGGAAGGGAGGTGAGTGGTATTCTGGTAAAATGCCACTATTCTTGGTATGTTAGTAGTATTCCCACGTTCATTTATCTTATTGATGTAATGTATTCCCAAGTCCCTGGAATGTTATACATGTCATTGGAATGTTTGTAAGTCATAGTCTCAGGACTAGCCTGTGTCATATTGTGTCAGTTGGTGCCAGTTGCTGTACCTGTTGGATGGGATCTTTTTTATTGATGAAGAAATAACTTATTTCACCTACTGCAAACTGGTTCTCCTTACATCAAGAATTTCACACTCTCCTTTCCCTTCTTCCTGACACACTCATACATTCAGGTCTCACTCTCATTCCAGCCTGACTGTCCACCAGCACTCTCAGGGGCAGATTTACCTTTCCTGGCGCATCCCTGCAAATCAGCCGGGATGTTCCAGGAAAGAAGCGTCACTCACGTTTACCCTTGCGGCACCACAGATGTGCTGCATTTACAATGCAGTGCATCATGGCGCAAGGATAAACAGATGCGTGTCGCATTTGTCAGCGTAATTTTGGCATTGTGCTGGAGTTCAATCGCGGGCGTGACGCAACGCCAGCACTGTTCCAACCCTGCCTATGTCCAACATGCTGGAGTTGCGTCATGGGCGCGACGCAACTCCTGCACTGTTCCAACCCTGCCTATGTCCAACATGGTGCATCAAGCCTTACGCCTGCTTCAATACGCCTGCTTCAAGCAGGCGCAAGGTTTTGACGTAGCGGGGTCAGAAAAGTGACTGAGTGAAATCTTGTAGATTTCACTCAGCCACTTTTGCGAGGCGTTCCTGCACCAGAACGCCCCCCCGCTCCAGAACTCCCACATGAAACCTGACGCAGGTTTCATATGGCGCAGGGCTTTACAACGTGATGCAGCTCCCTAGATGCGTCACATTGTAAATACTCCGCAGCATGGCGCTGGCTTTATGCAGCCGTTGCATCACAGAAGAGACGCAAAGGCGGCGCAAAAGTGGCGTACAGGGCTTGTAAAACTGCCCCTAATTCTTTCTGTATCCTTCTCTTAAGTTTACGTCATCCCCTTGTGTTTTGGTCATGTCTTTTCACTTGAGTGTCTCTTGTCTCTTGGCCCTCTCTGAACAGTCACTCCCAAGCCTTTTGCCTTTTTCCCTAGTGGTTTGCTGAATTTGTTTATGTCGGCCTCAAAACTCTGTGCACTTTACATCTGTTAACCAGTGCTAAAGTGCTTGTACTCACTACCTAAACACAGTAAAATTGGCTTATACTCATTTGGCATATTTAATTCACTTGTAAGCTGCTAGTAAAGTGGTACTACATTTACCCAGGCCCTTTAACTTACATTTTAGCAGTGGGCTGCAGCACTTTTTGTGCAACCGAAAAAAATAGATGTTTAAGCATGTCTCAGGTCTACCATTGCAGCCTGTATGCAGTTTTAAACTGCCAGTTTGGCTTTACCAAGCCCAAAACTCCCTTTTTATTACATATTATTACAGATTATTTTTTCATTGTCTGCAGGAAAAAACTCAGAGCCTTCTGATCTTCGGGCTGGGCTGACCAAAGTTGCATCTTGGATGCATGCCAATTTTCTCAAGCTGTATGGTGAAAAAACAGAGGTTTTGGTACTGGGGAAAGACAAAGAGCTCTGGGGTCCTCAACATTGGCCCACGGAAATGGGTGCAGTACCGCAGCCGTCTCACCATGTTCGCAACCTTGGCTTTATTATTGACGACTCATTATCTATGCATCATCAAGCCACGAAGGTTGCTGCAACATGTTTCACCATTCTAAAGTGGCTGAGAAAAATTGTGTGGATGCTCCCTGACCCAACTCAGAGAACCGTAGTCCAGGCTCCTATTACTTCTAGACTGGACTACGGTAACATCCTCTATCTTGGAGCTAATAAAGATGTTATTTGAAAGCTTCAGAGAGTACACAATTCAGCTACCAGCTTGCTCTGTCGAACCCCGAGAACTTCTTCTATTTCCGCTTCCCTGAGAGATCTTCACTGGTTGAGAATTTAGAATCCGATTAAGTTCAAAGCTCTGAATTATATGTTCAGAATTAAGTACGGCATTGGCTCCTATGTATGTGCAAAATCTGGCCAATCTCCATTTACCTACCCGTACTCTTAGATCCACCACTCAGGCTAAATTCCAGGTGCCAAGGATTAGACTATCCCGCATGGGTGGTCGTTCTTTTTCTTATTTGGTCCCTGTTTTATCGAATACTCTTCGCTGTCACGTTGAACTCAGATGAACGTCACACTCTTTCGTAAACCCCACAAAACCTGGCTCTTTAATCAGTAAGTTCCATTCCCCTATTTTGTTGTTGTTTTCCGCCTGCCACCGGGAAACCCCTTTGGGTAGCTGTTGCACCTAGATATAAATTTAAATAAATAAAATAAAATAAATATAGATTTCCCTTAAGGTAGGCCCTAGACAGCCCATAGGGCAGGATGCATTGTATTTAAAAGGTTAGACATGTTCTTTTAAGTTTTACATGTCCTGGGGCCGTATTAAAGAGAGTGACCCAGGGATGCAACAGGCGTTTGTGCTGGCTTTGGGTGCCCCCAGGCACTTTGGATTTACAGAAGGAGCTGCAGCCGCTTGTACAGCCCCATCAGTAATACCGATAGCGCTGGCACACATAAAGCGCTAGCGCTAACTTCACGTGGCGTTCCCTCATTTGCTTGGGGGCGTGCTCCATGCCAATGAGGGAATTATTTTGCCTCTGCACCCACATACTATTACAGATGCAGGAGCAGAGGTAAATAAGCTGTCAGGAGGCGCACTAACAGTGCACCACCTAAAGGGTAGTGCACTATCAGTGCACCCCCTGAGAGCATCCCTCTGTATGGGGTAAAGGGGGTCCTAAGGACCACCCAGACATCCCCTTGCAGGTGGGTGCAGTCATTGACTGCACCTGCCTGCAAGGGGATCTCTAAATCCCTCTTAAAAGTGCAGGCAGGTTGATGCCTGCATAGTGAAACACAGGCAGCTGCTTCAAAGCCGCTCTGTATTTCAATTGAATGCGCTGCCCCAATGGCAACACAAGTTTGTAGCTGCCCCTTGGGGCAGCGCCTTCTATGTAATAGGGTGTACTTTCTCTGCTTGCGCCCAGCATACCTATTTTAAGGTGTGCCAGGCGCAAACAAGGAAAGTGCTCCTTAAAACATAATATGGCTCCTGGTAGTGAAAAACTCACTCCCTCTACCATAGGATGACATTGGGTTACCTTATTACATTTAATAAGTTATAACTAGGGCTCCCTGTTTTCCATTTTTACAGATAAATACAGACAGAAAACTATTTATTTTCAGGTCTGAATTTATTTCTAAATGTCGGTAAAAATGGAAATTGAGTTGTTTTTTGAGCGATTCTAAATGCTGTCATTAATTACTACCAGGTCAATATCTCTGTCGATCAAAAGGTAAGGGGGTTAAAAAAATAAAGAAAATTTAGTAAAGAGCCTTACACAGCATACTCTGTGAGACTGCCGGGTGCACTTACTTTGAATCACACCGCTAAACCTATATCGTTTGTGTTCTTGTCCTTTGTGTTTTAAATTGTAGAAACTAGAAGTTTTTAACCAGGAGTTTTAAACGAGTTTTAACTAACTGTTTTATGCAAAATCCTGTTCCTTTGCACTTACCTTACTTGATCGCCTGCCCCAGTCCATCGCGGCAGAAGTGCCGATTGTGTGGAGGGAATGGCTAGTAGGGTCAAGGACTACCGCTAAGCACTTCAGGTTGAGGAGAGGGCGGAGGAACTTTCCATGCCCCTCCCTATATCATACCGATGTGCCAGTGCCCGCGCAGCGAGACTCTGGTGAGAGTGCCGGGAACGCTTACTTTGTATCACACCGCTAAACCTATATCTTTTGTGTTCTAGTCCTTTGTGTTTTAAGTTGTAGAAACTGGAAATTGTAGAAACTAGAAGTTTTTAACCAGGAGTTTTAAACAAGAAGTTTTAACTAACTGTTTTACGCAAAATCCTGTTCCTTTTTATTTACCTTAGCTGATCGCCTGCCCGGTCCATCGCGGCGGAAGTGCCGATTGTGTGGAGGGCGTGGCTAGTAGTGTCACGTACTACTGCTAAGCACTTCAATTTGAGGAGAAGGCAGAGTAACTTCCTGCGCGCCTCCCTATATCATACTGATACCGCTGGCGTGCCGCTGGCGTGCCGCTGGCGTGTCTAAGGCAAGCCACAGCCTCCACTCAAATCTACTCAAGAGGCACACTCCTAGCACTTTCAGGTCAGGATTCAAGCGATAAAACACACTGTATCAAAACTCACCCTGGGCATACGGAAGGTCCTTTTTCATGCCTGAATTGTTAGTGATGCAGTTTAATACAGTCAGAGCAGCCATCCAGAGAGGAGGGCGATCTGTACAAACTTAGCTACATCCATTTTAATGCTTGCTCTGTACCCAAACTTTCCCTTGTTATCTGGGATACCATAAACGAAACGTGCCCTGATTTGGTTTTCATAACGGAAGCATGGCTGGATGAAAGGAACTCCCCTGATATTGCCACCGCCCTACCTACAGACTACAACATTTTAAAATAAGATAGGCAGGGACGGAAAGGAGGGGGACTGGCCATTCTATTTAAAGATCACCTCACCTGCCTTCATGTTGCAGTGGCATGAGAAGGGAAGCACAAGGTACTATCATTTCAGGTGGCCAGACAGGGCCACGTATTACTCGGCGGAGCCGTAATTTACAACCCCCCTGGGCACCAATCTGAACTTAGCCCCCACTTACTAACTCAACTATTTCCCCCCTGCCTGAAATATAAATATTACTTAGTCATAGGAAATTTCAATATCCACTTTGAGAAAGCCAACAACTCTTCAGCCTTGCACCTGGAGAATAACATGCAGATTCTTCAACTAAAGCAGTGTGTCACAGGGCCCACACACATTGCAGGCCATACTCTGAATTTACTATTTTCAAACTTCAAATCAATTTCTCTACAGGAGATTAAACCCCTCTACTGGACAGATCACTCACTTATATCTTTTGTACTTAAGCTACCAGCAAATTCAACTTAGCACTTGAGACACTCACAGGGGATAAGGAGAGCATGTAGGCTGGTATCTGAAGATACCTTTCAGACCCATTTTCCACCCAGGAATCCAGAGGCCTTAAGTATCCTCCAGGCCAATAGGGAAACAACGAATCGCGAAAAATAAATTACCATCACTTTAGATTTGTATGCACCTAAGCTGCCATTAAAGGAGCCAAACAAATCTCAACCAGAAAAGTGGTATAACCATGAACTGAAGGCACTTAAAAGAAGTGCAAAAATTCACAAACAGATAGACAGAGTTGACGAATTATAATAATGCCATTAGGAAGGCTAAGAAGACCTATTTTGCCAGAAGAATTAATGAGAATTGTAACTCCACTAGGAGTTGTACAAAATAGTAAGGAAGCTATGCAACCCAGAGAGCCTATCCCAAACCTTGCCGCCCTCAGAGGAATTCTGCGAAGAAATCAGTGAGTTTTTCTCAGACAAAATCAGTAAAATATACTCCACATTTAACACCAACACCCCACTGCTAGCAATCAACTGTGAAACTCCAACCCCTCTCCCCGATGCATCTGCCTGCATGGGCAGCTTTTCCCCATTTAGAGAGGAAGAAGTTGCTAAAACAATGGGGGAAGTTAAATCGGGGTCTCCCCTTGATCCCTGTCAACATTTTGTTTTTACTCTGATCACATCTATAATCTGCCCATACGTCACCCAGCTATTTAATAACTTGCTGGATAGTGCAGTATTTCCAGAAACATGGAAACAGGCCGTAGTGAACCCCTTCTGAAGAAATCAGGAACAGATGTGTGCAATCCTGCAAACTACCGACCTATTTCCCAACTCCCGTACCTTTCCAAAGTCATGGAAAAACTGGTTAATAGACAGCTGTCGAACTATCTTGAGTCAAATGACCTACTGGATCCCTCCCAAACTGGCTTCAGAGCCACTTACAGCACGGAAGCAACTCTCCTAATCGTGCCAGACAACATAAGATCCTTGGTTGACCAAGGTAAAGCCGTCTTCCTGATTTTATTAGATCTATCGGCAGTGTTTGACACTGTCTCACACAATCGCCTATTGGAGATTCTTCATGGAAAAAGAATTCATGCTAAAGCCCTTCAATGGCTGAGCTCTTTCCTAAACAACAGAACACAGAGCGTACAAATGGGGGAGTTTTCATCTAAACCAAAACACATCAGCTATGGTGTTCCACAGGGGGAATCCCTGAGCCCCACACTCTTTAATGTCTATGTGTCATTTCTGGCAGAAATCTGTTAGAATTGGGGCTTTGGTATTTGCTCCTATGCAGATGATACCCAACTGCTGATAACCATTGATGAACGGCATGAGAATTAAAACTGAATAACTGTCTCTCGGAGATGGCAACCTGGGTTGCAGAACACCACCTTAAATTAAATGCAGGGAAAATTGAAATTCTACTTTTGGGAGGAGCTAAACTTGTCTGGAATACCACTTGGTGGTCCCAGACATTGGTTGAGGCCCCAGCTCCAAAGCAATGCACAAAGAATCTGTCCCCTATCCATGCAGGACCATGTGCGGGTTCTATGTGGATGAAGCTTTCCGATGCTGAAGCTCTTAAAAAGGCTATTTCCTTGGATCCCACAAGATTGTAGGAGAACTGTCACGCAAGCATTACTTACCAGTAGATAAGATTATGGTAATGCAATGTTCGTTGGCATGGCAAACTACCTTTTCACACGCCTACAAGTGGTGCCAAATGCCGCCGCCAAACTGGTTTGTAACAAAGACAGACTCAGCTCAGCGTCTGAGTGCCTGAAACTACTTCATTAGCTGCCAATGTGCCAAAAAGCAGAAATTAAGCTGCTCAGCTACACACACAAGGCTCTGCAACAACGAGGGCCTCTTATCCTACAGAATAAAGTTGAATTTGCCTAAGATCACGGTCCCTAGCTCAATCCAGAACAAAACGCATTAAGAAAGCAAGGGCAGGGGGTCGTAGCTTTTCATACTTGGCAGCAAGGCATTGGAATGATCTACCACAAGGCCCCCGCCTTACTGAGGACTATCTTGTCTTCAGGAAAAAACTCAAGAACCACCTGTCCTCTAAAACCTAATACTGGCCAAACTCATTAACCGCTCAGTCATCTACCATGAGTCTTAGCACAGCACTGTGATATCCTTCTGGATGAATGTTGAGCTTTACAAATAAATATACAAATATTATACAAATATACAGCAAAGGATATGCACAACCTCGATATTAAAATGTGCATGTTTTCTTATAAGATCATATTTTATCATCTGAGTGTGTTTATATCCCTGAAACCCGTCACTCATTCAGGCATGAGTGCATATTTATCAGTCAAATAAATGTAGAAAAATACTCATTTCAGATTCATTTTTTCACAAACCCAACATAAATATGGATAAATACAGATACAATTAGCAAAAACGAACTATTGATAAATACAGATGGAAATGTCCAAAAAAATACCATAAAACTGGGAGCACTAGTAGTAATATTTATTTGGGAGCAGATACAAATATCATGAATGGTGTCTAGGGAATTATAATTTAAAATTCTCTTTAATGGTAAATTTGTAAATTCTGTAATTCTGAAAATGACACTTTTAGAAAATTGGGATTTTCATGTCCTAACCATTCGGTGCTTGCTGCAGCTATTTCCTGGGTCACATGACTAGGTGAAGTTGGAATTTGGCTTTTGGGTATTCCTCTCAGTCAGTCACACAATAAAGAGACTGGATGATGGCAGGATGGGCCATCCAAGACATGATGGGTGGCCGAGCTCTGCACAGCCTCAATTCCATTTCATTGACACTGCTTCAGCTCACACATAAGAACTTCACTCTAGCCTATTGTGCCTACAAACAGACTGGGGCCAGGGCAGGGAGGCAGGAAATTCTATACACTTGAGTAGAGGGAAAACTCCAGTAGTTTCTTCCACTTCAAAGGGGGCACTTCTGGACCAGTAGAATGACTCTCAGAGGACTGCCCTGCTGCTTGTGGCTCGTTGTGTACTCTAAAGGACTATCCTGCTCCCTCAAGCCTGCCCTGTGCCCTCAGAGGACTGCTTTGTTGCTTGAGTCCTGTTTTCCAGCTTGAACCCAAGACTTCCAGAAAGGCTGCAAATGCTAGTTGGCTGATCTCCTAAGGGTTAGAAAAGACTTCAACCATCTTCAACCAGCACCTGGCGTTGGCCTGAGTGAGTCCTACCCTCCAAGTGGTGGTCTCTCAGTCCTGAACCCTTAGAAGTAGTGCTAAAGGTGCCCAGATAGCCCAAATCCAAAACTTGGAACTTAGAAAATCTTCTGCCAAAAAATGCTCTGAGAACCGAGAGGATACCGGGGCCTACATGCTCCGCCCAAGGAGCATCACTGGCCAGCCTTAATTTTTCGGCAGCTCCAGCTACATTCTTTTCCTCAACAGCAAATCCTGTTCAGGGACACCTTGCAAAAGGTGTATCTGGCCTTGTGTAGCCCTCATCAGCTACAACCTGCAGCTTTGTCCCGGTAAAGGTTTTGGACTTACAAAGAAAGACACCTCGGGCCTGATTTATATCTTGGCTGGACACCCATCATCCCTTTGTGGCATTGTTTACAAGTGCTCAATCCAGCCAACAGACTCTCCCCAACCCTATTTAGATGTGGGTGGGCTGATCCTCTGTCCGGGTTGACAGAGTGTTTACCGTTGCATAAGCAGCTCACCTCCTTCAACGTGTTGGACTCCTCTGATGGCTACATTACTCTGTCACCATCAGTACTTTATATGGTTTTAATGCCAACACAGGAGGGGGGATATCCACGCAACCTGGAAGGGTGCTGAAATAATCCCCATGTTTAATAAGGGGAATAAAGGGGACCCCTCAAATTACAGGCCTATTAGCCTTATAGATGTATCCAAGCCTTAGTAAAATGATTTTGTAGCATGTTAACTGTTAGATAGCGGAAAACAGTATACTTTCCCACTTGCGGGCTAGTTTTAGAGCTTCCACAAGCACTTTAGATCAGGTTTAACGATTCCTTATGCTTATTTGGAAGGAAGTCATGATCAAGAGGGGCCACCTGTATGTTGTGTTTGTCGATCTCAAAACAGCATTTGATTCTATAGATCGCACCAGGCTTTGGGCTGCCCTTAGGGACCTTGGGCTTCCTTGTGGCCTGCTCCAACTTTTGGTCCGTTTACATCAAGGTAAATATGCCAAAGTGAGGTGGAACTTGCTGAGTGCTTTTGTTTAAGTATTTATGTTAATCGCAGCTCGTGAAGTGACTGCAATTAACATGGATACTTAAATCAAAGCACACAATCTCCTCCGAAGTCTCGCTTTTCTAAAAGAATAATACAAGTCTGCAAACAAGGCAGATAAGCCTAAAAAACACACGCCGTGTTTTTAAACTTGCTATGTTGTTTTGGTAGTAACGCGAGGCTACGGGACAGATTGAGTGCTTTTGTTTAAGTATCCGTGTTAATTGCAGCTCGTATAGGGGGTGCAATTAACATGGATACTTAAATAAAAGCACTCAATCTGTCCCGCAGTCTTGTGTTACTAAAAGAACAATACAGCGAGGAGAGCAATGTAAATGCAGTGCGAGGGAAGGGTAGCACTGAGGAAGCTTCATGAAGGGCTCTACTTGCAGTGCGACTGCCTCGGGGCAACAAACGGCCAGCAGGAATTAAGGAGAGGGGGTGTGAAGGACGAGAGAAGGACTATTGGTATAGGCAGCTGGTCTGGGTAGAGGAAGCCATAGCTGCCAAGGTTTCGGATTGCTATGTGTGACATGTTCAATATTTCAGTGTAATTATGATTGACATGTCTCCACTCCTTCTGCTGTCCTCCTGCTCCTGTCTGCCAAAATATGCCATTGATAAACACAACACACTAAACACCTCTTTCATTAGATATCATGGCGTGGTGTACCCACGTGCAACTAGCACTATACTAGCTCTATTTTTTTATTAAGGGTCTGCATAAGTGATGTCATTCTACACATTGTAAAGTTGAAGCTATGTGATTTTTTCCACTTCTTCCGAGCTTCCTTTTGCTGCATTTCTTGACTACAAATTAAAGAACGCCGTTGTCCATCCTGTTACTTCTTTGTTTGTGGAAATTTACAGGGTTAAAATATGAACATGAAAACATGCGTCCATAAGAGACTTGCTTGCTCAGTATGTGTTACGAGAGTGAATGGGTGGACTATGCACACGTAGTCCCCTTACATAAACTCTTTTGGATCAAATATTCTTTATGATAAAGGCGCAAATGTTTGAATTTATTGAAATTTGATTGGCTGCTCTATAGTGGCACATTCTAAATTACCTACTTGCTATCTCTTGAAAAAGCCTAAATTAATCATTAAATACTTTGAAAGAAAAAGAAAATTGACAATTGAAAATGGAATGCTCATTTTAGAACTTTGTCATCAAATGCATACAGGGAAAGTGAGTAATGAGCAGAGAGAATAATGTTAGGGGGAGGGTTATGGTGGTAATTGTGATACTGTTGTAACAAATCAAATTTTTATTGGTAGAATAGAAACTGGATACTTTTTCACACTCTATTAAATGACCCCCTCATACTCCTTGCTGGCTGAATCCCAAGAATGCCATCCTATGTTAACTAGGGTATGTGCATGAGAGTATCTTTCCATTTAGGGGCACAGTCTCAACTCCTGCACGAACCTTCAGTAGGCATTTATGGACCTGAACACATTATCTTCCGGATTGTTCGCCACCTTTCAGTGTCCATACTTGCCAATAATATGTAGATTTAGAAAATGAGTCCCAGCCCAACTGGGCACGAATGATTAGTCAAGAGGCACCTAGAGGCATGGTGTGCTATAAGTCTCCAACAAACAGGAGCTTCGAGAACACAGCACAGATGTGACCTGCTATTTATTAAGTATGCAGCTTTATTTCAAAGTACATGACATTTCTCCTGAAGGCTGTATAATATGGCCACCTGCTGAATTACGCAACCAGAGTTGTAATTATGGTTTCCACTCTTGTTGTAGTACCTCCTTTACCTTCCCAAACCCTCTATATGATAGTCATATGGCACACTCTTGTAAATGTATGGTTTCATTTTTTGCGCCTCACTACTTTCAGACTTCACCAGCCGCCACTGATTTTATCATACTGTGGTTCTTCCCTTGAGTTTTAGCAAATTTCAAGAAAGGCATTCCTCTGGTCTTAGCTTCTGAGTGAATTTAATTATCACCCTGAACCCAAAGTGAATAGACTCATATTGTCTTTTGATTACAAAAATACAACAGCTTCGGACTTGTTTTATAGGTATTATTCACTGAATACAGAAGGGGTTGGTTAGATTTTACATTTCTCATATCAAATGAAAAGATATGTATTCTTTCAAAGACATACTGCCAATTTTGTAATTACTGTAAAATCTGCCAGGGAATCCCGAACTTCGATTTGCATGTATGTGTCCATGCTGTTATAAAATAAACAGATCAGTGATAGGCAAATGTTTGATATATAGTTCTAATAGAGTAACAAAACTAGGCATTTAGGAAGATGTGCACATATATTACAGCAGTGAAAAATGCACGTTTGTCTTCCTCAAGTGTCAGTCAAATCACCTGTGAGTTAGCCACCAATTACAGCATTTGCAGGTGCCATTATATCAACGGTACCATGTTTTATATGCAGATTCAACTAAAACAATACATTCATAAGGTCACGGAATACTGCAAAGATATTGAAACTATGGTTGAATGAATTAGCCACAACTGTTGCTGCTGAACACTTTGTTCCCTCTCTACAAATTGGAATTCACAATTAGGCAGTAACTCCAGTAACTGACTAATTGGGAAATTCTGTGTGTGGGGAAGACTATGTATATCAATCAGAATTGAGCATTGTTAACAGGGTGCAGAATATTAATCCACACGCAAATTAACCTGTGTATGCTAACATGATACCTAGCACATAAAAGGGATTAATATCAGTACAAATGAAGCAAAACATTTTTAAATTCTAAAGTGTACTGGAAACAAATCTTTGAATATTATAAAACATATCAATACACTAGGTGATGACTTATGCACACATTATTGTTTATGTGGAGTATTACCCCATTTTGGTATAAAGTTAATGCTCATTTCAATTGAAAATGTTTTGTCTGTAATGGTAATGTGCTACCACATCATGCATACACCACTCCACTGCGCTCTATGCCCTTCCACTCTGACACACCACTCCATTCTACGCCACTTCACTGTACAACATGCTACTCCACGCCAAGGCACTCCACAACATGCCGTGACACTTCATTCCCCTCCACACGACTTACCCCAAAATACTCTGCCCCACTCCAGCCCAATAAATTACAGTCTGATGCACCCAATCTACCCGACCCCCTCGCAATCTACCTAACCCCACTTTACATTGCACGCACATTACTAAGGGTGGGCGTCCGAATCGGCTACGCCCACGGAGTAGGCGTAGTGTTGCCTTCTACGCATTTTGCGTAGACAGCGTAGCCGGCAACACTACGCCCACTCCGTGAGCGTAGCCGAGTCGGCCGCCACCCGCCTCCCTCCCGCCCTCCACTAGATACTTTATTTAAGCATTTGCACGGATAAAAACAACTTAAAAGCACTTACCTTGTCCGGGGCTCGTCCGGGTCTTCATCTTTGAATAGCGTCCTTGCCTGGATACCAATGCGCATGCGCGGGCGGCCGCGCATGCGCATTTCTCGGGAGAAACTCAAATCAGGCACAAAACATTACTTGATAGAAATATTTGAAATGCATCAAAGTAAAAAAAAAAATTCTTGTAAATTGCAGTTTTAGTTTTGTATTTAAAAATATATATGAATAAATGTGTTCAAAAATATATTTTGATGTAACATGTTTTTACTAAACTGAAGATAGAATACTTGTTTATTTATTTTCACAATGATAAAACAAACTAAAAATAACTTACGACATTCTAGAGAAAAATGTATAGTTGTTTCTATCTTTACTATAATGGATTACAAATATATCCAGCCCTATGTATATACGTATGCTGTAGAAGTAATTGAAAACAAAAAAAAACATTTTTGAGGATTTCTTTAACAGCATAAGTAAATACATAGGGTGGGATACATTAATAAGCAACTTAAGTACTGAACATATACAGAATTACTTTTTTATTAAAGTAATTTTACCTATTGTGAAATGCCCCCAAATAACAGGTTTTCAGTTTACACAAATATTGGAACAACATTGCCGTAAATATTACCATAGATTGATTTAGATTTAGATTTTTTAAAATAAAGAACTCTGCATTTTCTTGCCTTGTACACACAATGTACAAAAGGATTTTATATGACATTTTTGTAACATAAGTTTACTATTGAAAACAAGAAATCAGAACCATTCCAAATAAGGAAAACAGTTCCTGGAGAGAACTGAAAATAGTTTTTAAAAATGGTGAAAAATAAATTAGGAGCAATATTAGAAAATTACTAATCTGTGACCAAATGGTTTCTGCAGATGTTCCCTACATACAGGGGATGAATATAAACATGAACCAAAGACTGGCCAAGAATGAGGAGTATCAGCTGGCCACTGTGTTCGGTGGTGAAACATCAGACATCAAACACAGATGGACATTGTTGCATGGAGGGTGATGGAATTGGAACATTGGCCACCACATCATCATATTTATTGGATGCCCCCACAAGCAACTAGTCCTTATGTTGGTAGACTGTACCCGAACTATAACAACCTCATCCTTAACCACCACCCAGAGAAACAACTCCACCCTCCCTCTTGCTCCCCCAGTTGTCCAATCCCAAATCCCTAAAAGGGCAGGGGTTTATTTTCCCATAGGCATCTCACCCAGTGCCATGTCACCCCAGCTGCGTTGAGTGAGGAGGCAACTGACCTATTATGCAGCGTCTCTGCAGGCCCAACAGTGATAGTGAATGAAATCCTGGTGCTAACCTGCCAAATGCCACAAATGTTGCATTTCTGGGTGTCATTCACATTCAATGACTGGTATGCAAAGATTACTTGCCAGAATAGCAGCCTCCTCACTCACCCCAGCTTCCCAACCCGCCCAACCTTCTTCCCCAACTCAGGTCCCTTCCGGAACCCAAATCCAAACTCCCACCCCAATCCAATGCACACTCACCTCTTTGCAGCCACCCACTCCAACAGACACAAGCAGTACAACCACACACACACACATAAACAGAAACACTCAAAGAAATGGAAACAAACAGCATACACATACTTTTGAAACTACACCCAGAAGCACCACACACACAACACCCACAACCACCATAACGACAACAACACCCACAACTGCCACCACACACACCACAACCAGCACCCACAAGCACCACAACCACCACCACACTCTCAACCATGACCACAACCACACCCACACTCACACACACAACCATCACAACATACACAGCCACCATCACATTCACAACTACATTCACCATACCAACAAACCACTGTGGCCGCCACAACCATCACCACAACCACCACCATACCCACAACCACACCTTCAAGCACCACAGTCACACCAACATAACAACACACTCATAAAAACCAACATACTCGCACAAAAGCACACCTACACACAAAGCAATGTCAACCAAAAGCATACGCATACACTCACCAGAATATTAAACACCAGAAAAAAGACACACAGCCAAACATACATAACAAACAATAGACTCACATGCAACTGCCAAACATACAGACGCAAGTACGCTATCTACTCTAGCTCCCACTACCACCAAAAGTAAGTCCTCTACCACTCCTTCTAGTAGAAGTAGACAATGGAAATGTTACATAAATGAATAGAAAATATGATTTTAAATAAATTATTTAAAAAAAATGTTTTACCTTGTCTAGTGCAATTACTGAATTTTGTTAAATGTAAATTATTCAAAACATGTGTAATGTATATGTTTATAATTTGATAGTTTACGAAAAAATAGTTAAACACATCTATATGAACACATTATGAAATTGATTATTGTCACATCTTGTGTAAGTGTCCATTATCATGATGGAAGCTTGCAACATATTTGAAGAAAAGAATAGTTTATACAGGTGAGTTTTTCAAAATGTCTTAAATGACAACATTACACACATATGATTTACACATTAGAGAAAATAGCTTGTAAGAGAAATTAAAACATGCATGAGTCCAAAACAAATGTAAACAGACAAGTCAAAAGAAAACAAATGAAAAAGAATCTTGCCTTTAATTCCAGCGACAATGGGGTTGATAATCTTCTTGGTCAAGTAGCAGCAGCAAAGGAAGGACTTGGACGATCGGGTTCATGATGGAACGGGGTGTGGAAAAAAGAAAATAATGTACGTTTCTTCCTTATATCCCTTTGAAACTGCCAACTCAGGTGTGGAGGTTTACCCGCCACAGTTATGTCGACGGGAAGGCACATCGTGATTGGCCCAGCAGAAATATTGGCTGAACTCCCTCCGACAGCCGCTTTTGCCTATGATGATGCATATATCGTCCATGGACCCACCAGCTTCTAAATTGAGCAGGCAGTCTGCCTAGTAGACAGATGGACTAATTGACGGAAAAGTGACAGAGGGGCTAAGTCTGAATGTAGAAATCTTCACTGCAACTTTGTCCAGCTGCTATTCGATGAGGATAACTCCACCTTGGACACTGCAAGCTGCCTTGGCCCCTGAACTCTACCTTCTCAGACATATCTTCTTGAAATTTCTTCTAATGCTGAAATTAGGTGGAGACTGGTTTCACTCCACATCTTGCATTTGAACCGTGCTCCATTTCAGTCAGCCATAACGTTTGACTTTGTTCCTGTTGCACGTGACTAGATGTCAGCAGTAGGCACTTTGATCTTTTAACTACTATTTTGCACTTAACATTTTTTAATTCAAAACTCCAGTTCAACTGATTGGATTTTTGTCAATTTGGTGTCAAATCAATTATTAAAATGTACTTTATTTTTCTAAATTAGTGTGGCATTTTTCTTGTGTTGTGTTTTCACTTTCTTACTGTTTACGTGCTGCATAAATACTTTACATACTGCCTCTAAGTTAAGCCTGCAGCCTTTGTGCCAAGCTACCAGAGGGTTATGTGCAAGTCAAATTAATGACTTTTTTGTGGTTTACCCTGAGAGGGATTGCAACTGTTGCTTGAGTAGCATCTCAAACCCCCTCAACCAACAATCCAATTTCTTACACTCATCCCCTGTCTCTAGGCAATGTATTCTGCCCCTTGCTGATTCACTAGTGTCAGTCAATCCACTTTATTTGATTATTTAAAATCATAAAAGTACAAAACACAATATACAGTAAACACTATCATATTAGCAATACATACATATGAGCGATATTAAAAAGAAATAAAAACAACAAAATGATTAATGTAATTCATCAGGATTAAAACATAGTATATCACTTTGAGTAAAATATCCTCGAAATATAAAATAGGAGATTTATACATAGTTTATCATAGGGTATCTTCTTTTCCTAAGACGTAAGGCAGCAACAAGAAAACAGGCAATATTAAAAATGTCCCAGGTATTACTAAGCATTTGAAGGTAAAGCAATTCTGGTCAGACCTGTAAAAAGCCTTTACCCTTCAATAAAGGGACTAAAAACTTCCTGAGAATTTCATTTTAATAACCACAAAACAGCATGAAATGCAATGTATCCTGTGGTGAGTGATTATCACACTTACACGGCGCTACATCTTCTGGTTTACACCACCACGACAAGTTACCCAGCGAGAAGTGAATTAAATTAAAACGGAACCTGATTAGTAGCCAGCGATGAAAAGGCTTTGTCACATTTCTCAGATAAGGCTCAATTAACAAGGAGGATTTTATCAAATGGTGAGCCTCAACCTGGGGTTTCTGTAGCTCCTGCTCTTCACGTTCCATCACCAATATATTCAAATATTAACCCATTTCACATCCTCTTTTTTAATCCCATCAGGAGCATTAAAAAGTTCTGGACGCCCCAGTTTAAAGAACATAAGCTTAACGTAGGACAACCCCGGGATGCTACTGGCTTTATCCAGGTTAACACAATCCCGCAAAATCTGATGATTCAGTGTAATATCTGGATTAAGCCAGGTTTTAAGCCAGCAGGCCAACGGGGCTAGTCTCAAAGAGTCAGACACATAACCCAGCCCCAGTTCCTGATGGATAGCAAAGGTTGGGGTTGATTGAAGTACAGACAGGAGGGCACGAAAAAATCTGTTTTCTGCTATCTGCACCCCTTCCTGCTGTTTATAGCCCCAAATAGATGAGCCACACATAGCAATAGCCAAGCATTTGGATCTATAGATATTAAGCATGGCCTCTAATGGCCTAGCCCCCAAATGCTGTGGAAACCCTAATAGATCTGAAGTAGATCTGACTACTGCATTTTTTGTAACTTACTGTTGGGGGACCCAAGAGCATCGTTCATCAAACAATACCCCCAAATAAGTAAAGGAGGTCACCCTGGTCACCTCTGCTCCATTACAAAAAAGGATTTAACTTTTCTATTTCCTCATCCCATTGTCATAACATGTGATTTTGAGATGTTCACTATCAGGTCCAGGGACTGCATATAGGCCCCAAAGGCATCCAAGAGCTTCTGAAGGCCTACAGCAGTACGGGCTAGAAACACTGCGTCGTCCGCGTATAGAAGAACCAGAATAGTTCTTTCTCCTACATGCAGAATGTCCAGGGTTGCCACAGCTAAAGATTTATCTAGCGCATTAATATAAAGGGTAAAAAGTAGTGGCACTAATATACCCTCCTGACGGACGCCCCTGCCCGATTTAAAGTGCCTTGTACATTTGCCTTCCTGAGTAACCCTAACTGATGCCGAAAGATCCCGGTGTAGATCTGCCAATAAGTAAACTAGGCAAGAATCAATGTCCATGTCAAGCAAAATAGTCCACAGCTTTGATCTGTTAACCAGATCAAACGCTGAGGAGAGGTCCATAAAAGCCATCTGTAGTGAACCTTTTTTAGCCATAGTATATTTGCCTATTAATAAATATAGATTAAGGCACTGGTCCATGGTGCTTCTGCCTGGTCTAAAGCCATATTGTAGGTTGGATAAAACTTCATTGTCATTCACCCAGTCCCTGACTTTAGCTATGATCACTTTGCCTAGTATTTTGACAACGGAATCAATCAAGGATATTGCTCTATAGCACCGTGGGTCCCCTCTCTGACCCTTTTTAAAAACTGGTATAATTGTTGACAGGGACCAAGTTGCAGGAAACCCCTGAGCACCTGATGCATTAAAAATGTTTGTTAATATCTATGCCCAAAATTTAGGGTGACATTTATACAAATCTGCAGGGACACAGTCGGGACCAGGTTCTTTATTATCGCCCTTTTATTGTCCTCCTGCTTAAAAACAAACGAAGATGAAGCCCTCTGGGATACTGAGTTAAGGCAAGGGTCCAAAACCACATTAGAACCATAAATTACCTCAAAATGAGAAAGCCACTGTGCCTCTGTGATGTTACTTTCCAGGGCATCATTTTCTAGGCCAATAAAAAAGGGAGTATTAACAATAGCCCAGAATCTCGAGCTATACTTTAAGACTTCAACCAATAAAAGTGCGTTCCAAGCCTCTTCTTTAATCTCATTTTTCCGTATGTGGACCGCTGACTTACATTGCTTCCTATAGCTGGCTATCTGTTCCCTATCTCGAGGTGTATTTTTCAGGGCCTGAAGTAGGTTACAGTGGGCCTGTGAACAGAGGTCAGATGCTATCTGGCCACTAATACCTTGAAAGGCTCTAAGATCCTCAACCCTTGGAGTGGTATGATCAGCACATTTTTCAATTATTTTGTTGGCCTTCGTACAGAGATCCGTAAAAAAGGAATCGGGAATTACATTGGACCATTTAAGCATCAGACCCTGTTCACTTACTGCCACAGAGTTAGCAACCATTTGCTTTCCCGCTGATCCGAGAAGACCACAACCTTTATCTAACTCAAAAATTACAGGATTGTGATCATTAAAGGGGGACAACCTAGCGTTATAGAACACTACCTTAGCTAGCATCCAGCGGGCCACAAATATAAATTCAATAATGGTGTCCCTATCCTTCGCTTTAAAAGTAGGAAGCCGTCAGTTTGATCATTAAAACTAGGTTCGAAGAGATCAGCTCCAGCCAGGAGGTCCTCCAAGGCCTCCCCCTGATGCGTGTGCTCAAAGTGGGGAGTCACTGAATGAGCATGCCCTAAAGGATCATTAACATAACAATTCAAATCACACAAATGAATGTTAAAATCTCCCATAAGTACAATATGATAAAAAGTGGAGCCCGCCTCCAAACTCTTTGGTGACACTTGTAGCCTTAAAGAAAAAAGGAACACTAGACCCCCCTTTGCTCTACCTGCCGGGGCAGGGCATGCGGGTAAGCAGTAAAATATAAACTCATCCAACCAGAAATTATACCCCGTCCACATCTCCTGGAGAGCGATTATATCATATTGTTTTATAAAGTTCAACCAGCTTGGATTGTCTCTTTTGGTTCTGAGACCCGCAATGTTCCAGCTGATAATTTTACATTTAGGGAGAATTTCTACCTCTATGACCCGATTGTTATAGCTGGATACAGGCAAATGATCATCCGGTGCCTCAAGTCAATCGTTCACATCCAACTGGGACAGTGCGAAAAATCTATTTGTTAGAGCTAAGCCGCCTCCTTCGAGCCCTAATGGCGAGGATAGCAATTGTGGGGCTGTCACTTCTCTCCAACAGGGCCTTTGTGGACGAGGCTCAGGGACTTTATTACCAGAGGGGCGATTAAAGGTCTAGTATGTCCTCTACGAGTGAGTCTCAATGTAAGGTCTATCAGGTACTGTTGGTCGCCTAGCTGGGGGATAGAAAAAACCCAGCGGCAAAGTCCTAATACCCCCTTTCTCTAGGTCAGAAGCATCCCAGAGCAGTCTGTCGACTATGTCCCATTTATTAAAATTAACAATAATGCAATCGCTGCCGACCTGTTTAGGACAGTTACCAACCCACCTTACCCATCTAGCCATTATGATGTTAGATGAAATCTCAGGGTTACCAGTGCATTGTTGGTCACACCAATTTTTGGTTTTTCATATCAGAGCCGGAGTGGGTTCATTATCATGGGCTCCAAGTGGGGGTACCTCTACTAGAACAGCTACCAAAGGGGAAGCTTCTGGGGGGGATAAAGTCTACAATGGTTTGGTCTTAAATTCCTCTCTTGTAGGGCTGGAAACCCACTAGTCGCCACAGGTATGCCACTAGTGGTTCAGGCACTGTGAGGCTGGTGTGGGCAGGCCGATAAAGGGTGAATTAAAAGGCAATGGTCTTATGTTCCATTATTCCTGGTCCCACTACTCCCTCTACTGGTTCTTCTCCACTTTTGCCTCCTGTCATGATATTTGAATGTCTGGCAGTTTGGTGAGGCTATGGTTTGAGTAGCATTGGGTTTTCATTTCCCTCTTCCCACAGATTGTTTGCGGGTGCTTTGTTGTTTCTGCTACCAAAACAAGCAAGCAGACCTCATTCCCAATCTCTGGACTACCCAGCATCCATCTCTAATGGAAATTATATCACTGAATATTCCAAAATCCATTGCTATAGGAAGTTACATCACTGCACTTGATAGCATCAATCTCTGAAAGGCATTGGTTTCCTGACAAAAATCATCTTTAAAAGGAAGAAGCCAGGCACATGGACTTAATATCCTAGCATCCATCTCAAAAGGAAGCTATCTCTGAATTTCCCAGCATCCATTTCTACAGGAAGCAACATTACTATATTTCCAAGCATTCATAATCTATCCAATGTGATATAATTGATTCCATCTGTCATTTCCTGTCACCTTTACTAGTTTAGCCAAATCTTAACCCCTTCGGGGCTGCGCGAATTCTCCCGCTGTGCGGGAGAATTAATAAGTGGGTGGGATTCGGACGGCCCCCGGCCATCCTCAGCACATGCCCACAGTGACGTCGGACAGCCGGGGGCTGCCCTGAGCACCGAAGAGGTTAAGGGAGTCCTACCAACAGACAACTGAAGCTAAGAGTGAACACAGAGAAGGGTTTCACCTGTTTGGACCTGTTGGGTTCAGGAAATACCAAGGGACTGGGCCCTGCTGCAGGTAAACTAACTTAATCATGTGCCTAACAAGCCTCATATTTCCCCACTGATACACAGACCACACAAACACATTCACCCCATTTGCATTTCTAATGCCTATAACCTCCTCCCCATACCACTCACTAGACCACCCACCCCACGACATCATAACACACTCAATTGACGCTAATCAATGTACACTCTGCAGCCATGCACTTCATACCTCATCAACATTGTCATCCAAGACAATCAAGATGCACTCTTCGTCACTCAAAGCTAGTTCACATCGTCCTCTACATGCCCTCATCCCTAATAGTTATAGATTTCAACACATCGACTGCACACTTATAACAGGAGAGAACCTACAGACACAAAGAACATAATATGCCCCACAGTCTTAGCAGCTCTATCAAATCGAAATCGCTTGAGCTCCTCTCATACCACCTCCTCTTTAAATCTCCAAAACAGCCTCCTTTCATCTTATTTACAGATACCCAAGGCCTAGTAAGCACTTCCTAGAACAAATCCCAGGCATCATAGCATCTGCTATCCAACACACCCACCCAATATTCCTCAGGGACTACAATCTCCATGGCAAATGCATCATGAAATATATAAATTAACTAGATACACCACAAAGGTAATACTCCTCAATATAGTGTTTTTTCTTCCAGAATTAACTAGCAGGGACACAGGCTCACAGCAACTGTCTGGTCTCTTGTTCAAACGTATACGTTCTATTTGTTTGCTTTGGTTGTTGCCGGTTCAAGACGAAACGCGAACACAAACACAGGAGGCTTCGCTAGCCCCTCCCTAAGTATCGGGAGCTTGTTTATCCTGCAACGCTTCCTTACTAATAGCGCTACACCCGAGTGAGTGCGCCAACAAGAATGGACTGCATAGCCCCACGCATCTGAGCCTGAGCATTACCCGCACTATCTTCGCTCAGGTTTCGGCAGCGTTTTTATACTAAGAGCTTTGACCCGCTTCAAGTTATCCATGACAAAAAAATGTTTTTCTTCATCCAATATTACCACGTATAGGTCCTTTTCGCAGCCCCTGATATAATCTTTAACCAGCAATCATTCTCTTGTATCAGCAACACCAGCCGCGCATATCGTCTTCTCTACCAGGCAACTCACAGTTTCTTTTTGGTGCCGTCTACACACCGACTGGTCACCCACTAATGATTCACAATCAACACCCGTTATCTCAAACATAAACTTTCCATTTACTTTGAGATATATTATATGAGATGGTATTTTCCTGATGAAGACACCCCTGTGTCGAAACGCGTTGAAGAAACCCTTTTTTTTCTCTATATTTAATTTGGATATTATGAATAGTTTTGATCATTTAGTCTTAAATTTGTGTATGGAGAACTTTTAATCTTTTTTAAAGAAAACACATCAGAAATTATTTTATCTTATTTTTATAAAATTTATTAAACTGAATAATTTTGCAATTTAAAGTGTACATCTGCTTTCTTTGTTTGTTTACATTGCCGTCTTCCTTATTTTGCCTGGGCTTGTTACCTGTCATAAATTGTCTTACCCTGACCCAGGAATTTGATCCAATATCAGGGGGTCCCTGTTACTTGCAAGCCTACGTTTTATTTGTATACATCACAATAACCACATTCTATACTCCACCCAACTGCCCACTCTAGACTAAGGGGCCGATTACGATTGCGGTGAATCCGCATCCTCCGGGCCGGCGGAAGCCACTGCGGGCCCGGAGGATGCGGATTCACCGCTGCGATGAGAAAAATGACCCCCCGCCAGATTAGGATGGCGGGGGGGGTCATTTGCGGACGGCAAGACCGTCCGCCGCGAGACCGCGGCAGAAAAGCTCTAATATGGGGCGGTGTCTATCAGACACCGCCAGCCATATTAGGATATGCTTAGGGATATGCCTTTCCACGGCGGCAATGCACCCACGAAAAGGCATACGGTCTTTTCTTTGGGGGCCCGTTGCGGCCCCCAGGGTGAAGGGGGGGTGGGGGTACACATGGGGGGGTACCTATGGTACCCCCCTGTATTTGCATGCACAAAGCGGCAGGCACCGCACGGTGCCTGCCGCTTTGTGCATGCAAATGCACTGCTTGCATTTTTAACATTGCAGCGGGTGCTGCACCCGCCGCAATGTTAAACATACAGGATGTGACTGCCAGGGTGGCGGTCACATCCTAATTTGCAAGGAGGGACTGCCGCTGCCCATGCGGACGGACCCTCCACCTCTGGGGTTGCCATCCTAATAGGGCCCTAAATAAGTTCCCAAGTTATAGTTAGGACCTTGTTTCTATTCAAAAAGTGTTTTTTTGTTGCCAATATCTTTGACGCCGTTTGACGAATGTTCGTAAAATTTTCAAAACTAATGGCCTGCTCACTTCAGCTGCTGTGTTGAACGTTTCGGGGTGATTCTTCAAGCGGGGGCGAGAAAAAGAGTCAGGCAACAGCCCAAACTGATTAACGGAATTACAACAAATTTGGCAAAAAGGTAGCTCTTGGTCCAGCGTGCACTCTTTCTGTTAAATGGTATAAATCTGTTCTGTAGTTTTTGAGAAAATTAAATATTTACAGATATCTATATATGGACGCGAAGGATCTGCAAACCTTCTCGATCTCGAGCCTTGGAATTTGATTGGCTGCCAATAGATCCAACCGGGAAGTGTTGGCAGCCATCATGTGACTCGGTTGAACCGACTCACAAGGGTAAAGGTAAAAAAACAATAAAAAATAACAAAAGGGGTGCGGGTAGAAACACCCTTACTCCCTAGGTCTGCTCAGGGGGGTCCCACAAGGAGCCCCAGGTCCAAAAAAAGCATTTTAAAAAATAATCTACGGGAGTCGTGGGCTTTCTCGCTTCGTTTTCTTGAAGCTCTTAGGTGGGCCAGGTCTACCACCTCCCTTGGGCTTTATTTTAAATAGAGTGGGGGGCTCTTGCCCCCCCACAATGTCCAAGGGGCCACCACCTCCCCGGGGCTTTATTTAGCTATGGGCGGGGGCATCGTGGGCCCCCGCCACCTCCCCAGGGCTTTATTTATTAATGGACAGGGGGGCTTCACGGGTCCCCCAAGCCCTGGGGAAGGCCACCTCTCCAGGGCCACTTTTAAAAAATGAAGTGTGGGGGATTGGGCCCCCCACACTGCCCCGGGGATCACCGCCTACCCCGGGCATACATCAATTAGGTGTGGGGGTCCATTGTGGAACCCCAGGGACCACAACCTCCCCGGAGCTGCACACAAGATGAGAGGGGGGGCCACGCGGCCCCCCTCCTGGAGCCCCCCTTGGCCCTGGGGACTGCCAGGGCCGGCTCCAGCAATGTCCCAGGGTGCCCACCCCCAGGATATTACAGTTTGCTATGGCATGGCAGGAGCACTGCTCCCGTCATGCCATAGCAAACTTCTGCTTCACTTCATGGAAGCATGAGCAGGAAAACTGCTCTTGATTCCATGAAGAGAAGCAGAATTGCTTTCGGGCAAAGGGAGCTGCATGTGTGCAGCTCCCTTTGCCCAAAAGAAATGCTGGCTCCTGCAGGAGGCGGGTGCCGGCAGGGACCCCAGGGGCATTGGGGCTCCCCCTGCGGTCCCCAACCAAGAGGCCAAGCCCCAGGAAATGGGGTTCCCAGGGCCAAATATGGCCTGGGGATGGGTGCCGCACGGCCCCCCTCCAATAGAATATTATTATTTTAAGATGGCCTAGCCCAGGGGTGTGGGGTCCCCGGGCTGAAAATGTCCTCAGGTGGGGGGGCTGCACGGCCACCCTCCTTTAAATAGACATGGCCATGCCCTGTGGGATGGGGTCCCCAGGGCAAAATTGGCCGTGGGCGGAGGGCCGAACCTGCCCTTTAAAAAATAAAAAAAGGCTTAGCCCCAGGTGATGAGGTCCCCGGGCTGTAATTGGTCTCAAGAGGGGGGACGCTCAGCCCCCTCCCTTTTCAGATTTGTTTTGTTTTTAATGGCTTAGGCCCTGGGGATGGAGTCCCCAGGGCCCAAAAGTTTCAAGGGAAGGGGGGCCACATAGCCCCCTTCTTAAAATAAAAAAAAGAACCAGCACTCACCAGTGGCACCGCCCCCTCCCTGCACAACTCTGAAAACACGCCTCCTGGCATGCTCTGGTTTGGGGGATGAAGTCCCCTTCACTGGTGAGGGTCCTTAGGGGCCAACTAGCCAACCAGGTACCCCCAGTAAGCCCGAAACAGAGGGATTGCTGAGAGATGGTAGGAGGCCATGCCACTTTTAACACCACTCTGCAAACACAGAATGATTCTCATCATGTCACATTCTTTCATCATTAACTCTTCTGAATTCACTTTGATGTATTTATCTTGTGCCCTTCTCCTTTCTCCCATTGCCTCATCTGACGAAACCATCTTACTAATCCACACTCTATTCATTTTTTAACCTGCAACCCTACCTTTCCACAATACATGGAGTGGCCCTTTGGTGGAATCTTAATCTCTTCCTTCTAAAAAATTCCATTGAAAGCTGACAATTGTAAATTCTTTTTTATCACTAAATTGAACCTCTCGACAAGGCCGTTGTTTCTAGGGTGATACAGTGAATTTGTGATACGTTTGATTCCAAATTCACTCATGAAGTCCTCAAAATATTGTAACACATTCTGTGGCTAATTATTGGACACAAATATATCAGGAACCCCTTCTCTCAGAAACATATTTTCCATAACACTTCTGGCCGTGGATGATGTAATGCTATTTACAAACTTCATCTTCAGCCACCATGAGTTATATTCTATTACCACTATTCTATATTTCTTGTTGGCAACTCTTTACACTTACAGGTCCAATAATATCCACAGCTAATTTAGACTAGGCCTTTTCTGAAACTGGTACAGTTTGATATAGTTAACTGAACCTTGTTAATGGCAACACAATCTACACACTGTCATACATATCTATCCACCTCTCCATTTATGACTGCCCACCAGGAAGTATCTCTCACTCGCCTTTTCATTACCCATATCCCGATCTGACCTTCATGTGCTAATTCAAATACTTTCCCTCTCAAAGTCTCTGGTACAACCAGCACCTCTGCTCTACTAAGCACACCATTCAAAATTGATTTCTGTACGCATCGAAAATGGCATCAGAAAACTTGCATTTTGGCCATCCCTTTTTCACATAAACCTTTTCCTCATTCAAAAATAATCCTTTTCGAAAACGTCTATCCACTCATGTTCCGAAATGACATTTCTGGTTGCATTGGATAACTTGTTAATTACTATCTCTTCATCTACTTTGTCATTTTCCTACATACCCTTATCACTTATTGGCAACCTAGGCAGACAATACGCCATGATGTTCTTTACACCCGGTATGTAATTCAGTCGATAGCGATAGCCTGTAGTGTGTATTGCCATTTTGCTATTCTTGGAGTGGATCTTGTAGCTCCTTTTGTGGTGAACATATCAATCAATGACTTGTGGTCCACACTGACCACAAATTTCGACCCCCACAGATACTGTCGGAAATTATCAACTCCCCACCAACATGGTAATGCCTTGCATTCCACTACAGAATAGGATGATTCGGCACCCCTCAGTCCATGACTGGCAAATGCTACTACTTCCTCTCCCCTATTCCTTCTTTGTAATATTACTACCCCATCACCATATTGACTAGAATAAGTGATTAGGATGCTGGATTCTTTAGTGTTAAATTGCTTGATTGGAATGGCATTAGAAATACACATGACATTTTTACATTATCAAATTCCTTGTCACATGCATCATTCTATGTTAAACTTTCCCCTTTGTTCAACAATAGGCGTAGATTATGTGTTTTTTCAGCACATCTTGGAATAAATCTTGAATAGTATTCCATTAGACCCATAAAAGAATGCAACTGGTCCTTTCCTTCTGTTACCGGTGCATCTGCTACGGCTATCACCAGATCCTTTTTCGGTTCTATGCCACTTGCCAACAACATATGTCCTAAATAATTTACACTCTCAACAGCAAATCTACATTTGTCAGCCTTCAATGTCATTCCCTTGTCCTCCAATACCCACAAAACACAAACCAATTTCCTGTCATGACTTGATCTCTCACCAGCATACACTGACAAGCATCCTGGAAACAGATGACTCACTCTACCTCTCTGAACAGGTATTCCATTAGTCTTTGAAAAATGGCAGAAGCCAAAGCTAGCCCAAATGTCATTTTTTTTAAATGAAATGCTCCCTCTGGAGTGATAAATGAGGTTAGATGAGATGATTTGCGATCCAAAACCACCTGACTGTATTAGGATGCAAAATCCAATAAGGCCAAATGCTTAGCCCCTTTTAATAATGAGAGCATGTGTGTAATATTTGGCAATGGTTTTCTATCTACCTAGATCCGGTTATTTAAGTCTCTTGAGTCAACACACATCCATAATGACCCAATCGGTTTCTGCGCAATGACCCCTGAGGATAACCATTCCGACCCTTCAATCAGTTCAAATACATCCTGTTCTTGAAACTTGCTCAGTTCCTTTTATAATTTCTCTCTCATCATCATCTGAACCTTCCTTATCTTATGTACTGCAGGCTCCACTCTTTGCTTGAGTTGTTTCCTATGTTTGAATCCTCACAGCATTCCAACCTTATCAGTGAATGCATTTGGAAATTTCATTTCCCACTCAGTCACTTGCAGTGCCCATACACTAATACATTCTTTCTTTAACAAGACCTGATCAGCATTAATGGGGTTCAGACTTATCTCCAAACGTCTCTGCTCCAACCAACCCAATAATGAAGATCCATACCTGGCTACATATAAGGTGGCAGGAGACATACTTCCATTGAAGGATATCGAACTCACTTGATGGTATTGAACTCACAAATTACTTCTGTAGGTTTCCCACCATATGCTACTGGTTTTATACCCAATTTCATCAATACAATACTTTTATTGCCAAAACGTATCTAATCCTTCACACCAATCGATGTGAATGGTGACCCAGAATCCACCATCATGTTCACCACCCCATCAAATCTCCAACACTCACTTGACAATAAAGTATTTTAATCCCAGGCATACTCACCAAGAACATGTTATGATCAGAATTTTCTACATTAGCTGATTAGCAGTCATCAGTACTCATCACATAATTCTGATGATTTGTAATTATCATCATTTTCATTTACTGCACCTACAGTCTTCTTTTTCCCTTTATTTATTTATTCAGTCAGTCAGTCAATTAATCTTTATTTCGATCAAAAGATCATAAAAGATATATAGTAACCATCCAAAACATTTCTTTAAAACACTGTACAAGGAGCACTAATAATAAATACAAATATAAAAATTTTAAAAACTGTACAACATTAAAAGTGCTGTACAGAAATCATTTCCTTCTACAGATAAGATCTTCTCCTTCGCCACATGGCGTCAATACAGCGGGAAACAGAATACGACTGGGGTAGAAGTATTACTCTTAAGTATTCTAAGGGCCTCTTTATAATGTTTGAATCCCAAGTTTTTACAGAGTTGGATAAGCCAATGTTGCCGTATGGATTTGTAAGTCGGGCAAAAAAAGAAAATATGGGCCTCAGATTCTTCATTTGCCCCGCACGCTGGACTTTCTATCGTTTTGGTAGTCGACCATTTGTTGGCGAAAGTCCTTACCGGAAGTGTTCCATATCTAAATTGAAGATAATATTTCCTCGCTGTAGGAGGGAGGATTTCATCTAAGAATGGTTCCACTATATAAGCATCTTTCCGACCCAGGAAGAATTAATAACTCTTCCAAAGCTTTTCTAAAATGAAATAGTTCAGGGGTCACCCACAACCTGCGCCAATAAACAATGGGGCGTATAGCAACTTCCTCTTCTAAAGGTCTAATACCCAGGTCCATTCTCAACGGGGTGAGGGGAGTACTAGATGGGAGGGCTAACAAAGATCTTAGGAATTGGTTTTCGGTCTTACTAATACCACCCACCTGGCAATGGCCCCACAATTCAGCTCCATATAGGATTGCTCCCCTGGCTTGGGCTTTATGGATTTCAATAATCGATACTACTGGCTTAGAAGAGGACTCTCTGTGTAATTTTAAGATACCACCCGTAATCTGGGCTAGTCTCAGTTTAGCCTTTGCCAATTGAGGGGCCCAGTCCATTTGTCCGTAAGAGTGATACCCAGGTAGTCAAAAACAGTGACCCTGTCCAAAGCTACACGATTCAAAGATGGATTGGGACAGCGGGTCTTAGTTGGATTTCAGACCATGAATTTGCATTTCTGAGTTTTAATCTCCAACCCCCTTATATGACAAACGTTCGCAAAGTTATCCAGGGCACGTTGAATTCCCATGGGAATTTTGAAAACAGAAGAGTGTCATCTGCAAACATTAATGCCACCACCTGTTCTCCTCTCATTTTTGGGGTGTCAATGTCTTTTACACCTTTAAGGTGGGCAATCAAAGCATTAATGAAGAGACAAAATAAAACAGGTGCCAGTTCGCACCCTTGTCTGACTCCTCTATTGACTGGGATTTTAGATGTTAGACTGCCCCATTTACCACTCCTGACTTCGGCAAAGGTATCTGAATGGAGTCTCTTAATGATGTTAAGGAGATCAATAGGTACCCCCATGTCCTCCAAAACATCCCACAAGATTTTACGGGGCACCAGATCAAAAGCAGTTTTGAGGTCGACGAAAATTAAGAAGAGGCTGCCACCTTCTACTCTCACGGTCTTCCAGTAAAGTAGTTGGAGCCTTAATAGCTGGTCGATCGTGAACGTCTTTTCCCTAAAACCCACCTGAAAGGGGCTGAGAATCTGCCGTTCTTCCATCCAATTCTGGAGCCGATCAAGAATGGTACGTGAGAATAATTTTTGGCTCACATCAATCAGACTGATCGGACGATAATTGAGGGGAAGAAGAGGGAACCTTTTTTGAAGACTGGTATAATCTCGGCTCCAACCCATGTGGCTGGTAATTTGGCGCCCTGTAAAATAACATTAAATAGCAGATAGAGGTAAGGGACCCATATCCCAGTTTGATCTTTATAAAGGTTGCCAAGGATTTTATCAAGGCCAGGCCAGGCCCAGTAGGCCTTACCTACTGGGAGCCTGTTTATAGCTACCTCTATCTCCCTCAGACTTACTTTGGACTCCAAAGATTCATGGGTGGTGGAATAATCCCGATACCTGATAGGGAGCAGGTTTTGGGGTGATAACTGATCTGAAGGTTCAACGAGAAGGATTTCTTCGGCCGGGCGGCATATAGGTTTTGATAGTGGTCCACCCAGCTCTCTGGTGGAATATTAGGAGCAGAAACAATTTGCCCTTCCTTGGTACCAGAACGGACTATGGACCAAAATTTTCTCATGTCCCTATTGCCTAATGCATTTTTTATATCATCCCATTTAGTATTTTCCCAGATCTGCTTGGCCTCAGACTCCAGATTCTGATACTCAACCCTCTTGATTTTAATTAGTGGGCAGTTCAAGGCTTTAATTGCAGCCAAGAGAGCCCCCTTTGCTTTCTTACAGTTAGAATCATACCAGGTGTTGCTCTTCTTCTTACTCCCGGATGTTCCCATTAATGGGTTGAGGAGTGAGGAGAGGGAGGCAACTAGGCCCGCGTTCGTAATAAAAATGTGTTCTGCAGATAGGCCCTGCCCCAGATCTAATGTACCACTTAGGTCGTCAAGGGCTCGGAGGACAGTTTGGTAGAGTGATCTCATTAATTCAGGAGAACCCTTTACGGTCGGCCATTTTAACCTTCTCCTATCATTAGATAATATTAGTGGCTCCTGTATTTCCTCACATGGTCTGATGTTCAAGTTCAACTCAGAGAAATCTAATTTGAGAACCAGGGTATTATGGTCACTATCGTGGCGGGGTAAAACCACAAAGTCCAGGACCTTAGACCAGGTGCTAGCCTCACCCAGAATATAGTCTATACGGGAAGACTGCCCTGGACGATTAAAAGTATGCCTACCCTCCAAATCAGATTTTGACCGGCCATTACAGGTTCTCAAAGAATGGGCCAAAGTGATGGAATTCAGTTGGAGGGCTAAAGGTGACCATGCCCTTATCGGAGAGATTTGCAACTCAGGGATGGACCATAACGAGTCCTCAATACTAGAAATAGGTTCAACCAGACCCGGTAGTGGCTCATACTGGCAGTTGAAATCTCCTGCTACAATCAAGGTACTCTCCCCCCCCCCCTTAACCATAGAAATAAGGTTTTCAAGGGAATTCAGAGTTAGAGATTCTTTGCCCAGCTTGGTGGGTCTAGAATAAACATTGATAAAGGTTATACATAGTTTTGACCTGCAGGAAAGACTAATGCTTAAGAGATCAGGTGAAGGGGAGTTTAGTTGAGTCACTGTACAACCCAAATGGGAGGCAATAAAAATAGTCAGGCCCCCAAAAGGTCTCCTCCTCTTGCCAATACATGCCAAGTTACTGACAGATAAGTAGCCTGGCCTGAAAAGATTTTCCAGGGCCCATGTCGCCTGAAAAAGACAAATTTCAAACTTATCTATAAACAGACCCCAATCAGGGCAGGCCAATTTATTGGTAAGCCCGCCACATTCCAAGACAGAATAGAGATTTTAGCATCACCTGTCGAGGACCTACCACAATTTTCAATAAAGCTCCTATTACCCAGGGCTAGGCCATCAGAGGGACAATCACTCTTGTGGAGTTCACAATTAATGATTTCCTTCTCCAAAGTTTGGACAATGGGACACACATAAGGTGTTGAATGGTAACCCTCTGAACTATCAAGCTCCGTTACGTCTAAGGTTTTAATTTTTTGTTGGGTGGCCCTATTTTGACAATTGAAATCTGGCCCTGGATTTGTAGGGATCAAACACTGATTGAAGGATTTTTCCAAAGACCTGATGGAGAATTTAGCTGTATTTAAATTATCCCGCCCTAACAGTCAATCGACATCCTCCAAAGGGGCATACCGATTGAATATTGGAATACTATAGAGCAATGGATTTGGATATCTAGTGGTGGGTACAAAACAACAGGGCTTGGTCCACCTATCACGGTCAGCTAGTGGGCGGGGAAGACCTGCCCTCCTTGGACTTGGGTAGAAAAAATCCAAGGTAAGGGCTCTAATGGGCACAGAGTGATTGGTAGCAAAAGGGGGTAGCACCACTAATCTTTGGATGGTTTCTGGGTGCCTAAAGTTAATGATCACACAGTCTCAAGCAATAGTCTTCAGAGTAGGGGCCACCCACGCTACCCTCCTTACCATAAAGATTTCGCCTGCCTTATCGCACGTAAACTGCTTATTTTCACCAGCCAGAACAGAATCTTACTACGGAGTTCAAGCTGGGATTCTTTAAGGCCTTCCTTGAGTTCTGGGATTCCTGTCAAAATAATTACGTAAGGGACAGCCTCGGGGGGAAGATTGATTGAAGGGAGAGAGGATTGCTGGATCACACCACTTCCACCCCGCGTTCTCCTCTGCAGAGGGTGGACCACTAGACTCACCCCCCACTGGATTTTTCCCCGAAAGAGTATGTCGGGCCAACAGCGGTTTCAACAATCTGGAATTATTCCCCTGGGCACCTTGGGAAGCTGATGTAGGTGCAGGTCCTTGGCCAGAGTATAGTAACCCTCTATCACCAGGTAAATTAATGACTTCAGAGGTAGGGGGAACCTGTTTTTGGGGCATTTTAGCAGCATTGGGTGACTCTGTTACCAAACTCGGGAGTGGGCCCGGAAATCTAGATGGCCCAGCATTAAATCTACTAGTAGTTGGGTTAGCAGTAACTTCTTTGTTAAATAATATCTGTGAGGCATTTATAGGGGTTGGAAAATTTTGAAGGTACAAGAGAATGGGGGCAATCTCTTCTCTTACCATTTTTCTGCACTGGGACAGCAAGTCTGCCACTAAAGCTTTGACCCAGGGAGGGTAGGTCAGAACTTCTGGGTTTTTATTTGCATTAACTAGGGGATTACCATTTTTCTTTGACTTAACAGGACCTCTGCCAAGGCCACCCTTAGATTTTTTCCCTTTAGGACCCCGATTACTACCCAGGATTCTGTTCTTTGGCAGCCGGGCAGTGGATGGTTGGCCCTCTGATCTAGAGGCCCTAGTTATTGAGGTATTGTGGTCATTTGAGTCCGAATCTATTTTTGCACTCCCATTCAGTTCAAATGAGTTCATTGAGTCAATAGGGGGAGGAGAGGTCAATGGAAAACAATCAGGTGTAATTGAAAGATGTCTTTCGGTTAGTTCAATTTCAGTGGTGACCACACCAATCGCCTTTTGAAGCATTAGGTCTATTGCTGTAGGGACCAGAGGTGATGGGGGAATTGCTTTGGGAACAGAACGTTTCACAGCACATGCGCGTTTCCCTTGCGCACGGGTGGGGGGAATTGGTGGAGCCATTTCTAAAAATATTGGTGCATGCAGCAACAAAAAGGGCAGTGAGGGATCACCGTACCTTTAGATCCAACCGATATGGTGGGATGCCGGGGCTCCAAAAGTTAGAGGGGTGGCCCAGCCCAGTCTACTCCGGTCGAAGACGGGCAAGGATGCGCCCGCCCTTAGCCCAGGCGCGCCAGTGTGGTCCCGCGCTGTGGCGAAGCAGCGCCGCCTATGAGGGCCTGTGGCACCCTCTGATGACGTATTTGGCGTGCGCCCTCGCAAAAGCCCCTGGGGGATGTAGTCTGCCAATGCCGTTTCCTTTACGGCAGGGATGGCGGCGTCGCAGCAGGTGGGTGTCTTACTCCCTCACCTTGAAAGCAACAGGTGGCCCTGCTCGAAAACAGCGTCCCTCCCAGCAGAGCTGCTCCCACTTCTAATCCAACCAGCTCGGTTCCGATTCGAATATCCCACCTTTGTCCTGCTCAATTATCAGCTACCATAAGGCTCCACTTTGACTCATTTCTCTTCTGTGCTCTTGCCGGTAATACTCCCGATCCCTACCCGATCATTCGGCACTCCGAAAGTGCATCGGAAACTTCAATGCTCCTGCCGCCAGAGATCTCAGCTCCGTGCCTGCTGCTCAAAAAGGTTTGTATAGCGCTAGCTGGACCCAAGGATATCAGAGAGCTTCACAGCATGTACAGTTATGAGCATTATTGGCATAAACAGAATCCGCAACGTACAAAATTATGAGCAATATAGACATATATACAATACAGATCTTGTGATCGAACAAGAGGGTTGGGGCGGCAAAGTTTCATATAGAGGAGTTAGCGTGCTAGTAGTGAGTGGGGTGTCTATCGATCAAGACGAGGTATGACGGATGATCCTGGTGATTTTTTAGTTCTGAGATGACTGTTTTAGAACACAACGAAGTTATGGTTAGGTGTCGAGCTATTTCCGGAGTACATTGTGTTCTTATTGTTACGTTCAAAAGTGCGGGAAAGAGGTGGTCGTTCTGATGTGGGGGGGTGGAGTTCCAGGTCTTAGGTGCATTTCCTGCAAAGGAATTAGTTGCGGTTTTGTGTTTCCAAGTTTTCAGTGGGATGAGTAGTAGCGTGTTGGAAATCCTGAGATTCCTGGACTGGCCAGCCCTTTTGAGTTTGGTGGCCAGGTATTCTGGTTTGGCTGTGTGAAGGGCTTTATGCATGAGGCAGGCTGTTCGGAAGCTGGCTCGCAGTACAATTGGGAGACAATTAAGTTCCTTGCGGGATAGATGTGGTCAAATTTCTTAGTTCCTGTGACCATTCTTGCTGCGGCATTGAAGGTAGTTTTCAGGGGACCTAGGTGAGATTTTGCTGTCCCGGTCAAGGCTGCGATTCCATAGTCAATTCTGGAGAGCACCAGTGCTTGGGTGGCCTGTTGAAGGTCTTTCGGGGGAAGAAAGGGTTTTATTTTGTATAGAAGTTTCAGATTGAGAAAAGCACTTTTGGCGGATCTTGAGATGTGTTTTTTCATGTCCAGTTTGGGTTCTAGGGTGATACCTAGAGAGTTCACTGAGTCCGTTGGCGTGAGCGTGCCCTTGAGGGTGTCAATGGCTTTGAGCCATTCTTCGATTTGGGGGTTTCGTCTCTGTTGGAGATGAGGAGTTTTTTCTTGATTAAGGTGGTTCATTGTGAGCCATTTTTGGACCTCTTTGAGCATGACATTTAGTCTGTGTATGTCATCAGTGGAGGTGGTTTCCAGGTAAAGCTGTGCATCATCTGCATAGAGGTGGAAGGGGATGTTGGAATTCCTGAGTAGTGATGTGAAGTGTTCCATGTAGATGTTGAAAAGTTGGGGAGAGTAATGACCCTTGTGGAACACGGCTGTTGACGGGAAGAGGGTCGGATTCAACGTTTTTAATTTTTATTCTTTGCGAGCGGTTGTGGACAATGGAGGAGAACCAGTGTAGGACCGTCATTTCAAAACCTGCTCTTTCATGGAGGACTTTGAGGAGCAGAGTGTGAACAACTGTATCAAAAGCAGCCGATAAGTATAGGAGAATGAGAAGGAAGCATGGATCTGAGTCAAGTGATTTATGTAGATCGTCCATGACATTTAGGATTGTGGTTTCAGTGCTGCAACCCTTTCTGAATCCCGATTGGTGTGGGTCTAGGAGCTTGATGTTCTCCAAGTGTTGGGTTAGCTGTGGAACTACACATCTTTCCAGTATTTTGGATAAAAGAGGTAGGTTCGATACGGGTTTAAAGTTGTTCATATCCTCAGTGTCTAGCCCTGTTTTTTTTAGTAGCGGCGTGACTTGGCCTACTTTGAGGCAGTCTGGTATGATTCGTGAGCTCAGTGAGCTATTAATGATCTTGCACCATATTAGGGCTAAGATGAGTTTCAGGTCTTTAGCCAGGCTTATGGGAAGCTGATCTAGGGAGTGAAATGAAGGTTTAGCATTGGTGATAAGATTGACTAACTCTGATTCCTGGATGGGAGTGAAGGAGGACCAGTATTAAGGTGGATTCCAGGGGGCGCTGTCCTTGATTGCCCGTGTCTTGATCTCAGTGGGTGGAGAGGGATTTGTGCTGAGAGAGAGATCGATCTTGGCGATTTTTTCGTTGAAAAAGGTGGCGAAGTTGTCACATTGTTCTTTGAATGCCACTATATCGCATGTCATCGGTTTGGATGTTTGGCTCCTAATGATATTAAAGAGTTCTTTGGGGTGGATTTCTGCGTTGTTTAAAGCAGAGCAGAAGAAAGTTGTCTTTTTTGTTCTTAATGTGCTTATTGTAGTTTCTGCGTGCTGCCTTAAGTTGATCACGGTGATCCAGATTATTTCTAAGGTTCTAAGATGTCTTCTTTCTTCATTGATTTCGGTGGTGAACCATGACCTGGAGTGGGTGCTTCTGGGTTTTTTTAGTTTCAAGGGAGCCAGGTGGTCCAGGGTGAGCGTCATGTTGGAATGGTATAGAGAGGTGAGTTCGGTGGTTGAGAGGTGCTCCGTCTGCTAGGGAGGAGCGAGCTTAGCCCTTCTTCAAGGTTGACCCGAGAGACTTGAGCAGTGTTCCTGACCCACTTGGGATGGGCATGTTTAGGGGGTTGAGTTAGGGCCGGTTGGTTGATATGGAAAAGAATGTTGTGGTGATCTGACCAGCCCACGGGAATGATATAGTCAATAGTGATTGTGTTTCTATCAGAAATTATTGCGTCAAGGATTGCTCCTCTGTGGTGTGTTTCTTCTGAGCAGTGTTCGGTCAGATCGTTTTCTAGGAGGAGGCTGTTAAGAGATTGAATGAGCGGATTTTTTGTTTCATTCCATCTTATCTTGAGGTTGCCCTGAATTATGCTGATGGCGTTGCTTAGTGCGCGATGAGTGATCAGGTCAGAGAAGTGCACTCCCAATTCGTTGGAGTTGCCTGGTGGGTGGTACAGGAGATGGCAAAGTAGTGATCTGTTTGTGCATGCTTTGATGTTGACTAAAACTGTATACTACAGGGGGAACCCAATTAACCACACGGCATCTGGGTAATAATACACATAATACTTAAAAATTATGCCTAGGGAAAAAATAATGAAAGCCTATAGGAGATAAAGATACAATTAATTATCTCTATCTATTTGAATTTATTCTCTTCTAGAACATATCTACATTTCTTTAAGTCTTCAAAAAATTGTGACCAAGGGAGAGGGTTGATGTTTCTTTTCTATTTATTACCCCCCTCATTTTCTTTTTCAATATTGAAAGTGTGTAATTGTTTACTGATTTTTGACACGTATATATATACATACACATATCATACATATATACACATATGTACAATATATCACAATACACATACAACAAATATATCCTTGAACTTTTTAGAGTCCACGCCCTTATTATTTTAACTAAAGGATGTTTCTAAATCATGTAACCAAAAGACATTCCCTAAAAAAGGTCACCATAAGAAAAATGGGAGCATAGAAGGTACAATCATTAAGTCCTGATAGTCTTATGCTCTTTTTTTTAAATTAATTCACTTATTCAAATTTTGACATGGTGCCTTCCATGAAAGTTTCGACGCGTTTCAGCCTTACTAATTTCCAGGCCTCATCAGGACTAGGGCTTTCAAGGTTCCGCCATCTTCGTATAAAGTCATACACCTCTTCCAACAATTCTTCCAGCTCGAAGTATCTATGTTGTTTTTCACGAGTCTTTTACCAATCGTGACTGCCAGCCTTTATATCATGGAGAAAGCGTCTCTTTTGTAATAAATCCAAGGGACACTTGTAAATGCCTCAATTACGTTTTTCTCATATGCGCTCATTCACTCCGCATTTCGCCGGGTCGCCATTACGATATCTAGTATAGGCATTCAAAGGAGCTATAAAGGCAAGATGAGCTTTCCGTGATGGAGAAATTACTTTTGTGAATGATTGCTATGCCTCCACCTCTCTGCTCATGTCTATCTTTGTGGATTATTGTAAAATCCGGGTGGTACCAGCATGTCCATGTTGGGGTAGGACAGGTTGTTAAGGCAGGTTTCCGAGATGAAAGCTACATCTAGGTCATGGGAGAGGATAGCTTATGATAATTCTGTAGCATGTTTTGTGGCAGATCTGCTGTTGATGAGCATGCATTTAATGGGGGGGCTCTTTTTCGGACCTCAACTTGCTGGGTTGGGTTCTAGGTAGGGAGGTTAGATGAGCTGGTGGTCTAGGGACTCTGGGGGGGATGTTCCCTTCCAACTCCTGTAATTACTTGAATCGTGGATTTGGGTGAGGAGTTCAACAGGGGGGCATATGCTAAGGCAAGTGGTATCACTTCCTGTGAGGGATGTGCAGAATTGGGGTAAGGGTTCGCGGGGTAGTCATATGATGACGTGAGTATTGTCGCTTCCTGAGGGGAGTGGGTTTTGTTCTTTGTGGTCTGTCTGCTCGGATCTCGGTCCCGGGTTCAATGGTTGACGGATGGGATCGGGGGCAGGGGTCCCACTGGGTGGAGGAGTTTTACTCCTTGTGGGTTGAGAGGGGATAGGAGGGGGCTACGGAATGTTGAGTGGGCATTTGGATTTTAGCTAGGGAACGTTCAGGCCTTATACCAAGGTTTCGAGCTGAGCTTCAAGAAGGGTGAGGCGTTGCGTCAAATTATCTGTGGGGGTGGGAAGGAGAGTATGGGTGGTGCTGTGCGCTGGGGAGGAGGGTGTGGTCCAGTCTTGTTGGATGATGGTGGGCGAGCTGTTCGGATTGTTGTTTCTAATAGGGCTCAGGGGAGGAGAGGGAGCTGTCTCTGGTCGAGTATCAAGCTTCGTTAGGGCCGGTGGCGGGGGGCTGTGGAGCGGATGTGATTGGAAGTAGGGCTCCTCTTTGGGAGGATGGCTGTGATTGGTGGGGGGGCAGGGTTGGATGGTGGGTGGAACATTAATTGGGGGAAGAGTGGCGGTAGGTGTCATTGGAAGGCGGGGGAGGGGCTCGGGGAGAGGGCGCGGGCGGGGCCATTGCCTTGATGGTTGTTGGAGGCTCCCCGGGGGGGTCCGTGGGTGAAGTGTGTTATGTAATGTTGCCTTCTTCAGCGAGAGGAAGAGGGGGTCGAAGAACTCCAGGTTATCGTTTTTTGCCTGTATCAGGATGGTGCCATTCTCGAAAATAGGTATGGAGATGCTGCCGGATAGGGTCTGTGTTTCGGTGGAGAGATAGTTAGTTTGCAGCTATGAGTTGTGATGGTGATTTTGGAGATGAGGAGGTGTGAGTTGAGGATATTGACCCAGTTGTCTTTTGATCTGCATACCTTGGCACCAAGCTCCTTCCTTTTACAACATGGACACAATTTTTTTAGTAGCAGGACAAGCACATGTCTAGCCTAGATGAGAAAGACTCCCACACATGAAACACATTAAAGGCACCTTTTTTTATACTTTCTGATTCTTGGTAAATGTCTTTTCTCCCTTACCATCCCTTTAGCAACTACTTCTTTACTGTCATGTGAGATTGACATTTGTGCGATCTATGATGCATTATTTTCTATGCTAGTTGGCAATTCAACAGCTTTACTCAATGTTAAAGTAGGTGTTGTAACTAAAACTGCCTAAACTTTTCCATTACTATGTGCTAAACCACCTGACCACAAATTAGTTCATCCTCAAACGCTAGCTAATGTTCTTAATGCACCCAAATACATTTCCACTGGTTCCCCTGGTAACTGATACCTTCTATAGAATGTGTGCCTCTCTTTATTTACCTTTTTATGAGGTTTAAATCTGGCATCAAGCATCTTGAGGACGGATGCAAATTCATTTTTCAAATCACCTACACCCAACACCACTTGTCTAGGTAAACGTTTTAAAATCTTCCTTCCTTCTGGACTTAAACAGTGTCTCAACAAAACATATTTTTCTTTGTCTGTAAAATCAACGCCATCGATGGCTTCCATATAAGCCTAAAAACTCTCAAGCCATTGTTCCCAATCAATACTAACATGTTTAGGACTGGGAACAAATGCATGTGGAGGTACAATATTTTGCTGCACAGTGGTAACTGTAACCCTGTTAATGTACGCTAAAATAACCGCCTAAGCACAAAATACATCAAACAAAATATGTACTTTATATACTCCCTGATTAAAAGTGTGCGTGTTAGTATATCCAAGGATGAAGATGCCAAAGTAAATCTCACACACTGTGATGTGCGTGCCGCAGGAATCACTGTTACTGGAAACATGCTGGTAAAAGCTACACTATTTCAAAGTGCTTGAATTTATGAGTTCTTATCACTGTATTCAATAGACGCTGCTTGAATATGGTGTGATGTGGTAGTCATCAAAGAAATAGCGACACAAACTAATCAATGACAGTATTTAAGAATTATAGTGTGCGTGTCACTGAAGACATGGCAATTTACAGTAGTATATTGCGCCCCTCCGCGACCTGACTGCGACCAGCGCAAGGGACCCTGGATCTCCGAGCATCCACTGCTATGACTCAGCTGCTTTCCTCCCACTCAACCCTGGAAGAAACTACAACTGCGAGCTGTCCACACTGAACATCACCGATGGCCAATTCTCATGCCATCACTGCCACCAGACCTTCACCACCCTCTGCAATCCCACAAACACCATTCCAGCATCGGACACCAACACCAACGAAGCCCTAAAATGCTTCCTCCTCAATGTGCGCTCCCTGCTCAAATATGCCGTAGAGATCTAGAACCTCCTCAACACCCTCTCGCCAACGTTGCCTTTTTCACAGAAACCTGGACCAACGCCGCCTCTGCCCGGACATTGCCACCGCCGTCCCTGACAGATACAAGATCCAGAGGAAGGACTGCCCCAGTCGCCCAAGAGCTCCCACAGACTCACCACCTCTGCTACGAGCCACTTCTAGATACAGACCAGCCCCAGCTCCACACTATGTAGTACACTCGCCTACAGGGCCCCCGACCACAAACTGCGTTTGCCACTACCATTGACAACCTTGTTACACCCCACGCCATCCCCTCCACCAACTGCATACTCATCAGAGACCTCAACTTCCACCTCGACAACCTCAACGACCCCAACTCCTCCACCCTCAACCACAACCTAGCAAATCTCGGACTGAAACAGTTCATCACCACCCCAACCCACAAGGTAGGACACACCCTTGACCTCATCTTAGCAGGAGGTAACAACATTCACTTCAGCCACACCACACAACCCCTTCTGTATGGGCCACAACTGTGTACACTTCCACGTCAACAAACCTACCACCCCCAAACCTGCATCACGCCCACCTCGAAGGAACTGGAGCAAAGTCACTGAGGAGCACCTCAACTCCACCTTCAACCGCGATGCCCCCTCCACTTCGACTGACACCAACTTCGCTGCCAAAGAATTACACAGATGGATCTCCAACTGCTCAGATGAACTAGCCCCACTCCGCAACCCCAACAGTCTAAGCTCCAGGAAGGCCCCCTGGTTCACCGCTGATCTCCAGGAATCCAGGCGCACCTGCAGATGTCTAGAGAAGATTTGGTGAAACAGCAAAATGCCGGAAGACGGTCCAACATACAAGAACGCCATGACAGAATACCACCATCTCATCAGATCAACAAGACAAACCTTCATCAAGGACAAGATCTCCGCCAACCCCGGCAACTCGAAAGACCTCTTCAGCATCATCCATGAAATCACCAAACCCCTAAGTGAGGCACCAACATCACCACTTTCCAGGACCTCTGCAACAAGCTCAGCTGCTACTTCCATCTGAAATTAAAGTCTCTCTATGACAATTTCAATGAACAAACCCCAGATTCTAAAACCACCCCCCCCCCAACAACACCAACCAAACCACCATCTCCGCTTGGACTCAAACCACCCCCAAAGACACCAAATCAACCACGAAAAGCATCTTCTCAGGAGCACCCCCAAACCCCTGCCCTCCGCACATCATCCACAGAGCCATCATCACACCGGAACTACAATGCACAATGAACACCACCATCGAAACCAGCATCTTCTCTGATGACTGGAAACACGCAGAAGTCAAGACCCTGCTCAAGTAGCCCTTGGCAGACCTTTCAGACCTCAGAAACTACCAACCTATCTCCCTCCTTCCCTTTGCGGCCAAAATCACAGAGAAGACAGTCAACAACCACCAGCGCTGCACAATACTGGACATTGCTGCGTCATCCTTCCCAAGCCTCCCCCATACATTTCGGAACCGGAGTGGCTGGAGATAGAGAGCTCCGTTTAGACTGACATGAACCTGGCCAGGAGAGAAACGTGAGGCCGGATTGGGGGCTGGGTCTGTCGGTGCTGTGAGCTCTTGCTTCCCAGGAAGATGCTAAAGGTACACTGCGACTTGGGGGATGACAAAACAAAATAAAGCATAAAGAGAGCACAACATGTCTCACCAACTGTACCTCACGACTGAGACCCGACCACCCCATCCATACGCTACCTCCACTCTGGAATCCTGTGATCTCGTTCACAAGATCGATCACTGCTTGACAACAGAAATGGGGAGGGTGGACGCAAGGCAGGCCCGCTTACCGTTTGATACTAAGAAGGGGGGACAGACAATGCAGGACAAATCAGGAGGGAGCGGAGATTCTGCTGCACAGCGCACCCCCTCCCCTCCCGAAGACGACGTAAAGGCCTAAATGATAGAGGTACACCAAAGCCTTGTAGTGTAGTTCCAATTTTCCCAATAGGCTCTGCGCATTGGAATAATATCTTCAATCGTATAGACGTAGGACTGCGGTTAACTAGGTCTTCTACTGACGATATTAGACTTAAAGTTATGTGTGCCAGCTAGCTCAGAGTTCACTAGAAACTTTCTCGAATAGGCAAGGAGGAGTTTAACCTCCCTGGATAGACAAGAAGGGATTTAGTTTCTGACAACCATAGAACATGACAACTTTGCTCTCCCCTAATCAAGAGTATATCTCTAGAGTCGTGTGAAAACAAAAGACAACTATTTTACTCAGTCAGTACGTGCATTCTTAGTTTCACCAGTTTGTAGAGAAATAAGAGATGGGCGTGGTTCAATAAAAAGATGTTATTTATTGATCAGTCTCTTTTCTCATACAAGAGAAATGAATCGCTATTATTGCAATACTTATAGTTAAGTAAAGTGCATACAGTAAAAACAGAATTATAAAATAATACTGTAAAAGCATTTATATGGTTTCTTAGCCATATGATACTTAAAATGGATAAAAGATATACATACATATATACATTGACTAATCGTTCTCAACTGATGCTTCTAACTACGCCTACCCCGGTGTACCTGACCTAAGCCTAATACTTGGGCGGGAGTAAATAAGTAGCAGTTTAAGTTAAGTTCGTTTTGCCAAGAATCTGACTCAAGAATTCTCTGTAAGGGGTTAGTCAGTTCAGTACCTGGGATTTAGAAGGCTGGAGGGTTGGTATCTCTGTCTCAGGACTCGATATCCCAGTTACCCGCGAGGGCGGCTGGGAATGCCGGAGGCTGGATTTCTCGGCAGGAGAAAAGGCAGCGTCTCTCTCAGCGCGTCAAAAGGGAGGGGCAGCGTCCGTGGGCTTTTCTGCATCAGCTGGGCTCTCCGGCAAGTAGCGCTGTCCAAGCTCGTCACCACCGTGTCTTAGCTTAGGGCAGCGTCGGTATATTTATACCTGAAAAGTGCCGTGTTTGACGTAAGGATGGACATAAGACGTCAGCAAGAATGTCATAAGGACTGGTCGTTCTTACATTCTTTGCAGGAGTTCTCGAGCGAAATCAAAACAATAGCTGCGGGGGATTTCCCAGGTCTGTTGGAGGTTTGATTTGTTTTGAGAACTCGGTGTGCTTTCTAGGGGGCTGGAGGGATAGTGCTTGCTTAATGTGACAGCATGCGCTATGACCTAATCTGAAAACGGGTTTCTGTGCCGGTGTATGGACATTAGTGAATTAATAACCGGACAAGGGTCAGAAATAGGAGTCTCAATATAGGTACCTAGATAAACACACTACACCCACTCCACGATTTTATGTACATATTTACTAAACTAAGCAATAGTAAACATAACTAACAGTGCATGTGTATACCGAACCACCCCAAAAAATAACTTTGTTTGTTTTGAAAAATGGCGTACGCAAAATGCACGAAATGAGTATAGGTACTGTCTGCATTCAAGCAGTATACTCATTCAAAAAGGAGTTGCACATTGTATATCAGCATGAATGAGTTGCGAAATTACACATGAAATGGCTCTTGATACAGAAAAAAGTTGCGAGACCATCTCATCACATATAAACACAGTTAATTGCATATAAGCTAGAGGTTGAGGTAATGTAACGTCTCTAGAATTCCTAAGAATAGAAGCTCTGTTCTCTAAGAATAGTTTTACTTTAAGCAGAAGATAAGTGCCAAAAAAGTAAATATATTGGAATTGAAAAAAAAAACTTTCGCTATTCAGGGGAGAAGAGAAAAAATAGTTCACAGTCACTTTGTTTTCAAAAGACCGAAGGCCAAATTCAGAGTTCAGGGAACGCCGTATGCAAGTTTGTTTAAAATCATTCTCTCTGTTCCGGTGAAAACATCATATCAGACAGACTCTCGAAAAAACAGTCTACAGCTTCTGGTGAAAGTTGGAAAATGTCGCTACCATGCAGTCATGCGCATGATTGCTTTCAATGATGGTTCGATCAGAACTGGTTACAGAAGGTTGTACCTGGTCGATTCTGCCTTCATCTTGTACTTCACTACTCTTTAATCGTAGTGGTGAAGTCTCCACGAATGCCGTCATCAGGATAGGTAGCCGCTGGGGACAGCACAATGCATGAGCCTTTACTGGACCCAACAAAGTATCTGCATCCAATGGTACTTCTGATTGTAGTGTAAGACAGGTGTCCAACACGCATTCTTCGCCGCATAGCATGCACCTTAATACAGGCATAACACAATTCTGCCAGATAGGTCTGAATGAAAGAAACCAGGTCATATTTAGATCTCGTAGCCGGGCTAAGCCAAGGACTTTAGTTATATGCGGTCCCGGTAGCGGATAGCTAGGATCATTTCTTCCATTGTTGCTGGAGTCTTGTCTGTGACATGGCTTGCCATAACGAAGCAAGAGTAGCAAGAATAAAACGCCTGCTACGAGTCCCAACAGGAGTGGAAGTCCGCCAAAGATGGAATGGACAAAATTAGGAAAATACCCAGGATCGCTTTGAATGGGGTTAAAGCTCCTGAAAAAACTGTCTTAAATACACTTGCGATACCACTTGTATCAGAAATATTTAAGATTTCGTTCAGCATTTCTGCGAAGTGTAGGGGGCAATTTGTTGATAACATTGAAAGAATTTCTGCCGTTGTCCTTGCAACTTGGAGATCATACGTTTCTTTTGATGACGTCAACTGAGTTGGCGTCTGTAGGAGCACAGTCTTCATTCTGCTTAAAGTATCAATTCGAATAGAAGAGATTTTTAAACTGGGCCATAACCTTCCATCCCTGTCTGGAGCCTCATTCGGGAACAATACTCTTTCACAGCACATGACCCTGGAAGTCATGCTTACAAGATAAGGTTTTCCTGGCAGCAAGCCACAACATCTGTGATCTACAATTAGAATGTAACTCCCGTTCGAAAGTCTTCTAAAGAATGGTTCTATTTGTGTTGCAGGTGTGCCTAACTGGTGACATGAAAGGTTATTTGAAGTCCCTTCACAGGCCCCATGCAAACTAATACCCTGACACAGAAGTATGCCACTTAGTGATTTTTCACAATTATTACCACTAAGAAATACACTCTGTCCGTTATTACTGACACATGTGTGTGTATAGGGCAAGTTCCATGTGGACTTAATGTATCCTTTACCCAACCTTTCATACTGGCCTGCCTGTATATATTTTTGGCAGTATTGAAACTGGAAAGTTGTTATCGGTATATTTATTATCCCATGTATTATCCATTCAATGACAGGTCGTTCTGACATTGTCAGTGGTAATCTCTCAAGTTTTTCAATGCTCAGAATTGTATAGTCAGCACCCTTTTGTGCCAAACTGATTTGTTTATCAGTAAGGTTAAAGATATTAAATAGTGACGTTGTGTTGATTAAACGCCAAGGCACATAGCCTGAACGCAGATTTTGTAACGTCCAGCCAAGCTGTACAATAGAACGTAATTGAGACTGACCGTGTTGCAACATCAGTAAGTCTTGTTCTATTATATCGATTGCAGAAGATACAATACTGTCCAGTGAATATATTCTGGAAGACAGAGTCATTAACCCATTGTCTACAACAGAAAGTGATTTTTCCAAATTAACACGGTCAATTTCCCGTATTTTTTCTGCTGTCTCAATTTGAGTTACTTTCCAAGCTTCGTTGTAAGCTGCATATATAGAGGCCGCTATGAAACGTTTTAGACGCTGTTTGCGTGGTCCCATGATGAAATCACGCAAGTCAGCACCTTCTTTAAGTAAAGTTAAGTGTTGCTTAATTTCTGACAGTGTGGATGTATGTAGCCATTGGAGGCAGAGTTTCCCCACACTGTAAGTGGTTACAATCCCTGGATGTTGTCTCTGGGAGTATCTTGGGTCTGGCCTGGTCAATGTGAACCCCTGTATTTTGTTCAGGAATCTGTCTTGACAGTTATTTGTGTCTGTGGGCCAGATCAACCATTGTTTCCAATCAGCATGTGTTCTGTTTTGGTTTAAAATATGGGATACGTCTATCTCAACCTCCGTAGTGCTATTACTGTTAGGTGTTGGTTTTGGAATAGACGGTTTATTTAAGTCTTTAATTTTGGCTAGGCCAAGACAGGATGTCTGTTGAATTGTATCATTCAAAAATATAATTTGTTCTGGGGTCATGCAGGCTCTAAATAATGATTCTATACCTTGCACTTGCCAATCTTTTGTGCCCCAGATCGTTTTCGTTTCAATGTTATTGTTCCAGAAATCAAAACCGAATGTATTCATTTTTTCAAAGAATGAGTCTGAATATATCAATTTTGTGTTTGTAAGCGGTTTTCACTCCTGTCTTATTTAACAATTTGAAATAAAATGATTCTGCATTACTTGTGTTGAACCCTGAAAAGTATGAATATTTATCAAAATATGTCTTTGAACTGCCTTTTGGTGGAGTCGCACAATGTTCCCATTGGTTAAATTTTAAAACATTTCTAGGTTGAGTAGATTTATGCAGATAATGGTTACCATAATGGTTGTAACCAAACATTTGATCGTAATTAGATGAACCTTGCAAATAATCATGTTCTGTAAATTTAGCTGACATTACTAAATCAGACATCAATCATCAGCAAACGTGCTTGGTTTTACAAAGTCACTTAATGAAATCTTGAATTGATGAGGATACTTCAGGAGCTCAACCGGACCATAGATTTCGTAATCAGTTTTGTCCCATGCTACCCCACCGGGTATAGGATTGGCTGTGAAGTTTACTGAAGAAAGTTCTCTTTTCTCGATGTGTGAAGACTTGTGTGGTTTCAGGACCAAGTTGATGTTCTGACTTGCTGTGTCCATTGTAGCATATTTTCCCTCAATGAAACGTCCCAAGCATAGTACCATGATGAGCCAAAGTATGAGGATGAATACTCCTAGTGCCACCCAAAGTTCAATCCATGGAGAAATCAGATAGGTTTCTTTTAGTTGATGAAAGAGTTCTTTTGCTTTTTCTTTAAAAGTTTTTGTTGTCCGCTGTTCCTCAGGTTCACTCAGATCTTCAGAAAAATCATCGAAGTTGATGAAGTAGCCTGATGCTGTTCTGTCAATTGTTTCAATTGCTTCTGGATTCCTTTTCGTTTTTGGAATTTTCTTTTTTTCATTAGCATAGTCTGTGGTTACATCATTGTAGACTGGTGTTTCTTGATTTAAGATTTTAATTTGGGTTTCAAGAGGTTTAAGTTCCATGGCTATGTTGCATAGCCCTTGTTGTTTCACTGTAGGTTTATCAATTGTGATTAGTCTTTCAGTTTGAACCTCTGTGTTTGTAGCAAACTTTGGTGTTCTGCTACTTCTTGGGAGTCCACTTGGCCTACTACTTGTTATCGGCCACATGATTGTGTTTTAACCAGGTCGATGGATACAACTCGGTTCTCCTTTTTACCAGCAAGGGGCGGTAGTACTACTGATCTTGTCCCGTTGACAGACAAGACAGGAACTGCTTTTCTGTAAGAAGGCCCAAATTCCTTCTTCACCGCAATCTTCTCTCTGACCAGATCCCCGATTTTTGGAATCCAGACAGGCCTTGCTGGGACAGGTGGTTTCTCTTCAGTGGTTATTGGCTGCTGTTTCAATTTTATGTTGCTCAGGTCTTTTCTCGTTTCGTTTAAGTCCTGTAAAATAGCCAAACGATCTTTGATATCAAAGCATTTTTCTTTAACCACTGAAGTTTGACTATCAAGGTCCTGGATTAACATTCTAGTCCCAAACAATAGTTCGTACGGACTGAGACCTCTCAGAGAATTTCTTGGCAGATTATTAAGACTACGTTGGACACTTATTAAATGTTTGACCCACCCAGCTCCCGAACCTAATACCTTTGCTGTTATAGATTGCTTTATGTCACGGTTTTTTCTTTCCACAATTCCGTTTCCCTCAGGATGAAAGGGACAAGAGTACCGCAATGCAATGCCCATGCTGGTCATGGCCTCCTTGTAAGCCCGAGAGCTAAACGCAGGACCCTGGTCAGAATGTAGCATGCCAATTGCGTATGTGCCGATAAAGACTCGCAAATCTTTTATAACAGTTCTGGCGTCAGCCGATCGCTGGGGCCACATCCATATGAATCTCGTGCATGAATCCACTGCGACCATGATATATTTATAGTTGCCGTCCCTTTGTAAGGGACCGCATGGTCCAGGTAAACACAGGCTAATGGTTTGTCTGAGATTAGAAGGGGCGACTGGGCTGGTCGTTTCACTGTTGATACCTTCATTCTTTGACATATTTCACATTCTAGAACATAGTTCCTAGTTTGTCTCCTCATTCGTGGCCACCAGTATCTCTGTTTTAATAACGATACTGTGGCTGAAACGCCAGCATGTACAGAAGCAAGCCCTTCGTGTGCCGCTATAATGAGTCCTAACCTATGTTCCATGTTCGGAATTGCCCTATCCCCCACTCCAGGGATTCGAGCAAATGGAACGTTATTAGCATCAGTTATGTATGAGTACTTTACTGGAAAGCCTTTCGGGAGTGTTTCTATCGCATTTTTTACCGTAGCGCAGACAGCCTGTAATATTTCGCTGTCTATTTTTGTTTTTGACCGGGTGATGGCAGCTACGGAAGCCGTTTGCACAGCTGCCTTCGCGGCCTCGTCAGCCAATGAATTCCCTGCAACGTGAACGCCATCACGTTGATGACTCAGTGTATGTATCACGTGAGTCTTTTGTAGTTCTTTTTGTAAAAGAACTATTTGTTCCCAAAGCATTTTATGCTTGATTGTGCCACCTTTTGCATCTTTAAAACCGTTCTGAACCCAGATTTGCAAGTATTCGTTGTAAGACTGAACGTAATAATATGAATCGCACACTATGAGTGTGGGGAATTCGCGATCGGTATTTTCAAGCACCATCTTAAATGCTAGTAGTTCAGCTCGCTGAGCTGTACAATCTCCTAGAGATTGCGTTTTAGTGACCAGTGGTTTAAATTTTCCTTCGTGCCAGCGACCTTTAACAATCGCGCACGCAGCACTGTAAGCTTGTTTACCCCCAACTGCGGGCTGTGCTGATCCGTCCGTATATATTATACAGCCGTAGCGTTCTAAAGGCAGGATTTCAGTCGGCAGAGGACATTCAAATTCATATTGGAGAAATTCTTGTGTTTTTAAATTAGGGTCAAATTCGTAAACCACGTCTGTTGCAGCAAGGGAATTAGCCCACTGTACCCATCTCGGATGTAGTGCTTTAGCATTCGGAATGCTTGCCTTTGTTACCGCCTCCAGGGCTGGTATTGGTGTCACGATGATTATTCGTTTACCTTGTGCCAGGGCTCTTTCTTTCGCTACAGCAGTCTGTACCGCGGTTAGAATTTTTTCCGTTGGGCTAAATTTCATTTCAGCTTTTGTGTACAAGTGTGATTTGTATGCTATTGGTACCGTTTCTCCCTCATTAGAGGTTAGGTATGTGAATCCGCATCTTCCTGGGATGACTCGAATTACAAGGTTGCGTGTGTTATCGCGTGTTTGCAGTTTTGTTTTAACTATCATGTCTGTTTGTAAAGATCTCAAAATTTCTGTGTGTTTTTGAGTCCAATTGATTCTTTTAAAATCTGGTTGTATTAGATCATAGAGAGGTTTAACCCTCTCTGCATAGTTTATAATGTAAGTTCTTCCGAAATTCAGGAAACCTAGAATTGATTGCAAGTTTTTCAGTGTTCTAGGTGCTTGGATTACAGCACATTTCTCAAGGAAATTGTCAGCCAGGCTTTTGCCATCACTTGATAATTCATATCCTAAAAATAGGACAGTCAGATGGGCAATTCTTGACTTCTTGAAGTTGAATTTGTAACCCTCTGCTGCGAACCCAAGTATTATGGTGTTCACTCTTTTCAAGTGAGTATCTAAGTCATCATCTGTTAGATAGATGTCATCGACATAAGATAATGCCTCATCATCATATATTTGTAGTAACTCTGTTACTCTCGCTAAGAATAATCCTGGGCTGTTCTTGAACCCTTGTGGCAAACAACAGCAATTTTTCTGCGAGCCAATTTTTTTGAGAAAGCGGTCAAATATCTGCTTTCTGGTGCTATATTTTGACAAAAGAATCCATTAGAGATGTCTAATGTTGTTTTGTATTTTTTGCGCACTATGCTATTCATTAGTGCGGCACTGTTTGACTTTTGTACTGCAAACGTTTTGCAGCATGAGTTAAGGTGTCTGTAGTCCAAAACTAGACGATATGAATCATCTGGTTTGGAGACAGGAAACAAAGGATTGTTCATTTGTGAGGTGCATGTTTCAATCACCCCCTGGTATTCAAGTTGATCTAATATCTCCCTAACCTGTTTTTTAACTTCTTGCTTAATTGGGTACTGCCTCTGTGCAGTCGGTTGAGATTTTAACTGGATCTTGTGAGGAGGAGAGTCCTCATCCCATCCCACATGATTTTTATGTAGTGCAGGAGCCTGGGCTACTGCCCACTTCCTTGCAAGTGTATATTTTTTATGAATTGGAATATGATTTGAGAAGGCAGGCATAATCATTTCTTCGCCATGAGGGCACTCCCTGACAAACTCTGATGGCCAGTCTTTTTCAGCTCGAAGGATGTCATAGCTCTTGGAGAGATTATCCCAAAATAGACCCCTTATTTTCCTAGTCTTATCTCCCTATATACGTAAGGTTATTTCATATATTTTATGAGGTTTGCTAACTCTGGTATCTGCAGTTTCCACCTGAATGTACTCATTCGTGTCCACTGTCTCCAGATGATTCATCAGGATCTTGCGAGCTATGCTCACTTCTGCTGCGCTGTCTAGCATTGTCTGAGCCCACTCTCCGTTTTTCAGCTGAGTCCTCAGGATCCTCGGCATGTTTGATTATTTTAATGCTGGCTACCTTCTTCTTTGGAAATTGTAACTTTTTACTTTGATTAGCAGGTTCTTTGTCTTTGGACTTGACGTGCTCTTCCCTGTGTTCTGACCGTCCTCTTCTTTCCGATTTCAGCGAGGAAGTCTGAAAAGATCGAGAGGGACGGGTATCAATATCTTGATATCTATCAGGTTTCTTCAAATTATCCCTATTTCTAAGGTTGTATTTTTTCTCAGAGGGCTCCCTCTGGGGAGACTTGTGTCCTTGGTCCGGAGATCTTTCTCTCCGCCGAGGAGACCTTCCTCTGGACTGGAATCTTTTTTCTTTGGGAGTGGATTGTTTATTTCCATCCCAGTTCTTTTTTGAAGTGTTTAGATTATTTTTAATAAATACCTTTTCCGGATTTTCTATTAGTTGGGGTTTCACTGGTTTCCCACCCAAACTATCTCTTCCTAGTTCTTCATAGGATTTTTCTATGATTCTGGCAAGTTCAGATGGTTGGTCTGCTATATCTGTTTCCTTCAATCTTTGGCGGATCGCCACATTTGCTGCTTCCCTTTTTTATGTTTGCTAGTAATATTGCCGAGACCTGTTTGAAGTCTTTCAGTAATTTCATACCCAGAGTTAAAGCAGGTTCTGGACCGTATTCATTTTGAATCTGTTTTAGCACCTCTGGTATTACCGCCATGGACGGAACACCATGTGTTTTTGTGTAAATGGAAGCAAAGACTGTACCCCAAGTGTCACAGTCCTCCACATGTGGTGCGATCCCCATAGGGAGACAGATAGTCAGAATTCTGTGTTTCTCCACAGGGGTGGTATCTGGAAATACCGCCTCTATTTGAGTTATTTTCTGTGCTAACCAGAATGGAATTTGTTCCCTTTTAATGGGTACTTTACCTAGACAGGACTGTATGTTCTGTGGTGTAATTTTATTTGTGTTCCCCTGATGAGGGGTCAGCTGTGGAATTTTAATAGCTGGTTGGACTGTTGAAGTCCGCATTACATATTTGACTAGTTGTCTGTGTATTTTTATCAGTTGTTTTAACTGTGTTAAAAGTTCTGGTATTGACATTTTTTCAATGTCTGGATGTGGTGTGTAGCTGGCTAGAACCGGCCACGTTGCTCCTGGTCTACCTAGTGGACCGAGCCTGGTGATGTGATCATTATGTTTTAGGGCGCCTTTAAACCAGAGCAAGTGCTCTTGGTATTTGAGTGGTATTTCCACCTCCTCGAAAGGGGTGTACTCATCCGGATGTTCCTCTATCTTGTAATAATGGAACTCCTTTGTTATAGCGTTTGCTGCTGGAAAATTTATCCATGAATAGAATACCTCTGTCTGCCGATATTCGTGTGCCTCAATTACAAATATGACTGTACCACCTCTTGGTGTCAGTCCATTTTCTATACGTTTTAAGTTTATAGTTTTCCTTATGCTGACCGGGATGAGTATTGCATCCGGGTCTTGCTGTACGAGACTTGTGTATTTTGCTAGGAGTTGAGCTGCTACTCTAGCTGTCTCCCTTTCTTCTTCAGTTTCTGACATTTTACTGTCAAGAAGGGTTTTTGTTGCAGATCAGGTTTCCACGGAAACAAAGATTAGATGCACAATATTTTGGAACACTGTATCCTTCAACGTTGAATAAACCAAAAACCATGCATAGGAGTCTCCTCCTACTAAGTTTGGCGGATTTTACCCTTTCACCCACTCCAGACATCTTTGGAGTTTTATGGAAAAAAGGGTCTGTGTGAAAAAGCACGACTGAGTTACTCTAATGTCTTGCGTTAGATTTATCGCCTATCCAAACCGTTGGGCGCCATGTAGTGTAGTTCCTATTTTCCCAATAGGCTCTGCGCATTGGAATAATATCTTCAATCGTATAGACGTAGGACTGCGGTTAACTAGGTCTTCTACTGACGATATTAGACTTAAAGTTATGTGTGCCAGCTAGCTCAGAGTTCACTAGAAACTTTCTCGAATAGGCAAGGAGGAGTTTAACCTCCCTGGATAGACAAGAAGGGATTTAGTTTCTGACAACCATAGAACATGACAACTTTGCTCTCCCCTAATCAAGAGTATATCTCTAGAGTCGTGTGAAAACAAAAGACAACTATTTTACTCAGTCAGTACGTGCATTCTTAGTTTCACCAGTTTGTAGAGAAATAAGAGATGGGCGTGGTTCAATAAAAAGATGTTATTTATTGATCAGTCTCTTTTCTCATACAAGAGAAATGAATCGCTATTATTGCAATACTTATAGTTAAGTAAAGTGCATACAGTAAAAACAGAATTATAAAATAATACTGTAAAAGCATTTATATGGTTTCTTAGCCATATGATACTTAAAATGGATAAAAGATATACATACATATATACATTGACTAATCGTTCTCAACTGATGCTTCTAACTACGCCTACCCTTGTGTACCTGACCTAAGCCTAATACTTTGGCGGGAGTAAATAAGTAGCAGTTTAAGTTAAGTTCGTTTTGCCAAGAATCTGACTCAAGAATTCTCTGTAAGGGGTTAGTCAGTTCAGTACCTGGGATTTAGAAGGCTGGAGGGTTGGTTTCTCTGTCTCAGGACTCGATATCCCAGTTACCCGCGAGGGCGGCTGGGAACGCCGGAGGCTGGATTTCTCGGCAGGAGAAAAGGCAGCGTCTCTCTCAGCGCGTCAAAAGGGAGGGGCAGCGTCCGTGGGCTTTTCTGCATCAGCTGGGCTCTCCGGCAAGTAGCGCTGCTCCAAGCTCGTCACCACTGTGTCTTAGCTTAGGGCAGCGTCGGTATATTTATACCTGAAAGGTGCCGTGTTTGACGTAAGGATGGACATAAGACGTCAGCAAGAATGTCATAAGGACTGGTCGTTCTTACATTCTTTGCAGGAGTTCTCAAGCGAAATCAAAACAATAGCTGCGGGGGATTTCCCAGGTCTGTTGGAGGTTTGATTTGTTTTGAGAACTCGGTGTGCTTTCTAGGGGGCTGGAGGGATAGTGATTGCTTAATGTGACAGCATGCGCTATGACCTAATCTGAAAACGGGTTTCTGTGCCGGTGTATGGACATTAGTGAATTAATAACCGGACAAGGGTCAGAAATAGGAGTCTCAATATAGGTACCTAGATAAACACACTACAGCCTTACCACAATTGCAGACAAAATGGATGCCATGAATAACAGGATGGATGCTATTGTTGACAAACTGGATGGGCACGAAGACCGCATCAAGAATACTGAGCGTCGCATCTCTGATGAGGAAGACACCACCTCCGGGATGAAGACCTAGGTGGTGCAAATGGATAAGCTATTAAAAGTAATAGCTGCGAAGAATAAAGATTTGGAGGCGAGAAGTCGTAAAAACCATATCCACGTCCTTGGTACACCGGAGAGTACCAACACAGGCAGAATGGAAGACTACATTGAGTGACTGCTGACAGATACCATAGGTGCTGCCTCACTATCTCCCCACTTCATCGTCGAAAGGGTGCATCGGTCCCTTGGGCCTAGACCACCACCAAGTAGCACTCCCCGCCCCATAATAGCACGCCACTTGAACTATAGAGATCGCAACGCAGTCCTAAAGATAGCATGGGAAAAACGCCAGCTGGAATATGATGGAAACAAATTAACGATTTATTCAGACTTCACGAGTATAGTACAAGAGCAAAGACACAAGTTTAACTCGGCCAAGCAGACGTTGCGCCAGGCCCAAATCGAATACACTCTGCTTTACCCTGCGAAGCTAAGGATCACGCACCTTCTTTATCAACCCAAAGCAGGTGAATGACTTCATGAAAAAATTAAAACGTCAGAACAATAACGCTTTTAGACACAGGATGGACATCCTGAAGACTTGGAATGAAAGTGCTGAAGGCACCTGAACCCCCTCTGGGGACATGCACTATAGTCTACCGGACCCTGAGCGACCTATGAGGAAGGTCCTGAAATAATTGATTGGACTTGATAGGTTTGATGTGGGTACAAAAGCATAATTTATATATTACACCGAGCACCCTCGCCCCGAGAGTAATGATCGTATCAACAACCTACCTCTCGGAGGGTGAGGAGGTAACATGCTTGCCCCTGGATGTTCCCCCCAAAGGGAGTACCCCCCTAGTCTCTAGCGGGAGTTTATTCCGCGGACGTATGTTGTGGGTTTAGGGGCGTGGGGAGGAGGAGGGGGAAGGGAATAAAGTTCTGGCATGTTTGGGATGCTACAGTGGGAGGAGGGAGGGATTGTTTGGTTCTTGACAGTTAGATTTACTAATAAAACAGGACTGGGCAGACAAATGTGGTTTCAAATCCTCATGCGACAAACATTGATTTCCATGGTCACTTTGACTGTTATTTATTTATTTATTTATTGAAAAGTTTTCTATAGCGCGAACAAGACCCTTGGGTATCAGAGCGCTTAACATTACAGGTAGATTAGAGACAAGTCTTGTAAAATATACCGAGATCACAGTAAAGAATTTAGTTAGATATACTTCCACAAAGGATTAAAGAGGGAAAATAAAGTAAGATAAAAATAAATAAAAATGCAGTGCAAGGTTAAAAACAAATATACAATGTCCTGAGGTAGGTTAGGGAATAATTATATATGGTGTACGAGGACTTCCCTTATATGATTGCTTTTAGTGTCTTTTCCTGTGCCTTCTATATTCTCCAGTCCAAGGGTTAGTATCGTACAGACCGTTGGTATCCTCATAAAGCTAGTGATTTTCTCTTTACTTCCCTTGTTGTTATCTCTTGGTCAAGGATTTGGTGATGAACTGTCTTGCCTATGGAAGGAACTTACTCATTAGAAAGATCTTAGTTTTCCTCTTGAATGTTGCTGTGTTTGGAATTTTTCTAATATTCGGGGGAAGTGAGTTCCAGATTCTGGGGGCCGCTCATGAGAACGCTCTATCATAGGTATTTTTCTTCCTGAAGATGGGTGGTCTTAGCACCAGTTCCTTGGCACTCCTGGCTGGTCTATTTCCTCCAGATATTTAAATTTTTTGGGAAAGGTATCTAGGTGTATTGTAATGAAGCGCTATGTGGGTAATACATGCCATTTTTAGCTGAATTCTGACTTCGTAGGGTAGCCAGTTTAATGCTTTCAGGTGCGGGGAGATATGGTCGAATTTCCTCGTTCCTGTGATAAGTCTTGCCGCTGCATTGAGGCATGCTTTTAATGGTGCCATGGACATTTTTGGTAGACCTGCTAACGTTGTACATCCATATTCAATCCTCGAAATAACCAGTGATTGCACTGCTAGTTTTAGATGAGTCTCAGGTAAAAATGGTTTCATTAGGTCGAGCGTAGCATGCGCTGTCTAGCTCAGGACCTATAGCTGTTACTTTCAGGGGTATCTGAGACAGCGTTCGGCCACGAGCCTCTGCTGTCTCAGATTTCTCCTCGTGATCGCGCCTTTGCTGCTGGCTGCTTGCGCGCTGTTCATACAGACAAACGGACAGACAGACACTCGCCTACACTCGCCTACACACCACCTTCCCCACCCCACCACCAACCAGTCATCGTGCTATTTTAACACATACACACACACGCATACATACACATGCATACACACACGTGCACACACACACACACATGCGCGCACACATCCCCCTCACACCCCACTCACCAGGTTCTTCTTGCGTGTCCCTCGGCAGCCAGCGGGTCATTCCGGTTAACAGGCGGGGGCCGCGGGGCTCTCCACGAGCACGGGGGCCACGCTAGCTAACACGGAAATCCTCCGGCGGGCACAGGAGCGCCTGCTTCCTGTTTTTGTCCGGCCCCACCCCCGTCCCAACAAAGGTTACCTGGCTTCCTGTTGAAGCCGGGCTGCGGCGGTGAGTTTGCTTGTTATTTTATGCATTTTACACAGCGCCAGCATTTTGACTTTTCAAAACACCTAAATATATGTGCCAGTTTTACCCCACGTTCCAGGTTAGTAGAGGGATACCGGTAACAGACATTGAGATAACTGCGGGGTCTTCCACCTTCGCTGCTGAACGAGGAGTCCTGGCACACACCACTGTTCATGATTTTTTTTTGTGGGAACGGCCTTCGTGGTCCCAGGAGATTAAAACACACGTTTAGAATAACTTAGCCGGTACAAATTTAGTGTCATTGGTGTTTCATTCGGGGCATTTCAGCTTAAAAATGCTTGCAGAGACGTACCTTAATACAGTTCGTTGTGTTTTTGTCAGTCAAGGCCTCATTCATCTTCCTATGCATTCGGTAAGTCAGCACGTGCCTGTAGACTTGTGATTCTCTGCACGTGGCTCATGTGTATACCAACGCTGATAGTACGGTGGCACTTGAAAATAAGAACATTTTTACCTTTTCACTGAATTAAGTGTACTTGATTTATTGTTTCCTACAAAAAAAATCACATTATTTTATGATGCAAAGTATGCTTGTCATGGTCAACTGACGCCCACATACATGGGCACCTAAACTGCTAACCACAGGAAATGTGCCACTTTGGTGCAGCGTATCACCTTGAGTTTACCTTCTGCAGCGTTGATGGAGAACACTGGGCACCTACGTGGTGACATCTCGCGCCAGTAACCTCTCTACGGTTGTCACTGTACATGTCTTCGGCTAAATTAGAAGTCCATAATAAATGAGGGGGCAGAATATTAGGACAGCTGTGTACTTCCTCCCAAGACAACTTATAAACACATCATTTAAATTTGCCTTGACGGATAGAGGTTTCTCCAATCTGGCAAAAGGCCCTGCATAAATAAATAAATACATTACAATACAACAACCACAGAGCAGTTACGCCCAAAAGATTCCCAGCAATGGACTCCGCCCTCTCAGCACGGAGACATTTGACAGGGATAGGCCTGTAGTCAGATGATTAGATATTGAAGAGACCCTAACAGTCACACAGGATCGAGACGTCCACAAACCTCCCTCTTGGTTGTTACATGTAATTTAACTTCAATGGATTCCACATTGACATATGCAAATCCTGTTATGAATTTTATCAATCAATGCATACAACCATTGGGAATTGCACAGTGTCTTTAATTTGTTTTTTGTGACTATAATCCACATTGGAGCACTGCGTCGCCTGCAGTATGATCGCTTATTTTGTTGATCGTTATTCTTGATTGGAGTCAAAACATTACAAGATGCAAACTGTGTCAGTCCTGTGTTTTGTCTTGTTTGTAATTAACTTTGGTCCTATGAATAAGTCTAAGTAACTCTGGGTTAAGACACAGAAGAAGATACCACTTTTGAGTTAGTCCCATGGTACAATTGTTATGTTTATACATTTTGTGAAAAAGGCACCATGAAACTGCCCTTGGATTGGAACCAGTACATGGGTCAAAACAGATTTTGATGTGAAAATAGCTTCAAGAGTGTGGGCTGTTTCATGGGTAGCATGGTCATCTCTTATTGATACACTGCAGATCGATAAAACCAATCCAAGCATTCTAGCATCACTAGACGATTTGTGTTTTGCAGAGATTCAAATCTCCCAGTAACAAACTTGGGCGTCTTTAATACTACGGGGGAAATTATCTCCGTTACTTTCTCCCTAGAAGGCACACCCTATCCCAGTAGTCAGTATAATAAAATGCCCCCAAGCTCCGTCTGTTCTTTAGTAGAAATCTTAAGTCAAAATCTTATTACTTGTTTCTCACCTTCATGAAATCAATCTGTTTCTCTACTTAGTGAATTGTAAATTGCCACAGATACTTCTCAATAACGTTAGTGTTTTGCACCTAGTACCTTGGCAACTAGATCAAAGATGTCAGTCAGCATGGTTGAAGTTATACTTTTAACTCAGGAGAGATTAAAACTGGTTTGCGGTTATGAAGTCCACACTGAGCGGACAGTGCCTCAGCGCACCGGAGCGAAATTTGTAGATTTGAAACTGGAATTACGGCTGTTATTCCAGTGGCCTTAATTATTTAAGACAGTTACCCCTGCCTCAAGGTGTACTTTGTATCTTCAAGTCAAATTTTAATCATATTTCACTTTGACTAGTAAGGATAAGTTCAAATATGAATGTCACTGAGGGATTCACATGTTTGATCTAATTGGAAACTCACCAGGCGCAAAACACTGGCATTATGAAGATGTTTTCTTGGCCTGAGGAAGTAAGAAGATATTTTATGAAGTCCCAAAACATGTGTCTGCGAACTTGCAAAGTAGTATCTAATAAATATGTATAACTATTGGTAGTCTTTGACAACTAAGCCCTGTTGCGTGCATAAAAACTGCTCCTGGCCTCCACCTCTCCTGCCACAATGCCCACAAGAGCCACTCTGAGCCACATCATGACATTGATGCTCATTTCGCAGAATCACGGGGCATATTACCAAGCAATAGCGATAATTATCGCTATTGCTTGGTTAGAGACAAAATGTTACCGCTGAGCTGCGACGATTTTTATCGCAGATAAACCTTGGTATTACCAAGGTTTATCGCAAATGCGATAAAAAACGGCCGCAATGCATGAATATCGCTGAAAAGTCCGCGATATTCATGCATTACCGAGCTAATGCTCTTAGCCATGTTATCCACCTCCCATTGGATAACATGGCTAAGAACTGCTCAGGGCAGGTGTTAGCTTTTGGAGATATTCGCGCTTAGCGCGAATCTCTCCAAAAGTTGGTAATAGGAGATAGCGATGTTAGCGACTGTTTCCAGTCGCTAACATATTGGCACGCCCACTTTGCATGTCATTAGTGATAAATATCACTGACATGCAAAGCGGGGCCCAAGATGTTCGCTATCTCCTACTAGCTGTCGCTAACTAGTGTTAGCGACAGCTAGGTAATAGGGAGATCATTTTATCTCCGCTTTCTTGGCTTTTAAAGCCAAAAAAGCGGAGATAAACCCCCTTGATAATATGCCCCTACGTTTCTTCCGATGCTTTCTTGCTTTCTTATGAAGCATATCTTGTGATAACCATGAACACTCCTTTTTTTTAAATTCACTCTTTATTGTTTTTAAGTTTATATCACATGGTATTAGTGTTGTCATATCACTTTTGCAGTTTGTACCTTGTCTAGCATAATGTAGAGTGTTAATAACATATAAACAACAATTATCTTAGAATCCACTAGCAAGTGAGTCTGGCAGTCGAGTTTCTTGTTTTTTACGCATTAGGTGTCCTTGTTATATTGCCTGCTGAAGGGCCGGGGTTCAATGTTCCCGAGTTCATCTGGTATGTCATTCATAAGTCAAGTCTGTGATTACATGGTCTCATGGTTTTCTCTCACCCATTGCAAGTTCTAGCAGGAGCATGCCCCGCCTTTTGATCTCCTCTCTACCACCTCTTTTTTTCTATAGCGCAATAAGTGGCTCATTCGCTCCTGTTCCCCATCGTTGTAGGTCTGTTGCATGCGTTTTGAATGATGGTCATTCTGCTCTTTGTTTTGTACCCCAAAGTGATTCTTCTGTTGGCTAGCACATACTCTAGATCTGTGCAACAGTGTTTGTGCCTATGTTTTTTGGTTATTAGTTAGTTGGTTAGTTATTACATTTAACAGGCAGTCTGCTGGACTTCAGCCTGCGGTCAGTTATTTCTGCTGTTCTATTCACCATTGGGTTCTAGAGTTTCCCGATTTGCATGCAGCCTCATTCCCTGGAATAGTCTGAATTGTCGTACTTCTATTAGTGTGATGGTTAGAAGTTGTGCTGGTACTGTCCTTGCCAGCGCTGGCAGGGGCGGTGGTTCGTGCCAGTTGAAGTAGACCCCTGATGATAGCCCTGAACCTTATTATTTTTTATTTGTATTTAAAAATTAAACACTTCTGTCCCCTACTGCACTCTCAGGCTCCCTGTCCGTGCATCTCACCCTTGCTTCACTCTTGGGCTCCCTCTCCGTGCTTCTCTTCCTTGCTGCACTCTCTGCTCCCTCTCTGTGCTTCTCTTCCTTGCTGCAATCTCTGCTCCCTCTCTGTGCTTCTCTCCCCTGCTGCACTCTCGTGCTCTCTGGAGATGTGGTCTAACGACCAGAGCTGCCATCTAAGTCACGTAAATACAAAACATGTTGCATTCCAAATGCTATAGGTGTCACATTCGCGAAAGTTATAACTATTGGCATTGTAAATGACAAAGCTATCCATTTAGCTATTTTAAAAACCAACACATAAATAAAATATTTGTCATTTAAAAGACCAATAGCTCCAACTTTTCTAATGCGAGACCTATTGCATTTCCAATGCTTATTTTTCTTAAATAGTTCAGATGAAAACGGGCGCTTTTAGCCATTGATTTGATGTGGGCTTTCATGTCTAGGTTCTCATCCAGTGTGATTCCTAGTGATTTAGCGGAGTCAACTAGAGTGGGGGTGTAATATAACGACGTGATCATTTTGGACCATTCCTTCACTTCTGAGTGATTCTTTTGTGGTGAGATTAGTAGGAATTCTGTTTTATGTGCATTTAGCTTCAGATGATTGATAGTTAACCATTTTAGCATCATTTTTAGGCCTCATTCATTAAGTTGATGTCTTCCAGGGACACGATCTTGATGTATATCTGCGTGTCATCCGCGTACATGTGGTAAAATATTTTGGAATTTCAGAGAATTTCTGTAAGGGGTTCGATATACAAGTTAATGGTTCTCGAATGGCTAACACAGCGCAATTCCATGGGCTAAATGATCTCACCTGGAACATAAGGGGGCTGGGTGACCCTAGAAAACGCAGAAGGGTCTTGTCATATCTAGATCGCCAACAGACTCACATAGTGATGCTTCAAGAAACTCATCTCAACCCTAATCATGCGCACACCTTTGCATCTAAATGGGCAGCCCATCGTACCTTTTCATCCTACTCCTCATACTCTAGGGGGACGGCCATACTCATTAAAAAGAACACTCCCTTTGTCGTTGCGGGAACGGCCACTGACGCAATTGTGTGGTGTGGGGTAGGCTCGGCCCCAATATGTCACTTTGGCATGCTGCTATGGCCCTAATTCTGATGCCCTGGAGTTTTTTATGGAACTATGGGGAAGATATTCGAAATTGGATCCACTCATATCATATGGGTTGGAGATTTCAACGTGGTTCTAAATCCTGGTAAGGACAGGTCTCACCCCGCACCACACCACTATACTAAAGCACAGAAAACATTGCAAGACCTAATTGAAGATGGAGAATTGCTAGACACATGGGGTCACTTACATCCCCAGGTTCTGGAAGGCATGCTTTTTATGGTACACTCTGCCTCTTGGGCATGACTAGATTACTGTCTCATTTCCAGAGGACTGGTGCCGGCATTACATTCAGTCAGGCAGCTGGCCCGCACCTTCCCTGATCACTCCCCTGTGAGGATGGAAATATCCCCCCTGGGAGACGTCATCCCACGCCCAAATTGCAGATTTTCGCCCCTTACGCTACTAGATGAGGTATTTCGGAGTGAGTTGGACCTGGAAATTGAGGACTTCCTGGAAAGAAATAAGGGTTCGGTGGATAGTGTTGAATCTGTGTGGGAGGCTTTTAAGGTTACAATGCGGGGGGGGGTCTGCATTTTGAAGAGTGGTGGCATCCTACAAGGCATCTGACGCACCCTACAGAGACTGGAAAGGGAAATTAAGGAAAAAGAGAATAAACTTTCTAGGGGCATGGATGGTGCTCTACAGTGTGAGCTACGGGACAAACTCTCGTAATATGTGGAGACAGCTGACAGGGAGACTAAATTTATGGGAAAATATTGGGTAGCTAGAGGAGACGGTGAAGGAGAGGGACCAGGCAAGGCCCTAGCAGAGACCATACGCAAACCTAAATTCTCCAACTATGTACTGGAGATTGAGGGGCCAGGGTAAGTGGTGTACAGAGACACAGCCGATATCCTCACCACATTTCGGACCCACTATTCTGCCTTATACACTTCAGGAAGGAAGAACACATTAGACCTAGCCAACTACCTCTCTAATGTGGCACTGGGGTGGTTAGGAGACACACAGAGGGAATTTCTGAGTGCCCCATTTGAATTATACGAAATTAGAGAAGCTATTATGCAAATGCGATCAGGGAAATCACCTGGTTTGGACGGACTACCCATCGAATTTTACAAAGCATATATTGACACACTCGGTCCCATTCTCCAAGAGGTCTTTGAAGGTGCTCTGGAACAAGGTAGACTCCCTCCCTCCATGAGTGAAGCACTCTTCATTTAATTGCTTAAGACTGGCAAGCTATCAACATTGTTTGACTCATACAGACCTTTGTCTCTTATAAACTGTGATGCCAAAATTCTTGCTAAAGGGATTGCTAATCGCCTGAGTTTACTTATGGAAAAACTGGTCCTCCCTAACCAATCGGGGTTTATCCCGGGGAGCGCGACCACACATAACTTGCGTACACTCTTCACCATACTACATAATGTGGTGCCTGACTTGACCTTGGCAGCGATCTTCTTAGACACCACCAAGGCGTTTGATTTACTTAAATGGGACTATTTATTAGGGGTTCTGCGACGCATAGGCTTCCCTCATGCATTTCTACAGTGGATCGGCTTGCTCTACAGCTTCCCATCCTCTAGGATAATGACCAGTTGCCAAGTATCAGCTGCCTTCTGTCTCACAAGGGGTACCATTGTGTAATATATCAGGGACCCCCTGGAAAGGATAAAAATCCTGGGACAGGGAAATTGTTCAGTGCGAAAGTATATACCCAGGCCTACAATTGTAAGGACAACCAAGGCTATTTCAACAGCAAACTTAAAAAAGGGGTGAACACACAAAAAATAGTTTTTTTCTGATATTTAAGAATTTAATTCTAATGATAAAACAATTGATCAATAACATATAACAGAACAGATATATTCAATACACTTAATACAATATTTTCATTAATACATTTCTTAAAAACGATATATGTTCTGGTTAATGTGCAGGTTTACGGATAAGGTCTTCCCAGATATTGTTGGGGGGCTGTTTATTTCAACGCGTTTCGACACGTGGTTGTGTCTTCATCAGGAAATTATTTATACAGCCAATTTTCTAGACTTTCTTTTTCCGCTTTTTTAAAAATTTCAGAACGATGAAGGCGAAGAGTGAGGCACCTTTCTTTACCTTTGCAATCGAAATTGGTATGTGAAACCTGGGTTTAGCGCTTTCACTGCATACATCCCACTCTTCTGTTCGGACAATTAAAACATACTATGCTCTTTAAAAACAAGTATTCTTCTTTGGTTATTATGTCAGCGTTATGGATCCTTAGCGTTATAGATCTTTAGCGTCATAGATGTTTAGCCAACTAAAAGCGCCAGCATGGGACGTCGTGTGCAAGATAAAATCGTCTCTTTGGGTAACAGTAATTCTTTTTTTTTAAAATGGGATTTAATCAATCCTGTCTGTTCAATTTCATGAGCAGATAGATGAATGAAGCAGCATTTTCATGTTCTATTATTTCCAAATTCTTCTAAAAACTTCTGATAGATAAGCGTGTTCTTATTAGAGTAGAAGTTTTTAGCGGTTAGGTTGATGACAGACTTCTGTCTCACGACGCCTCGCCTGCTGCACCAGGCGAGGCGTCGTGAGACAGAGGTCTGTCATCATCCTAACCGCTAAAAACTTCTACTCTAATAAGAACACGCTTATCTATCAGAAGTTTTTAGAAGAATTTGGAAATAATAGAACATGAAAATGCTGCTTCATTCATCTATCTGCTCATGAAATTGAACAGACAGGATTGATTAAATCCCATTTAAAAAAAAAAAGAATTACTGTTACCTAAAGAGACGATTTTATCTTGCACACGACGTCCCATGCTGGCGCTTTTAGTTGGCTAAACATCTATGACGCTAAAGATCTATAACGCTAAGGATCCATAACACTGACATAATAACCAAAGAAGAATACTTGTTTTTAAACAGCATAGTATGTTTTAATTGTCCGAACAGAAGAGTGGGATGTATGCAGTGAAACCGCTAAACCCAGGTTTCACATCACAAGGGGTACCAGACAGGGCTGGCCCCTCTCTTCCCTCCTTTTTGCGCTTGCGATTGAACCTCTAGCTGCAAAGATCCGGCAACAACACCAAGACAAGGCGCTAAAATGTAATCTATGCCAAATATTGATATCCCTATATGCCAATGATGTCACTCTCTATGTCCAAGACCCCCAATCCAACCTCAATCCACTTCTGAGAGAATTTATAAAATTTGGTAAACTGTCATGGATAAACATCAATTGGGGAAAGTCAGAAATTTTTCCTCTCACACCTGCGGCCGCGAGATTCCCCTTGGACATTCCGTTGCAGTGGTGTGACTCAGACCTGAGATACTTAGGGATCTGCATCTCTAGGGATCGCGAGGAATTAATAAGACTCAATTATGGCACAGCCCTTGATCGTATTACTGATAAGGTGACCAGGTGGATAGTACTGCCCCTCCCTCTCCATGGCGGGGCGTGCCTCCCTGATAAAGATGGTAGTACTCCCGCAATTACTATATTTATTCCTCAATGTTCCATATCACCCAGGTAGACACTTTTTTAAAGCACTAAAGTCAGAAATGATGAGACTGGTATGGGGGGAAACAGCCACGGTTGCAATGGAATGTACTTATTAGGCCATACTCATCGGGGGGCTTTGATGTCCCAGATTTTGACCTATACCACACTGGCGCACAAGCACATTATGCTTATTATTGGTTTCATCCCCCTCCATACATGCCGCACATTGCAGCAGAACATTGGCTGGTGGGCCCTGTTCCCCTTGAGGGTATGATATATTTTACACCACAGCCTAGAGACATAACACCTACAACACTCACAGGTACAGGGACATCCTGGTGCCGAATTCTGGCGATGCTTGGGGGAAGGACGCTCTATTCCCCCCTTCTCCCCCTGGTATATAACCCTCTTCCACCACTACTGCAAGAGAAGGGATTCCACCACTTACTTACAAGACTCAACATCCACCACTTATTTACATAGACTCAACATTAGAACTTGGGGAAACCTCTATTTTAGTGGTGAGTTTAAAATGCAGGAACAAATAGGTATGGGTATGCAACCATCACCCTTAGAAGTCTTTCTTAATTTGAGGCTCAGACAAGGGGTCAGACACTTCACCCCGGATTTCTCGCAAGAAAGCCCCACGTTAGCACCACTGCACATGGTATTACAAGCTGATTCAACGGGACATGTAGTCTCTAGACTTTACCATTCTATCCAAGCTCAACGAGATACTGCCCTGCCCCTTGCCTGTGCCGCACATGCTGGAGCGCGGAGCTGGGCTTTGACATTACGGATGAACAGTGGGAATATTGTTGCCTAAAAATGAAGCTAGTCTCAGCTAGCAGTAGACTTCGTATTATACATTTCAAATTTCTACATAGACTTTATTACACCCCAGTTAAAATGTTTCAACATCAATTGAAAGAATCAGACCACTGTGATAGATGTAGAGCTGCAAATGCGGATTTTTTTCATTTGACCTGGGAATGCCTTGAGGTGTACGACTACTTGAAACAGGTATTTGAGATCCCAGAGGCTCTTTATTTCACTTGCCCTATTATTAGCTAAACGCTGTGTTGCTTGTGGATGGGGAAGGGGCAGGGCGTCCAAATTTAAGGACTAGATCTCTGATCCTACCTACTGCCAGGAAAAAATATGTATATATGCTGAGCTATTACTGGCAATCTCCCGCCCACAAGACATCTGGGAGCCCCTGAAGGCTTATTTAGCGGCTCGGATTCCAGACTCCACTGAGGACAATGCTATAGCAACAGCAACATAGACATCTGGACACGACCTGGGCATGTGAGTTAGCCTCATTGGGTGTAATGGCAGGGGAGGTAATATGTGAGGCAAGGGTAGATGGGAAGATGAAGGAGGATATGAGATATAATGGCTGGGAAAACAAACCCACCACAGTATGGATTAACATTGCTTAGGTTTATGTGAACCCCTCCCTACCTAAATATCCTTGTATTGCAGAAGAACTGTTTAGTACAGGGACTGAGAGTGTACCAATGCGGGGGTCTGGTATGGAATCATGACGAGAACAACTGACCCAGTTTTTTTTTATTAATCCTTCACATTGCTTTATTATACACAATGCCATGGAATGTATTGAGCAATATCCGATACTGTATGATGAAAGTCTGTACATACTTACCTGTCGAGAAAAGATTGTACCATGTTAAAAAAAAACAATAAATAAAGATGTTTTTAAAAAAAGGCCGTCAACACCCAACTTACGAAATTCATTGAAGAGAACTCCATCCTCGACCCCTCCCAATCTGGATTCCGCAGCAACCATAGCACAAAGACCACCCTACTCGGCGCCAAAGATGACATCCGCAACCTCCTTGACCAAGGCCACACCCTGACCCTGATCCTACTCAACCTCTCCACGGCCTTCTACCCCGTCTCCCACAGCACACTTGCCGCCAGACTCCACAACGCCGTTATACGGGGAACCACCCTCGAATGGGTCCGCTCCTTCCTCACCGGTAGGACCCAAAGAATCAGGCTGCCACCCTTCCTCTCAGAACCCACAGAGATCAACTGTGGAGTGCCTCAAGGATCATCGCTTAGCCCAACGCTCTTCAACATCTACATGGCCCCCCTCGCAGCCATCGTCAGACAGCACGGACTCAACATAGTCTCCTACACTGATGACACCCAGCTCATCCTCTCCATCACCAAAGACCCCATCACCACCAGAATCAGGTTTCAGAAAGGTATGAAGGACATCGCATTCTTGATGTACAGAAGCTGCCTGAAGCTCAACTCAGAGAAGACAGAGGTCCTTGGAACCTCCCCCACCACATCGGCCAGCACCTGGTGGCCGACTGCAATCGGCAGCCCGACCTCAGCCAGAACCTCAGTATAGTACTCGATCCTCCCTTTCCATGACCCGACAGGTCAATGCCGTCGCCTCCACCTGCTTAAACACCCTCCGCATCCTTGGTAAGACCATCAAATTGATCCCCCAGAATCAAGAAAAAACGTCACCTATGCACTCATAACCAGCAGACTAGACTACGGAAACTCCCTCTACTCCAAAAATCAATAAGTCACTACTTCGCAAACTGCAGACCATACAGAACACCGCAGCCAGACTCGTCTTCGGCATCCCTCGGCAAGAGCATATCACCCAACACCTGTGAGACCTCCACTGGCTCCCCGCAGAGAAGAGAAAAACCTTCAAGATACTTACCCACGCATACAAATCCCTCCACAACACTGGACCCCTATACCTCAATGAGAGAATCTCCTTCCACACACCCAAGAGAAACCTCCGATTCGCCGACCTCCCCCTTGCTGAAACCCGACACATCAGCAGAGCCAGAACGGGTGGAAGGGCCTCCTCCTACATTGCGGACAAGACCTGGAACAAGCTCCCGGTCAACATCAGGCGTGCCCCCTCTCTAAATATCTTCAGGAAGATACTCAAGGCCTGGCTATTCGACTGAACGGAGTTAGGTACCCCCAGCGCCTTGAGGCCCTCACGGATGAGTAGAATGCTTACAATTCCCTGATTGATTGATAGTAAATACCAGGTACAATTTCTGAAATTGCGATGTGCTTGTCACCGAAGAAATGGCAACATGCTGAACCAAATACGTCAATTTGTAAATCTGTCATGACATTGTAGAGAATTTGTGTCAAATACCTGACTTTCTAAGTCTGTCATGCCATCATAGAAATGTAATTATAACAGGCAACGTGGCCCGATTCAGTTGCGCACACTGCACTTGGTATTGAAAACACCAAAACTTAAACCTTTATGTTGCTATGTGTTTTCAATGTTTATTCGTGTTATGTCACACTTATTTTGTTAATTTTTTTCAATGTGTTGTTGTCGTCTTTCTAAGTTCACAACAGTTTATGATTCATAAAAACATTGTTGATACACAATTTGCATAAGCAACTCAATACATACACACTTTAACAATCTCAGTTAACATTCAGTATTGGCGCCCAATGCATTTCGGAACTATGGATAGTTCCTTCTTCAGGGGATCATCTGTGGATGAAACATATAATGGATGCTGTCAATAGTCATGAAGGATTCAATATAATGTGCTGTATAAAATAATATGTCTAGTGTCATATGCCATCATCTAAACATATATGCCCATGTGCTGTATTTTAACATGCAAAACAACCTGTGTAAGTGAATGCTGGTATGTGAGTTGTCCTACCTTCCTCAGTATAAAGCAATCTGCCACAAGACAGCGCACCAGGACCGAACGGCATCCTGCAGGCAATTTATAAAAGAGGACCCCCAGTACTGGGCCTGTAAATTCAATCACCTGTTTCGATCAATAAGCAACACAGGTCGAGTCCCAGAAAGCTGGAGGGGAGCTATCATTAATCCAATCTATAAAGGCGGAGACCGCAAAAATCCAATTAATTAGTGCCTTATAGCCCCCATCGATGTAGAAGCAAAATACTATGCATCCCTGGTGTTACCTGATCTTGCTCAATGGTCCGATATGAGCAACAAAATCCTGATAAATCAGACAGGGTTTCGCCGTGGCACGTGCACTATGGCAAATACAATGGCACTGTGCCTGATTGCTGAAAAAAGTCTACAAAACCATCAAGAACTCTACACCTGTTTCGTGGACTTCAAGGCGGCCTTTGACCGTGTCAGTAGGCAATTACTTTGGACAAAATTGAAGCAGCAGGGTCTGCCAGACTCAATCCTAACGCCAGGGCTTTAAGTGGTAAAAAAAAACTGGGGGTGCTCTAAAAGGGGCATGGTAAATCTCTTAAAGGGGTGGAGCCTATCCGAGTAGGGGCGTTGTCTAAATCAAGATAACTAGCATCGTGTGCTTAAGAATATCATGAAGTCGCATCCAGCAAAGGATAATAAAATAGGCAAAAAGGTATATTTATTAAGTATAAGCCATAAACATACCAAACACTTTAAAAAACATGTAAATGTAAGCATTAAGAAATCTAAGTTTTTCTGAAGTTTGTACAATGCTAAAACCCCCTTTTGCTGCAGGAAAATTCGTGAAATCCCAAAAGTCACGTGTTCCAATGTAGACAAAACACAGGCATTAGTAACTGCATCTCTACAAGTACAAGCAGAATCTTGGAAAGATAATGCGCACTACAGCTCGCCACCTGACATGGGTCAGGGAGGACATCAAATTTGCAAAACTACAGGGCAATCCGACTGCCAGAGTAAACACAAATTTTCATTTACTTTCCCCTTGTCAATACTTTGACATCTGTGTACCTCCTTCACGCACAGTTGCAACTGTATTATGTGATCACTGCTCCATGCACTATCAGAGAGGCCAAGGATTGGATGAGCATGTATTCTGAACATCTTTCTGACACACTGACAGGCACTGTCAGTTTTTGAGACAAACAGGCCTTCAGCCTCCACTTTAGGGCTCTCAATCAGTGCTCGTTATAAACTCTTGGAAGCCACTTTTCAAAATGGGTTCTATACAAGAATTATGATAATCTACAAAAAGAAAAAACTGAAAAACAACGTCCTGAAAATAGCTGACACTCTTAAGGAGTGCAAGATTACGCGCAACGTGTAAAATTTGAACAGGTAGTAAATCGGTGACATGGATTACTTTAAAAAAAATTCACACAAATTGTTCAAAACTCCATCAGTGTTATTTGCCAGAACAGTTAAGGAAATTAAGCTAGGGCCTGATAGGGACACGTTTCATGTCTGTTTTTAATTATTACCAGGTCTGTGGCTCACAGGGACCCGACCCACTTAAAGTCCTGGCCACACACCTCCTATGAGGACATTTTCTTATACAATTAACACAAGTGTTCTCACTCGCTGGAGTATGTTTGCTAGCATCTGGAATGTTCGAGATGATAGGCCTTCAAGTTGCTTGTGGGACAAGAGCGTTTTAAGGCTGATCAGTTACTGGAAGCAACGTGATGACGCGCAAGAAACTTTGCAACAAATAAATACTTCACACCTTTCAGCTCGATGTAACAAACGTTTTTATCTGCATGAACATTTGAGTGACATCGCAAATGTTCATCTTTCTTTGGAAAATTTCAGCGCGATGTCACTCAAACGTAAAAACATAAATAGCTAAGAAAATAATTCAGGGGGGGGCTGAATCTTAAAGGCAGAGTGAAGCTGCAGGGGCTCTTGGAAGGGGTGAAAAAATATCAAAGCCTCATTAACATGCACAAGTGCTCGGGTGCGGCTGTCTGAGCCCGAGCGGACACACACGAGGGGGGTGGGGGTAGGGGGGCTGAATCTTAAAGCACTAGGCAGAGTAAAGCTGCAGGGGCTCTTGGAAGGTGTGAAAGAATATCAAAGCCTCATTAACATGCACAAGTGCTACGGTGCGGCTGTGTGTGTGCCCGGGAGCTGGCACACACGAGGGGGGCTGAAGCCCTTTGATTCCGATGCATGAAGTCAGGAAGGAAACGGAGCTCTCACTGTTTAGCAGAATTATTTTTCCTTAACTGAGAAAACATCGCAGCAGCAACCTTCACGGCTTTAAGTGGGCCCGTTCTGAGCACCGGCAGTTTTATTTTGGGACCCTCGAAACGGTTCTAAAAAAAAAAAATTTAAATGAAGAAAGGGCTACCTTTGCCAGCCGCGAAAATAGAGCCCGATAGAGACCCGTTTCGAGGGCCCCCAAAAAAAACTGCCGGTGCTCAGACCCGGACAGACCCGCCCCACTTAAAGCCCTGCCTAACGCCAATCATCGACCTGTATAACAATACTTGGATGCAGGTAAAGATTGACAACGGACAGCGGTAAGCCCGGAAGATCAGTAACTTTGATGGACTAAATCAAGGCTGTGTGCTGGCCCCCCACCTTTTTAATTTATTTATGGCCGACTTGACAGCAAGCCTTGACCAGACCAATGCTCATCCATCGCGGCTAGGCAATCTCCGTGTAACACATCTATCCTATGCCGACGATGTGGTTCTGCTTAGCCAGACGAGAATAGGCTTGAAACTTCTATTGCAAGAACTTACCAGATACACAAAACAGGACTTGCTAGAAATAAATAGCAAGAAAACAAAGCTCATGGTTATAACTCGACGCCACAAAACACCACCAACTTTCACAATAGACAAAGTTAAACTGGAAGTGGTGGAAAATTATAAGTAGCTGGGGATACAACTGGACAAGCGCCTTAATTTCTCTATGCACTTCAACGGCATTGAAAAGAAGGGCATTGCTCTGCTGCAAGCATTCAGCAACTTAGCGACCAAACTCAAAGGCCCTCTGGCCTCCCCCTGCTAATTGTAATGAAAGCTAAGCTACTCCCTACAATAGCATATGGGAGTGTATTACATCATGGTAAGAGTGCACAGCTCATGGACAAAATACAAACGAAAATCTACAAGCGTGTATTCGCCTTACCAAACAATGCATCACCTGCACAAGTAAGACTTGAATTCGGTTTGCAATCCCAAGTGTTGCTGAAAAAGTATGAGACTGTCAAATTTTGGTATGATGTCTGGATGAATCAGGCAATTGAGGTCTACGTGCCATGTGGGAAGCAATCCATGAGTCCCAACTCCCACTATGCCAAGTACTTAAGACTATAACTAGAAACGACTGAGTTGGCAGCACTTTGGGAAACTAAGCTTCCAGTTCTATCACTTAAACAGGTGGTAAAGAAGGCTGCCAACAGGCACTCGTTGCTCAACGACAAGTTAACCTTTAGTCATCGAACCACGCCTGGATGACAATTCAATCATATAAAAAGCCTGTGCCGGCAGCCTATCTAGACCTCGCTTTCTCACCATTTATTAAACATAAATACCTAAATCTAAGGCTGGGCAACCTCTCAACAAATGCTGATCAACCGAAATGGTGGCCCCATGAATGTATGGAATGCGATTTTTGTGGCGCGGGAAGACAAGTTCTCATCCATCTGATTTGCGTTTGTCCTGTTCTGAATCAGGAACGTCGGAGTTGGCTAAAGGCCAAGTTCAAGGAACATGGAATTCGCACCTGTCGGTCTGCGATCGTACAAATCCTATGCTCAGTGGATCCTCAATTCATCTGCAGAGCAGTCAAATGTATTGCCAATCTTGAGAAAAAACGAGGGCTATTGGCAAAAACTTGAACCTGCAATACGATCTCCTTATCTATGTGGCTGAGCCATGGTCCTTGACAAGTTTATCCTGAAGTTCGAATGATATCTTCATTTTATACATTTTATCTTTCATATAGCAGTGTTAACTCCCTGCTTTTTAAACATTGTGGTATTTTATATTTTGTAATGGTTTTTATTAACTATACAATAAAGAATTCATCCATAGAAATGTGTCATTTTACGAAAGGTACACATCTTCAACATGAGCTAAGACCTTTGTTTGTTATGGGAGCAGCTGTATTTCACGGACTTCACGGTCCTGCCAACGTAGAGTGTAAGCATGAGCAGGGGAACCCCACCTGCATGCTGATAGGAGCAGCGTCCAATGTAGTCAAGCAAGTCAAATTGGAACCACATCAAGCTGAATAGAACAGAGTCAAATGTCGTCAGGCCCGTCGACCTGGACACAGCCAGGCAACAACGTCATCGACGGCCACCTTATTTCACAAAATCGTCACAAATCCTCCAATCATTACGTTCAAGGTGGAACAGGTCCTCCTCAAACATGCTTGTCAGGCGATGTGTTCCAAACGAGCCTAAGGAGGAAACATCCAAAACACATTCAAAATGAAAAGCTAACTCCAGGCAATCCTTTACAATAAAGAAGAAACCATAATCTGCATGATGGAACCCTGCCAGTCTACTCATCGCCAATAAAAAGATACACTTCGAAGTTAATACTTGTGAATATGGTATTTATTCTTCAGTATACATTCTAATTATTTCAATAGTTATACATTCTATATACAGACATCACAATACCACAATCTATACTTCAACCAACTGCCCCACTCTATACTAAACAAGATCCCAACATAAATGATAGCTTTAATACAATTCTCAACAGACAGGAAACCAAATGTGTCAATGATCCAACCCACACCAAATGCAACATGCTGGACCTCATCCTATCAGTCTCTCTTAGTATCCATAGTCATACACATATAGCCCTAGGTTGGCTGAGTTCTGTGTCATTTTATAAACAACACTAGAATGAATGAAATGATGAAAAGAAAAATAACCTTCCGCTCCGTCTGAAACAATCCAAGATGAACAAAACAACCACTTAGTACACTTACAGCCCACCACAGATGTTAATGATGTACTCTACATCACCACTATGAGAACTCATCTTGAATGCTGTATTCCGATGAAAAATTCACCAAACATTAGCTCCCTTGGTCATTCATGAGCTTACTGAAAATAAACATACCATACAAAAACAGGAAAGGAAATGGAGAAGATCAAAACTCACTCCACTCTGATCACCGATCACAATAGTTAAAGCTAAAGCCTCTTACTACGAGACCACCATCAGTGAGGCTGTTAAACACTGCACCAATACGCTCCAAAAAACCACTGTCCTTGCTTCAGTAGACAAATGCAACACCATAAACCTGTTCTTCACTGAGAACGAAAAAATCAGATCCACCATCACTACCACTTGAATGGCCATGTCACTTTCAGCTATAAACCTTTGCATCACCATCAAATAAACTTCTGTCTATCCCTCTTGCATGCTGATATCTCGATTAAACATAACTCTTTTAAAGCAATTTCTTATAAAGACAACACCTAGTCTTCTTCCATCATGTAATCACTATAAATGGAAGTCTCTCACATCCTTTTCCTCATTTGCAAAGCCTCACTAAAAAAGGAGCATTCACAGATGCCATTAACTCAGGTAAGATCCTTTTCCTTCTATAGAAACCATCCATGGTTCCAGCTGACCTCACCAACTTCCACCCCATTGCCTACCTTCTATTTACAGGAAAACTCATTAAGAAAGCAGTCGCTACCCATCTACAGAAGCACATAAGGAAGAATAATCTTCTACAGGACTATCAATAAGGTTTAGAGCACAATGCTTCTTTGAAACAGCCATGCTCCAAGTAGTCGACAATACATACATCTTCATTAATGATAAGAATGACCCCTGCCTTCTGGTCTTAGTTGATCTCTATGCAGTCTTCAATTCAGCTACCCATCCATCTCTGATCTATACCCTGAAAGCATGCATGGGATTTTCAGGCCCTATATTGTAGTGGTTTACACCGTGCCTAACCAACCACTGACAAATTATGGAAGTCGATTCCTCAAGATCACAGATACTCCCTGTCTCTTGTGGATTACTCACAGCCTATTAAGGATTCAAAGAAATTGAACCACAATATCCCCATGTTAAAAGCTTACAATGGGACCAGTTGCATAATTTATAAAGCCCTCAGCATCATGGCCCCAGCTTACCTGGCAAAAAATTAGCATATCATACCGGAGCAGGAGCTAGGATATTTCCAGACTGGAGACAAAACATTACAAAAAGAAAGAAACCCAGCAGGAAGGCTTTCCCCGTTTTCCCAGGATCTGGAAAAACACCCCTGTCGACCTCAGAGCATCACTAGCTCTCCTTTAATTCTGAAAAAAACTGAAGGCACACCTGTCAAGGAGTACTACTCCAACCCAACATTTGACTGCTGACCTACCTCAGTGATTGTGCCATCCCAGGGGCCGTCACCTCTGTTCTGTGCCCTGTTGCACATGAGCTAGGTCCACATACTACCAATACTATTTTATTTTATTTGGTTCTGTTCTATTCTAATACTACTTCCACTACTAACATACTAGAAGCAATATAAACAACTTTACTTACTGAGCTTCGGTGAACATGTTTGCTTTGGAAATTGGTAAGTCTAACACAGCCTAACGTATATTTGTAGATCAGAATTTTACCCTTGAACAAACACAATAATGGCTGCCCCAATGTTGTGATAGTGGGGCAACCAGGAAGAGACAGGAGTCGGGGTGGGGGGAAATAGTTTTTAAAAAAAACAAAAACACTACATGCTCCTGCAGCCGCCGGCTCAATGCCCCGCTTCCGACGCTGCACAGGCTCCCAGGGGACAATTATCAGCATGAGAGCAGTGCTGTGATTGGCCTGAGTGGGCGGACTTGATGCTTACTTAGGCCTAGGTAGCCTGGGCCTTTTCTGCAACTCGGCTATTCAACACAGCTGGGTTGGAGAAACACAAGTGCCCATGTCTGTTTGTCTGGCCTTAGACAGCCAGTCAAACAGACATGTGCACATACATGTGTCCAAACACTCCTCCTGCAGCGTGACGCTCAGCAGAATGGCCTCGCTAACCTCGACTCGGAGTAATGAAATATGAAATGATAATAAAGGGGTTTTATTATCATTATATTTTTCAGTGGGGCGACGCTCCACCACCATAACAGAGGAGCATCCCCTGCAGGTTTCCTGGAGTTATTGACAAATTATAGTTCATTTTTTTTACTCAGTTTTCAATCTTGGAAGCACAAAACGCTGGTGGACCCCTTGGGATTCGAATCCGTCGCTATGGGCCAATCACAGACAGGTGGAGGAGTGGATGCATGAGTCCAATGAGCCACATGATCCAGCAAGGTACTGTGCCAAGAGCTGTGTGAAGCTACTGCCTGGGCCCCGACTACTGACCTGTTAGTACATTTTTTGGATTGTACCACAACATGTGTTACGATGTAGCTCTGGTTATGAAAGTCTGTACAGGACAGCAGACATCCATTCAAATAAATCATGGCCTTAGCTGTAATGTAAAGAGAAAGGGTTGGTCAGTCCCAGTGCACTCATTCATGGATTGCATTGAGGAAGTGGGCTGCCAGTAGGTACCCAGTGTGTCATGGACCCTCGTGCAAGAAGGTAATGAATCCCCTGGCTGCTATTTCATTATAAAATACAGCAATAATCATGGTTTAGTGGGCGCCTCAGCCCCCTGGGCCCCGGTGCCAATGCACCTGCTGCACCAATGGAAGCCACTCCCCTATGGACTGCATGGACCTGTCCTACTTTCTAAACAGTTAGAGCCTGCTCTCTGCTTGAGCAGAATAATGTAGCTTCTAAAGAGTAAAATTAACTACATGCGCACCTAACTGTATTTTTAGTGAGGGAGAGAACACATTTTGGGCTTTTTTCTGTTCAGTTTTTTTTCTATTGCAATTTTTTTTAACCAAAAAAAGAAAGAATAACTAGTAAAGTAAAAAAACATAGTGCCACAGAAAAAGAACAACCACCAGAAAAAAAGAGGAAAACAACGCAATAGAGTGCTTTCCAATTGTGGGATATGTCACTCGAACTAAAAGTAAGTTTGTAAAAAATAGAAACTAACAGCCCTGAAGGATGAAATAAAAAGCAAATAAATGTAATCTTCAATTCTGCAGCCACTTGAAACTTCAGTTTGAGACAAGTAATTGAAAAACAATCTCGCAGACAATATTGGATTTTGGGACATAATCCAGTGAAAGAGCCTCCAAACTCCCAGACAGCAACATAAATTGTTTATCACCGGTAATTGCGGGTTATATCGAATATCCGAGTGTGGCATTGCTGTTATTTATCCGATAAACTCGCAGCATTGATTTCTTAACGTGAAGAATGAGAAAAGGGAAAAAAAACATTTATTTCTAGACAGTATTCATAAACCACTGAAACGGCTGCAAATGACTGACCATATAACATCCCTGAGAACAGGGCCCGACGAGGGAGCAAAACCAGCCGCTTTCCCTTCCTCTCCTCGCGTAATTTCTCTCATTTCATCCATTCTCTGTCTCCTTCTCGCCGACTCCCCCCGGCGTCCCCTCTCTCTCTTCTCCCTCTCTGGTCCCTTTCGCTGTACCTTCACCACCTCCCTCACTTTCATGATGCCTCCTTGCCTGCTGCAATTAACCTCGAGGAGCTGAGGAAGTGACTGAGGCACCAGGACTTTCAAAAACTTCCTACAGCCCACCAGTTAAGGGCCCAGTGGAATGAAAGGCCTGTCCGGCTCTGGAAGAGATTTTGTACTCAAGCGGCCTGAATCATAAAGTTATTAGGAAACAGGAATTTGCACATATACAAAACTACCTTTGGATGTCAGAGAAGTTGAGTACGTGCTCATAAGTAGATTTTCTCACATAGAGGTTTTATAGTGAGCGACCTTTCCATGCATTAGGGCCTTGGAGTTTGTGTACACCCACAATCTTACAACTTCACACATTTCTGGATATCAACAAACAACTTTCTGATTCCTTCTCATCCTGCAAATAGTCAGAGATTTAGGGGCACATGCATCATTCTAAATACCGTTTGCAAACCTTTGCACCAGTATTTTTGCATTTGGGATGCATCAACCCAAATGCGGATACGCAATTTAAGTAATTGCAAAATTTGCGATTACATAAATTGCGATTGCATTTAGGGAATCGCAAATTGTGATTCCCTAAATGCAATGCATGATGCAAATTTAAACTGCGATTTTGCAATAAGGGATCGGTAATTATCATCATTTTAAACTTGATGGTAATTTGCGAAAATTATGAATATTGCACTAAAGTGCATTTTTCAAAGTTCCATGTTACACACACACATGCCCTTGGGGCATGTGTGTGCGCAATATGTGGTCACATGGTAATTTAAGGGATGCATCAGGATGTCCTTTTGGCGCCCTTGAAATTGCATGCGCAATTTGCGAGTACCCATTTGGTACTCGCAAATTGCGCATGCAATTCCCATTCATTCCTATGGGCCTCTAGCCCCATAGGAATGAATGGGAAGCTATTCCTTAATTGCGATTCACAATTTGCGAGTCACAATTAAGGAATGTGTAGGAATCGCAATTTTATGTGCGATTCCTACATGCATAAGGAATTGTGATTCCTAAATTGCGATTTCTTAAAAATCACAATTTAGAAATCGCTATTACTTCCTTTGGTGTATGTGGGCCTCATTTCCGTCGATAGTAGGAATAAATGATAGGGGTGTAAGAAAAGAGGTTTCTGCAAGGGAAAAACGATTTCCCATGGAGAAAAAAAGTTGGAACGTACGATCGCGCTTGCTCTGATTTTTCATCACTGTACGATGTGAAAAAAGCAGTCCACACAAGTTTAGCAGCAATATGCCTAGAACCCTGGACTAGTGTTGCTTTGGAGGTCGTACTCATGGAAAGGTTTGTGAATCCACAAAGTCGTAAATCTGCACCCTTGTGAGGTTATAATCCTATGGCAATAGATTTACAAATGTATTTCTGATTTGGGATCAAGAACATTGGGGCACATGCATCAACCAAAATACCGGTCGCAAACGGGCCGATTCACAGAATCAGCACCTTTGCGACCTGTATTTTGGCCTCTCGGCCCATAGGTATGAAGTGGAAGCTATTCCTTAATTGCGAATTGCAATTTGCTATTTGCAATTAAGGAATATGTAGGAATCGCTAATGTTTTAGCGAAACCTACATGCATAGGCAATTGCGATTCCATAATTGTGATTTCTTAATAATCGCAATTAAGGAATCGAAATTGCCTACCTTAATGCATGTGCCCCACTATCTTTTGGCCTGCAGGGATTATGGGGCAGATGTATCAACATTGTATTTTGTGAGTCCTTAATAGCAAATTTTACCGATTCGCTATTATGGACTCAAATCAAATTCAAATTCAAATTCAAAAAGCTTTATTCGGTACAATGTACATGACCATAAAAGCATTCTAATAACAAATATATAAAAAAGACATATTATGATTGATAAAAAAGCCATTAATTCTTATTCATATTCAAAGTTTTGTGCATCGATAAAGTCAATTTTTCGATTAATAATCCAAAGAATTCAGCCTATAAAAAGTACATTAAAATCAGTTAAAAGTCATTAATTTCTAAAACTTCTCAAGAGTGCATACAGTACATTCGATTAGAGATAGCCACATGCTTTTAGGGTAGAGGGCATTATAACTGGACTCAAAAAATGCAATGTATGTAGGTTTTGCAAATAACACTGTGATTCCTACATATTCCCTAATAGCGGAACACAAATTGTAATTCGCTATTAAGGGATGCCCTCCCATTCATTCCTATGGGTTTACAGGCCCTTAGGAATGAATGGGAAGACATTCGCAATTTGCGATTACGAAATTGGTAATGGCAAATTGCAAATGCAATTTCAAGGGTGATAGGGTAAGTGTGCACATGTGGTGCACACACATGCCCTAAAGGCATATGTGTGCGCCATATAGCACATAGCATTGACATCTTTCTAGAAATTTGCAAATCACCACCAACGTGAAGTTGGTGGTAATTTGCGATTCCTTAAAGAAAGGATGCAATTTTCTCTTGCTTCCTGCATTGCTTTTAGGGAATCGCAAATTACGATTCCCTAAATGTATTTGCAAAATAGGTGATCACAAAAATTTCGATTCCCTATTTGGTGAATGCCCTTTGGGATGATACATTCCAAAAGGTTTCTTACAGTTCCTAAATGGGCTGATTCTATTATTCGGCCCGTTTGCAAACGATAAAACGTTGGATACATCTGGCCCTATATTCTTTATGGGACTGATTCACAAAATATTTTGTGTAAAATAGGTCACAAGAGTTCTCAAAAATCCTCCTGTACATTTGTATGATGTATTTAAAAACAAGGACAACTGGATGTTCCGCATTCGTAAATAATGGAGAAGGAGCAGGACGATGGGCATTTCTGGGAGCGAGTTCCTTCTAAGTAAACACCTACAAACTCTTAGATAAGTGGGTATTCACAAACTTATAACAGGTGTTCTGTCTACTTGGAAAAAGCATACAGACCTATTCTTATCAAATGCAGGAGTAAGTCAGTTTCCAGAAAGGACAAATGATGGGAATATACCCTTACACAGGGGCATAATAGACACCCCCACAGCCTCAGTGGTCAGTGGGGCCCCCCTGTTAAAGTCTTCTATCCATAAAGGAGAGGCTCCTTCAGCTTGTCATCTCGAGGGGATGAGTATTGCAGGGGCTCCTTTACCATATACCATTCCATGAATGGGAGGGGGGCAAAGGTTTCCTCCCGCCACAGCCCATACAGAACTGCAGCCCATGCAGGTAAGAGCGGTGTGGCAGGGTGGGGTGGATTTTGACAGACAACAAATAGGCAGCTGCCTATACATCTTGGGCACATAAGGGATTTGGTTCCTCCTTGTCGAAAAAACACTATTCCAATAGCAAAACAGAATGGTAATTGTGTGTATATTTGCTTCTGATTTACACATGCAGAACTTTTCACCTGGTGGCAATTCCATATGCTTATATTTTATGGATGCGTGGCTGGGTGGGGGGGCCAGATGAAAAAATAAGTAAAATGAACGTGCCTTGCCCCCTGCCACTGCACCGCTGCACGCCTCTCCTCCATCGTCTTCTGTCAGCCCCAGAAGCACCCAGGCTCCCGAACTCTCATCCAATGACAACACTGCATGCGCATATGCTAAAGAACATGCTCAGAACATGCTGGTAGAGAACATGCTAAGTGCTCATGATTGTTGGTCCAGCCCAACAGTCATGCGCACTTAGGGAGTACCAAACCACTCCTGAATCTGGTCTCGCGAGCTCAGCCCTGCCACACCCGACCTGGCTCAGAGTCCTGCATAGAAAAATACAATAATAATAACGTCTTGTTATCATCATTTTCTTTTTCTTTTTTGCACTGCTCAAAGAGCAGTGGGGTGATGCTCCTCTGCCTCAGCGGAGGAGCAGCCACTGGCAAATAATCCTGAAACACTCTGACTGGCATGGTTTTCCAGGTGTTCAACTAGGATTTAGTGTGAATCTCTTAAAAGTTGAAATTGGTTCCAAACACAATATTAGTCCCTTCATTATTGGCACTATATATTTCCACCATCTTGTGTGTTCACACATTCATATTTTGCTGAAGTTCACAAGGTGGTAGGGCTAATTTTTTAAAAGGGCTAATTTGTAAAAGTTTGATGAAAAACCCTATACATTACACAACATGTGATTATGGGAATGCCTTCCTCTAAATATCCATGTGAGTTATGCATAATGGATACATAGATGTCCATATGTCTATTCACATACAATTGTAATTCAGACCTATTTCCTATCCATGTCTGTTCTTAATCCTATTTCGTGCCCCAACATGTTCACAATGCATAGGATTAAGAATATTATATAATGACATTTTTTAATATTAACAATCTTTACAGTCTCACAATAGATACATTCAGCTGTCTGTTGCAGTCAGTATTTCATACAAAACTACATAGAGTGAACTTTAAAACAAATCTTTCTTGGATGTTTTTCTTATTTTTCTGAGCTTCCTGCACTTGATTGGGTGACTTTCCTCCCTATTCTTGTGTTTGGCCTGTCGCTAGAGTATATTTTGTTTACTCGTACATTTGATTGGTTGGGCATAAGTCATGGAACTACATATACCTTTTTTCATTTTTGGTTTACCTTCTCCTGTCTCCCGCAGTACCTATGTCTAAAGGTGCTCACGCTCTTTACCTCACTCCTCAGACTCTCCTCCCAACCTCCCACTGAAAGTAAAACACTAAGCGCATTTTGGTAAACACCAACCTGCACTCTGGATCCAGTGGGAGCAATGCACTGACTTTTCTATCTCTCTTCCCCCTCCACCTCTGACCCTATACCAAGAAATATGAGGAACAGTAGAAGAAAGACGAAAAGGAGAGTAGGATAATTGACAAAATAGATACACCGGACAACACCACTCTGGCTCGTCCCTTCTACTCGACACTGATGCTTCTATGTCAAAATGGACATCTAAAGGCAATAGGATACAGGTTAGTAACCTAATATGAAGGTTCTGCATCTAATTGTAACAGTTGTATCTCTCTGTAACCAATTCTCTCTGTTTCATGAAACTTGGGGGCATATTATTAAGAATGGCGTTAAAATTATCACCAGATTAGCGGCAGAAAACTGCTGCTACAGCGGCGATAATGGGCTTGATAATATGCCCTGGAGAATTCCAATGAAAGCCCATGTACACACCAGAACATGGGATTCTATTGGAATTCACAAGGGCATATTATCAAGCCCATTACCGCCGCTTTAGCAGTAGTTTGCTGCCGCTAAACCGGCGATCATTTTTTACGCCGTTCTGATAATATGCCCCCTGGTGTTCCTGAGACTAAAATATACAAGATAAGAGTATCTAGAATGCATGCACATTAAAACTACTCCATATTAGTAAGGTAACTACCTCAAACTTCAAAATTATGCAATCTGTGCAGAAAATAAGCTGAGTTCCTACTTGACTCTTTGTGACACTGGAAAAGTAATTACCAGTCATTATTATTCTTTGATTTCTGTCTTAGCAATTGATATATTCCTTGACAAGAACATTTATTTCCTTATGCATAATAATATATACATATCACGTGTAACATTGTCTTGTTATGAGAAATATTCCTATTCTGTCACCTTATTAAACCCCAAGGGCCTGATGTATTTATCATGTGTTACCCTTGCATCACACAAGGTGATGAAAGGGCAACACAAGCCTTTAAGGGAAATTTACTGTGCCACGCAAAGCCAGCATATTAAAACTGGTTTAATGCAAGGCAGCTCAAGTCGCTGCCATGAGTTACTCTACCCTGGAAAGACATTTCATGAGTGGAACATGGGTGTTCTCATGCATCCACCCATGGTTTTTAGCACATTCCCAGATTTACTAACACTAGTAAACCGGGGAATGTGTCAAAGTGGTATGCCCTCTCCATTTTATGCAGTGCAGCGAGTTGTCTTTCTTTGTTTCGACATATATTAGTATATCTGCCCAAACGTTTAAATGCGACAGTTTTTATAGACTTTAGTAAAGCTCAAATTTGCATTTTCAAAATAATTCCCAGTTAATTTAATTTCTTACTCTACTTCAATTTCAGTATACTTCTCTGTATTCCCAAATGTCTTCCACCAAACTGCTAAAGAAGTAATTGTTCCTTGCAAAGTAAAACCTGAATCTAAGTAGCAAGGGCATGGTGGCAGCAACATTGTGCCACAATTGGAAAGCAAGGACACTATGAAGCACATGAGAAGTTAGATCTGAAAATCCAAAATGGCAGCTGCTGTTTCCAAACTCTGTGCAAGGGATTTTCCCACGTGGTCGTCTGTCGAATCCCAGCCAACCCGGTCCCATGGCCCACCGCTCTTACCTGCACTGGCCACGGCTGATCAAAGTGTTGTAGTGAGGGAAAGTGACTGGGGAAGAGAACAGCATGGAAGGATTCCTGAAATAAGAGGCTTGATTATTAAACTCTTAATACTTCCCCCACCTTTTCCCCATCATTGGGTTTTCTTCATTATTTTTGTAAACATCTGAGTTATTTCGTCATTTCTGATGCCTTTGAACATAGGATCAAGTAGACCTTCGCAAAGTTCTTTGTAATAACGCAAATGTTAGATAAGACATATATAAGATCAGCAATTAAACTTCATCATACCAGATTTGTTTCCTTGGAAGAGCTTCTCCCTCTCTTGTCATCTTGTCTCCATTATGAGCAGTAATTTTTCTTCTGTGAAGCAATGAAGAAGCGCACTGTTAAGTACTTTCACCTCATAATAGACATGTGAACAAGTTGTCAAGCAACAGATTACATGTGCATCAGTGCACACTGGGGGCGCATTTACTTTTATTTCACGCACTTCAAGGAAACTTGCTATGCTGTTTCGCATGAAAGGGAGAGAGCAGAAATGCTCCATATTCACAAAGATATGGAACATTTCTGCTCTCTCCTTGCTTGGGCACAGTGTGCTGCCTAGCCTCAATGCCAGCACCCTTGCACAATAGTACAAAGGTTCCTACCTTATTGACAGGATTGCTTTTGTGCAGGAAGCGTTGCCTTACTGCTCAAAAACAAACTTTAAAGGCATAGTCTTCTTTCTATGTGAGCCTCAGAATTCAGTACACACAGAAAAAGGAAGTAACAAGCTGAAATAAAGATATTTCTCCTTGTTATACCTCAGTCAGGTAGATGCACCATGTTGGTGCAAACCCAGGTTAACAAGCCTCTGTAAATCTCGGTTCATGTCAAAATACATGGGTGGATGCATGGCAACGCCCATGATCCACCCATGTAACGCCTACCCAATGCAAAGTAATGCAGGCAGTGCTATGCACTGAGTTGCATAACTTTGTATTTACTAAACCCCACAAAGGCATCCAAACTGTCTTTACACGTCTTAGAAAATGGCAAAAAGTATTTTGCATTGCAGCTGCACCACAAAAGCGAAGCAACCCTGAAGCAAAATCATAGTCAAATTGGGACTGGATAGTTTCAGTGGAGTGAGCATAGGCTTGCTACTGGTCTCACTGCAGTTGATGCTTTTTGAGAAATTCTGCAGCATGCAACAGTTGTGATGTTCACCATGGAAAAATCACATATATATGCCAACATCTTAGATAACTTTGAAATACACTGCACTCTGTCCATGCTGCCTTACATGTAATAAAAGGGAAGGTTTGGGCCTGCCAAGTAGGGGTACTTGCTAGATTGACACAGCAGTTAAAATCTGTGTGCACAAGCCCTTCAGTGGCAGGCCTGAGGCAGGTCTGAGAGGCTACGTCAGTGAGTGGCACAAGCAGTGTTGCTGGTCCACTAGTAGCATTTCATTTACAGGCCCCGGCTATATGGGATACCACTTTACAAGGGACTTACATGTAAATGAAATATGCCAGACAGGTATAAACCAATCATAAAAAAAACAACGATACGGTAAAATAGACCCTTTGACACTCTTGTGTTTTATACATAAACCAATCATACCATGTTTTAGGGAGAGAGCACATGCACTTTAGCAGTGAATAGCAGTGGTAAACTGCCAGATCCCTAAAACCAACAAAAAGATGGTCAGAAAAGTAGGCAGAGGAAGGAGAAACGTTTGGGTTTAACCCTACAAAAAGGGCCAGGTCCAACAAAGCCCCATTCCTTAATAAACAGTTTAATTATTCACTTGAACACAAATCAAAGGCTGAAAAAAGAGTGTGTCCTCCCAAGAGTCAATCTGTATCACACTACCAGAGTCACAGTAAAAGAAGTTCTTGCCACTTTTTATTATTTTCTGAATTTGGTTTTACAGTGTCCCAAAAGTACTCAAAAGAACAACAACAGATCGGCTCTTTTAGAACCATCAGAAGAAAAAGAAGCCACCAACAGACTGACTTGTGTGAGTACTTTTGGGACACTGTCAAACCAAATTCAGAAAATAATAAAAAGACACTGGTCATTTCTGAATAGTGGACATGACACCATTGATTTACCACTGTTTTCCTTCAAGAGAGGTCCTAATCTGCGGGACCGGATTGTCCACACTAGACCTTACACCAGACCGCCGAGAGTTCTCGGCACGATATGGGACCTGCCACGTGTGGTAGGCCATCACCCGTGCGGTTCTTGCCAAGCTTGTCCTCAAACATCCAAGACAATGGAAATCGATATTGGCACCAACAGACCCTGGAAACTGAACAAATTTACCAATTGCAACAGTGAGAAACTGATATATCTCATTACCTGCCCTTGTGGCCTGAGATATGTGGGAATGACGACTCGGAAAATTAAGATCCGCATTTCCGAGCACAAAAGCACTATACGTTGTAAGAGACAGGCAACTAGATTAACTAATCATTTTCTAGAGAAACAACATGCTCCCACTGAGTTTATTTGGACTGTACTTGAACAGCCATTTATCCCTCCACATATTACAGACTACACCAACTTTTTGTTACGTCGGGAACAAAAATGGGTGTTTAAATTGGGAACCAATAGAGGCGGGCTGAATGATAATATTTCGTGGTCTGCCCTCTGAAGATTAATAGCGTTCCTTTTGTCATTTCATGATTACTGTCACTAGTTGAGAGAATCCTCTCCGTTTACGAGTGTAGTACATAAATTAATTGAATATCTGCCCTTTTGATCTAGTTGCAGAATAACAGCTGTTTCCGCATTTTTACATTCTAGCCGACATGTTTGCATATTAACAATTAAGCTGACTTAGAACTATTGATAATATCCTAGTTTAACATGATTTCGGTCACAGCGCGAGGTGGTTTCTTAGCAACGGCAGACACAGCTCCTGCCGTCCAATAGTTGACCTGGTAACTCTGTCAACAACACCCTCGTGATCATCTCACTACCAATAGCGTACATCGTTTCTAATCTAATAACAAACAGGCTCTCCGTTAGACAGCTCCGGTCACATGGCTGGCTGAGAGCCAACCAACTGATAGCTTTTAATGGCAACCTTTCCTCCGGGTCGGCACCTCCCCAACTGGCTCAGTTGGCAGCAAAGGAGCACCGACGGAGAGGCAAGCGGAGCAGTTAACCGAGATTCAGTCTGAGAGGAACTTTTCCAGTTAGACGTAAAGTTCTGGGAGGCTAGTGTTTTCCTTTGGCCCTTCTGCTTTAAACATACGGAGCTTTTGGCGTATAGATACTTTTGGAAGCGGCACTGAACAGTATCGAGTGCTGATAGATCCTTCCTTTCTGGTATTGACAGCGGCAATACAGACTGTCGAGTGCTGACTTATTTTCTCCCACTGTACTTGATAAATAATACAGTCCTCGTCAATGTCGTCAATTTTACACAACCATGTTTGGGCCAACGCTGATTGGCTTCAACCAACTTAACCGCCAAGCATTAATCTTCTGCCAATTTTTCTCATGATACTTACTAGTGTGCTTGTTGTAGTTTGACCCTGAAGCAATGATAATTTTCGGTTCCCTTTTTTTGCTTCCTTTCACTAGAGCGGGGCTTCCCTCGAGTCCTGAGCCGTTGCCAGGCGGGGTGAGGCCATGTGCTTCTATTACCAGGGTAAGATGGAGCACTTACTTTCACATGTAAATTGTTCAACTAAGCATTTCATGTTTTCAAAAATACATATCCAATGAGGTACTCCACTAAAACCTTTGATTGATAGTCAAATCTGGGTTTATAGACAAATGTGGACTAATCACACATTGCCAAGTCTATATGTATGTGGTCATTTCACTTGCGTTTGTTTGTGTGTTTTTTCTCTTCACAGTGACATACTTTACGACTGCAAGAAAGGAACACACCTAGAGAATCAGGTGATCTTTTCTCATGTTGCAGTACCATTAATATGTAGTCACAGAGATCTTTTACTTATTTTCACCCATACCCCTTTGCAGTAGCATTTCTTTATTTAATTTTTGGTCCTGATGAAAGCAACAGACTCTTTGGTCTCTTGTGAATTGCTGAAACATGTTGACCTTGTATACACCTAGGTAGATATTTGTTAATCTACTTATGCTGCTCTTTTTAACAATGGTGGAGTGAGCATAGAACAGAATAAAGTTAGTTTCAACTCATGCTCCCTCACCCATTTTTAAATTTCACTTACTCATCACGTTTTCATATACGAGCACTGCAAATCAGTCACCCTCATTCCATCTTGTTGGGTAGTTTGTGACACTCAAAACCACGCAAGCCACCACTCAGGTTTTCATAAAGGTTAAACCAACTGGCCTTTTTTTCAAAACCAGTGATGGACCCAGCTGTGAACAGGAATCCCAAATGATGAAGGGCGGTTCCGAGTGGTGACTGATGGGTATTCTGTTAATGGTCAGAGGTACCCTCCAATGCGTCTTTACTTTCAATAGATGAATTAACACTCACCTCTGTCAAGGTAATGAACCACACATAGACCTATATAGACCCTTTGACACTCTTCTGGAAGTCTAAATTTACAAGAATCAGATCATCAGGAATGCTGGTGATCTACAAGATGAATGACGGCAAATTTCAGGGCAGGACTGAAGTACATCCTTCAACCTCTAGAGAGGGCGAGACCGTTGACTTTCAGTACTTGAGAAGCTAGTCAACACATTGAGCAGAGCAGTGGATTTTACTCATCCCTAGAACCTTGGTACCCTCACGGGTGACAAGTAGTGCTCTGTGAATCCCACCTGATTGATTGATTGATTGAAATGCTTTAGATTTGCATACAAAGCATTACAGCACATGCAACCCACCTGGTAATGAAATGTGTGATTATTTTCAACTCACCATCTCCAGCTGAATCTCATTTCAACAACAACCAATCCCAACCAGGCTGACAACATATGAAAGGAACCCATACACCAAACCTCTTTTCATGCCTTCACTATGTCAGTGAACATCTTTGGCGACTTGGCCCTTCTTTTGAGGGGGAATTATTTGAGGAGGAGGAGAGAGAATGGATTTGCAAGCAAAGGATCACCATATTGATATGCCCAGTGAATCTCTCATTGCCAGATTCTCAACTGAAATGATGCTAGACATGGTTGCTGACAGAGTGCAGGAGCTCGATTCACCTTATGTTCTCTGCCAAACTATCCCAGTCTATGTTAAAATACTGGTTGAAGTCTATTTCTTGGTCACTGGATCTTTCCAGATGGTCTCCTCTGACAACATTGGTATCTCACAGGCATGTTAGTCCTAATGCTTGCATGAGGAACGGAGATGCATCAACAGAAGAGTGCACCAGTTAATCGCCATGCCACGGTTACTGACAGGAATGCCTTTGCACACTTCTCTCATGTGCACTGCTAAGTGCCATTAACTGAAGCCTTGTGGCACAGCCACCTCAACGCACAGTGCACCTTTTAGCCATAGACACTGCTGGCGTTCCATCAATGTGTAGACTGTCTGTGATGCCACAGGTTGCTTTACTGATATGTACGCTGCCTTTCCTGAAAGTACACACGGCAGCAACATGTTCCAAGTCATCTTTTGCACGCCGTTTTGTTGCTGGGGTTTTTGTATTGGTAAGTAACAACACTTCACACTGGACCTACATTTGTATCTGGGGTTGGCATTTTAAACATAGTCAATGATCACTACCACACAATACACACACATTACTCTGACACACACTGCATGTAAGTAGGCATGATGTAGTACAATTAGAATAGATGTGCATATGTTGAAAAGATCACATTTATTGCAGGTGATACCATTAATGCTGTCTCTCCCCTTCACCTCACACTATACAGACATACAACCATAGTATCTCAGCAGTGATACAATGTGGTAAATATACATACATGAACCTTTATTGAACACTCTTTTGGGGTTGTCAAGTTGCGATTCAAGCTTGGTCTTATCGGCGCATAATAGTGTACACAAGAAGTTGCGTGCCAGATTGTTGTAGCCTGTTGTGTGTTGTACAACATCATCATACAACAGGGCTTGCATATAGATGTTGACCATGATCTACAGCCGTACCCAGGTACCCGGGGGGGTGGCGGTGGGGGGAGGGGTTGGAGTAAAGAACAAAGGTCCGGGTATGCACGTGCAGGATCGGCTGGTCAACTAATTTTTCTCTTGAGCTGCTAGTTTATTGAAAGAATTTATGTGGTAGAGATAGTCTCTTGACAATGATGAATTGTGGATAACTAACACACTGTCCATACATACCTTCCTGAGACAACGCTATTTACTTTGTATAATGTCGCCAAATAACTTGCTGTGCATAAGTTTATTAAAAAAAAGTTGCTTGTTCATTTTGTCAAACACTGTAAGATGTACTGAGACCAACACGTAACCACAATATCTGAAATAATATACTCATGTTTTAGGGAAAACAAGATAAAATCATAACTAGGCACACACATATTTGGCACACAAACCACCTTGTTTTAATTTTTATGCAGTCTCATCTTTATTTCTTGTTGTACATGTAGGGTTCTCCTCTGAGCGTGGGGCACAACCTCTGCACTCAGGGTGGAGTTTTCCACTGACAGTGACTAACGGAACATGTTATACAGGAAGAGGAAGTCATGCATTTTGTTTTCACTCTAAGCCATCCTCTCCTCTAAGAACAATCCTTCTCCATTCTTCCGATTCTTTGTGCAATCTTGCCCCCAACACGGCTGATGGACTTCACAAAAAAGATTCCCAGACATTTTCAAAGTGTGACTTCTCCATCATCACTGAAAGATTCATTTGCAAGTATGCTGAGCTTTAGGGGGTTCTGATACATAGCTCATCATGGGTGTCCTAACCTGTCAGGAGAAGTTGTGTCACAAGCACTGGGAGGACCTTCATCAGTTGGCCCGAAGTAAGGTCCAGGACATCATGGGCTCCTCCTTCCAGCCAACTACTCAGCAGGCCCTCATGGCACCACTATACCAGAGGGTGCAGAAAGCTGCCTGGCTCACCTTTCATGCTCATCTTGAAGAGTATGAGCAGCAGAGAGACAATAAGTAAGTGTATATCAGTATTTGGCACATAGGTGTTCATGTATTTTTAAAGTGCTGTTCTGTCATGTGTTCACTGTGAGATTTGTCAGAACCTTACATGTTCTATTTAACATGTTTTGCTGTGGTGTGAACATTTTGAAATGTCAACTTTAATAATATGCATGACGATTGTTTGCTTTCTTTGGCTACACTACTAATCTGTTGTTGACATTATGGAAATGCTTATAAAAAATTTGTAATGCCTGGCCACATAAAGTTTTGAACACATTTTGGATGTTAAAAATGTGCAACACTTTTGTTTTGCCAATTTTTCTTTATGTGATGCTGACATTGTGTACCTTTACCCTACTTCCTAACCACTATATGCTAAGTGTTACGTTCAACGTTCACACAATCAATGCATAATGTGTACAACGTTTGGTTTCTAAACACATAGGGCAGTTAAACCTCCTTTGTTAGCATTCCTCAGCTATCACCAGCTCTTTCACCTCCTTTGAATGGCTGAGTCAACAGCTATACTGTAATGTTTCCATGCTAAGGATTTTGATTTACAAACATTTGACTATGAAGGTACAGGGTAGTGAGAAGTTGTTAAAGTCTCCACATTGTCAGCACTTGTAAATGGGAAAAATATACTCTTTTAGGTAAGGCTATGTAGATATGCATTATTGACCCAATGAATTAATAAAGTCTCTCTTACTTCACATTCTTTTTCAGCAGAATGGGCAGGCCCACAATCATCACAGCAGGACCAGAGGCAAGAACATAGATCCTCGACTTGGAGGTATGCACAACCACTTGACATCACCAATGAGGAGAAAGAACCCACCACCAGCAGTAGTGCTCAGAGACTAAAAAGATCTGTCACCAAGAGACCCTAGGGGATGACTACCAGTCACCTCGGGGCAGTGCATGTTGACACCACTGGCCACAGGGAGGACGTTCATGGGTCTTCTGGCCTTGAGCAAGACTAAACAATGATTTCCAACACCAAAAGGGGCCTGCACCCAGCACTTCCTTAAGTCCTGAGGCCCCCATTCCATCAGTGCCTCCAGCTGCATCCCTTGCACATGCATTACCTCCTCCTACTAGTGTCCACCCAGAAGAACGTGGGTCTTGGGACACTTCTACCCTGACACTCCACGTCCCTTTTGTGTGGTGCAATCCTTTCCCCTGGAATATGTGTCAGTTACTACTGTCAAGGAGGCTCTGATGTTAGTTGTAGAGGTTCAGGGAGTGCTCTCTGTGGACATCTGAGACTTAGGTGGGGATGTCCAGATGCTATGAGAGATGATATCTGGGCAGCTACAAACTTAATGTTACATCATGACCTCACTGAAAGCAGTTGTTATGTCTCATCTGCCTCCCCAACGTGGCCTACCTCCTGCAGTTCCATCTCCAAGTTAATCTGTGATCTCTGTTTCCTCTGCTACCCCTCTGTTTCATTCTTACTATTGGGTGTCTAGCCCTGCCATACCCAGCCATTTTTTTTGTTAACTTTTTATTTAACAAAGCTCATCATATAATGTAGTACTGAGAGAGACGTAGCAGTCGGGAGAATCTGCAACAGTACTGAAGCAAAAGCAAAAACAAAAGGGGATGGACAGAATGCAGAACAATGTCATACATTCACCCCAGTACACTTTGCCACTGGATTCAAGCAAGCCGGGCTGAAGACGGCTGGAATGCCAGAAACCGGTCCTCGGAAGCTTGTTTCCGGTCCAGGGAAGACATGGCTTGGCAGTTCGGGCTGGACTGTTCCCATGAGGCACAGGGTCAGACTGATTTGCATATAGCCATGTCTGAACTGGGGTGGCAGAGTGGGCTAAAGAACGGTGATGGATTAAACCCAGATCCTTTGACTGGGTGTGAGTGTTTGATTGATTCAGATGCTCCATCCATCACCACCCCCTTTTGTACCGCTTTTGGCCGCCATAAGTGTGGCAGGGTGCTCAGACGTGAGTTCCATGCTCACTTTGCCACTGGATTCAAGCAAGCCGGGCTGAAGACGGCTGGAATTCCAGAAACCGGTCCACGGAAGCTTTTTTCCGGTCCAGGGAAGACATGGCTTGGCAGTTCGGGCTGGACTGTTCCCATGAGGCACAGGGTCAGACTGATTTGCATATAGCCATGTCTGAACTGGGGTGGCAGAGTGGGCTAAAGAACGGTGATGGATTAAACCCAGATCCTTTGACTGGGTGTGAGTGTTTGATTGATTCAGATGCTCCGTCCATCACCACCCCCTTTTGTACCACAGTACTGAAGCAGGCACAAACTAGGTGTAACTAGCATTGAACATTGAGTCCCCCAGTGGTGCTTTTACCGTCTTACGGTATATTGGGTCACACCAAATCCATAATCCATCATTCACACACTTTAGCTAGGCTTTGTTGCCTGAGTGTGTCCCCATTCCAGTGCCAGGGTTCTCTCACCATACTTCCCACATCTTTTCCCAAATCTCTGGGGCATCCCCTGACTTGATAGACCACCTCCTTCACCATTTGACACCAATCAAGATCCACCTTCCATTCTGCATTGTGTTTTGCAAATCTAGCCACCATTGTGAACCAAATCTCCCCCTGCACGCCAATAAAAGACATTTGGCATCAAGGTGCACCCGCACAAGCACAACCGAGGATAGCACCCTTGTCACCCCCACCAGAAGCCTTGGATCACTGGCCACTCCCACAAGATGTTGAAAAAGGTGCCCTCTTGGGAGCAACCCATGATGCATTGCAACGAATAAGCCGTTCAAATTCTAGGTTAAAGAGTCAGTGTGAGTAATATGACCACTGGAGTATTTTAAGTTGGACTAGTCTGAACCAGGCTCGAATAGCTATTTCCCTTGGACCCTGGAGAGTCTCGGTCCAGCCACCATCGTCAATTTCCCCTAGGTAATCCATCCAAGTATTTATCAATGCCCACAACAGGTCAGGAGAGGTATTTATCAATATCAGGTTGATCATTGGAGACCCCTTTAGCAGGGATGGGTTCAGTGAGCAAACAATCCTCTACGGGCAATGCTTCAGGCAGGAATGTTTCCTCCCATATGTTAACTTGCAGCGCATGACCCAATTGCAAATAGTGAAAATGCCTGGGTTTCCGGCAATTCGTATTTCTGGCGTAGGACCTCAAACCTTATCAGGGATCTATCGCTCCACACATCGCCCAAGTGGTCTATGCATATTGTTGCCCACCGGCAGAAGAACGCTGGGGAAGCAACTTCTTTGAGCCGATCGCTGTTCCACAGAGGGGTCAAAGCTGTAAGCCTGCCCTTCCAGTCCAAGTATCCTTCCACCTCCCTCCAGATCCTGGCAACTGTCCCCGTGTGTATTGGCAGTTTCTTTTCCAACTGATAACCAGCCGTGGCCGGTAGTGGGAGTACCGGCCGGGCGGTGATGTGGAGAGGGGAAGGGGGAGGGGCAGGGAGGGGCTAGTAATGTATGGAATCCGGACCTTAACAGATAAGTAAACATAAAAATAAATAAAACGAATTTCGTTGCGCGCACTGCATCGCATTTGGTGATGCAGTGCGTGCAACGAAATTGTTTTTATTTATTTTTATGTTTACTTACCTGTTAAGGTCCAGATTCCATACATTACTAGACCCCACCCTGCCCCTCCCCCTCCCCACATCACGGCCCGGCCGGTACTCCCACTACTGGCCGCGGCTGCTGATGATAGTACAGGACCGCCTCGTGTTCACCGTTACTCATTGCGTCCCTGTCGACCCGATAGGCCGGTTCCCTTCTGTCTAAGGACACCCATTTGTAGACTACTAGTAACTGCAAGGCCCAGTAGTATTTCCTGATGTCCAGGATTGGGAGCTCCCATCATAGACCCCTCTTTGCAGTTTTCATTGGTCAATACATGGTGTTCTGATATTCCAAAGGAGTAGACAGAGTTCATGATCACCGTTACTGAAGAACTCCATCGGAAATTGATAGGTTGTTTTGGAGCACATATGGGAGCTGAGGGAGGGTCATAATTTTATAGAGCACAACCCTGCCTATTAGGGATAATGGCAGGGTGCTCTACTGTGCCACATCAGCATGGATCAGCCAGCAATGTTGTGTCTGCGTAGAAGGCCGATCTCCACATAGTGGTCAAAATGGAGAGCGAGGATGGCCAGTGACCTTTGATCTAAGCCAGGAACCTGAGTTGAACACCCCCTGGCTTGGGGGGCTTGACTTTTTATAAATTTAGACAGTATACTCCTGTGTTTAAACCCCTTGTGGACTATGGACTTTTTTGCTTCACCTTTGTATATAGACTGGATCCCTTGACACTTCCTGATATGCTTTTTTTTTTATTAGCAAATTCGTTTTTATTGAAAGACGAATGGAAACAAAAAATCAAGAAAGACGATACTTAGAGCAAATAAAAACAATAACATGTGCACCGGTAGCAGTCAGCTAAATAGAAAAGGATGCAAAAGAATAATACAATAGTCATTGGTCACAGACCAAGAACTCAAAAGCCATAGAGCACAAAACATACGACCCCCTCAGCCAATGTGCCACATCCAAAGCTACCACCCCTCCAACCCCTTCAACCACAGCACAAATACAGGGGAACTCAAGGGTACCATAGGGGCTCCCACCCACACCCTAGCAAACTCCCCATCTCCCATCACACATCAATCAATGTCACCTCCCTGGTGACCAGTGAGGCCCACAGTAGCTATCAGACCATAAGGATTTGTCAGCGCATGGCATGTGGTTCTATCCTTTACATATGTCAAAAAGGGGGTCCATAGTTTGTCGAAGCAAAGCCTCATGATGGGTGCACTGATGGTCACATTTTCCACAGCAAATAGGGTCCAAATCTTAGCCTACCAAAGAATCATGATGGGGTCTCTGGGCCCTTCCACTGAAAATACACCACCAATCTAGCAGCTAGGAAACAGTGTGTGATCAATATGCCCGAAGGAGGGTTAAGTCGGTAGAGCCCATATTTGTCCTATATCACCAAGAGAGCCTGGAGGGGAAGGGGTCAAGCGTAATATTCAAGATTGCAGAATTTTTGTGGAACATCTGTTTCCAGAAGTCGGCCATCACAAAACACTCCCACCACATTTGAATATACATTCCATGAGACCTAGAACCCCGCCAACAGGTGTCTCCCTCCCCCACTATATGTGACAACAAAGTAGGGGTGACATACTAGCGTGGAACCAATTTGCATACATTTTCCCCATATTGAGTACAAATGGAGGTCTCAACCACTCTCTTCCATACAACACTCCAATCACCATACTCAATATCCATGCCCAGGTTCAGTGACCACTGCGAAATGTAGCTAACGATAGTGATATCAAGATGAGTTTCCAGTGTATTGCAGAGGGGGAAGATTACTTTCGTCCTGTCCCCTCATCACAAGGTATCCTCCAGTAAATGTGTTTCCCATGTCAGTGCCTGAATAGTATGCTCCTGTGAACTCTGTGTAAAACATTGCAGTGTAGAGAGAAATTGGTTGCACATAGATCTCTAGTTTTGAGGATCCTGTCTATATACAAATCCTTACGGGTAAGGTATGTGCCCCTATGCCAATTCCTAGCCAATATACCTGGAAGAAAGTTTGAGGTAACTATAATAGGGATATATAGGGATGGATCTAACTTAATCTTTTGAGTACTGGCAGCTTCCCTCCAATGATACAGGGTGGTCAGTATAAAGGACATCGGGCAACCAATAGCGGTAAGGTTGCAATGACGAAGCCATGGTAGATGTTTAAGGAGAATCTTGCATGAAAGGTGTCCCAAACGAACCCACGGTTTACTAAGTTCAGAGCCCCAATCCAAGGCCTGAGTAGTCTGGATAGCCAAAGTATAATGGGGCAGATTTACAAGCCCCTTGCCCCTTATTTACGCTGCTGTTGCGTCACTTTTGTGACGCAGCGGCAGTGCAAATCCTGCGCCATGGTACGGGGTACTTACAGCGTGACGCATCTGGGAGATGCGTCACGTTGTACAACCCTGCGCCACATGTAGGCATTTCTGCGCATGGGGGCGGGGGTGCTCCAGCGCAGGAACGCCTCCCAAAAGTGGCTGAGTAAAATCTACAAGTTTTCACTCAGTCACTTTTAGGCCGATGCTGCGTTAAAACCCTGCGCCTGCTTGAAGCAGGCGTAAGGATTGACGCAGCATTAACAAGATAGGGCCCACCAGAGCATTGCTGGAGTTGCGTCGTGCTTGCGACGCAACTACAGCAATGCGTCACTTTTACGGCACAGATGCGTCACGCATCTGTGCCGTTTTTGACCCATGTTGCGCCGCATTGTAAATGCGGCGCATCCATGGTGGTGTAGCAGCAGCGCACAATAAGTGGCGCATCCCTGCTGATATGCAAGGATGCGCCACTTATTGTAAATCTGCCTCAATGTGAGTAGCTGTGTGGGTGAGTGTGAAAAGCTGGGTTTCTATTGCAGTAACCCCCCTCACCTTTTACCAGACTACTGATGCACTTTGACTTGATGTGCCCTGAGTCCCTGCCAATCAGGTTCCCACTACCTGTGTTCTTTCCCCAAAACTCACCAACACCCAATTGGCATCTCTGGCCACGGATCAGCCCCAAGTAAATGGTGCCACTGGTACCCAAGTCACTGTGACCAGGGAAGGCCTCTAAGGGCTGCAGCACTTATTGTGCCACCCTTAGAGGTCCTGTGCCTGTACACGCACACACTGCCTTTGCAGGCTGCAGGTCTTGGTACAGAACCAAGTGAAGGGTCGACATGGCACACTGTGTACTATGCCTACAACCCACTGCCCTGGCGTATATCAGTCACCCCTCTAGCTGGGTGCCCTATACCAGTGGTGCATGAGCCCTGTACCCCTACAGTGTCTAAGTCCATTCTTAGACATTATAAGTGCAGTGTTGCCACTAAGAGTATGTGGTGCTGGTAGCTTGTCATTACAAACTCCACAGAACCATGATGGCTACACTGAACAATTGAGGGGTTTGGCATCGAACTTCTCTGCACATTAAACCCACACTGATGCCAGTGTGGGATGTAATGAAAAATGCACACAGACAAGCAGACCGGGAGGTAAAACGAGAGTAAACAAAAAAGAAATACCCTGACATACAAAAATGGCAAGGAATAAAGGAACGTGGAAACCAACCACAAAACACAAAAGAAAAAAATTAGATACAGGAATATCAAGGAATATCAACGAAATAATAACAATGTCCACACACACAGATGTTTACTCTCGTTTTACCTCCCGGTCTCCGCTTTTTCATCTTTAGTCCTTTGTTTATTGTTACTTTCTGTTTGACTCGTGTAACGTTTTGCTTGTCTGTGTGACCCGCTTTTGGTCCTACCTTTATTTCTCACCGGTGCTCTTGATTACGGGTGCCAGTTCCTACTGGCGTCTTCCGGGTTGTGTCCCGAGCTACAGACGTGTTCCTCTGTACACGCTGGCTCTTCTTGGTGATGGGTAAGCTTCTGATTCATGCTTTTGTTGTCTTACGGTGAAGGAGTACCAATGTCACTGGGTGTTACTCTTGGGGTGTGTTTTCTCCTCGTAAACTTCGTGCTTTCCTGGTTTCTTTTTCACCATTTTTCTGCACAGTATTAGTTTGCTCGTTCCACTCTTTATCATTTTGTGTAATGTTCGGTTCTGTGGTCTACACTTTTCACTTGCCACTTTCGATGCTTACACTCAGATTTATTCATTTATTTATTAATTTTTTCTTTTTGGTTCACATGGTGTGTTGATCACGTAATGGGTCGTGGCCCCTTCATTTCTATCTTTCACTGGGCGCATATTTGCGTGTTTCCAAAGTTCCTGTGTATTTCAGCGATCGACAAAGTCTTTTTCTTCTTTTCTTTTTAGAACTATATCCCCCTGAAGAAGTGCTAACCTAGCACGAAATGCATTGGGGTTTTTCCATTTCACTATGTGTTAATTTCATTCCATGAATTTACAATGGATCGGCTTTAAATGGATTTATGATATATGATAACAAGTCTTTTGTGACCATGAATATCTCTCCGGATGTATAAAAAGGAATAAAGTACTTCCTAAAAAGCTATCAGCTTCCTAAGACTAACTTTATATTACGCACGTCACTGTGCCTTAAGAGTGCTCAGGACAGTTTCTTACTCTTTGGTAAGACTTCTCATGTACTGTTTGTGTCACACCTTATGGAACCGGAAGGTGTTATTCTGAGCACCCAAAAATTATTTTCACCTCGTTTTAAATATTGGAATATTCATTTACTTATTGGAGTGCAGCGGTTTGCTCTTCTTTTGCTTTCAGCTGCCACCACAGGACATGTTTCTGGACCCCTGAGTCTAGAGCCTGCTGCTCTCCGGGGCCTGAAACAATGCACATCCTGGGATGAGGTACCAAGCCTCCTCGCTCAGGATGGGCAGGATCCACTAAGGAGAAGATTCAAAGGCTTGCCGCCTTTGTGAGCTTCCCAAGCCTCTTGCTGCTTTCAGCAACTGGTCCCTACTGATTCTGACACCCACTTTTGGGCGGGAGAGCCGGTGGGAAAAACAAGTGAAGAAGAGAGGTGTGCCTACCTCTGCCAACTCCACCCCATCAGGTGGGGGAGGCGAGGTGAAGCACAACTCTCAGTCCCCACCATCTTGCAGATGGGGGCCCCAGCCAACCAGTGAAAGGCCTATGCCCCTTCCCACTGGAGGGTGGCATAATAGTGGGGTGTGCCCACCCAGGGAAGGGACTCATTGGTCCCAACCTTTTACCTACCTATAACACCCATTAATCTAGTATTTAGGGACACCCCTAAACCTTTCTTCCCCAGACAAGAAGAAACTATAAGAAGAAGAAGAAGGACCGAACAGCTGTGCAGCAGCTCACAAGAGGAAGACGCCCACTGACTCGGCCGCAGCCCTACCGGCCTGTCCCAACCTAGAATCTGCTCCTGCAAAATCCCAGTGTGCCCTGCAGCCAGCAACCTCAAGAAACCTGGAGGACCTGCCTGCCTTTAATTCCCAAGGCTCCGTCTCCCGTGAACCCCGGATTTGTTCACACAACAGACTCCTGCTCCACAAGGATCCACGAGTTTGCACCACTCTGCACTAGAGCGCCCATTTCCCGAGTGCGAGTGGCCCAACACAAAGAAGAGGTCTCCCTGGTGATCCTCACCCATGATTCGGCAACCCCTGACATGCCTCATACCTCCAGCCAACTCCTCCAGACTCAAACCGGAAGGTCCCCCTAACCGCGATCAGGAGCTGGTGAGAAGATCCCACCCTAAAAGGCACCCCTGCACCTGACGGCCCATGGCCTTGGGTGGCCCAAGTGATGGTGCCTAACCAACCCCTAAGATCCCAACTTACCTCTCCAAGTGGTGGTCGCACCCAGAAGACCTTCGTCCCCGAGCCTGCATTGCTTTTGCAAACAGGAGACTCTCCATTGAAAGCTACAGGGTATCAGACGCCAAAACAGCACTCTGTGCCCAGCTGCCCCAGTGCCGCTGAGGGTGCATCTTTTGTGCTGGTCTAAACCCCCATTTGCCCTAAGCTTAAATCCTAGAGCTTTGCTCCCACACCCCTGTTGCTCGTCAGCAGCCACCAACCGGAGGCCCGATCCCCTGTTGGATAACATTGGGCCTCAGCACTCTGCACCCGGCCACCCTAGTGCCGCTGAGGGTGTAACAAGAGTGCATCCTTGACCCTGTGGGACCCATAAGTCTAACCCCAGAATACCAACTCCCCTAACAAAGTACTTTAAACCGTTAACACTATTTTCCTCCATAGGATGACATTGACTGTTTTTCTATGAAAAGATTCTAAGTGTAGAGTTGGAAAATCTAAGGAAATCCTTACCTGTGCCAGGTCTGCTTGGTTCTATGAAATAAAAATAACTAGAAGAATATTTTTATACAAAAACAATAGGACTGAAGTCCAGTCTTTGAGTGTGTGAATACATTTGCTGACTGAGTGTGTGCAACAAATGCTTAACAATGTCCTCTGATAAACCTTACTGCTCAACCACACTGCCACAAATAGATGGTGAGGTGCTATCTACTTTACTCTGCCTACCTTTTGGGTTCCACTGGACTCCGTGCACACTATACCTCACTTTGGTATAGTATATACAGAGCCAGCTTCCTACAGTGAGTGACTGTGTGAGTAGTTTTATTGGTGAGTGAGTGGGTTTGTCAGTAGTTGTGTGGGTAAGTGAGTGGGTGTTTTAAAGGCTGTATGAGTGAGTGACATGGTGTGTAAGTGTGCTGTATAGGTGAGTGGTTGGCTCTTTGAGTGGGAGTTTTGCTAAATGAAATGGTGTGTGAGTGGCTGTATTGGAGAGTATGTGTCTGTGTGAAAGGCTGTATCGGTGAGTGAGTCGATGTGTAAGTACTTCTATATATATGTGTATGGGTATGTAAGTGGTTTTGTGGGTATGTGAATGTGTGTGTGATTGGTTGTATGAGTGAGTGAGTGGCTGCGTTGAGAGGCTGTATGGGTGAATGAGTGGGTGTGTGGGAGGCTGTATAGGTGGATAAGTAGGTATAAAGTAGCTGTATGGGTGAATGTGTGGCTGTGTGAGTGGCTGTATGGGTGAGTGACTAAATATATGAGTAGCTGTATGGGTGAGTGAGTGGCTGCATGAGTGTGTTAGTGGCTCTATGAATGAGTAAGTAGATGTATGAGTACTTAAATGGGTCTGTGAATGGATATTTGACTGGTTGTGTGGGTGTGCGAGTGGGCATACGAGTGTTTCTGTGGATGATGTCATCAGTGATGTCATTTGAGATGTCATAAGTAATGTCATCAGTGATATCACTGACCATGTCATGAGTGATGTAATAGGTCATGAGCAGTGCACTGCAGGGGTACAAGTTGTAGTTAGCTTGGGTAACTTTAACGGCTGAATTTCTAACTATAACATCCCTGTAACCTTTGTGTTTTTCAGTGAATTTCTAAGGTTTTTTAATTCTAGTTCCTAAATATAATGTCCCTGTAACCTTTGGTTTTTTCTCATGAATATCCAGGGTTGTATAAAATCTGTTTTCTAACTATAACGTCCCTGTAATCTTCGGGGTTTTTAAGTGAACTTCTATGTTTTTTTAACTACTAGGTGCATTTTCAGAGTGGTGGAGAAAGAGGGCAGGGCTTCTGACCAGCTTTTAGAAATCCTGCTGTGTGGGAATTACTGGAGGTAACAGGAGGAGTTCTTGGTCCCCAAGGACCCTAAGCATCCAAGAAGACATCACTCTGCAGCCTGTAGTGCACCACGAGGTGCATTTGCAGAGTTGTGGGGAAAGGGGCGGAGCCTCCAATCAGCTCTGAGCAACCCTGCTGTATGGGACATACTTGAGGTAGCAGGGAGGGTTCTTGACCCCCAAGGACCCTCACCAGCCAAGGGGATTTCATCTCTCAACAAGTTGTGCGCCAGAAGAGCTCATTGCATTTTTTTACATTTAATTAGGGAAGAGGGGCCACATTGGCTCCCCTTTCCTGGGCCGATTTTGGCCCTGGAGACCCTATTCCCCCGGGGGACAGGCTTTTTTGCAATGCAGGGTCTTCCCACCCTAGATTAATTTCAGCCTGGTAATCGCATCCTCCTGGGCCTGGCCTTTATTATATTATATCTGAAGTACGGGAGGGAGATGAGCGACCCCCTCCCAGGCACCCCAACCCAAGGGCCTAACCATCTTTCTCTGGGTCTCCACTGTGACCGCGGGGAAGCATGAAGGCCCCCACAGTCTGTGTCAGCTCACTGCATCATGGGGTAGCCGGCATTGCTTTCACACACACAAAGATGCTGGAAATGCAGCCCCTGTGTGTGAAAACAATGCATTTGTTTACCTGCTAGCTTGATAGCGTGCAGGGAAACAGAAGCATACTCTGCTTCCAGCAAGCGAGAGCATTTCACATCTCTCGCTTGCTGAAAGCAGAGTGTTTGCTGTGGCTTAGCAGGAGTGGTTAAATCCCCTGTCAAGCCACAGCAAACAGCTATGTCCTCCCCAGGACATAACAGGAGCCAGCCCTGGAGGATGCCAGTCCCTAGGGCTAAGAATGGCCCCGGAGGGGGGGCTGAGCATTCCCTCTCCCATTTTAAAAATAGAATTAGACTATATATATAACTTCCGAGTAAACTTTGTTTTTTTTCAGTGAATATCAAAGGTTTTCTTAATTCTATTTTCTAACTATAATGTCCCTGTAAGCTTTGATTTTTTTCAATGAATTTCTACAGCATAGTAATTAAATTTCCTACCTATAACATTTCTGTAACCTTTGGTATTGTCAATGAATTTGTACCGTTTTTAAAATTGTATATCATACCTGTAACCTGTGAGCATGAGTGTGCGAATGGTTAAATAGGTAGGTGAGTGGGTGTGTGGGTCTCTAAGTGGGTGAGTCAGTGGGTGCATGAGTATCTCAGTGGGTCTGTGAATGGGTTTGTAAGTATGTGAGTGGGTCTGTGAGTCAGAGTGGATCTGTGAGTGGGAACATGAGTGGGTTTGTGACTGAGTTGGTCTTTGAGAGTGTGTGAGAGTTTCTAAGTGGGTCTGGGAGTGGGTGTCTGAGGGTCTGAGTGCATCTTTGAGTGTGTATGTGTAAGTTTCTCAGGGGTTCTGTGAGTGGTTGAATGAGTGCTTGAATGGGTCAACAATAGGTAGTTATAGTTGGGACCATGTTTCCATAGGATTTTTTTTTTGGGGACTTCCCTATATATTTAGTGTCACTTGACGAATCGTCACATAATTTTTCCCCAAAAAATCTCCCCGCTGAATCTTGTTGTGCATGGAAACTTTTAGGGTGATCTGTCAGACAGAGGCTGAGAAAATGGGGGCGGGACAAAAAAAGTGCATTTCTCATGTTAATTCTCATAGGAGTTTTAGATGCTCCAACAGCCCGAACCACTGGACACAATTACACCCAATTTGTAGGATAGGTAGATTTTGGTTCACAGATCACGCTTTCAGTTATTTGGTGTAAATTTGCTCAGCAGTGGTTGCGAAATTTGGGGAAATTAAAATCTTTATATCTACGATTGAGGCTATTCCACCAATAACATGGAGCACATGCAGAGATCTGCAGAGCTATGATTGACTGCGAACATTCTAACTAGGAAGTGTTGTCAGCCATCTTGGGATGGGAGAAGCCGTTCTCGAGGACGTAAGCGGCATGGTCTACAAGCAACCACAAGAGGCTGGGACGCCCACGGATCACACGCTCCTCGCGGAAAGCTCCTCAGACGCAGCACATTCGGTCAACAAACAGGAGGTGAGCAGGGGAGCGCTGGAGGGGGCAGAGGCAGAGCTACAGGGCGCAGAGACCCCCATCAACCTACAAATGTTGAATGCATTGCTCCAAGTTGAAGCAGGACTAAACAGCAGACAGCAGGAAGGCGCCAAATGGGGTAGCTTGGTGAGCTTGGATGAGAACAAAGGTGCGAGAGGTGGGGGATCGCCAGAAGGGGAGAGGCTCTTCTCAGTGAATGAGGAATCAGATTTCAGTACATCAAGTGAAGAGGGAAGTCTCACATGGGAAGGGCTCCGACTCAGAGCTAAGTCTTACTGATCCAGGGGGCAAAAGCACACAAAAAAGAAGGAAGTCTGCATTAAGAAGGACAGGAGGGAGAGGAGGAGCTTAGCGCGCACCCAAGATGGTCGCGTGAGCTTAGGGCTCCCGGACCTTCGCCACCTCCACCGACTATCCTGAACTCTATCCTGACTTGGGTTATTACTGGCACGGCCCTGCTGATCGTTTATCCGTTTTCGGACTTTGATTTGGACATCGGGAGCTGGAGGTATGGCCTTTTGAACTTTCTCGGCCTGTTCCATGGTGCTGCCCCCGGGCTTGTCTCTCTGCCAGCCGGGCAGTAATTGAACAACAATGGATCACGCGAGCCTCCTTTGCCCGGCTGTCTCCTTTCAGTTTCGTTTCAGGCGCCTAGTCCTACTTGACTTTGTTACCATCGCCCTGGCCTGCTGCTTTTCACCTCACCGCTGTTCACCGACCTGGTGCCTCGGCCCACTGTCACTTATCACTTGGTGACTGGTTTGCCTTTTCATTTCTATATTGGTGCGGGTGTATCGATTTTAGTCATTTTTACGAGGTCTAGGACTACCCTTCGGGGCGCAGGAACTAAGATGCCGCCAAGCCTGAGGGAGAGAAATGTAAGACCAGACCGGCAACGGGAGGGGGCTCCGTGCAATCGAATGTCATGGACAGATACACCCTTGTCAAGGGCTCTCCGAGTGGACCTGCTAAATCCCCGGCCACGGCGGGGGAAGACTCCCCGCTGGATGAAGAGCTGTCGTTGAGGGACGTCATGGGCGCCATTGCTGGGATGAAGGCCACACTGGGTCAACAGTATGAGGCCCTGGCCCACAAGTTGGATACGGTTGCGGTCGATGTTACCTTGATCAGGGCCGACCTTGCGAAAACTAATGAGAAGGTCAAATCCCTCGATTTAAAGACATCAAGTCTTGTTACTGACGTCTCCGACTTACAGGCAGAGGTCGGTAACTTGCGAGCCGCCCGTGACTATCTCACTTGCCGCCTGGACTACTTTGAGGGCCGTGCACGACGAAACAACGTCCGTCTGGTTGGTGTCCCGGAAACTTCGGAGGCTTCCTCGGTGGACCTGCTGGTGGAGGATCTGGTCCTGAATCATCTTGCACCCAAGGGCCTCAGCAAGTTTTTTGCTGTTGAACGTGCCCACAGGATCCCGGGTGGTCCGCCTAAGCTGGGCGCCGCTCCACGACCCATCATTGCTCGGATTTTTAATTTTCGGGACAGGGACGCGATCCTGCAAGCGTCGCGCCTATCAGGTCCTACGGCTTATGAGAACACTGCAGTCAGCTTCTACCCGGACTTTACCCAGCAGGCTCAGAAACAGCGACTAGGATTCCACCGGGGGTGAAAAAGAGACTGAGGACTGGAGACATGAAATACGCCATGCTTTTCCCGGCCTGGTTACGTGTGGTGTACAAAGAGCGAACCTTTTTCTTTGATCATCCAGGGGCGGCAAGTGACTGGCTGGACTCATTGCCCCCTGGCCCAGAGTGTTCTGAACACTCTGGACACTCCGGTGGTGCGGAGGGAGGCCCGGTGGAGCAGGAATAAGGGGCTGAATCGGCTCCCGGTCCATCGTTTTGACTTTTGGCTGTGGTTTGGTGCTATGCCATTCTTGCTTGCTATTATGTTGTCTTTTTGGGGTGTGGGCGGGGGGATGGGCGAGTCTCCCTCCTCTGGGGTTCTTTTTGTAGACTAGTTGTATGTTAGGGCGACAGGCACACTGCAAGTTGGGGTGGCTTTTGAGTCTTACGCAGGGGTGCGGGGTGGGGGTATGATGTATGGGGTTTATTGGGGGGTTGGGGGGTTGCAGTTTTTGTTTCATTCTTTTCTTCAAGGCATATTGTTGATGATCTCCTGTCGTTTAGTGTCGTACACGGTGTGGGGTGGGGACGGGGTTGACCTTTGGGATGGGGGTTAGGGGACTTGAGGTACTGTGTTGGAACGTGAACGGGTTGGGAGATAGGATTAAACGGGGCGTGGTGTTGCAGCTCTTGAGACGGTTGTCCCCTGATGTGGTCCTGCTTCAGGAGACGCATTTGCTTGGCAATACGTGCCACGCAATGAATAGGCGTGGCTATCGTCTCGTTGCGCACTCGGGTTTCACTTCTGGCTCCAGGGGGGTGGGCATTCTGGTTCGGAACTCCGTCCCTCTTGCTGTTGATGACGTCATCCTTGATGACAGGGAACGCTACGCTGCCATTGTGGGGCGCTGGGAGGGACGGGTTGTCACTTTGCTCTCTGTCTACGTGCCCCCGGGTCTCCAGACTGCCACTTATGCTGATCTGGGACGAGTGATTTTGGGATTCCCTGAGGGTTTGCTTGTAGTGGGTGGGGATTTTAACTCTGTAGTGTCGGGTATGTGTGATCGCTACCCCCCCCCCCGAGACATTGCGAAGTCACACTCCTGGTTGGGGGATTTCCTGGAGGCTTTGGGGCTCACCGACTGCTGGCGCCTGCTTCATCCTGGGCAATTGCAGTATACCTTTCACTCTAGTGCCCATGGCAGTCTTTCGAGATTAGATTATGTACTTATGCCCTCCTCCCAGGCCTCCTCCATACGGGAGGTGAAACATCTTGCTAGGGGTATCTCGGATCATTCCCCGCTGTGGTTGGTCGTGGACGCTCATTTGGGGTCGGAGGGTAGGGTGGCCCCGATCCACTCCTGGTATCTCCGAGACCCCAAGGTTCGGGCGGAACTGATTAAAGCGATTGACCACTACTTTGCTGAAAATGTGGGTTCTGTGTCCTCCTCTGTCACGTTGTGGGAAGCATACAAAACAGTTATTCGGGGCCAGGCTCTCTCCATGATTGGCAATGTCAAGAGGCGTAGGCGGGAGGAGGTTGTTCGTGTTGAAAACGACATCACCGTTCTTGAGGGGGAGTTGGAAACGAGGCCACCCCGGAGAGGCTGCACCTTTTGGGTCTGAAACAACTTGAGTATAGAGCGCTGGTGACTGATGCTGCAAGGGAGATGAGCAGGGAGCAACAGGGACGACTGTATGATGTGGGAGATAAGGCGGGGAAATTGCTTGCCTGGCTGGATAAGAGGGAACGTGCGAGTCGGGTTGTCCCTGTGATTGTTGATGTGAATGACGTGAGTGTCACCGACCCTGCTGATATTGTTGCATGTTTCGCTGACCACTTTCGGGAAGTGTATTCCCCTGTTTCTGATAGGCCGGAACAGGACTCCCACTCGCTCCTGCGGGATATTTCGCTGCCACGTTTGTCTGACCCTGACAGGGACCTCCTGGAGGCTCCGCCGACAGTTGATGAGGTTGCTACAGCTATTCGCTCGGTTCGCTCGGGGAAGGCTTCGGGTCCTAACGGGCTCCCGGTGGAGCTCTACAAGCTCCGTCCGGATGTGATAGCACCATATTTGCGATCGATGTTCTTGGAATCATTGGAGGCAGGCTCCCTCCCTCCCGACCAAAGACTGGCTTCCATAGTGGTGATCCACAAGGACGGCAAGCCGCGTGACCGCTGCGCCTCCTTTAGGCCCATATCATTGATTAATGCCGAACCGAAGATTCTGGCTAAAGTACTTGCCACTCGCTTGGTCACGGTTATAGGCGGTCTGGTTCATCCAGATCAGTCCGGATTCATACCCCATCGTAACACAGCACTTCATCTTCGGCGTCTGCATGGAGTCCTTGCGCGAGCGGCGACTCTGCGTGAACCTGCCATCTTGGCGTCATTGGACGCCACCATGGCGTTCGATACGTTGGAATGGCCTTATTTATGGGCGGTTCTCTCCAAATTTGGCTTCGGCCCCTCCTTTATTGCCTGGGTGCAATTGCTTTACACCGACCCCTTAGCCCAGGTGGTGGTCAACGGTCGTATCTCGGCCTCCTTTGCTCTTGGTAGGGGAACGCGCCACTCTTGTTCGCCCTTGCTTTGGAGCCGTTGGCGGCATGGCTGAGATGGGAACCGTCCTTGAGGGGCATTAGATGGACTCCGGAGTTTGAGGTCCGAATCTCCTTATATGCAGACGATATACTCCTATATCTTACGTCGCCTCGGAAATCGTTGATCGTCCTCTTTGACGTTTTAACTTCTTTCCGTAAAAACTCGGGTTTGGTCATCAACTGGTCAAAGTCTTGCATCTATGTTTTATGCGGCGAGGCCCCCCTCCTGCCTCGGAGATGTCCTATTTCGGTGGTGCGGGAGGGATTCAAGTACTTGGGGATTTTTATCACCTTGGACCCTGTGCTCCGTTATGAACACAATTTGTTACCCCCTCTCCAGCGCCTCCGTGCCAATGTGACAGCGTGGGGCAGGCTCCCTCTCTCTCCTTTGGGACGGGCGGCGTTATTTAAGATGATGTCGCTCCCTCCGTTCCTTTATGCGTTGCAGAATACACTTGATGTAGTGCCCGCCCGGTACTTCCGGGAGATTGAAAGTCTACAGACGCAATTGGTGTGGGGGGGGCCGTTCTCGTATTGCTCTTGCAAAGTTGACGCTCCCGTGGTACGACGGGGGTATCGCGCTCCCGGACGTCCGCCGTTACTATTGGGCCTCCCAGCTGGGGGCCATCAACCATTGTACTTACGGTCCTTTACCGAGCCCGGCGTTTGAGATGGATAGATGGCTGTTGCCTGGTGGCAACTACAACAGGGCTCTGTATGCGAAATCTGTTGGCGGATCTCTCACGGGCCCCACTAGGACAGCGGTGCAGGTGTGGCATCGCGCTACAGCGGCCTTGGGCTGGGCTGATAAGCCGACCCGTGCTACCCCGCTTTATGCATCGGAAAAACTTGGCTCCCTCTGGAGGTCTAAGGGTTTCGATAAGTGGGATGTGATCGGTATCAGCAGGGTGGATGATGTGTGGATCAAGGGCAGAGTCAAGACGTTTGAGGAGCTGAAAGTTGAGTATGACTTGAATGATAGAGAATCCTTTCGATACGTGCAAATCCGGCACGCAGTTTTGTCTGTGTTTCCCCTGGGCTCGGATATTCCGGAGGCGTCCCCGCTTGAAGATCGGGTGCTCGACGGGCATGTCCCTGACAGCACGATCTCACTCATGTACAAGAAGTTGATCAATGCCAGATCCGACTTGTTGAGTAACCTTCGGGAGGTGTGGACAAGTGACGGTCTGGAACTCGACGATGAGGATTGGCGGGCGGCGATTTCCTCCCCGAAGGAGGTGGCTATCCCGGTGCGCCTCCGGTTTGTCCAGCTCAAAATTCATCATAGGGTTTACGTGACTGGTCCTCGTCTGGTGCGAATGGGGTTCTCGGTGGATGGGCTGTGCAGGCGTGGTTGTGGTCTGGTGGGTACGTTCTTCCATATTATTTGGGAATGCCCTGCGGTTATGCGCTATTGGACTCGTGTGCATGAAGTGATGAGTGAGGTCACGGGTGTGCAATCAATGCCAGAGGTGAGGCGGTGTTTGTTGAATGTCTGGGAGCCGAATGATTATGGCCTGGCGCAGCTTCGATGGGTGACCTTGGGTAATATGATTGCTAAGAGAGACATTGCTCAGTTGTGGGGTGCCCAGAGGCCACCGACAGCTCTGGTGTGGCAACAGAACATGGATTGGTGCATGTTTAGGGAAAAGACTGTGTATGTTTCCCGTGGCACGCCCCACAAATGGGGGAAAATTTGGAATCAATGGAACGAATACCGTGGTGGTATCTGTACTCCCCCCCCTCGGGAATGAACACTGACCTGTCATCCCCCCAACCTGCTGTTTCCTCCACGGGAATTTAGCTCCTTTGCTTGCTCCTGTATTCTTCCCCCTTCCCCAGTCTCATCGCCTACTTCTGGCATTTGATTTGAATATGTATCCCCCCCCCCAGCACCGACGTGACGTACTTGTATCATATTGCCTTGTTTTCTGTTTTTTCTTTATGTGTATTTGTTGTTTGCATTTAATAAAAAGATTTAAAAAAAAAAAGAAGGACAGGAGGTGGCTCTCCTATCAGCACGAATAAAAACTTACTGTGGGACTATTCGGCCGCTTCGAATGTGTACCAAGAGAGTGCCTGCCTGGAAGGGGCAGTAGCGGGGAATTGTGCTGGTTCACCCCCACAGCATGCTACACTGGACTTACTATATGGCACCTTAAAACAGATGCAAGGGGAGGCCAGAGTGGAAAGCCGGAGAGCCAGGCAAGCGACTACAAAAATTCAAGGGGCACTAAGGAAGATGAATAGGAGGTACGAAGCAGTTGAGGAAAGAGTGACTCAGGTAGAGGAGAGAACGGGCAGATTGGAAGATGACGTAATGGACTGGCAGACTTTTAAGGCGGATCAGGAGAAGGTGGTGGAGGACATTCATTGGAAGATAGAGGATTTTGAGAACCGCCAGAGGCGGAATAACATTAGACTTCTTGGTCTGGCAGAAGGGGTGGAAGGGCAGGATGCTAGGGGGTACGTTATCAAGTTATTGAAGGGAGCATTCCCTGAGTCACACTGGCAGTGGGAGATAGAGGTTCAAAGGGCGCACAGGTTCCCTCTCACACTCAAGAAGAAGAGGGGGGGAAACCAGGACAATTTACCTAGGGCAATGCTTGTTTTTCTAGGAAATTTTCTGGCAAGTCAAGAGATAATGGACAAAGCCAGACCTGATACTAAGAAAACGTTTGAGGGGTAACTTTCTTTGCAAGACCGGATTTTTGCCATGTAACGGTGGAGAGGAGGTGGAAACTCAGGCAATTAATCGCACCCTTTCAGGCACAGGGGTCAGAGGCTTACTTATTGTTTCCAGCACGACTAAAGTCAGGATGTTTCAATCAGAGATAAAAGCCAGTCAGTTCCTAGAGGAACTTACAGAATGTGGAAGGGGGCAAGGTAACAGAGGGAAAGGGCCAATGACAGCTCCATAGGGATGACACCGCATACATGTATATTGGTAAGGGAAGGAGAGGGAAGCGACACTACAATCGACAGCAGTCACACATAGGTCATGCATGACCTATTTGCCTGTAGTAGGGGGGAGGGGTTCCTTCAGGGTGGGGGGATAGGGGTGTTGGTGGTGGGGGTGGCAGTGGTGGTTGGATTGTTACAGCACACGTATTGTAGGATACTTAGACACATTTTTGTGGAGATAAATGCACGAGGAATGGGTACAAGGAAGGTGACAGCAAGAAAGGGAATGCTTAGAAAACAAATATGTCACTGAGGATTGCCTCTATAAATATTTGCGGTCTGAACGATAAAAGCAAAAGGTTGAAGGTGGCCGCCCTGTTAAGAATGCTGAAGTTAGATGTCATTTGTTTACAGGAGACTCACATCGAGGGAAACAAAAAATACATGTTGGAGCAACTAGGCTTCGAGGTATTAGCACACACAAAACAAGGCACTAGGATGAGAGGGGTAGCTATATTAGCAAAGAAAGGGTGGGTTAGGGTTTTGAGGAAAAAAGAGGATCAATGGGGAAGATGGGCAATGGTTGAGGGAGATACTGAGGCAGGGAGGTGTACAATAGTTTCGATCTATGGTTCTATGGTTGGTGAGCCGGATATTTTCGAGTTTATAGATACAGAACTGGCACTGTGGCCAGAACCGATAATTTGCTGTGGGGATTTTAATATTAATGGAATGGATGGGCTAGGTTTATCGGGAGGGAATGTTTATAAGGGAAGAAAGAAGAAGAAGTATAAGGCTATTGGAAATCTAGCACGTAATAATGCACTGGTTGATGTATGGGCCCATAGCAACCCACCGGGCACAGGTAGCACATACTATTCGGCACCACATACGGTGGTGGCTAGGCTAGATTACTTTCTTGTCTCAAGCTCCTTGACAAGTCGTAGTAAGTTGGTAAGGATGCCAAGGATTCTATCTGACCACAACCCGCTTATTTTTTCACTGGATTATAGTAATATAAAGAGGAAGGAATACACATGGACTTTCGAGAGGGGGCTTCTTAAGGAGGAAGGCTATGTTAAGCATATGAAGGTTTGGATTGCATTTTTCTGGGTGACAAATAGAGGAACGGCCCCTACAGGTACAACCTGGTACGCGTTCAAGGCCGCAGTAAGGGGGGAAACATTGAGCTTCACATTACATAGGGATAAGATAAAAAGGAATAAGATGGATAAAAGGATTAAAAATCTGGCGGATTTGGAAGAACTACTTATTGGGGCTATAATCAAACAGGATCCGCTAGAGGATATCCTATTAAAGATAGAAATATCGAAGGCAGAGGCAAGTGAAAGCATAGCAAGGAAGGCTGCAGGGAATTACCTCTCCAAGAAAGAATAATGTTATGAATACAGCGAGAGGGTCGGGCATTTGCTAGCTATTATAGCAAGGCAAAGCTCGGCAATGGGAGAAATAAAAGAAATTAAGAATGGGCTAGGTGGGGTCGTTAATAAGGTTGAAGAAGTCAGAGATGTCTTCAGGAACTTCTACGCAACATTATACGACCAGGGCCCCCCTGTCACTGATGCAGAGATTTTGGAATATCTATCTGAACTCCCACATCCAGGACTGTCAGGTGAGGGGAAGGAGGAATTAGACCTGCAGCTCTCTATGCAAGAAATCCAAACTCCTATGAAGAAACTTCCCTCCGGGAAAGCTACAGGCCCAGATCAAATCCCAGGAGAATTTTATAGAACCTTCTGGAAGGAGTTGGGGGAGGATATGTATGAGACTTTTGGGCAGGCACAGCTAGGGCTCTCAGTCCCACACTCCTGGGCGGGGGCAGAGATTATAGTCATATTCAAAAAAGATAAGCCCCCGTTAGATCCGGGGTCCTACAGGCCAATTACGCTTATGAATGCGGATGCCAACATTTTCTCTAAATCGTTGGCACAAAGGTTAGGGAGGGTCATTGAGAGTATGGTCACTAGTACACAGCATGGATTTATCCCAGGGAAGGGGACCACTCAACACGCAAGACAAATGATTACTATCTTGGACGCCGCTGGGGTTGCAGGGGACCCTGTCGCGGCTATCTTTCTCGATGCAGAGAAGGCTTTCGACAGGGTCTCCTGGAACTACCTGTGGAGGGTGATGGCCTGGGCTGGTATTGGCCAGGGGTTTATTAAAGCTATTCAGGCCCTATATATTGCGCCAATGGCTAGGGTCAGGATAAACAAAGGCTACACCGAGGAATTAAGAATAGGGCGGGGGACGAGGCAGGGCTGCCCTGCCTCTCCCCTTCTGTTTGCCTTATATCTGGATCCTTTATTACGCAGGCTTGCAGGCAACAATAATATCCTCCCTGTGAAACTACACAGTATGGAATACAAGGTTTTCGCCTACGCGGATGACGTGGCGGTTATTATGCCAGACCCAGGGAGGGCTATTACGGAAATTGAGCAGGAGGCAATGCACTTTGGGGTAATCTCAGGGTACTCAATTAATAAGGGGAAGACTCAGATAGTGCAAAATAATGCTACAGTACACCAGGATGATAGGGTGGTACGCGAAGCAACTTATTTAGGGATAAAGGTGACTGCGGAGCTAGATAGCCTGGTGGAGATAAACATGGTACTGCTAATAGCAAAAGTGAAGGAAAACACAGAAAGAATACATAATTTGCACCTAACGCTAATGGACCGTATAAACATCATCAAAATGGTTACATTTCCCAAATTTTGGTACATTTTCAGAGCTATTCCCCTTTTATTTGAACACTCATGGTTTACCAAAATAGAATTGATCCTCAATAGACTTATATGGGCACATGGGAAAACAAGGAGAGCGTACCGACATATTACACTCCCGAGAGAGAAGGGGGCTGGGGTGCCCCAGACTTTAGATTCTATTACTGGGCTGCGGCCCTACAGTATTTTCAGGGGATGATAGGGGGAGGAGGGGTTGATCATGGGGGTAACGGACCGTTTTCTACAAATGTATATAGTGCACTGTTGGTGGGTGATGCCACGAACGGCTTTCTAAACACAATTGACTTTAGCTATTTTAAGCATACAAGATTCAAGACTTTGATGGCCGCGTATAGGGTGTGGATGGCAGTCTCAAAAAAATTAGGGCTGGGAAGATACAATAGGTACACACGCCTGTATACAAATCAGTCACTTCCTGGGGATATTTTCAGGGATTCAGTTATGAGAGAATGGGATGAAAAGGGTATTAAGAAAGTTGGAGATCTGTGTGATCAAGAAGGCATTCTTCAGTTTCATGAGCTTCAAACAAAGCATAAGCTACCCGGTAGGAGCTTCTTCAAGTATTTACAGCTGAGAAGCTACTTTAGGAATAAACAGGGTGGCACACTTGGGTGTGGGCAATGCCAAATAATGGAGTATATAGAGCGCAGCCAGTACTGTACGATTCGGCAGTTGTATGCAGAATTATACTCACTGAAAAAAGACGATAGGTAAAAATATGCCGTAAAATGGGGGGAGAAAATAGGCTCATCGCAAGAGACATTCCAGGATTCGTTAGACTTAGGATGTACGGTGTTATGCTCAGCAACGCTACAAGCACAGCACTATAAAACGCTGTTCTCGCTATACCATACACCTGCTAGAATAGCGCAATGGGGTGGCACGTCGGGAATAACCTGCCCGCGTTGCGATGCAAACAGTATAGTTCACATGTTTGTAGGATGCCCTCAACTATACACATGAATAACGGCAATTAAAGCTTTTATGCGAGCATCGCTAGGGATTGAAGTAGAGATATCGACTCAATTAGTATTGCTTGGAGTTACGCAGGAAGGAGAGGGTCAACCTATAGAGTTCCTGTTTGTTGATGTGGCGGTGTATCGAATCTGTATAGCAAGGGCTTGGTTGGATAGAGTTCCCCCAACTCTTCAAAGCTGGATCGCCAGGTTACTTTCCATGTATAACTTGGAGAAGGCTATATACGACAGGAAAGGGTGGAGAGCTAGAGTGTTGGGGAGAAGATATGGCACCCTGTAGAGCGATGGAAGAGGGGAATGATGAGCACTGATATAGTATAGGCATCAGCTATATATACTGCATAAGGGTCGCAAGGAAAGGAAAGGGCTTGAAAATGTTTATATATTTAGATTCGATTAAAGAATGTTTAAGATAGAAAATGGCATATGTTATGCTATAAACTATATATGTGTGATGTAACATTTGTTGGTATATGTCGAAAATACAAAAAACTTTAAAAAGAAAAAAAGAAAAGGGGGCAGGGTTGGAATGCCCTGACCCCTTAGCTCTGGTAAAAAAAACAAGTGCTGTCCGCTGCACTTGTTTTTACTCAAGGCCCCGGGTAGGATAGGTCCCAGGAGCATGCCCTGTTTATTAAATTAAAGGAGGGTGATGCGCACTTGGCCCGCCCCAGCCCCAGTGGCATCTTTATGCCCTGGGGACCACCATCTCTCTGGGGCTATTGTCAATGTAAAAGTGGGGGTTGCGTGAAACCCCTGGATATTTGGGGACCACCACCTCCCTGGGGCTTTTAGTAAATGTAATACAAGGGAGCCACACAGACCCCCTAGGCCCCATGGGCCACCACCTCCCAGGTGCAATAAATAAAATTAATATGGGGGCCCGCAGATCCCATGAGCCCTGATGACCACCACCTCTCCAGGGCTTTAGTTAAATTTAATGTGGGGGGAACCGCCACCTCCCGGGATCTTTTCTTAAATTTAATGCAGGGGCTGCAGGGATCCCCCCGATCTCCAAGGACCAGCACCTCCCCAGGACTGCAATTAACATTATAGTAGGGGTCCACATGGATCCCCACCCCTGGAGACCACCACCACCCAAGGGCAAAATACAAGTAAGGAGTAAGGGTTCATGGCCCCCTCCTAGAGCCAATTATGGCTCTAGGGACCACAACCACCCAGGGGCTGCACCTGCTATGTCCCAGGGTGCCCACCCCAGGACTTAGCTGTTTGCTTCTGCTTGGTGGGAGATCACAGCACCTGCCAAACAAAAGCAAACACTCCAGTTCCAGGTGGCAGGAGTTGTCAAAGTGCTTCCCCCACTGGATGTGGAGGTTTCCTCTCTTTCCCTGGCCGCAGACATCAAACAATTGCTTTTGCGCACAGGAAGGTGCATTTCCAGCAGCTCCTTGTGTATAATAGTAATACTGGCTGGGAGCTGGCAGGGACCACAGGGACTTGAGGCTCCCAGGCGGTCCCATTGCACGCTGGGTGCCATCGGTAGGCTCCAGGGCACCAAGGGAAACATGGCTGGGCCCGGGGCATGGGGTTTCTGGGGAAAATTGGCCCGTTGGGGGGCCTGGGGGATGAGGACCCTTGGGCTGAAATCAGCCCCGGAAGGGGGACAGAGTTGCGCTCCTCTCCATTGAATAAAACTGGGGGATGGTGTCCTCCGGCCAGAATCAGCCCAGGGAGGGGGTGCATGGCCCCCTCCCCTGTGCAGAGGCCATAAAAATTAGCAGAAAAGGCTAAAGGAGGGACAGAGAGCAGAGAGGTCAAGATCAGAAGGCAAAAAAAGACCAGCAGGTAGAAAAAAAGCTAAAGAAGGCAAACCAGAGGGAGAAACATGAGCAGAAAAGGCAAAACAAAGAAGAAGAAGGCAGGAAAGGTAAAACAGAGGCAGGAAAAAGAGCCAGAAAGGCAAAACAGAGTGCAAAAAAACAAGCAGAAAAGGCAAAACAGAGCAGAAGAGGGCAAAATAGGGAGCACTCAGACACTCCCACTCCCATTCAGAGACTCCCACTACCACTCACAGATCCAATGAGACACTCCTACAACCACTCACAAACTCACTCAGGGTTTCATGCAAGTACTCACAGACCCAGTCATGCACCCACTCACAGACCTACTCTGAAAATCATGTACCCACTCACAGACCCACTCAGGCTCACACACCCATTCAGAGATCTGAGGGTCACTTCTGCCCCTGGGCGGGCAGCAGTCTGGAGCGGGTGCCGGGGAGATCTGGCAGGACGTGAGTGCTGAGACCGGGCACTGCGCCGGTCCCTGCCCTCCCGGACGAGTGATTTCGGGGGCCAAACGGTGGCGAGGAGTGCCGAGCAGCTACAGCCGCTCTGAAGCAGTGAAGAGGGGGTTCCTTTCCCCTTGATCACACGGAGCCCGCAGCCTTGCGAAGGTCTCGGACCGACAGCCATCTTGGGCCGGGTCCGTGGCGCTGGCCTGCGTCAAGGCAGGAGAAGGCCTCTACGAGGAGCTGGCGTGCGGAGGGGTCGGGGATCCGAGACCCTACTGCTCGACTAGCCGTCCAGACGAGGGAGCACCGGTGTTGTTCCGATGGCGCTACTTGGTGGAGGTGCCCGGGGACACAGTCAGCCACCATTTTGAGGGAGGCCGCCTGCGCCTACAGCGAGCTGGCATAGACACGGCTCCGGGAGGCGCCACAGTTCTGAACATGGCCGGGGGGTCATTGAGGTCTGCCCAGACTGAGGTGAGAGGGGACCCGGGACGGCGGTGGAGCTCAAATGTGGGGGGCCCCGCCCAGGCGGGTAAGGAGTGCTGTGGGGGACTGGGTGGTGCAGGACGAGGGCAGCGCTTGAGAGATCACCGAGGGCTGGATTGGTCATTTACCCCTGGTAGCAGTGGATGTGGCACAAGGAGTCTGGCTGCGAGGTGGAGGGGTCGTGTCGTGAGGGATCCATTCTGCCGGAGGTCGCGCTCTGGGGGGCCCGCATTGACTGGGATTGTGGGGCACCGGCGCTGGATGTGGAGTTTGGGCCCCCCCGATTTGTTTGGACTGTTGTACCTGCGGTACCCCTTTGGGGCCACGACGGAGAGTGCTCTTGGCCCTGCATGAGCTGGCGGAGGCCGCAGGAGGCCCGTGGGGGTCGATACCGGCGAGCGCGAGGCGGAGTGCGCTGCCCCTCCAGCTGGCAGAGAAGGGGCGATACCTAGTGGGAGTCACAAGCTAGGGGCCCGGCCTTGGAGTGGGACTGTGGAGGCCTGGGAGAGGAGGCGGCGCTGGTGGCTTCTGGGGAGTCGGTTCGGCCTGAAGATCCCCCTGGGACCATAGAAGACGACAGCTGTGGCCCTCAGTGTGTTGGCTGCGGTGGTGCGGCAGCCGATGGAGGTGGCCAGGCCTAGATTTTGAGAGAAGCGAGCGGCAGACACGTGAAGGAAGTGCGCCTAGTAGCGATGGAGCTGGGCGGAGTCGAGGCCCCTGAGGGACGACATACACACCTTAAAGAAGGAGTTCTCAGAGGAGATTAAAGAGGTTCGCAGGGACATGGACGGTATAGGGGAGAGAGTGGTGGAGCTGGAGACCAAAAGCTATGGGAGAGACACCGAAATAGAGGCGCTACAGCAGGAGATACTGCGGATCCATGACCAGCAGGTAGATCTACAAACGCACCTGGAGGACCTAGAAAATCGTTCCCGTCACCACAACATCCGGATACGGGGCGTGACATTGGCAGAGGATACCAAGGACCTGTTTGGATTCACGAGCGTGCTTTTCAATCATATTCTGGGGCGCCCCCTACAGTCTGAACTCCGGCTGGACAGAGTGCATAGAGTGGGTCCCCCGCGCCTGACATCGCCTCCGCCGCCAGACATTTTGGCATGTGTGCAAGACTATCGCACGAAAGAAGAAATTCTTCAGAAGGCACGGCAGCTACACCCTCTGTCCATTAGGAACCAATCCACAGTTTTATTCCAGAACTTGTCCGCACTCACCTTGCAGAAGCGTAGAACCTTCAAGCCGGTCACAGAACACTTGCAACAACGCAATATCTCCTATAGTTGGGGCTACACCTTTCGGCTGATGTTTAAATTAGATAACAAGCTCTATCAGCTCCGGTCACTGAGAGAAGCATGCCATCTGCTGGGTATAGACCCTCCGGCGGAGGAGGACGAGTCGGCAGGGCGCACAGTAAAACAGGAGGACCCCAGGCCCCAATAGCGCCAGCAAGGCAGACGGCGTCGAGTAAGGAAGCCTCCCACAGCCGAGATTAAAGATGGGCAACACGCTCCAGTAGAAGCGGTCTCGTCTGGTCTGCCCTCGTCCCATATCAGCTGACTCTCGTACTAATTTTATATGCCTGTTTTTTTTTTTGCTTGGGTTTCTTGACCAGGCCGTCGGCGGGACGAGGAGCTGTTGTGAACTGATTGAGCTACCCCGTTGCAGTTTATTACCAATCACCTACGAATGATGGACAATGTGTTCTTGACTATTGGGTTTCATGTTGGGGGGAGTTTGTTTTTTTGGGGGTGGGAGGGAGGAGGGAGGATTTCTGTGTTCCTTGTCCACCGTATGTTTGGGGCTTTTGTTTGACGCACGGTTACTGGTCCTTCTAGAACAACTGACGTCCTGTTTTTTCTGGAGTTTGGTTGTGCCAAGGTGGGCATTTCGCTTTCTGTCCATTGGGTGGGGTAGATGTTGTCCATGGATCGTAAGGTCCTTACATTGAATGTGAGGGGACTGAATAACCCAGTGAAACGCAAGGCAGTCCTCTCCTGCCTGGAGCGCTCACAGGCGGACATATGTCTCCTACAAGAGACACACCTTTTGCAGAAAGATTGTCCCCGCCTTCGATCCAAAAAGTTTCCCCATCCGTTTTTTTCCTCAGCAGCTAACAAGACAGCAGGTGTAGCCATTCTGGTGGCCCAGAGGTTTAAGGGAAAGATCATACAGAAGGAGGCCGAGATAAAGGGAAGGTTGTTGACGTACCGGTTTGCACTGGGGGATCACACGTTCACTGTTGGCTCAATATATTCCCCCTACGAAGGTCAGGAAAGGTTCTTCCACTCAGCCCTCAGTGAAGCTACCGTCACCCCGGATCAGCATATTCTATTGGGAGGGGACTTGAATTTAGTGTTTGACAACATTTTAGATAGATAATGCCAGCGCACTTCGCAGACCTGGGCACTCTCGGCAGAGGGTCTAGTCCATCTTCGTGACCTTGATCTTAGTGACCTATAGTGCAGTTTCACCCCCAGGGACGCTCCTACTCCTATTACTCCAATGCCCACAAAACATACGCCTGATTGGATTATTTGCTAGCGTCAACCTCAATACAGCCATTGGCAATGGAGGCGGAGATTGGCGTTGCCTCCCTCTCTGACCACGCCCCGGTGACCGTAGTGCTGGCCTTCCCCCCAATTAAGCATGCACAGCGAACATGGCGACTTAGAGAGCCTCTCTTACACCGGGCAGATGTAGTCATGAGAATACAGCGCGTCATAGCAGATTACCTTTCTCACAATAAAACTGCTGACACTACACTCGCCACGCACTTGGCAGCATTGAAAGCGGTTCTGTGAGGGGAATTTATTGCAATTTCAGCGGCAGATAATGTTGAGCGTACTCGCAAGCGGGAGGAATTCAGCCAGCGCACAAGGGAACTGGAGCAAATGCACCAGCGCACAGGAGCCCCACGCATCTGAAGCCAACTTAGGGCAGTGAGGCAGCAGTTGGCAGCTATTGATCAAGATAGGGCGGAATTTGCAGCATTGAGACTTCGAAATGCCTACTATACGGGTGGGGATAGGTGTGTGAGACTGTTGGCTCACAAACTGCGTGAGACTCGCCAGCCCCAAATGGTTCAGGAAATACTCCGACCGGATGGCAGTTGTGTGTCCGATGATCCTGGCATTGCGGCGGCTTTTAGCGACTTCTACACTGATCTATATGCCAGCTCCCCTTTGAGAGATTCAGATACAAAGGCTTTTTTGGCCTCTGTCCCGCTACTGGCCCTCGCGGCAGAGCAGGCGGAACATCTTGAGCGTGACATCCGACCGGAAGAGGTCATTGCTGCCATATCACGCCGTAAAGTGGGCAAGGCCCGGACGGGTTTCCGGCAATATTCTATAAGACCTTCTGTGCGCAGGTCGCCCCTCTCCTCACGCGCCTTTTTAACACCTTTTCAGAACCTGGGGCGATACCGGGAGATCTACTGCAGGCATCCATAACTGTAATCCCCAGGCCGGGGAAGGATAAGTCGCAATGTGGCGCCTACCGCCCCATCTCGCTCCTTAATGTGGATCTCAAATTGTACACAGGGATACTGGCAGCCCAACTGGTGCCCTATATGGGTGGCTTGATTGACCCCGATCAGGCATTATTTATCCCGGAAAGGCAAACTTCTGACAACACTAAGCGGGCTCTGCACCTTATCGAGAAAGCAACCTGTACGCGTGGAGAATTGTTTATGTGGCTATCTACGCAGAAAAAGCGTTTGATAGGGTGCATTGGCCCTATCTGGAGAGAGTCTTGGAGAAGGTGGGTTTAGGGGTAAAGTTAAGCATGTATGTGCTGAATTGTTACAGGTTTCTGACTGCAGTGGTTCGAGTTAATGGGCACACGTCCCCTCGATTCCTCATCGAGAGGGGCACTCTGCAGGGTTGCCCTTTGTCGCCCCTCTTATTCGCTCTGTATATGGAGCCCCCAGCTCAGAAACTGCAGCTTAATCCGCAGATAGTGGGGATCAAATTTGGGGGCTATATCCACACAAGCAGTCTTTCCGCTGACGATGTCTTGATCTCATTGTCTAACCCACGAGACTCCCTGCCTGCCTGCCTTGCGGACCTGGATAATTTCGCGCAATGCTCTGGCTTCAAAATCAATATGAGCAAGTCGGAGGCCCTAGATCTATCTTTGGGCGCGTCCACCCGAGAACATCTGCAACGCTCCTTCCCCATCCACTGGGCTACAGGGGCTATCCCGTACCTGAGTATTCAACTGGCCCCCTCGCTTTCTGATACAGTCACTATTAACTACACTATGCTGCAACAGAAGATACGGCGGGAACTGGGGCGGTGGAAACACTATCCACGGTCGTGGTTGGGCAAAATAGCTGCGATCAAAATGACTGTCCTTCCCCAGAGTTTGTACTTGTTCTGCACTATCCCTCTCTGACCACCGCTAGGTTGGATAAAGCAGACACAGGCGGAATTAGCCCAATTCATTTGGAATGGGCGTAAACCACGACTCAAACTGAGGCTGGCAATGCTACCACCGGAGGTCGGGGGACTTGAGGTGCCGGACCTTTTGCTTTACTTTCAGGCAGCCCAATTGCGTCTCTTGGTGGAGTGGAGTAGGTGGGAGTCCGAGAAACACTGGTTGTTTCAGGACCAGGCTGTGGCCGGCCGCCCCTTACAGGAAATTCCATTTCTCAGGAACCAGCATCGTCCTCCCAACCTTTACGTGTCCCATATTATGCGGGTTCCCCTAGAGGTTTGGGACCAAACTAATGATAAACACGAGTTGACTACCCACCCGTCCCCACTCACTCCCTTGATGGACAACCCTGACTTTACGCCAGGTACCAATGCAGTGGCCTATGCGAGGTGGTTGTCGATGCCTCTTCCACATGTATTCACCGGAAGGAATGATTTATTTCACGCAGTTTCGGCAAACGCACGGAATGCCAGAGATTGAGAGGCAGCGTTACCTCCAGGTGCGACACTGGGCACTTAGTGAACAGGTGCGCCCAGTGGCCGATAGACACCTCTTGCCCTATGAACATTGGCTGATTACCCGCACGACGGACAAAAAATGAATCTCTGACTTATACAAAATGCTACCCGGTTAGACACACACACACATATAGTGCTGGTAAGGCGCAGTGGGAAAGAGAGTTGGGTAGGGCACTTAGTCATAAGGAGTGGGAGGGGATTTTTTTACAGAGCACGACATTCCGCATACCACATGGGGCTTACTGACATTCTCACTAAAGTTGCAACTTACTGGTATTATACTCCGGAGCGTCTCCACGCTGTGGATGGTACCAAAGATGCGACTTGCTGATGAGGCTGCGGGCAGGTGGGTACTCTGGTCCACATCTTATGGGAGTGTGTGCACCTTCAGGCTTTCTGGAAGCAGATGTTGGATGCGGTGGATGCACATTTTGAGACCGAAATCCCGCACCTCCCCTCATATGTTCTTCTGGGACTCCTGAATCCTTTAACATATCCTCTGCGCTCTCGTAGAGGTCGTCTAATTGCTATAGCACTGGGTTCTGCCATGCAAAACATCCTCACACACTGGCGAGCTACCAATATTCCTGTATTTAATGGCTGGCTTCACCGATTGTGGCATGTCCTTGGGATGGAAAAGCTCTCCTTAACCTTAACCACGGAGGGATCCAAATATGCAGAGTTATGGCAGCCTTTCTTGTCCCTACTGGCCTCGGAATTCCATGAGGTCACGTGTCCTCGGTACCTTCGGCTACTTCGCCTCTCTGACACTGTGCATACGAAAGCGGACTGAGAGTTGCAAAGGTATGAATGGTATGAGTGGTGGACTTGGAACACGGGTGGGGGTGGGGTGGAGTTGGGGGGGAGGGGCTTTGGTTGGTTCATTTTATTTCTTTTCTTCTGATAAAACATTGATGTTGGCACAGCTTCCTTTGATGCGGACCAGACTGCATTGGCACAGTTAACTCGCTTGGCTCCATTTGTCATCCTTTTCTTGTCATATTAGAGGCGATGTGATGACTGCGATTGCTGATATTCCATTTCGCTGTGCTGCACTTTTCAAATAAAAGATTTAATATTTAAATGAATGATCCCCACCGGCCGATGGATGTAGGTGGTGGCTAATGTAATGCTTGACCTTTTTCAAAATAATAAAAAAGATTTAAACCTAAAAGGGGGAGCAGGATGAGGTCTCCCTCCCAGAGCCTCTGTTGGGGGTCCGGGATCCTATACCCCAAGGCCAATAATCTACAAAGTGGGGAGAGGGGGCACATGCCCCACATGCTGGTATCTGCCTGGTGACCCAAACAGCTGGGACGAATACTACATAGTATCCCTGGGAGCCCACCCCTGGGGCACAGTGGTTCCTTGCCTGGGAGAGTGTGGGAATATCCTTCCTGCACTCTACCAGGAAGGGAATGGCTGGAGCAGCAGAAAAATGCTGCTCCCATCTGAGAAGGAGCAAAGGACAGGATCCAATTTCCACCAGCACCCAGTATGGTGCTGGCTTGGGAGCCAGCTCGAGCCACAGGGGCCTTGGCGATACCCTCACAGCCCCCAACATAGTGTTTTGTTGGCACTGGGGCACCAACAAAAGGCCCCAGGGATGGGGTTCCCAGGGCCATTAGGGAATCAGGGAGAGGGGCATTGCACCCGGCCTCTTAATTAGATAAAGGACCAAGGAATGGGGCCCTCAGGCCCTCTAGTGGCTCAGTGAGGGGGACGCATGCCCCCTTGTTAAAAAATGCCAGACCCAAGGAATGGTACCCTGCAAAGGTTTGATTAAGGGGCCCATGTACCCCACTCCCATCATTTAAAAAATCATCAGTTATAGTTTTCTTCTCTAACTATACTTTGTACCTCCGCAATGCATTGCTTGTGACCTCATACATTACATCACTCATGACATGGTAAATGGCTAACTCTTATAACCTCAAGATATCTTCCCTTAATATTAAGAGACTAAGAAACCCAGTCAAGTGTATCAAAATATTAGAATATGTACCCAGACATAATTCTGACATATGTCTATTCATGATACTAATATTAATAATAAAATCCTTGCTTATATGAGTGAAGGATGGGTTTGAAATGTTGTATCCTAAACAACAATAGGGAACAAATAGAGTTGTAATATTATTTATCAAAATAACCCTACACAAATTTTAGACTAATTTGATGACTCAGATGGACAGTTAATTTTTACTAAAATCAAAATGGATATGTTTATTTTAAATGTAAATAATATTATGGACCACATATTTATGGAAGATCATGTATTCTGGACAAATAATACAATTGAGTAATGTGCCTTTATAGTAAACATACATTTTGATAACATGTCCACTTCTTGATAGAATGTCTTCCGTCAAATTTAAGTCCCCTGAATGTTTTCATTTCTTCAAAACCTTTTTCAAGAACACTAAACATGTCGACCACTGAAGACGTTACTTTCATACTCAAAAAGAGTATACCTTTTTATCTAATTCTCATTTCTCTCATTCCAGAATTCATAATTTACTGTTGTCTAGGAATGTATGTCTTTTCATCTCCAATCCTATTATTGGGCAAATTGATCTCTTAGATGATTTCTATGACTCTAAAACTAGACGTTTTTTGTATCCCTCGCTCTAGATAGAGAACGAATGTTGATGCTCTGCCTAAATATGACAACACAGAGAATGTTATTTGTCATAAATAATTATTTTGCATGTAATAAAAAGATGCAACTTCATGTTTATGCACTGGTATGCTTTCAAACATATATTAGAGGCACAGTGATCTCTTTAGTAGACTACAGCTATAAGCAGACCCACTCAACAATCAAAAATCTTGAAAAAGAGATTGCTAAATTTAAAAGACATTAACTATAATACCAATTCATATAGACTGACTTTACATTAACTTTGACATGAATATTCCTCATTACTTAGAAAGAAGGATGGTTTAGAAATATAATTTGATAAAGTTAAATGATATTCAATAAAAAAAATGTAGGCAATTATTAGCCCGCTACCTTGAACTAAAAAAGGTAAGTCCCAAATTCATGCAGTTTGAGGAAGAATGTTTTAATTGTTATTGTCTATTTCAGATATTATTTAAGATTTGTTTTTTTATATTCTAATTTGTATAGTAAACTTAAAGTCTTATTTGAAAATTAAATTGATCTATATTTAAATTAATAAAATATACCTACCCTTTCTCCCTCTAATAAACTTAGCCTTAACATCCAATAACCATTGATGAAATTATGCCAGCTCCTGGTCCTCCAGGATTTTATAAATCATTTTCTCTGATATTAGTTCTCCCACACTTAATAAGAACCATACTCTAATTAGAGGCCATTTTAACTTATTGTAAAATGTAGGTCTAACGTCTTGCAGCAAGAGTAATAACTGTCCTTAATAATCTTACTCAGATTGATCAAGCATGATTTATGAACACAAAACTAATATTTTATACACTAGAATCTATTTCTTTTTTTTTTTATATCCAGTTAGCTGACTTGCACTTGATGCTGAGAAAGTTTTTGATACAGTGGCTTCTTTTCATTTGGGTAATCATTTTATGAAAATGTTTAAAGCCTTTTAGGTCCAACCTTCAGCAAGGCTTTTTATGAATGGTAGTTTCTTGCCACCTTTTACATTTTTTATTTGTACACAACAAGGTTGTCCATTGTCTCCTCTTCTATTCATATGAGCCATCAAAACTTTTTCTGCACAATTGGGACCTCTCAAGAAACAAGGTGATATTAAACTTTTATTTATTAACAATCTTGACACTAGTATTCACATTTTTTACAATTAATTCAAAACTATGCTAAAGTATAAGTTAATACTCTGAACATTATTAATACTGAATTCTTCCTATTAAATGTTCATTCTATTCCAGATATGTGAAATAATTCCATTAATATATGGGTTAACCCAAATATTTAATATCTTGGAAGCCTTTTGCAGATACTATCTCTGTCAAAGGTAAATATAAAACATCAAATTTAAAGAGAAAATTGATAAATGGATCTCTGTACATATAATTTGGTGAGGGAAAATGTCATTCATAAAGATAGTTATTTTTCTGCAGGTACTATACATTCTAAATACATGTTTCTTCTAAAATTGTCAACAATTTACTGTAAGACAATAGAAACAATTATATCTAATTTTATATGGAAAAGTAAAACTCTTTGAAATGTTTATAAAAATGTAATGTATGTAAATCAAAAGGTGGTATTAGTTTGCCAGAATTTGAGAAGTGTCAGAAAGCTTTCATTATGAAGCCAGTGACATTATTGTTTCAAGTGGACCACAACTTGATTAAAAACCCTTTCCTTTACCAGCTATGTAACTTATGTCTAATAACAATTCAACCATTAAATCCTCATCCATTTTTAAAATATCGTCACAGGCTTTTACAGTGTAGGTCGAGACGTGTAGAGGCGATATGGACCCAAGTCATTCTCCCCATCATACCTACCAGTGAACTACTACTCACAACTAGAAAGATACATCAGGAATAAGGAAGTGAATCTTGATGGCAGTTACCTCCAAGTTGCCTGCCTGTAAATTGACACACAATGGATAGAAATGTTGAGATTAGGGCCCATTTGTCCTGCCATTTCAATATTCCACTATACCAACTCTCCTTCATACACTCTAAATAACCGAGAGTCAACTGGTATCCCCCTTGCACCAGGGGGTTCAATAGTGGATGTTGTAGGGAACTGATTTACTTATGTAACTGCCAAGGATTTCCAGAATTAAACTGATTTACTTATGTTACAGCCAAGGGTTTTCAGGAAGAACTTTCTAAGCGTGTTAATATTTCGCCCAATCACTTAAACGTTGTAACAAGATAAGTTAAGCACATGTGTCAGCAGTTACCTTGTTACCTTTCGTTCCCTTCAGGAGAAATTACAATGTTACTTCAAATTCTACTCTTTTGTTCTGGTTCTTTACAGTACTCAGGGTTTTTTCATCCGGCTCTCAACAAGTCTTTGTAAATTTTGTTTTTGTAAAAGTGTGCAATAATCATATCAAACCCCAAGGGCTAAAATATAAAACGGAGACATGTACTAAACATGCGGGTGGATGAGATATTGATATCAAAACAAACCACAGTGTTCCCAATTCTCTGGCTCATATACAGTACATGGGGATATGTGTCATGTGCTCAGGTAGACTGTGGGACACTCTGCCATGAAGGCATCTGTTCAGAGGCGAATGCGATGGACTTGACATCCATATTAATAACACTAAAACAGCACTTCTTCTTAAATTAGACACTTGGGGCCCGATGTAGGTAGCCAAATACCGGTCGGTAACGGCCGATTTCGGCCGTTACCGACCGGTATTTGAAGATGGAGATGTAGGGGCATGTTAAAATACCGAATCGGTAAAATTACCGATTCTGTATTTTGACATGTAGGTAGCACTTAAGTCAGTGCTACAGGGGTTTAAGAAGTCGTTATTTACCACCAACTAGAAGTTGGTGGTAAATAATGAAAACCCTTTCAAAGCATTTTTTTTGCTTTTGAAACGGTGCCATGTTGCAGACATACATGCCCTAAGGGCATGTATGTGTGCAACATGTGCACCCATGCACAATTGAGGGGTGCAACAGGGTGTCAAAGTGACACCCTGCCACCCTTCAATGTTTCCCCCAATTACCGAATTGGTATTTACCGATTCGGTAATTGACATTCATTCCTATGGACCTACAGGCCCATAGGAATGAATGGGAATTACCGAATCGGTAAACACCGATTCGGTAGTTACCGAAATGTACCGATTCGGTAATGAAATCGGTAAAATTACCTAAATCCCGATTGCCAGTTCTTAAATACCGAATCGGTATGATTCGGTATTTAAGAATCGGTAATCTGGGATTACCTACATCGGGCCCCTAGAGGCTAATCACGATGTCCACCCAACACCGTCTCGGTCCTGGGACTGATCAACCTCTGGTCGGCGGTCCCAACCGCCTAATTAGGATGCGACTGAACACTGTTCGGTCACATTCCTACATTTCCCTATGGGAGCATACATTACAGCCAAAACCGGCCGTAATACATGATCCAATAGGGAATTTGGAGGCTCCTGCCTGTCAAGGTGCCTTCCACGGATGCAGGGATCAACAGGGGAGCATCATAGGGGCCCCTCGGCCACCAACGCACACAATGGGGCCTTGCTGGGGGGCCCTAAATATGATTTCCGACATGGTTTCAATGTCGGACAGGTCGACATGGAAACCATGCCGGAAACCGTGCATCGTAATCCCAAGGGCAGAAAGGCCTGCACTTTGTGATTACGAGCGTGTTCCGACTGGCAGACGAGCTCCTTGAGCTCGTCGGTAGCTATATGGAATAAAAAGAAGGGGTGATTACAATGTGGTCTGGAAGGCTCTGACTGTCAGTCAGAGCCTTTACAGGCCACATCGTAATCGGCCCCTTTGTTTCATGTATCTACTACAGCATCAAAACATATCTTTTTATGACGTAATCCTTCACTTAAATTACATTATAATATCAAGTTCTTGGGATCCTGTATTAATGCTGACATCTTTTATTTATATGATATTTGTCAATCTGATAGGTTTCTATCCTTTTCTTAATTTCTTAATTACAACATACATTTTACATGCCTTCATTAGACTATCATAAATATGAATTAGCATGTAAATACATTTTAAACTATTTTCGCAATGCTTTACCTGCTTCTAGAATTTCTAAATTTGAGCTATGCTATCTGGATAAACTGACGCTAAAATGTATAAAAAGCTTTATAAAAAAGGCAATATTTACTTATATATACATGGACGTGGTCGAAACGCGTCGTCCTTGTCTGCAGCTCTTGAAATAAATCACCTGCAACCTTGATCGTGTGGGCTCAAGTTATCTTTTCTCGTGGATTTCTTGACCTTTGGAAATATATATATATATATATTACCTACTGGTAGTTATAGTTAGGACCTATTATCCATTCTATTGGCAATAACTTTGGCGTCAATTAATGAATCTTCTTGAAAAATTTTTTACTTTTGGCCAGCTCAGTTCTGCTCCTTCTCTGAAAGTTTTGGGGTGATTGGTCAAGTGGGGGCCGAGAAAAAAGGGGGGTCCCAAAACATGTTTTCCCCAGGCAATTAACCATAGGACCTTTAGCCACGGCTACAGCCCGAACGGCTGAACAGAATTACACCAAATTTGGCAGAGAGGTAGTCCTCAGTTCCGACTTGTGCCTTTTGCTTAAATTGTGTAAATTTGTTCAGTAGTTCCTGAGAAAATTACGGTTAAAATCATTTATATATGTATGGGCACTGTGGATCCGTGGATTGAGCAAGGATTGGCATCGTAGCATAAGCGCTCCGTCACGAACACGCGCTCAATGCTAATTGGCTGTCAAGCGGTTGTAAACATTCGAAACCATTGCAAACTGCTTTCCTATTTGGAAGAGAGAGCAGGTAGACTCTGTTCCCCTCATCTGTGAAATGTACACCATCTCTTCTGTAGATGCCATGCATATTGAAACGCAGATTGTTGTGGTAAATGGACCTCAATCTACAGTCTCGGAGAAAAACAGAAACAGATTTACTCACATGTTTCCTAATTTTCTCAATCTGTGGACAAAATTAATTGGACAAGTTCCATTTCTGCCTTTGCCATTTGTTAGAATAGACAAAGGCAGTTTGGGGGAAAAGTGACATCAATTCTCCCAAGGTGTTCTTAATAAGCATTTTTGTTTTAGTTTGATCAAGGGGTTGTCAAATCCCGGGGGCATTATTAAAAGTGTTGGACAACAGTGTTACCCCAGCGTCTTTGTCATCACGTATGACATCTTTTGGAACTTTTAAGTATTTGAACTTTGCTTTTTTTTACAGTATCTTTCTACCTCTTATCGAAATCTATTCAACAGCGTTCGTTCGTTCCAGTGTTCTTAGTCTTCTTCACTTGTTGTTCTTATGCTCACTTACCTGTTTGTGTACAAGATCCGCATTGCTTCTTGTGCAGCCTTCCTTTGTGTAATTTCTTCTTTTATATGTGACCTTTGTTCTTCTGCGCTTGATGTAGTGTTCTGAACATACCAGTACACTTGTAGACATGTAGTTTAATCCTTTCCATTCGCTCACTCCACCCTTATTGACAAAATAATGGGGGGACACAAAGTAAGGGGCTCTGGTTCTTACTGTGTCTTAAGCTTGCAAAATAGCAGGTAGGACACAGATTTACAAAGCCAGCCTCGACCACTCATGGACCTTCTTCCCCGTTGTTGCCACCTCCTTTGCTATGCCTTATCAATGAAATCTTTTCACTTGACCTGGTCCTCGTCCAGTGTATTCTCCTCATAGTCCAAACCCATACAATCCATCAGTTCATGTGCCCTTGCCCACTCGGTGCATGGTGGTACCACCACCAGATATTGCACATTATACACCACCTTGGGTGTACCGGCTTTCAAAACGCTTCCACTGCCCATTGTACATGCAGACTTTGGTCACCCTTTTTATCCATTTTTGCACTTTGAGATATAACCTCCTACCTCTGTTCTTCAGGTCCTTCTTTCTCCTTTCAAATTCTCTTGGAAAGACCTTATCAACCCTTCAAGAGAAAAAGTAAGAAGGCTGGGAAACCACTTTATATGTGAGCTCTGCATGCCATCCTAATTCCCAATCATCACATTACATGCTTGCTGCCTTTCTGTAATGCACTTCAGTTGCACTGTCCATTCTTGTCTGGCTGTGTGCGTCACGATAATTAAAGGGACCATTTTTCTTGATATTTTAAATAAAGCACTTGACACAATGCCTAGTGACACCATATTTATTTATTGTAAATTATTTATTGAATGTTTTCAAATTAATTTTCACAAGTACAAACTTTGTTCCTTTATTTACAAAAGAATTATTAAATACATTTTATAGTAAGCACCACACACGCTGATATTACAGTAAATTGGTTGTAAAAATATTTTCAATGTATCTTAATTTTTTTTTCTGATCACGTCATACACTGATATTACAGTAAAGAAGTTTTTTAAATAATTTCAATGTATCACAAAATATTTTATGTGAGTACCACAAATGTCGATATTACATTAAAGAAGTTGTAAAAATAGTTTTAGTGTAGCTCAAAATATTAAACGTGAGGACAACAAACACTGATAGAACAGTAAACAAGTTATGAAAATAGTTTCAATGTATCAGAATAACTAATTTCACTTCACTGAGAACATGTTTCTTTACTTTTGACAGATCTTACACCTTACATATCGAAAATGTCAGTTACTTAGTAATCATTTGTTCTTGTCATGTAGTGCTGTAGATTCAAATGGTTTCCATAGTCCTGTCATCTTGTGTTGTGTTGGGATGTTTGCAAGTTGTTTTTCTTTGAAGAAGTCTATCTAGTCACGTGGTTAGGCTGTCTCCTCCTTTCGATGATATTGTGCATGGAAATTGACTCTATTGTTATGTCACTGACCATGTCATGAATTATGTAATAAGTGACATCATCAGCAGTGGATTGCGGGCGCGCGAGATATAGTTAGTACAACTAACTATATCGGAGGAATTTCAATGGTTTTGTATGAGTGAAATGTCCAGCTAACTATAACACCCCTAAAATCTACAGTTTTTTCAGTGAATTTCTAAGGTTTTTTTAAATGCTAATTCCTAACTATATCAGGCCTGAAACCTATGGTTTTTTCAGTGAATTTCAAAGGTTTTTTAAATGCTAATTCCTAACTATATCAGGCCTGAAACCTATGGTTTTTTCAGTGAATTTGCAAGGTTTTTTAAATACTAATTCCTAATTATGATGTGTGTGAAACCTATGGTTTTTCTGTGAATTTCTAAGGTTTTTTCAATGCTATTTCCTAACTATAACGTGTGTGAAATCTATGTTTTTTTCATTGATTTTACAAAGTTTTTTAAGTGCTAATTCCTAAATATAACGTTGGTGAAACCTATGTTTTTTTCAGTGGATTTCCAAGGTTTTTAAAATGCTAATTTCTGTATCAATTTTAATATTTTTTATATATTTATTTTCCAACAAACTGCCTTTGTATATTGTAATACAGTGACTGTATCCTGTAATATGCAACGGCACAGCTAGTTTTTATGATTTGGATGAATTTATACAGCATAGTCTACATCTTCAATCAAAATATAAACAGTCAAATTTGTCAATTAATTTTTTTATTTTTTATTTCAACGTATGCGCAACGTGCGGGCACCTCGTGATTATTTTTTTTTAAATGTTTTTTTGCCCCTCGGGGTCCTTCAGTGACCCCCTGAGAAGGCCTAGCGGGTCAGGGGGTCTCTACTCTGCCCCCTTTTCATGTTCTCCACTATTGTTTTTGACTCAGTTCTGCTCGAGGGTGCGAGCAACATGCGCGCACCTCGCAATTATTATTTTTTTTTTTTAATGTTTTTTTTGCCCTTCGGGGTCCTTCAGGGACCCCATAAGAAGGCCTAGGGGGGTCTGGGAGTCTCTTCCCTGCCTTCTTTTCATGTTTTTAACAGCTTTTACGAAAATCGGGTAAAACGTCATTTATATGCGACGGTTGCGCAACGTGCACGCAACGTGCACGCATGCGTGCGCGCACGTTGCGCGCATGTAAAATCATGTGACATGAAAAAACCACTTTTGATTGGTTTATAGTAGTTTCCTTTCCAGAATCTTGAAAAACCCCACCCACTTCCCTCACTATCTCTTTTGGTTTCCTGAGAGAAGGATCTCTGCTTTGTTCCAGCTTTTTCATATCAAAATGGCAGAACAGCAGCCACAGGATTCTTCTGAGTTTGTGTGGGAATAACTCTATAGATGAGTGTCCATGTGTAATAAGATGTATAGGTGTATGAGTACATATGATGAGTGAGTATATGTATGAGTGCCCATATAGAACTGTTCGTGAATGACTGGATGTGTATGTAGATTTTGGAATTACTGAATAGGTTGTTCTAACTGGCATTGGTATCTCCATTTTTTTGAAATTTTTTGTTTCTATTTTTGAATGTGTGTATCAAGGGTTATATTAAGCTGAGAGGAGGTCTGCCACTCTTTCACAAGGATGATGTCATCAGTGATTTCATCAATGATGTCATTTGAGATGTCATCAGTGATGTCATCAGTGATGTCACTGACCATGTCATGAATGATGTAATATGTGACATCATCAGCAGTGGATTGCGGGCGCGCGAGTTATAGTGAGTACAACTAACTATAACGGGGGAATTTCAAAGGATTTGTATGAGTAAAATGACCAACTACCTATAACTGGTGTGAAATCTATGGTTTTTTCAGTGAATTTCAAAGGTTTCTAAAATGCTAATTCCTAACTATAACGTGTGTGAAACCTATGATTTTTTTCAGTGACTTTGCAAGGTTTTTTAAATGCTAATTCCTAACTATAAAGTGGCTGAAACCTATGGCTTTTTCAGTGAATTTCAAAGGTTTTTTAAATGGTAATTCCTATCTATAACGTGGCTGAAACCTATGGTTTTTTCAGTGAATTTCAATGGTTTTGTAAATGATAATCTTAAATGTATTAATTGGTATATTTTTATACTGATTTACTACATTATTTTAAATCATTTATTTTTAGATATTTTATTTTTTAAATTACATTACATATTTTTAATATAAATAAAAAAAAAATGTTTTTACACATGAATAGTGAATAGTTTAATTTACTATTCAACTCCAGTCCCCGTGGATAGTAGGGAAGGTGTTGGATAGTAAATTAAATCTATTCCCTATCCTAGAGCGCCCCCCAGCGCAATGCGTTGTAATGGTTTGCGTTGTAAATACCGTGTTGTAAAGGCACTACGTTGTAAAAGTTGCGTTGTAAAGGTTGTACACCCACCCTGACCCTCTAGGTCTGCTCAGGTGGTCCCACAAGGACCCCCAGGGCCCCCCACATTTTTTTGGGGGGAGAAATTGCGGGGTGCGCGTGTGTATCAAAGGTTATATTACGGTGAGAGGAGGTCTGCCACAAGGATGATGTCATGATGTCATCAGGAATGTCAGTAGTAGTAGAAAAGTTTTATTCGATTTCACAAGTTTATAAAATCATAAAAGCAACAGTTCATTCAATAATTCGTACAATCAAGGGAATTACAAATAAGAACAATTATATAACCATAAAAGTTTTAAAAACAAAAATATTCTTTTTCTTTTCCTCAAGATACTTTTTAAAAAGCCTGTCATTATACCAAAACAGTACATATCATTTAAAAGTTGTAAAAACAGTAGAGCTGGGCAGTAGAGAAGGGTTTAATCCATCTGGCCCTTTCTGCAGAATAAAATTTACAAAAAAATATTACATGCAGTGTGGATTGATCAGATAGGTTATCGCACGGGCATTTGCAGAGCATTCTGGACCAATCATTTTCTTTGGGGAGAGTAATTAAATGAAAGAAGTAATCGAATCTGAATCTTGTCAGGATGTACCTGTCATACCCCTCCTGACACCAGACCAAATAGGGTTGAATTGAGGCTGAGACCAGGGTGAGTTGATGTTGTACTACAGTTTTTTTGTTTAATTCCACTCCTAATCTTAGCGTTTCGAAATGGTACCAACAGAGTGACTTTAAATCTTTCCTCGATATATTGTGTAGGGAGTCTGGTTTACCATAGAACTCGGGTCTCCCCATGTCATTAGTAAGGTTACGAATATAATTCAACCATGGGATCTTAATTGCCTGGTCCAAGCCCATAGAATCTTCGATTATTTCTCTGTTCAAAGCTAAGTCAGGTGAGGTCCAGAATCTATGCCATAGCAATAAGGGTCGCATGCTAATCAGATCGCTAATATAACGGATACCCAATTCGGAATGGCAATTAAAAACAGAAGTAATTTGAGGATTGACTAGAATACATCTTAAAAAAGCGTTTTCTACCTTTTGTATGGGTGATGTGTCATAGACTCCCCATACGCCTCCTCCATAAATAGCTGTACTTATACACTTTGCCTGGTAAATTTTTAGTAGGATTTCCGGGGGCCATTTCCCCATTTTTTTGGTGAATATCATTAATGCTGCTGTGGCTCTTTTAAACATTAATGTCCTACTTTTTATAGCCGGTCCCCAGGATCCTGATTCTTCTAATACAATGCCTAAATAGGAAAATGTTTTAGTGGGTGCAATTTTCTCACTCCCAGCAAACATTGGACAGGAGCTATTTTTACCTCGCCCAGAGGTCTTAACAAAGGTTTTTTTAACGTTAAGTTTCAGTCCCCTGTTGTCCATAAAATATATGTAGGTGTCAAGTACCGTCTGAAGATCAAGTTGAGTTCTCGCCATTAAGACGGCATTATCGGCATATAGAAGCGATACAATCTGATTGTGCTTAACCTGGGGTGAGTCTCGTACTCTAGCCACCAATTCCTTTTCCAGATCGTTAGTGTATAGAGAGAAAAGAAAAGGGGCAAGGACGCAGCCTTGTCTGACTCCTTTCCTTACATGAAAAGGCTTGGTACATTCTCCTTTCAAGCCGAATCTCACCTTAGCTGTTGCATCCGCGTAGACTTGTCTTAAAAATAATATGAGTGCCTCATCTACCTTTAAATCTGATAAAATCTGCCATAACCGGCTATGGATTACGCAGTCAAATGCCTCACTTAAGTCGACAAACACTGCGTACAATTTACCTCTCTTGGCCTGGATGTATTTTCCATGAAAAATTTTAAAATTTAACACCTGCTCTACAGTGCCCCGCCCCTCCCTGAACCCATATTGTACTAGACTTAAGACATTAGTGTCTTCCACCCATTGTTGGAGGCGGTTCAAAATGACCCTGCCTGTGACTTTCATAAATGAATCAAGCAAGGATATGGGACGGTAACATGAAGAGTTATCCCGGTCCCCTTTTTTGAATATGGGGATGATTATCGACTCGGACCAGGTTTTAATAAAACCCTTCTCGTAGCATGCTTCGAGAACTCAGGTTAATAATGGGGACCAAAGCTCGACCGAGTATTTAAATAGATCGATCAGGGTGCCATCAGGGCCTGGCTCTTTGCCTCCCTTACTTTCTTTTATGGCTGCAAATACTTCTTCATTAGTGATGTTGATTTTAATTTGTACAAATTTTGCTAGTCCCTCCTGGGTTTCGGGTCCTGTATCTACTATTTTATCTATCCCCCCAGGGTTATACACTTCTGAGAAGAAATCTATCCATAAATCTTCAGAAATATCCACCTCGATTCTTGCTCCGTCCCCCGATCTAAAAACGATGCCTTGACGGCTCCCCAGAAAAGTGAGCAGTCCTTCATTTGTGAGGCTTCATATAAATTAGTCCAGGCCTGTTCTTTGATTTCCCTCTTGCGCCTACTTCTTGCTAGAGTGTATTCCTTCCTACACCTCCTAACTTCTTCAATATCCCTCATGGTTCTTTGTAGGGCCATTTTTAGTTGGGAGTGGGCCTTAGTACAATTAGAGTCAAACCAACCGTTTTTATCGGATTTTAATTCTCTACTGGGGCGGTTCAGATTTTTGGGGATTATCCTTGTAATGTCAGCAAAGGAACCCAATATGTCAGTATGTGATGAGTCTTCCTGCAGGCACTTTAAGATTGGAATTATTGCCTGCGTCATTATTTTCATGTTAGTGACCTCAGGGTCGCTCTTGGCCCATCGAAGGGAATACCCATTTTGTCTTTCCAACATGCACCCTTGAGTCCAGATGAAACTCTCAACCAGCGAATTTTCCTTTTTATGGGGGAATAAGATGTTGATACTAAATGGGAGATGATCACTAATCCCATCTATGTGTGTAACGAAATCCGCTACCCATGTTGGGTAGCAGTTAGAAAGAACAATAAAATCAATCAGGGTACTGTGACCTCTTCCTATAAATGTGGGGCTGAAATCGACAGAAGGCGAACACAGCATGTTTGCAAAACCTAGGTTGTGTGTTGCCATAACTTCGTTAAAACTGTCTCCTGGGCTGGTGATCATTGTCATCAACCTCCCAATCGCCACATCCGCACAAGGACTGTTGGCAGAGATTATGATTGAAATCCCCGCCCCATATGAGGATGGAATCCTTCCCTGGGTTATCACTTACACTTTTAAGATCCTCATTGAGATCATGTAGCATATCACAAACTAAGCACTTATCCATATTATTATACATATTAATAATGATTAACTCAACCAATGAGGACACTTTGATGACAACTATTTGGTAACAACTCAACGATTTCACCATTTTTATCCCCACAACCCCCAAGAGATTGGTAACATACACACAGATCTCCCATGGCTCGAGTGAACCGCTGGAACATGGAACGTTTTAAAACCCTCCAGATGAATTTCCTCCATCGACAAAGTCTCCTGAAGGCATAAGATGTCAAAGTTTCTGATAAAATCTCCCCAGATATGGTTATTAACCTTGGATTGAAGCCCAGATATATTCCAAAAAGCTACCCTCGCCCGCCCCTGTACAAACGACTCTTGGGTTCCACGAGTTGCCACACTCCCCATCCCATATTCCTCCCTTCTTAATTCTGTAGGGACCGAAATGTTGCTTACGTAACTACCAGATATTCTAGGGTCTGATTGCGGCAATTCATTCAGAAATACTTTTTGTGCCTGTGCGGCGTAGCCGTGCCCACGTTAACATCCACGAGAGGTAAAAATTGAGGTGCATCAATTTTTGGAACTTTAACAGTGACATTCTTTTCCTCAGGTATATTTTCACCCTCTTGTCCTATGTCGTCTAAAATTGGGGGGACTGGGTAGCAAGTGGGGGTTATACATTTTCGGGGAGCCCTGGCTGGTATATGTCAATCCACTTCCTCTAACGAGTATAGAGGGCCAAACCTGTTTTTGACTTCTGGGTTATACCTCTGTGGGTTATTAGGAGGGTGACCAATTGAGGGGATGTTGTATTTATTTGTCAACTTGGGTTGGTAGAAAAAACCAAGTGGGAGCACATTTATCCCCTCCGCCCGCCTTCTATAATCACCAGCCCGGTTCAGGATTTCTTGAACTAAGGGTGGAGAGGCAAGTGATATCACTATACAATCCCCGTCAAAGGACTTTCTGATTGGACCAAGCCACCTTACTCGTCTCACCATTTTGAATGAATGAAACATTTCTTGAGTTAAACCCGTTTTCTGTCCCAGGAAATGTATGACTTTGTTTCTTAGCGTTACCCAGTTTTCCCTATGACCCTCCTCCGCTATAGGGACATTAGCCAGAACCAGCGTGTAAGGGGCTGCCGCGGGGTGGAGGTTCAGACTTGGCAATATATTACCTTGAGCTTGATGGTAACATTTACTGCTGTCCATTTTTCTAGTTCTATCTGCCGTGGGCAGGGAGGTACTCTGCCCGCTGTTTGCGTGGTTGGCAGATACAAGGAAGCAATCTATGGACGGCTGGCTAGGCTGGCTAGGCTGTATATTACTAACCCTACCAGGAACATCCTGTTTGCTACTCTCATCTTTCATTCGTCCTGTGAGAGTTTACAAACTGGACTCTATCTGTCCCAATCTGTTCCCCATTGTAGCTATGGCTTCTTTCACAAACATAGTGAGATCGGCAATTGATTTCATAATATCACCATATTCTGAATTATTTTGGCCTTTGCTTAGACAGTGATCGCTAGTGGGTTTGGGGCAGACTTTTCTTTTGTTGTTTGCTGCCTTTTTTGCCTCTTTCCCTATCGGGATTCTACTTTTGGTCTTTGGATCTTTTGGTGTTAATGGACCTTCATGGATCTGGGGAGGTAGTGTGGTAAGAGAAGCTTTCTTTGACACACATACTCTTTTTTGGGGGGGTAAATCTGGCCCCTCTAGATCTTTTACAGAAATCTCATCACTGCGCTGCTGCACACACCCATTACGAGGATCGGGGGGGATACATTTACTGTGGTAATACCAATTTCATCATTTGGTTAATTTCGAGCAGAGTTGTTTATACTGGTGGTGGTCAATCCAGATGACCCTTTATTAAGTTTTTCCCCTACGTTGGAAATTTGTTTCTCTAGGGCTCCTACTGCGCCGTCAGATATTTCATTAGTGATGTGCTAGAATCTTTAGCATTGGACGTTCTTGTGCCCTGAGGACTAGAGTGTAGCTTTCTCTTTCCCATTTTTTGGGAGACCGATGCATTACAGCTATTCCCTGGTCAATTGAATGGATCTATACCCTTTATCGTAGCTCCACAGGAAAGTATAGTATATACTATTATGCAAATACCCAGTATACACACCTAGCATTCATATACAGAATGTACAGAGTAAGATCAGAGCACACATGGTTTTTTGTACAGGGCAGTTGATATTTGCCACAAGCTTTCTTTCACAGTCCCCTGTTGGCCCTCTTAAATTAGTTAACAGTCCCAAGAGATATATAGGATTACAGGTCCCGAGTCACTTGGGGCTTTAAGCAAATGGCAAAATTTGTATACAATAATAACAGTTACCAGGGTTTCGAGTGTTCGGGCTGATCCGCTGAGAGTAGAGGAACCAAGAGTCCTGGTCCAGCCCGGCCTCCTCCGGCCAGTGACGGGCACGGACGGGCCTGCCCTTGGCCCGGGCTTTGCCCGGGCAGCGCCCGCGCACGTCCCGTGCTGCGGGAGGCGCTGTGGTGTTTTAAGCGCCTCCGGGCGCTTTCAGGTGATGGCGCGATGTGCGCAACGCTGGGGCACCTGGGAAATGTAGTGCGAGCCGGGACCTCGCTCCCCAGTCCTTGCTCCCCGGTCCTTGCTCCTCAGTCCTCTGCCTCGCCTCGCTAGTCCGCCAAGGGCTGCCTGCCCACACAGCAATCCAAAATTGTATCCCACGCTGCAGGAGGCGCTGTGGTGTTTTAAGCGCCTCCGGGCGCTTTCAGGTGATGGCGCGATGTGCGCGACGCTGGGGCACCTGGGAAATGTAGTGCGAGCCGGGACCTAGCTCCCCGGTTCTCGCTCCCCGGTCCTTGCTCCTCAGTCCTCTGCCTCACATCGCTAGTCCGCCAAGGGCTGCCTGCCCACACAGCAATCCAAAATTGTATCAATGACATCTCAAATGACATCAGGGATGTCATTTTAGATGTCATCAGGGATGTCATTTGAGATGTCATCAGTGATGTCATGAGTGATGTCACTGACCATGTCATGAGTGATGTAATGTGACGTCATCAGCAGTGCATTGCGGGCGCGTGAGTTATAGTTAGCTGAACTAACTATAACGGGGGAATTTCAATGGTTTTGCATGAGTGAAATGTCACGCTAACTATAACATATGTGAAACCTATGATTTTTTCAGTGAATTTCTAAGGTTTCTTAAATGCTAATTCCCAACTATAACATGTGTGAAACCTATGTTTTTTCAGTGAATTTCAAAGGTTTAGTAAATGATAATTTTTAAATGTATTAATTGTTATTTTTTTTATACTGATTTACTACATTATTTTAAATTATTTATTTCTAGATATTTTATTTTTTAAATTACATTACATATTTTTTATATAAATTGAAAAATAAATGTTTTAAAAAATATTGAAATTATAATATTTTTTATATATATATTTTTTAATTTATATATATTTTATATAGCAGGCACTGATATCCTATGGAAGGAAATTCAAGTTACTGTAAGCACAATTAGAATTACTTTTCAGGATCAGTAGTGGGCTGAAAGATGCAGCACAGAGGTCTCTCCTGATAACAGGTGAGTAAATCGGAATTCATAGTTTGGCTGATTTTAGAGGAACTTTTTAAAGGTCCAAAACTCCACACTTAGAAACCACGCGTACCTACGCGTACCCAGTGATTTTTAAACCAGTCAACGTTAGACTACGGAAGGAAATTCAAGTTACTGTAAGTATGATTAGAATTACTTTTCAGGATCAGTAGTGCGCTCAAAGATGCAGCACTGACGTTTCTTGTAACAGAACACGCAGTAGGCCATAGGCGGTCGCGTAGCTCCGCCCATGGCCTATTGGTGTCTGTTACGTGCACCAGAAGGCCGTCACGCCGTGATAATTAAAGATATATGCTCGCAGTGGCGCGCGCGCGCGCACTACTCGCTGGCTTTTTTTTTTTTATATATTCAGTGCAGCACGTTTGGGTTCTTTTCCCCCGTAGTTGGTGTCTATTTATTATAAGCAACTAACAACCACTGACAAAGCCCATAGTCCTGACTTGTTGTAGGTGTAATGTCACTGCATAGTGCCTACTGCTATCACCTCTGTGGCCTCTGGCACTTTCTGTACATTACTGACCATGCAGCCCGAACATCTGGGCAGCCACCATGAGGGTCAGCCTGGAGCGAAGTGAGAATACAAGGCAATGCTCCGAACCAGAGAAGGAACATTGAGCTTGCCCTGGCCCTGCAGCAGCAGCAAGTCAGTGGTAATATGATGATCGCAACTTTTTTGACAGTGGCTGGTGGTTATGGAGGCGGACATGTCTCCCTGCCCTCGCATTTAAGGAAGTGCACGGTGATGATATGCCTAGTGCTTAATTTGCATGCAAGCGCTGAAAGGGCCGCCGCCTCCTAGGCACTACACTGCTGCATAGCATCTATACAGGAGCCGCCCCCATGCAAGGCAAGGCCCCGTCCATCACCAGGGTCTGTGCTTGGACCGTGCTAGCGCTTCAAGGGCCGCAGCATCCTAGGTGCTACGTGGCTGCATGGCTGCTGACGCTGGAAGGACACGCCACCTCCTAGGCGCTACAGGGCTGCATGGCTCTGTACAGCAGCTGCCCATTGCAAGGCAAGGCCCCGTCCTTCCAGCCATGCTCTTTCCATCACCGGAGTGGGCTTGTTGGCGCTACTCGGCTGCATAGCTCTATACAGGAGCTGTCATCTAGCGCTGAAAACTCATTCACTCATCAATCCAGTCAAATCTGGCGCCCGCTTAGGTGGCCACAGCAGCTGAGGAACCCACTGCTCTTCCCATGGTTGCATCAGCCACAGTCGCACTATTCAGTGTCCGGGTGACACATGACACCAGTATTCACTGGCACAGTGATGTTTATTCCATCAAACATGTTTATATAGCCCTCACATTTTTTAAAATATGCCCCCGGGATTTGGTTCCCCCGGGGGCTAATTTTGAAAAAAGCAGACCAGGTTTTTTTTGGGGGGCCTTGGGGGTCCTTTTGGGACCCCTGAGTAGGCCTAGGGGGTCAGGGGGTCTACCCTGCCCCCTTTGTGTGTTTTGCACGTTTGTTTTCTGCTTTCTTGTAAGATGGCTGCCAACACTTTCTGGTTTGAAGTGTTGACAGACAGTTGACATCCAATCAGCATGCAGCTCGTGCTCGGGAAGGTATGCGTACTGTACAGAGTACAGTACAGAGTACGGTAAGCTCCTATAGATATACTTATGATTTTACTTATGATTTTCTCAGGAACTACTGAACGGATTTACACCATTCAACAAAAAGCGTGATCTGCGAACAGAACTCTACCTTTCTGCCAAATTTGGTGTAATTCCGTTCAGCCTTTCAGGCTGTAGCCCTGGCTAAAGGTCCTATGGAAAATTGCATGGGGAAAATACGTTTTGGGACCCCCTTTTTTCTTGGCCCCTGCTTCACGAGTCACCCACGAACTTTCAGGAAAGGAGCGGAGCGGAGAAGGCCATTTTCTTGGAGAAATTCGTGAAGATTCGTCCACCGGCGCCAAAGTTATTCCAAATAGAATGTTGTCGATTTTCTATGGAAACTAGGTCCTAACTATAACTACCTAATGGCGACTCCAATCCCATCACGTACAGGTATCGCCGAACTCTTAAGGCAGGTGCCATAATGTTCGTGAGGATGGGACTCCCATTTAAATGACAGCTACCAACGCATGCAATGTTATCCACTTTTATTAATTAGCATACGTGTTTCAGCAAACAGCTTTAATCAGTGCTTTAAAAAGTGTAACAATGACCGATGCACGGCATGCATTTGAAATAAGGAAAAGTCTCCCCTGATTGGCGTTTCTGAATGGTGGTAAGTGAGCAAGGACTCCAGCGATATTCGCTCCTTCTGGCCGCCTTGTTAGTAAGAGAATATTATGATGTATCTTTTAGCCATATCGACTTTTATCTTGAATTAATGTTTAAATGTTCAAAGAGTTCTTACAATTCCGACGTACACTGGTTAAAAATCAGTCCATTTCTGTTTTTAATGTTTACTCCAAGCTCTTTGATCAGGCGAGACTTTTAATTTGGCGATGCAGCGAGCGCAACGAAATTCATTTTATTTATTTATATGTTTACTTACCTCTAATCGGCCATAATCTGTAGTTTTCTACCCACCACCCTGCCCCTCCCCCTCCACACGTCAGCCCCCAGCAGCACTCCCTCCACTGGCTGCTACTGGTGTGCTGGTGTGGAGGCTCTGGTGATTATTACCTACCAATGGCACATGTTGTTTGCACTGTGGTGCTAACAAGACTCTGCACTATCTAGCCTAAGATTTGCAAGGGAGGTGCTCTCCGAAGAACACATTCATATATGTAGACATCAACACAGGGCTCAGGTATGGAAGTTATGTGCTGTACAATGAAGCACAAATGTTGCCCCTTGCTTGCAGCTGCTTTTCTTTGGCATTAGTATTTGGGGCAAAATCAGATTGGGATAATTTATTAATTCAGGCATTACACGAATAGCTAAGATTTTACATCTCAGCCCGCCACAATGTGACTAACCTCCGTAGTAACTAATGACCTATATCTCTCACATATGCATTGGAATCACACCAGCAATACACCTTTTTGTGTACTTATATGTGGTTTTCTGTTCAAATACGGCAGACAAGCGAACTTGAAAGTAGAAGCTTGGTATTCAAATCGAAGAATGTGGGTGTGTCGTTGAAACAATGCAATGTCATCAATTGTTTATTTGGAGGCATAGGCAATCTGTTTAATTGTTTTAATGCCAAATTGTACTATCTGATTTTATGGCAATTGATTGCAACATCAGAACGTTTCCATATTGAAGAATTCAGTAAAAATGGGAAGGACCTGACATGTAGTGAATCACGAATGTATTTACCTTACAGTAAGGAGAAACTAACTGAGTGCACAGGTGAGAGCTAGAAAATGGGTGCGTCAACTTAATTGCTGTCAGAAATGTGTTATCCAGGAATACTCACGGATCTGATAACAATGTAATCAATATAATTTTCAATGAATTATTCTAAGGTTCTTCATCGATGGCTACTTCCATATTCAGTATCCCAAAGTTAAGCTTATAGGAACGGCCATGTACCAACATTGCCTCCTCAAAAACATCAAACTTATCATCCCGGGTGGGGGTTTCGTGAGGTGGTGTATACACTGGTCCTGTTCTAGATCAAAGGAGGCAAAGCCCTTCTAACTGTGCAACCACAAATGCAGACAAACTCCCATTCTTCACTGCTATAGTCCAGAAGCGGTGCACCTTTTGACATATCACTGCTTTACCAACTTCATTTGATGCTGTTCGTAAAACCCACCTCCGAATCCATGGACGTCACACCTTCCCAGGAACTCTGCGACAAGCTCAGCTCCTACTTCCATCTGAAGATCAAGGTCCTCTATGACAACTTCAGCAAACCAGTGCCAGACACCACCACCCTGCCCACCGCTGCCGATAAACCTACCATCACGTCCTGGGATCCCACTACCATCGAACTCATCACCACAACCATGAAGAAAGCTCACTCAGGAGCCCAAACGGACCCCTGCCCACTGCACGTATCCCACAGGGCTGCCGCCATCATCGCACCCGAACTAGGACGTGCCATTAACACCTCCCTCTGGTCCGGCACCTGCCCAGATGACTAGAAATGGGCAGAGGTGAAACTCCTCCTCAAGAAACCAACAGTCAACCCACCAGACCTCAAAAACTACCGTCTCATCTCTCTCCTCACCTTTGCGTCCAAAGTCACAGAGAGACTCGTAAACACCCAGCTGACCGCCTTCATCGAAGAGAACTCCATCCTAGATGCCTCCCAGTCTGGATTCTGCAGCAACCACAGCACTGAGACCACCCTCTTCGCCACCACTGATGACATCCGTATGCTACTAGACCAGGGACACACTGCGGCCCTTATCCTTCTAGACCTCTCCGCAGCCTTCAACACCGTCTCACATTGCACTCTAGCAGCCCTCGACTGGATCCAATACTTCCTCTCTGGCCGAACCCAGAGGATTTGACTCCCTCCCTTCCTCTCCGAACCCAAGGAAATCAACTGCAGAGTACCCCAGGGATCATCACTCAGCCCCATGCTCTTCAACATCTACATGGCCCCCCTCTCCTCCATCGTCAGACAGCATGGGCTCAGCATAATTTCCTACACCTATGACACCCAGATCATCATCTCGCTCACGAAGAATCCTAAAGACACCAGACTCTGCTTCCAGGAAGGAATGAAGAATGTGGCAGCCTGGATGAAAGACAGCTGCTTGAAGCTCAACTCAGAGAAGACCGAGGTCCTCATCCTCAGACTCTGCACCTCCACCTGGGACAACACCTGGTGGCCCTCTGCTTTTGGAAGCCCACTCACCCCTTCAGACCACACTCGGAACCTCGGCATCATCCTTGACTCCTCTCTCTCCATGAACTGCCAGATCAATGCCGTAGCCTTCATTAGTTTCAACTGCCTCCACATCCTCCATAAGACCTTGAAATGGATCCCCCCGACTGCAGAAGGACTGTCACCCACGCACTCATAACCAGCAGACTGGACTGCAGCAACTACCTCTATGTCGGAATCAACAGAACTCGTCTACACAAACTCGAAACCATCCAGAACACCAGACTCGTCCTCAGGACACCGCGTCATAAGCACATGACCCAACATCTACGAGGCCTCCACTGGCACACCATCGAGAAGAGGGTCACCTTCAAACTCCTCACCCAAGCCTACAAATCCCTCAACAACATTTGACCCAAATACCTCAACGACAGAGTGTCCTTCCACGTACCTAAGAGGATCCTCCGCTCCGCCGACATCGCCTTGGCAGAGGTCCCCCGCATCCGCAGAAACAGAACCGGCGGGAGAGCTTTCTCCTACATTGCAGCCAAGACCTGGAACAAGCTCCCTGTGAACATCAGATGCTCCCCAACCCTGCACACATTCAGGATTTACCTCAAGACCTGGCTTTTTGACTTATTCAGAGCTGTTTCCCCACCCCCCAGTGCCTTGAGACCCTCACCGGTGAGTAGCGTGCTATATAAACCCCTGATTGATTAATTTTATATGTTTTCAATGATTCCTGTTCAACTTCCCCTCAAATGTATAAAGATATATACAAATGTTTATCTAATTTTATTTGGAATAATAAAAAGCCACTGTTAAGTTACAAAAAATTGAAACGGTCTACACTCAATGGTGAGTTTGGATGAGCAGATTTTCTAAAATACCATAAAGCCTTTATTTTAAAACAAAGTATTTAATGGTTCCAAACTTTGGAGCTTAATGACTCACCGGCATGTCTAAGTATTGAATTGATTTCAGTATCACCTTTTCCTCTAGCTGCTCTGCTTACAATGTATAACTCTTCAGTTTTTTTAAAGAAATCAGTAATATTGAAATCTACTAGATTGATTTTACGTGATTTAGATTCTATTTTTCAGTGTTCTATTTATACATTGAGTTTATCGCTTTGGTATAACCCATCATCAAAATTAGTTTGTCATACAAGTTTTTGGAATTCATGGATAAAAGCTGGCATTTTGTATTTTTCATGATAATGCCTTTATGAGTTTTGATGATTTACAACAAAGATTTCATCTGCTACCATCAGATATTGTTAAATATGAGTTGGTTTGTAACTCTATTCTTGATTCTTTCCCGAAAAGCTTTCCTTTCACTGTTCATTCTGATTTAGAAGTGTTTTTCAAAACAATCCCACCCTCTTCTCATATAGTTTCATTACTATATAAAAAATTTAATATTTCTGATGGAGATAATATCAACTTTCTTGCTACATTTTGGAATGCAGAATTACAGTTGTCCTTTCCTTTTTGGAATCATGGAGGAAGATTTTGTTAAATTCTATTCCAGGTTGATTGACTGTAACATTATTCCAAACTAAATCCTATATACTTTTTAATTGTTTATGGCCCCTTTTTAAATTATATAATGCCAAACCTTTAACTTCTTCTAATTGCTGGAATTGTTCTTTAAATGTTGGATCATTAAGACATATGTTATTTGATTGTCCTTTCGTTAAGACTTTTTGGGATGAAGTTTGGCAAAGAATTTCTAATATTTTGAATATTTTAGATACTTTGTCATATGAATTAATTATTTGCAGATCCTCTTCCCTCAATACTAAACTGTCTTAATTAAATAACAAACGTTTTGATTTTTTAATGTCAGCAACTGTGAAGTCAATTACTACTAATTGGGAAATATCTTCTTCTTTATATGTTCATGCATGGTGGGCCAGGGTTATTTTTACATTGACTTTATCTGGTGTTTATCAAATTAATTCAAACTATTGCATTTCTGGAAACCAATTGAGGATTATCTATTGTTGAATCCATAGTATGTACAAGTTTAATTATATCTTCATATAGTATGACTTCTTTGCTTTAGTAGCTTGGTAATCTGTTCATATGAGTATTTGATGTTGTTCTTTTGATTTTATTTACAGTGATATAATTTAGTTATGTAGGTACTTTATAATATAATCTCAAATTGTTTGCTTATAATATTACAATTGTTATCTTTATTCTTATTATAGTATTGGATTCATGTTTGTACCTTTTCGGAGCTCTTTTTTGTATGTTACATATTCTCAAAAATCTAATAAAATATTTTGAACACAAAAGGGAAGTTATTGGTATTCAATTCAATTCAAAAGTCTTTATTCGATTGTAGAACATACAATCATAAAAGTACAGTTCAAAAATACACATTTTAAAACAATTCCAAACAATACATTTCATATGGCAAATGAAGGACACAGAATACAGTACAAAAAAGAGAAGGTACAGCGGGTGCTATGAGCATGAGCAATGTAAGATTAAAAACATAAATTACTATATTAGTTAAAAAACACCTAAAATATTCACAGCGTAATTATCCGTCCATACTTTTCCTAAAACAGATAGCTTTTTTTAAAAAGTTACAGACGAATAAGGTACAATCACAATTCAGTAGTTGTAGGTAATAAAGTGCGGGCTTAATTTGTAAAAAATTCAGTTTTTTAAGACATGGTTTAAGGTATAAATTCCGTGAGATAGAGTAATAAGGGCAAATAAAAAGAAAGTGTGCCAGATCTTGAGGAGACTTACTGTCGCAGCCACAAGCTGGCATCACTTCTCCCCGCTGTGCCCCACTTGGTACCGCCAGTAGAAGATGATATAAATCAAAACGGAACCTTATTAACAGAAACCGTTCATAACTAGTCATAGGCCATGTCAGATAAGGCTCCATTTGTGGGCAGGTTTTGAGTAATAAATGTTTCCTGACACTACCCTTCTGTATCTCCACCTCTTCTCTGTCGGTACATCTTGCCAATAATATAGCGTTTTTTACTGAGACAACATCGGGTTTTGTAATTAGATTAGGGGCATAAAACAAATCAGAACGGCCTATTGCCGACAAACAATCCCTTATATATTTCACCCACGGAATTTTAAGCCTACCATCTAGGGAAAAGACGTCTTTCAACAAGGCATGTGTAAGCGGAATGTCGGTGTTAAGCCAACAATTCAGCCAGCACAAAACCGGGTTGACTGCTATTCTGTCGCTTAGATATGGAACCCCCAGCTCCTCGTGTACGGAGTAAGTCCCGGTACCCCTTGGCAACCTCAATATCTTTTTCAGGACGTTGTTTTCTGCGACCTCTAGGTCTTTTATCCTACAATAGCCCCAGAGCTCGCTACCGTAACAGGCAACAGCAACACTTTTTGCCTGATAAAGTTTGAGTAGTGCGGCCGTGGGGCAATTGCCAATTTTTCTCCCGAAACCAAGAATGGCCGCGTTTACCCTTGTTACTTCGCCCTTCTTTTTGGATATTGCGGGGCCCCACGTTAATTTATGGTCTAAGAGGACCCCAAGATATGAGAAAGAGTTGGTTAATGGGATTTTCTCCCCATTTATACTAAAGGAGTCAGTTTTCCCGGTGCCCTTTCCTGTTTTCATGACGTAGGACTTGGAATTATTTATGCTAAGGCCACGTGACTCCATAAACTTAAAGAAGGAATTTAATAATTTTTGGAGACCGATTGCTGTCCTAGATATAAGTACTGCATCGTCTGCATAAAGGAGCACAGGCACCCCCTTGTGTTCGACACGTGGGTAGTCTGCTTCTGTATTTAAAAGAAATTCCTCCAGTTCGTTTATGTACATGTTGAAGAGGAATGGGGCCAGAATACAGCCCTGTCGAACTCCCCGATTTATTCTAAATTCGTCCGTTACTTTAAGGTCTTGAGTGTAACGGACGTTAGCTTTAGTATCCGAGTGCAAGTCGGCTAGGAAGTTGACAAGATTCCTCTCCACACCCATTCTCAACAAAGAGGCCCATAATAAGCTTCTGTCCACACAATCAAAGGCGGACGACAGGTCCATAAATGCCATATAGACAGTACCTTGTCTAGCCAGGGTATATTTACTTAAGATCAAATATAGGTTCAGACATTGCGTAATGCTTGAATGGCCAGGTCTGAACCCATATTGTATGGGAGACAAGATGCTATTGTCTTTTGCCCATGTAGATAGCCTGTTAAGTATTACCCCCCCTACCACTTTAACTACTGAATTTATTAAGGATATCGGCCTGTAACATAATGGACTGCTGCGGTCGCCCTTTTTAAAAAACGGGGACTATGGTCGATAGGCCCCACGTTTTTGGGCACCCCGTTGTAGCGGCTGCATTTATTACTGCCGTGAGGACGGGAGCCCAAAAAGAGGTGCTAGACTTAAACAGGTCCGGTGGTAAACCATCCGGGCCCGGGGCCTTATTACTGGTTAGACCCTGGATCCCCCTTACAACCTCATTTACTGTAAAGCATAATTGGTTTACAGGTGATATTAAAAGGGCGTTTTCTGCCCTATGCTCATTACTCTTAAAAATTGTACTAAAGTAAGACACCCACTCTCCTTCTGAGATGCTTGTACCTAAAACTGTGTCATTTGGGTTATCAAACAATGGTTTGTTGATAATTTGCCAAAACTTACTACTATTCCCCAACACTGTAGGATCAAGGAGGGATTCTATAGTGTTAGCCTTAATTTCCTTTTTTCTTACGGCTAGTGCTTTCTTATAAGACACACGAAGACTTTTTATCAGGTCAGGATGTCTAGGTTTAGTTTTTAAAGCGTTCTTCAGATCTCTACTTGCCTTTGAGCAGTTGTGGTCAAACCATTTGACCTGCTTTCTGCTTTGCCCCTTTATTGGTGCTGATAGCATGTCACCAATTTTAGAAGCCATACCCGCAAACCCGGACAAAATATTCATAGGGGATGAATCAAGAGATGAGCATGCTATCAGCTCCTCCTCACATGCACTGTTTATATTGAAATATAAACTGTCTTGATTTATCATTGTCCATTTGATACGGCGTCTACCGTTTATACAACTCAGCGTACCTCGATCAATACCAGGCGGTCGTTTGGTGAACAAAAACCCACCCATGCCAATAGATAGGGGGTTATGATCACTGTATACGCTGAGGAGAATGGTAAATTGCAGGACCCGTTGTACAAGATCTGAGGATAGAAGTATGTGATCTATAAAGGATCCCTGACCATGTCCTTTAAAAGTCGGAATATCAGAGATTTTAGTATCAGGAACCATAGACATGGCTACTGTTAGGTTATTCCCGTTTACTAAGTCATTTAGGCTCTTGCCACCCCTAGTGTGAGAAAAGTGAAAGCCTTCGACACTATTACATCCCAAGGAGCCCATTGGGGTGGAGCCTGGGTTACCACAAGGGTGAACATTGAAGTCACCTGCTATCAACAGGTTCCGGGATGTAGTGTGTGTGTTTTTTCTCAGTAGGTCTGTTAACGATATAATGTCACAGCCACCAGAACCACTAGCATTATAGAAGTTGACCAGAGTCAGGGCTTTCTTGCCATTTTTTAAATCAAGCATCTGAATGTTTAAATTATCAGTATGATATATGCTGATATTGCAGAGCAATCCCAGGTTTATAAAGGTGGCCAATCCCCCCTTTGCTCTGCCCCTGGTCGAGGCAACCGCTGGAATGGTGAAGCTTAAGTACCCTTCTATATGGACATTTCTATCCTCCAACCACGTCTCTTGAAAGCATACAATGGAAAAAAATTTAATAAATGATAACCAGGCTAGGTCACATAACTTGTCGGCCAAGCCAGCTATATTCCATGAAATTAAATTCACGCAATCGGCTAATGCTGGACATGTGAGACTTTCACTGATAGATGGTACAGGAGTTGGGGTTGGTATTTCAGAGTGTGTGATCCCCGTGTCCACAGTGCTTGCTGCAGCCGATACTAATGGCTCTTGAGTCAGAGCATGAACCTCATTCAAGACAGAAGAGTTGGTATCTACGGGTGAAAGGTCCAAAGGTACAAATGATGTGCTAGGAAGATCGTCATGGCAATTTTTCGTGCATATATCCTTGATAACATCACTTACAAGAGCACCATTATTAAACACAATAGCAGGTAAAAATGGTGGAGACACCGCGTTGAACCTAAAAGGCATTGTAGATAAAACAGCGGGTGAACCACCATTCGTATCAGCATATGTTACAGTAGTATGTGTTTCTGTTTCATCACAGCTGGTACCCTTCTCTTCCTGTGACGTTGTAACACGGGGAACAATTTCACCCTCCCAAACTCCCTCTACACACTTTAAACATCAGTCGCATTCCTCAAGACCACTAAAGGCCTCAAATCTGTTATAAAGCTCTAGAGGAGTAAATGGCATCAAATGTGACATGCTACCCTTTGCATCTATTTTATGGGTTAATGGTATCGTATTCCACCCCTGCATTGCAGGTGGCGGAGCTAAATAGGGCATATATGCGGGGTTCAATGCGGACTCCAAAATTAGTGACTGGGGGGTAAAATAGGTGCTGTTAATTGGGTTTTGTGGGGGAAGTACAGAAGATCTGGGGTAAAAGTACGTCAAAGGACGTGGTACAATACAACTATTCTCATTGGCAAAAGGCCAGTTCAATATATGTTGTACTGCTTTTATATCCCTAAAGTTTATGACCACAATATCTCCCCCTATATCCTTTACTCTGCCCCCCAGCCAAGACATGCGCCGAACATGAACTATTTCGCCATTTACCAGGTTGGGTTTGGGTCTGTACAGCGAAAGCCAGTGCGTTATTTTGTTTTTTAATTGAAAAAATCCCTCTCTTTTTCCTTTCATCAGCTCTGGGACCCCAGTAAGTACAACCACGTACGGCAACGCTTCTGGTGGAAGTTCCATAGGTGGTATCCTAGTTTGTTCACCTCTCCCCCGGTTGATCACATTCCCAGCGGATCTCGGGTGTCTATCCAGAAGGGTGCTAGGTTCTCTAATCAGGGCATTAACTGTAGTGGCAGCGTTACTGACTGTGGCTGCAACAGTTGATCTTCCCTGAGCTAATAACGGTCCTATTGGCAGGGATTTATTTGAGCTGATGCCATCAGGTATTATCGTGGCCGCATGTGGCCAGTTAGGGGCAGCTGGAGTTGCTACAACCGCCTGGCTATTGACGTTAAGAGGTACTGGAGGTGTAGGGACGACAACATTTTTATTGGGAGGGTGCGTTGTTGTGATAACTTTTTGTTGTTGCACTTTTGTAGGCCCTTCTGACTGGACAGAATTCCCTAACTTGGTCAGTTCCTCCTCTATTTTACCCAACCTTGACTCCAACCCTTTAAATCTTTCAGCCAATGCAAGTGTGTAAGTGCGTACAATCAACTCGATATTGTCCAAAAGAGACTTAAAGGAGGCTGGTTGTAAGTCTTTTTCCATTTGAGTGTAGGCAATATCTGGTTCTGTGGTTGCTTGAGACAAAGTTATTGGGGGCGGAGAAACGGCCACTATTGCTTGTTGAGTGGCGGGGCCTCCCAAAGACGTTATAGAGTCAATCTTCGCTTTATTGCCAAACTCTGAGTGGCTTAGTTTGGACTTATTTACTGATGTTATTTTCCGTCTCCTTTTAGACGGTGGGGGCCCAATTATTTTGAGAGACACTGGCCGCGAACATTTTCCTCTTACAACTTTGCCGGATCTAATTGTAGGTGAAATCAGGTTCTTAGGGGTGTTATTGGGGACATTCGACACAGGTAATGAGTCTTGTTAGCTTAGAATGGGTGACACTGCTGGGGCTAAACAGTCTTGAAGGAGCAAGGGCACGCTGGCTGTTAGTGTTGAATTGTCTGCTGAGCTAATAATCAGATCGTCATCCAAAGTAACGGACATTATAGGTTCCGAAAAAGTTCTGTTTTTTATGCGTTCTATTGAACGACGGCGATCTGCCCTCCTCTCTGCTAACAGCAGCTCCTTGTTACCCTCAGGGGCTGGTTTCAAGAAGTAATCATCCAAAGTACGGTTTAACATGGCCACATTTTTATCTGCTCCCACTACGACAGGGCTAGTAGCAGCAGTTGCCATCATAAGTTAGATAGAAAATACGGGAACAATAAAGATGTAGAGCGCAACTTACGGGGATCAGGAACCAGGGCCTCTGGCCCAGCCCAGCCTCCTCAGCCCGATGAGGGCCGTAGAGGGCCCGCCCTTTGCCCGGGCTTATCCCGGCGTCCCGCTTGCGTCCCGCAAGACGGACTCTCCTCTGTTCTTGTAGAGTGGCGGCGGGGGGCGGGGCACGCAGGGGGGCGCTGACCGATGACTCGTGGTCATGCAGGGACTCCTGGGATAGTGAGTCCCTGCCGCGCTTACCCCTGTAGCCTCCTCCACTGATGTTGTTCTCCCTCGGCAGCCAGGCAGTTTCCCGCGTTGGTGGGTCTGTTGTTCCCCCCACGGACGAAGCGGCTCCCGCGCAGCGGGAGCGGCGAGCAGTCCTTAACAATCCGCAACAGTTGGTGGACAGCAGTTGGAGCGGTCAGGCGGTTCCCGCGTCTTCACAGTGCGCCAGGGGAAAGAGTCTCAAACAGGCTGGTTCCCGCTTCACTCTTAGCGGTTTGCCGGCGGGGGCGGGGCACGCAGGGGGGCGCTGACCGATGACTCGTGGTCATGCAGGGACTCCTGGGATAGTGAGTCCCTGCCGCGCTTACCCCTGTAGCCTCCTCCACTGATGTTGTTCTCCCTCGGCAGCCAGGCAGTTTCCCGCGTTGGTGGGTCTGTTGTTCCCCCCACGGACGAAGCGGCTCCCACGCAGCGGGAGCGGCGAGCAGTCCTTAACAATCCGCAACAGTTGGTGGACAGCAGTTGGAGCGGTCAGGCGGTTCCCGCGTCTTCACAGTGCGCCAGGGGAAAGAGTCTCAAACAGGCTGGTTCCCGCTTCACTCTTAGCGGTTTGCCGGCGGGGGCGGGGCACGCAGGGGGGCGCTGACCGATGACTCGTGGTCATGCAGGGACTCCTGGGATAGTGAGTCCCTGCCGCGCTTACCCCTGTAGCCTCCTCCACTGATGTTGTTCTCCCTCGGCAGCCAGGCAGTTTCCCGCGTTGGTGGGTCTGTTGTTCCCCCCACGGACGAAGCGGCTCCCGCGCAGCGGGAGCGGCGAGCAGTCCTTAACAATCCGCAACAGTTGGTGGACAGCAGTTGGAGCGGTCAGGCGGTTCCCGCGTCTTCACAGTGCGCCAGGGGAAAGAGTCTCAAACAGGCTGGTTCCCGCTTCACTCTTAGCGGTTTGCCGGCGGGGGCGGGGCACGCAGGGGGGCGCTGACCGATGACTCGTGGTCATGCAGGGACTCCTGGGATAGTGAGTCCCTGCCGCGCTTACCCCTGTAGCCTCCTCCACTGATGTTGTTCTCCCTCGGCAGCCAGGCAGTTTCCCGCGTTGGTGGGTCTGTTGTTCCCCCCACGGACGAAGCGGCTCCCGCGCAGCGGGAGCGGCGAGCAGTCCTTAACAATCCGCAACAGTTGGTGGACAGCAGTTGGAGCGGTCAGGCGGTTCCCGCGTCTTCACAGTGCGCCAGGGGAAAGAGTTATTGGTAGTTTTAAGATAGACACATTTTAATGCATAAGTAAAGATGACATTTTTCCAGGCCCCCCACCTTCTAAGGGATCTGGCAAAACAAACTGTATCACTCATGCATATTTTTCTATCTCATCCTTTAATGTATTATTTTGTACTGTTTGGCATCTCGGCCTAAAATTAGAAGAGAAAGGGTAATACAATACAACATTGTTTCAAACAGTAGCCTCCAAAGTACATCTTACCAGGGCCCTCAAAATACTTGAAAGGTCACTGCATTATGGTTAGCAACAAGGCGAGAACAAATGTTTGGTTCACAGCGGTCGTACTAAGGGGTTTGCAGAATTACTTTTGTGTGCACTCAGTTCTATAAAAAGGGCACCTTCCTCTCTTATTAGTATTTTTTCTCAATAGAAGAAAAGGCTGGTCTGCATTTGATGTGGGGGGAGGAGTAGCCCCCCTGGATGTGAAGAGGGCTGTGTTGCTGCCACAAAAGGATGGCTCCACCTCCTGCTGAGCGTCTGGGGCCCAGACCCTCACTATCAAAGGGAGAGGGTGTGCACTGGCAGGAAGACAGCCACGTCTGGTTTGGACTGGGCTCAGAGCCCTCTGAACACAAATACTTCAAAGGCATTTAGGGGTGTAAATATAAGAGCTGAAACCCCTGAACTCAAGACTGAAATCCAGACTGAAATCCAGACTGAAAAGGATTGAACCTACTTCGTGATCAGGATGAACCTCTGACAAAGAAGAATAGCTGAAGAGAAGGACTGCCCTTGCTGTGTGTTCTGGGGCTGGCCTGCAGTTTGCTGATTTGACTAAGGAGAGGACATGGGACTTTGCTGTGTGCTGTGTCCCCCTGCTTGTGAGGACTTTGCTGTGTGCTGTGTCCTGAGGTAGCGTGTCTCCAAGGGCCCTAAGAGAGCTGGTCCCTTGTTGTGGAAACTCAGGAACATAAAAGTTTTCAACCGTGTCTCAGCGACGCTTGGTGCGTGGTGCCTTTGCATGTCTGAGACTGCCGTGTGGCTAGTGGTACTGTTTACGAGGTGCCCCGTGATCGCATTGCCCCTGCAGCGTGAAACATCGTCCACACTGCTGTATTGCTGCCGTCATCGTAACCGAGGCTGTGAGTGAGGATCGCCGCTGCCGGCCCGAGCTGCAATGTGCTACAGGATTTCTGGAAGACTGCCGTGTGGTCCATGGTACTGTTTACGAGCTGCCCCATGATCACATTGCCCCCACAGCATGAAATATCGTCCACACTGCTGTATTGCTGTTTGTGGCCCGAGCCGTCATTATAACTGAGGCTGTGAGTGAGGATTACCGCTACCGGCCAGAGCCGCAACGTGCGAAAGGATTTCTTGAAGCAAGGTGAAAGGGATCCTGATCTTTGTTCACCGAGAGGAATCTGCCCAAGATTGTCAACGAAGGAGAAGGCAGCGACATAGCCCGTCTGGCTACAGTGTCGCCTAACACCGGAGCTAAATGTCATTGGGCTGCCCAGCAGGACGTCCGACAAGCGGGGAGAGAGAGAGCAAGGCAGCACACCCCCAGGTAAGGCTTGGAGTCCGGTCGGAAGCTGCAAGCATGTGTGGCCGGAGGAGGCATGCAGGAGGAGTACAGGAATGCTCCGAGCTCCCACCCGCTGCTCTGCCTTAGACACGCTGAGTCCCGAGAGGCCCGTACCTGCCCAGCAGTACCGGGCCGCCCTTTTAAGCGTATGACCGCTGTCTCTGTTGTTGGGGCCTAGTGGGGGCCCGATATGACCCCACAGATTGGCATACAGCATTATTCCTTGCATTACTAACTGCCTGATTCTTGCATTACGAATAGCATTATTCTTGCATCAAGAACGGCCTGATTCTTGCATAACGAACTGCCTGATTCTTGCATTATGAATCGAATTATTCTTGCATTACGAACTGCACTATTCCTGCATTACGAACTGCATTAGTCCGTGCATCAAGGATTGTGTTATTACTACATTACGAACTCCATTACGAACTGCATAGCATTGCATTAGAACTGCAGGAGATCATTGTGAACTGCTCATTAATACCGCAAGAACCTATCAAGTGATTGCTGGCCTAATAACCAGCAAAGTGAAATACGCATATGTTGGATTTCTATCGTTTGGTCTCATCATAATCTTTTTGATAAAGATACCGCTATTTTTGTAAAAACCAGTGTGGTGTCCATTTGTGGTGTTATCACTGTGTTACTGGAAGTGTGGTTGCAAATACTTTACACATTGCCTTGGATGTAAGCCTGGCTGCTCGTGCCAAGCTATTGGGGAGGGAGCAGGGGTTATCTGAGAGGATGTTCCTCCTTTCGCTGACTAGAAGTAAGAGTCCCTATTTGGACTAAGGTACCTACCTCAGCCAACTAGAGACCCCCAGTTCTAACATAAAGCATTCTATTAGATTTGGATTTATAAAGCGCATGGCTACCCAGAAGCTTCCCAGTGCTAGCACCCACAACACAACTGACACTCAATGCTCAGCAGGACATTCCATCAAATAAAGACTGAACTACATAGAGCCAGGCTTTAAAGTGGTTCCTGAATGAATTTTTATTCTCAATCAGACGTAGGCTAATGAGCATAGAATTCCAAAGCTTGGAGAGAGGGTCAAAAAAGGAGTGCCCCTCACATCTCATCCTGTGTATTTGAGGAACTATCATGAGTCATGCATTGGTCAATCTCAGGGTCCAACTTGGAGAGTATGGCAGCATAGCAGCCCATAATAGAGGAGGGCATTTTGTATGAAGTACTCTATGTGCAATACATAGAGCCTGAAACTTCAGTCGCTGATCAATAGGAAGACAGTGCAGTGTAACCACGGCACTCTGAGCTGAAAGATGTCTTAGAATATTGAGCAGCAGGTGAGCCGCAACATTTTGGATGACTTGCAGCCTTCTGGTCACAAATCGCAGACCCCCAGGTAGAGTGAGTTCCCATAATGTAGGCATGAGAGTATCAAGGCCTACCCAATAATCCATCTAGAAGGAGGGCGAACACATATAAACAATTTCAAAGCATTCTAAAAAAGCCATAGCAGCTGGCTGAAAGTTTCCTTGCTTGGGCTTCCATTGAAAGAGATTTATCTAGCCATATCTGCAAACTTTTTATAGGGGCTTTAAGGAAAGGTGCAGTTCCTAGACATTCAGACCATCCTAATGGAGATGGAAATTCAGTCTTGTCTCCACTGAGCTAAAGGTAGCAGCTGGCTATCTAACTACCTACCCGCTCGATACATGGACCAAGTTGTTGAGATTGTGGACCATGCTTGGGTGAAATAGAGAACACTAATTGAGTGTCATCTGCGTAGGAAATGATTGACAACCCAAATTCAAGAACAATCCCTGCTAGAGGGTGCATGTAAAGATTAAAGAGCATTGGACTAAGTGCTGTGCCCTGAGGTACTCCACATTTCACGGGGAAAGTATTAGAATAACAGGTTTTATCACAGATTTGAAAATTCCTGTCCACTAGAAATGATGTAAGCCATTTTGAAGCATTGTCTTTTTTCCAGCATTACTCTTTCTACTGTGTAGAACGAGCAATGATTGCTGCTGAACCTCCCCTATCCAGCAGCATCTTAAGCTCCTCAACTACCGCTAAAAGTACAGTTTCAACTGTGTTGAGGGCGAAACCCAGTCTAGGTGGAATGCAGGGTGGCATTAGCCTCCGTCCAAATACAGGGGCAGATAATGATTTACATGTTTTTCCAGCACCTGCTAGGGGAAGCAGCAAAATTGGCCTGTAATTTCCTAGACACAATGGGTCTATGTTAGGCTTTTTTAACAAAGGTTGTACTACTGCATGTTTCCAACCATGAGGAAATCTACTACTAGAGAATGAAAGGCAAAGAAGATCCGGCAGGACTGGAAAAATTAATTCCCTTCCTTGTAAGAGGATATGAGGAGGGGAAGGAACGAGAGGGGAACCTGGGTTCACCTTACAGAAAAGCCCTAGCTAAAGTAAGAAGTAATATCAGGAAAGGTTGCTAAACAGTTTGTGGATTTCCCTTCACAATCCTACATACTGTAGGCTCTGGAAGAGGGCTGTCCGATTTTGACTTGTTCAGTGGTTTAACAATTTGAAATATTTCCAGAGGAGAGTTAGATGCCCTATTAATCTTAGATTCTAAGTAAGAGGCTTTAGCAGATCTAATTTCTGTAAGCTAAATTCTGATGGCCAGGTGATAGTTCTTCTTACACTTCTCATCATATGACTTCCTCCATTTTCTCTCTAGCTTTTTACATTCTTTCCTCAAGGTCAGTAGAAGAGGGGTGACTCAAGGGGAAAATGTACCCTTATGGTTCATTTTAACAGTTATCACTAGGATCACTAGATCTAAGGAGTGTTTAACCCATTCTATAAACGTATCATTCGCTGAGGATTTCCCATTTCGGGTATGGTGGAGTCAAGAGTAGATTTCCATTCTTCACTATTACAGTTAGACCACCTATGATCCCTCCGAATAATGAGCAAGCTGTTGAAGAATACAAAAATATTTGGATTAAAAAATAATCCGACCACAGCACTGGTATGGGATCCACAATTTTAAGATTAGGGCCATTACTAAATAATGAGTCATTGAGATGCCCTTTCACATGAGTAGAATTAGCCACATTTCATATCAGCTGTAGGGAACCAATGTCCTGCATTATGCTCAAAGAAAGGGAGTTATTGACATCTTCAAAGTGAACATTAAAGTCCCCCAGCTAAGTTTGGCTTGCCAATCACTTAACTGGCACTTAAATCTGGAAGAGCCTGAGCAAAATGAGAACACACAGTGGGGTCAATATATAAGATCTCCTGAAAAAATAAATGTTGGGGTCATGGATATGGAAATGAAACACTCTCACAGTCAGGAATGGATAACGGATCATATGTGCACTTCAAAGACTCTTTAAGGATGATAGCTATTCCCCCTCCCATTTTGTTCATGTGATCTCCCAGGCAAAAATTTGAGTTTTCATACAACCGTGTTTCAGTAAGAAAGACCACATCTGGCCCTTCTTCTTCTGGAATAGAGGATAAGTCATGTTTATGGAGAGAGAGAGACCTACAGTTGATCATAAACATGCACTAACCTTCCTCTTTTTTCTGCCCAGCCATACAATCTTACATTGAAACTCGGAAACAATTCTTACACTGAAACTCAGAATTATAAAAATCAATGGATGCTGACTGGCTAGCCTCTAGCGTGCTGAATGCACCTGCATCCCACCTTTCATTGTATGCTGGAGAAGAGGAAAATAACTAGAACATCGCCCTCGCTGGTGACTCTAGCATAAAGTGCAAAGTAGTACAAACTGCCCTGTTACACTATTGGTTAATATTGTCCCCTTTCAATCAGATTCGAACATTGAAACCATTTAAAAAGCAAGATTACAAAAAATAATGAACCTCCCTGAGGAGCGCGGTGCCAGCATTTTACTCACCATGGCCATGAGTCTAACTGCGTTTTAGGGAATTGTTTTTTTGATCCTTCTTTGCATAGGGTTGTCTATATCTGTTTTGGGGGAATTGGGAGGAGACGGGGCTTTGCTCTATTTGCTCCATCTTTCAGGGACAAAAGGAAATAGGACGGACGTAAAGCTGCACAAGTTTTCTAGAAATAGTTTGGCAACTAGACCAGGGCACAAGTCGGGTGTAATAGCGGGTGGACGGTGTTCACCCACTGTTTTCATAGGGTGAACGCCCTCCACTCGGCCAAGAAGTTGGCCCCCAATGAATAGTGTGCTGGACTCGTACTGGTGTAATTTTCAAACATCGGGACAAATTCAGAAGCGTCTGCACGTTGTCTGCTTTCCATTTGCAACAAGGTGCAGGCGGGGATGGGGCGTCCTTATTTCAGACTCCATCTGAGCCCATAACAAAGGCCGAATTTGAGGGGTCATCAGGCCTCCTTTTGTTCGAGTCTCCTGCCTGGGAGCATTCAGGAGCCTCACACCTAGATGCAAATGTAGCAGAGGGGAAACAAAATCTCACACCTTTTTAGCATTTCACACATACTTAAGAAAGGCAGCTTTTCACTTTTTTCAGATCCTGTTTTGGAGATATTCATGCAGTGTAAGAATGTCAGATGTGTTGGTCTTTCCCAGTACTTACACTAAGAGCATGAGAGTTGCCTGCTGTTAAATGTGTATGCAGGTGACATTTTGGGTTTGGGGGGTAGTGTGCAATTTGTTAAAACATAAAGGTAGCCCAAAACATTTTTTTACGTTCCTATTGCTGAATGCCAGGCTTGCAATAACCTTTTTCTTTCACTACCCTAAAAATGCTTATTTTCACAGGTTCTTTTTCATCCCCTTATCTGCATCCTATATATACTTTGGCCTCCTACATCAATCGCTGGCCAGGCACGGGTCTTATGTTATATGCTGACACAAAATTAGAAATGCCACTTCAAATACGCTGAACCAACTGCTGTGGCATGAAATCGCGCACAGGGACACCTGCCAAGCACGGAGATATCTTCAGACATCTCTGGAAAATACCAAGCTTACTGATCGTTGGAGGACTCAACTTTTTCACTCAGTTTTCAAGAAATTGGCATGGAAATGTGTAAAATAAATTGCAGTGGTAGAGGACAAGGTAACCTTAGCAGACAGATCCCATGCCTGGATGACCTTAAGCTCCTATAAATTACTTGCACCACAAAAGTACTTTAATCAGGGCTACTCCAAAGAGATAAAAAGGAAATTCCTAAAGCACAGACTGGGCATCCTCCCGTGCACCCAGCATCTTCCACCATGGCTGAGGGCCACAACTGAAAGCACGTGTAGACTGTACAATTCCAAGCAAGGAGACATCTTACACCAAATCTGCACCTGTAAGGATCTACATCAAAAAAGGATACTGCTGTTAAAAGTTCCCTCAAGCAGTTAGTATACGCACCAGGAGACAAGTGGTGTTGGCTTGCTACAATCCGGGAAATACACAGCTGAACTGCAGATTAGTAAAATTCTTAAAGTTGACAGAGCAAAAAACACTTAATACTGGAATAGCAATGTAAGTAAGCCACACAAGGATGAAGCCCCAGCTATGCAACTAACTAATTTATAACCCTTTGAAGGACAGAGCATTAGCTCATGCACATGTTTACAAAGTATTGAGAGAAACCTAGAATGCCCCCAAGCCTTTTGGAAATCTGAGTTCTGCGGTCTCATTTGTGCATGATCGGAGATTATCGATTACTGAATACATCCGTCTACACGTGTGTGCATACATTTACAAGGCCTATAATGGCCCCTCAAAAAGCAGTAAGTGCAAGTGCATCCTTTTATTCAATTGTTTGTTTGCCAATAAAAAAAATCTATTCTATCTATTATGTACTATGATATGCCAATATAACTATTCTGTTCCGATTCTGATAAATATTGTGTCCGTTTGATTCCTGGCATTATGTTTATTGAAACAATATATAATGGCCTGTTATTATCCTGTCTCGGAAATCTCCTAGGGCGCACAGGCTCCGTCTGCCCCGCACGTTACTGCAGCAGGGTGGAGATGCTCGTCAAAAGTGAGCTCTTTCTCATTAGTAAACTCGTGAGAAATGAAGGGGATATTGACTCCAGCTGGACCATTCCATGTCTGCTGCAGCTGCGGGAGGCGTGCTTTCAAACTTGTTTATCCAGGGAGAATAGGCTTGGGTAAGAGCACGATTTTCAGGCATGAAAAGACGGAGAGAGATGATGGAGAAGCAGCTGCGCTATCAATTAGACAGTTTCATGAATCATTATGAAGACTGACATTTGGTTTAATTAACTGTTAAACACTTGTAGGAAATTATGCCGCAGAAATGTAATGCATGCACACTTGAATAACCAGGGATCGTGTCGAGCCGAAGTATACGTGTTTTGTGTCTTAGGTTCCCGTTTTGTTCATACTCTCTCTCTCTTTCTCTCTCCCGCTCTCTTTCTTTCTCTGTCTCTCTCTCTCTCTCTCTCTCTTTTCTAAGTTTCTCTCTGTCATTCTCAACCATCCTATATCTCCCTATCTCCCTCTCGCTATCATATTTTTTGACTACTCTTCTTTTACTGTCTCTCCCTGCCTCTATTTCTCTCTCTTCCTCGTTGTCTCATACCCTCGCTGTCTTCCCCCTCCCACTTTTACTCGCTCATATTATCTCCCTCCCCCTTTCTCACGGTATTCCTGTCTTTGACTTTCTCTTATTACTTCTCTCTACCGATGTCTCTCTGCCTCTTGTTATCTTTATTACTGTTCCCCTCTCTCCTTCCCTTGAGGTCTCACTCTTCTTCTTTCTTTGTTTCGCTCTCCTCTTTCTTCACTCTATTTCTCTCTGTCTCTCTCTTTCTTTCACTTTACCTCGCTCAATTTTCATTTAAGGCATTTTTTCCCTACGTATGGCCACGCATAAAAGTAAAAGGAATTCACTTACGTGCAATGTATTTTTCCGGTCACAAATGACCTGATTATGCGACAAGAAAAATGCTTTTTCAAAAGTTGGGGAGAGGATGTGGCCCAACGGCTAAGGTGGTCGACATCAAAGCTGGCGAACCGGGTTCGAGTTTCAGCAGGGACGCTCAACATTCTGTGATTCTGGGTAAATCGCGTAATCTCCCCGTGCCTAACAAAAATGAATGTGTCCATCTGTAACAACAACTGGTGCTCATGTAAAACGCACTGATACCTACGGGTCTAGTTCGAACTATATAACACTCCAAAAAGAAATGTACAAAATCCGATTTGGTAACTTGTTACCAAATCGCATTTTCTATTCAGTATTTGGGAGGGGCGCGTTTGGGCCTCCCTTTCTAATACTGAGGACCTCATTTATGAAAAGTGTTACATCGCTGGGGAAAAATAGTGATGCAACACTTTTCAGTGCGCTCTCCTTGCGACTCCATGTCATAAGGATATACCAGATATGTCAGGAATCCAGACGTATCTGGTGGGACAGTGATGATGCATTGCTGGAGTGTTTCGGTCAACTGACGCAACTCCAGCAATGGTATCATTATACATGTGAAAGGCCCAGCGTCACTCCATATGCCTACTTAAAGCAGGTGTAAGGATTTGACGCAGTCAAGTTGTAGAAGTGATGCAGTGAAATCTCATAGATTTCACTGCGCCACTTCTACAAACGTGTTTTACTTGGGAACACCCACCCTGCTATCTCTGACGCAGGTATAATGTAGGTCAGGCTTTACCAAAGTGATGCATCTGCCCAGATGCATCACTTTGTAGATAGGATGCAGTATGGGGCATTGATTATGCCAACAGAGCATCACTGAAAAGTTATGCACCGACAGAGCAAGGTCTTCATAAATAAGGCCCTGAATCAGTTAGATATGTAGTACTGTTTTGCAAATGAATTCCAGGTGCAAAACAGTAATATTAAACCACCAGTGTAAAATTGGTGGTAACCCATTTGTAAAGGGGAAGAGGTCCCCAAGGGCCCCTTTCTCCTTTGAATATGTAAATAATATATTTTAGGAGCAGGCAGTGGTCCCTCAGACCACTGCCTACTCTTAAATAGTGAACCTTCAAAGTTGATTTTTTTTCTTTCTAAATGCATCCTGTTTTCCTCTAATGAAAACGGGTTGCATTTAAAAGAAAAAGATTTCTTTATTAAAACTGACACAGTGGTCTTTTAACTTCAGCAGGCCACCATGCCTGTGATGGCTGTCATTCCTATTGGGTCACAAACTGTGATCTACCTTGACCTTGCCAGGTAGGTCGCTCCCCCCCCTGCTGCAGCTCCACCAGCACTGTGCCCTGTACCCTTGGTTGGTTTTCCTGCATATCCCTGGGTGCTGTTTTCCTCACCCCCGTGCCCACTGCTATCTCTTTTCCCGCCGCTGCTGCCCCTGCGGCCCCGCCCCCCAGCACCTATTCGCTCTCCCCTGCCTCCCGCCTCCTGCCTCCCAGCTGCTCCTCCCTCCCAGATCCCCTTAAGATGGCGGCAGCTGTGCGGTGAGGAGAGCGACGCTTGACCTTGCCAGGTAGGTCGCTCCCCCCCGCTGCAGTTCCACCAGCGCTGTGCCTTGCACCCTTGGTTGGTTTTCCTGCCTATCCCTGGGAGCTGTTTTCCTCACCCCCCCGTGCCCTCTGCGCTCGCGTTTCCCGCCGCTGCTGCCCCTGCTGCCCCGCCCCCCGCCCCCTGTGCCCATTCACTCTTCCCTGCCTCCCGCCACCCAGCTGCTCCTCCCTCCCAGATCCCCTTAAGAAGGCGGCAGCTGCGCGGCCGCGCCCAAGGCAAGCCCGTCTGCGTCCGTCCATGCCTGGACCGCGCCCAGCACCAGAACCCCTGGACCCTGCGTACGCACACAACACCAGTCTCCACTACAATGCCAGCAGCCTCCACGCACTTAACGCCGGCCGAAACCACACCTGCTTCCAGGCCACCCCAAAACAGACCCACGGACCCTTCTCCTGCCGCACCTGGAGCTTCACTTGCGACAGAACCACCAAACCCCCAAGAACTGGACCCAACCACCTCCACTGCATACTCCTCAACACCCGCTTCGCACGCAAACATGCCGTCGAGCTCTGGGATCTGCTCAACACCTCTGCCCCAGACGTGGCCTTCCTGACCGAGACCTGGTGGAACGACTCCTCGGCGCCCGACATTGCCATAGCCATCCTGGACGGCTACAAGATCACCCGCAGGGATCGCTCCAACGGAACCGGAGGAGGAAGAGCCATCGTCCACAAGTCCACCCTCAAGGTCACCACCCATGCAAACGACAGCCTCAACACCGTCGAACACCTGCACTTCTGTATCCACACCGACCCCAACACCACCCTCAGAGGAACACTCATCTGCAGACCCCCCGGACCACGGGCTCAGTTCAACGGCGCCATCGCCGACCTCACCAGCACCCACGCACTCGCCTCCTCGGACTACATCCTCCTCGGGGACCTGAACTTCCACCTGGAGAACAACAACAACGCCAACTCCGCCACCATGATCAACAACCTCGGCCTCAAACAACTTGTCACCGCACTCACCTAAGCCGCCGGCCACAGGCTGGACCCCATCTTCTCCACAGGCACCCACGTCGCCTTCAACCACACCATCGAACTCCACTGGACCGACCACCGCTGCATTCATTTCACCTTCAGGAAACCAACCATGCACCACCGCACCCAACAGCTGCCTCGCCACTGCTGGAGCAAAGTCACCAAAGACCGGCTGATCAGCACCCTTGCCCAGAACCCACCCACCCAGACGCCGCAGCCCGCAACTTCAGACAGTGGATCGACAACTGCGCCTACACCCTCGCCCTGCTCAAGAAACCCTCCAACAGCCACGCCAGCAAGAGAGCCACCTGGTTCACCAACGAGCTCCAGACCTCCAAACACGCATGCCGGAAACTGGAGAAAATATCGCTCAACAAACACACACCGGACAACCACACAGCCCACAAGGACGCCACCCGCAGACATCACCACCTCATCAGATTAGCCAAGAGATCCTCCTTCAAAGACCGCTTGGACAACAAAGCGCAGGACAGCAAAGAGCTCTTCAGCATCGTAAAGGAACTCTCCAACCCCAGCACCAACGCCAACGACATCCCACCCTCACAATAACTGTGCGACTCACTAGCCATCTTCTTCCACCGCAAGATCGCTGACATCCACGACAGCTTTAACACCACAACCACCCCGACTATGCCAGACTCCACCTCCCCTGTGAACACCACCAGCGCCATCCGCCTGACCTCTTGGTCCAACGTCTATGACGACGAGACACGCAAGGTCATGAACTGCATCCACTCAGGATCTCTGTCAGACCCGTGCCCACACCACGTACTCAACAAAGCAGACACAGCCATAGCACCCCAACTACGGAAAGTCATCAACATCTCCTTCGAAACAGCGACATTCCCGGAAAGCTGGAAGCACGCCAAAATCAACGCCCTCCTCAAGAAGCCCAAGGTGGACCCCAAGGACCTCAAGAACGTCCGGCCCATCTCCCTGCTCCCGTTCCTGGCAAAAGTAATCGAGAAAATCGTCCACAGGCAATTGGCCCGCCACCTGGAAGACAACAACATCTTGGACCTGTCCCAGTCCGGATTCAGATGAAACTACAGCACCGAGACAGCCCTCATCGCCGCCACAGATGACATCAGGCGCCAACTAGACAATGGCGAAACATCAGCCCGCATCCTTCTGGACCTGTCGGCCGCCTTCGACACGGTGTGCCATCGCACTCTAAAGACACGCCTCCTAGAAGCCGGAATCCAGGAGAAGGCACCTTGACTGGACCACGTCCTTCCTCTCCGGCAGAACCCAGAGCGTCCGCCTCCCACCCTTCCGATCCGAAGCCACCAACATCATCTGCGGCATCCCCCAGGGCTCATCCCTCAGCCCGACACTGTTCAACATCTACATGGCCCCCCTCGCAAAAGTTGCCCGCCATCACAACCTCAACATCATCTCCTATGCCGACGACATCCAGCTCATCCTCTCCCTCACCAAGGACCCACACATCACCAAAACCAACATCCATGAGGGAATGAAGGCCGTCGCCTACTGGATGAGGAGCAACCGTCTGAAGCTGAACTCGGACAAGACGGAGGTACTCATCCTTGGTCTCACCCCCTCAGCCTGGGACGACTCCTGGTGGCCGACCACATTGGGCACAGCACCAACACCCACCGACCATGCACGCAACCTAGGACTCATCCTCGACTCCTCCCTCTCCATGGCTAAACAGGCCAACACCGTCTCTTCCTCCTGATACAACACCCTCCGCATGCTCCGCAGGATCTACAAGTGGATCCCAACCGAAACAAGAGGAACGGTGACACAGGCCCTCGTCAGCGCAGACTGGACTATGGCATCAAACTCTATGCAGGAATCCCAGCCAAACACCTATGGCGGCTACAACGCATCCAAAACACCTCCGCCAGACTGATCGTCAACGTCCCCCGCCGCAGCCACATCACCCCCCACCTGAGAGACCTACACTGGCTCCCCGTCATCAAGAGGATCACCTTCAAGCTCCTCACCCACGCACACAAAGCACTCCACAATGCCGGACTAGCCTACCTTAACAGCAGACTCAGCTTCTACACCCCACCCGCCAGCTCCGCTCTGCCAGCCTCGCTCTTGCCGCTGTCCCCCGCATCCAACGAACGACCTCCGGCAGCAGATCCTTCTCCTACCTTCCCACCAAGACCTGGAACACCCTCCCTACCCAGATACAGCAGACCCAAGACCTACTCGCCTACAGAAGACTCCTCAAGACCTGGCTCTTCGAGCAGTAGCAGCACCCCCCCTCCCTCCCATCAGCACCTTGAGACACTCACGGTAGTTGTAGCACACTCTACAAGTACTCTGATGATTGATTGATTGAGTAATATGCATGAGGTAGGTTGATTTGCTACCCGTATGGAATCCCTAAATGAAACTCAATGGGATTCATGCATTGGGAATACTGATTCCCTAATTGCGATTCACAGAGAATCACAATTAGGAAAGCGGCATTCCTAATGTTTGTAAATCTGGCTCTTAGTGCTGCATTTCTACAAGAACGCAAACACCGTAGAGTAGGACATAGCAGGAAGCGCTGTAAAGAAAAAAGACCAACTCATGACATGAATATACTTCAGGAAACATGGGTGATCCATAGCTTAAAAGGTGTTCAACATTTATTCATCCCTAAATTAAAATCAGGAAGAATATCAGAGTCTTACAGATACAGATAAAACTGAATGAAAGACAAACTATTCAACACCTAAACATCTCTGATTGAAGGAATGAGAGAGTATTTATAAAATTGGCTGATTGATCTCAGTTCTAAAGTGGACAGTGGGCGGGACGTAAGCGTGAATTTATTGGAGAGAGCCAGACGTTGAAGAATTCTATCATCAGATGCAATAAAGTAGCTCTTGACCCTGGTCTTGCGCACTGCTCCCCCTGGTGTGCTGCCATATAGCTTTGAGAGAGGACTTCTCTTCTGCCCCAGCCCCTCAAGGCCCTCTAAGGTTCAGTTCCAGCTAATCCTCAGCATCACCCACCATAGCCTTTTTGCCTATTTCCTTATTTAATTTTTTTCTTGTGCCTTTTAGTTTCTTATGCTTTCACCCCTGTCGGCACTGTTGTTGCTGTTCTTTCTGTCCACTCTTATGGCTCCAGTGCATTTGTATTTGTATGTTGTTAACTTCAGCTGCTGCTGTCATTGTTTTCACACTCCTAGACCATGCTTGGTCCTGCCCTCCCACCTCCCAGCCAGCCCCTCCCACCTCCCAGGACTACTTATGGAGGTCGATGCACGGTTGCGGCTCTATTGTGCCAAAGGTGCACTAAAGGCAAGCCCATCTGTACCCGTCCATGCCTGGACAGCGCCAAGAGCTAGGACCCCTGGCTCGCCAGCTATCCATCACTATACCATCTCAGAGTTCCAAGCCCTGGAGGCCACGACAACAACTGCTGCATTGCCTCCCTGAGACGTACGGAAGGATTTGAATTTTAATTTTAATTTAAAAATATTTGTTCAGCGCGCTTTTACCCAGCGGTTTCATGGCGCTATGTGTAATGCAGTGGACGACAGCAGGTGGGAGGAGTTTAGGCAGTATGGACTTGCGAAAATAGGAAGGTTTTAAGGTTCTTCCGGAACTGAAGGTAGGAGGAAGATGTTCGAAGGGCAATGGGGAGGGAGTTCCAGAAGGCTGGAGCAAGGACAGCGAACTTTGCTCCACCCGCCCTCAGTTTTTTTAACCGAGGAGTAGCTAGGAGGGCCATGTGTGAGGAGCGGAGTTCTCTACCTGGGAGATACGGGTTGATAGCAGAGCAAATGAACTCGGGGGCAGTACCCGCTCTTGCCTGAAAGGTGAGGCAGCCAAGTTTGAAGAGGGCGCGCTCCTTCACCGGCAGCCAGTGCAGTGCTTTCAGCAATGGGGTGGCCCGATGGAATTTTGGTAGGCCATAAATTAGGCGAGCGGCCTGATTCTGCACCAGCTGCAGGTGGCGGATCGCATAAGCAGGGGCCCCCTTATAGATTATGTTACCATAATCGATACGGGATAGTACCATAGCCAGCACGATAATTTTTAGAGCAGAAGGGAGAAAGAAACAAGAGACTTTCCTGATTATTCGTAGAGAGAAAAAACAAGAAGAGACCACAGAGCCTACTTGTGAATGGACAGAGAGTTGAGAGTTTAAGAAAATCCCCAGGGTTTTAACTTTGGATACCGGGAGTGGAGGGGGACCAAAGGATGGGGGCCAGAAAGAAGGGGACCACGGACTGCAACCACCTCCGGTCAAGACCAACTCGGTCTTGTCCGGGTTGAGTTTGAGGTGGTTGCAGTTCATCCAGTCCTGAATAAGCTTCATGACTGTCTGAACGTTTAGGGCAGATGAAGTTGAGTGGGAAAGGTTAAAGATTAGCTGGAGGTCATCGGCGTAATTAAATACCGTGACCTCCAGCTGCTGTAACATAAAAATGAGGGGGTAAATGTATAAATTAAATAAAAGAGGGGAAAGCGATGATCCTTGGGGGACTCCGCACTCTACCTTACAGGAGGCCGCGGCGAAACCAGCCAAATGGACCGCTTGAGCTCTCCCAACTAGAAAGGACTCGAGCCACAAAACGGCCAGGCCCTCTATGCCCGCCGCCCTGACACGGCTGAGGAGGATAGAGTGGTCCACCGTGTCAAAAGCGGCGGACAGATCCAGGAGTATCAGAGCTTGCGGAAGGTTGATGTCAATACCTTCACGCAGCGTGTCCATTACTGACATCACCACCTTCTCGGTAGAGTGCAGGGGACGGAAACCGGCTTGATAGGGGGAGAGGCAATGATTGGCCTCTACGTGAGCGCTGAGGGTAGTCGTAATGTGAGTTTCAAGAACTTTTGCCAAATATGGCAGGAGGGAGATGGGACGGTAATTGGAAGGGGAAGATGGGTCGGCGTCTAATTTTTTTATGATAGGAATGACAACCGCAGATTTATGGAAGCTGGGAACCGTGGCGTGTTTGAGTGAGTCATTGAGAAGGGTCAAAGGCGGGTTTGGGCAGGCTAGGTAGATTTTCCTAAGGATGTGAGCAGGGGCGAAATCCAGAGGAGAGCCTGATTTTACCCGACAGAGCAGCTGGGGAAGAGTGTCGTTGGTTAACAACGGAAAGGTGGTCAGTTTAAGGGCCGTTGGAAGTGGGGATGGATTGGCAAATGTATGGGAGGGCGGGGGAATGTTGAGTTTGATTTTAGCAACTTTATCAATAAAAAACTCGTTGAGCGAGTCACAGAGGGTCTGGGAGGGGGGAATGGAGGCCGTGGTTCTGTTAGATGATGCCAATTCGTGAACGGAAGAAAAAATTTCCTTCGAGCGAGATTCTGCTGCCAGTATCTGGTTCGTATAGAACTCGGTTTTAGCCTCGAGGATACCTTTTTTATAGGTTTGTAAAACAGACAGATAGATGGTCTTTAGCTCGAGGCTGTATGTTCTTCTCCAGGCTCGCTCGGCTCTCCTCGCAGCTAGTTTCTTCGCTTTTAAGTCTGGAGTAAACCAGCGATTGGCAGCATGGACCAGCTTAACTGTAAGTCATTTTAGGGGGGCGAATTCATCACCTGCCAGAGTCAGCCAGTTGTTAATGGCGCTCAGCTGGGAAGTAGCTGCAAGGCCTGAGAGATCAGGGCTGGTTTCAGCCAAGGTCGAGCAAAGAGAGGGCAGGTCGGTTTTGCCCCATTTCCTAACCCAGGTGTTCTTGGGGAGCTGTGATTTGGTTGTAGGAGCTAGGGCGAAGGAAAAAGTGATGAGGGAATGGTCTGACCAGGAACAAGGGGATATTGTAGGGGGTGTGATTGGAACATTCAGTGCTCAGATTTGGTCTAACGTGCGACCATGTGTGTGAGTGGGACTGTGGACAAGTGGAGAAAAATTCAGGCTAGTCATGAGGTTGGTGAATTCTTTGGATTGGACGGTCTCGGCAGGGTCGTTAGGCTAAAAATTGAGGTACCCTAGGACTAGTACTGAGGAGTTATTAATCACCAAGGTGGCCAGGAGGGTCTGGATGCTAGAGAGGAAGGAAGGGGTTGGTTGGGGGGGGACGGTAGATAAGAACAAAAGTGAGCGGGGCCCGGTGAGAAGGCGAACGGGCTACAAGGTGTTCTACGTCAGGAATAGGGGGAGAAGGGAGAATTTGGAAGCTGAGGTCAGTACGAGCTATTAAGGCCACTCCCCCGCCCCGTTTGTCTTCTAGGCGGTCCGCCCGAATGGCGGAATATGTGGATGGTAAGACAGCTAGCACGTTGGGCAGGGAGTCGGCTTTGAACCAGGTCTCTGTCAGAAATAGGAGATCTGGTTCATGGGAGTCAATATAATCAAATAGTTCGTATTGATGGTTGACCGCAGATCTAGTGTTTAGGAGTGTGGCTGAGACACTAGAGACTGGAGCGAGGGGGGTAGGAAGTGACGGGGGACCCAGAGGAACCGTAATTGGCAGCGTGGCAAGAAGAGATACAATCCTAGGGGGTGAAGAAGGAGGGGGGATGAATAAGCCAAGATGCATCAGATGAGTAGTTGTAGAGGGATTCATAGTACCTGGTGACCAATAAGAACAGAGTAAAGAGGGTGAATACTTAATAAAACGGGCAGCATCTCGAGCCCCTGGCCCCGGCAGGCCGCGGACGGGCGCAGACGGGCTTAACTCAGGCGCAACTCCGGCGCGCCTTCGTCGCGCCCGCTGCCCTCGTCCGCTGCGCTGCCTCATACTGTCCGTTTAAATAGGGGCGGAGCGGCGGGGGAGTGGCAGGGCTGGGATAGTAATTTCAGCCCAAGCTAAGATGGCGCCCACTGCCGCTGGGAGCCCGTAAACACAGTCAGCCCCAGCCGGCAGCTCACCCCCAAGAGCACAAATTACATCAGCACCTGCATAACTTCAAAAGGTTAGTGACAGTTTTAAAAAAGTACAATTAACAGCGAAATAGCGCCTCCGCTCGTGATCAGCGGGGCGGGATGCGTGGAATAGTAGCAAGCTCTCCAAGCGTTAACCAGTCTGCCCACTGCCACCGGGCCACTGGCAAACACGAGGGAGAGGGGAAACGAGCTCCTAAATAGGGGCGGAGCGGCGGGGGAGTGGCAGGGCTGGGATAGTAATTTCAGCCCAAGCTAAGATGGCGCCCACTGCCGCTGGGAGCCCGTAAACACAGTCAGCCCCAGCCGGCAGCTCACCCCCAAGAGCACAAATTACATCAGCACCTGCATAACTTTAAAAGGTTAGTGACAGTTTTAAAAAAGTACAATTAACAGCGAAATAGCGCCTCCGCTCGCGATCAGCGGGGCGGGATGCGTGGAAAAGTAGCAAGCTCTCCAAGCGTTAACCAGTCTGCCCACTGCCACCGGGCCACTGGCAAACACGAGGGAGAGGGGAAACGAGCTCCTAAATAGGGGCGGAGCGGCGGGGGAGTGGCAGGGCTGGGATAGTAATTTCAGCCCAAGCTAAGATGGCGCCCACTGCCGCTGGGAGCCCGTAAACACAGTCAGCCCCAGCCGGCAGCTCACCCCCAAGAGCACAAATTACATCAGCACCTGCATAACTTTAAAAGGTTAGTGACAGTTTTAAAAAAGTACAATTAACAGCGAAATAGCGCCTCAGCTCGCGATCAGGATCCCTCACCTGCCACCGCTGCCGGTTCACCTGCTACACTGAAACCCCCACTGCACCAACACATGCGACCTCCAACCCCCTTGAACAGCTTCAGTGCATGCAGCTCAATGCCCGTTCCCTCGGAAAGCACACCTTGTTTATCCAGGACACCATTACAACCTACAGCCCAGACGTGATGGTCATCACCGAGACCTAGCACACACCATCCACAGCACCCAACATCGTGATCTCAACGCACTATGGCTACAAGATACTACACAGAGACTTCACCAAGAAACACGGAGGAGGCATAATTATCATCCACAAGGAAACCTTCCAATGCACCCCCACTGTAGATGACATCTCACCAATCATAAAACACCTCAACTTTCAAATCCGAATCGATGCGAATGGTACCGTCAGAGGAACCCTCACCTACAGACCCGTGGGTCCCCAGCCCAGCTTCTGTGAGATCATCTCCGAACTCATCATCCCCCTGCCAATCAACTCCAAGCACTACATCTTCCTCTGTAACCTCAACTTCTAGATGGAGGACCCCAACAACACCAACTCCGCCAAGCTCCTGGACAGCATGAACAACATCAGGCTCACACAACTGGTCACCAGCCCCAGACACTGCGTTGGACACACCCCGGACCCTATCTTTACAGCCAGTGACAGAATCAAATTCTACCACACCACTGAACTCGCCTGGACAGACCACAACATCATACACTTTACCAGGCTCACCACGACCCACCACCTCACCCTCTCCCACCACCTATGGAACAAAATCACAGAGTCCCAATGGACTGCCACCCTTAACACCACCAGACCCCACCCCACTAACAACCTCAAGCAAGCCACCCAAAACTTCTCCAACTAGCTCTCCAACTGCACCGACGCAATTGCACCCATCCAACGAACTCAACAACTATGCCAGCTGGTTCAGCCCTGAATGCTGGGCATTCAAAAATGACTGTAGGCACCTGGAGAGATACTGACGTGCCAACAGGAACCCCTCAGATCTCACCTCCTTCAAAGCTGCCCTCTGCAAATACCACCACTGCCTCAAGGAAGCCAAAAAGGACACCCTAACTATCTGCATTGAGACTAGCACCAATCGCACAAAAGAACTCAGCAACATCGTCAGAGTATTCTCCTGCCGTTTGCCACAGAGACCACGATTGGCCCTTTTCAAACCCTCTGCAACCCCACAACCAACCAACCCTAACCACCCCCTGACATACACCAAGAACTCCAGCAGCCACCTCACCGATTGGACACAGCTCACCACACCAACAACCACAGCAATCATGACCTCCATCCACTCGGGAGCACCAACAGACCCCTGTCCCCACCACTTCTTCATATATACCTACAACAATTGGTTCTGTCGGGTTACATAATTCCTTTGTAAAATTAAATCATTTAATTTGCAAACATGCCCAATTTAGTTTGAGGCAAACAAGAACAGAAAAAAAAAATATTTTGAAAAACAAATTATAGATAAACACACCAACACAGAATATGCAAAGAAGCAATATTCTTTTTACTTATCATTTCAAAAAATAATATTGAATAATCGCTTGGCTGTCAGTTTTGTTCAAATAATTAAGCGATGCAGGTGAAAAAGTGACTCAAAGTGGCAAGTGGATTAAGTGAAAGTGACAGGTTAAGTGTATTATTCAATTAGGTGACAATATACTGTACATATATTCACAAAATCACACATTTTCTGGAGAGGGAAGGAAAGGGGGTCCACTTTCATCACGTAATAACATGTATCTCAAGCTTCATAGTTAAATTGCAATTAAGTTCTCAGCTTGGAGACCTATTGAAGTATGGATAATCAGCCGTCGACGTTTCGACCCTATCGCAGGCCTAATTAATGATGTTAAAAATGGGTCTTTTTCAGGACATGGGGTAGGAAACACAGCCGATTTGGAGACAGCCCTCTATCGTCTTGGGGTAAACAGTAAAATTCTTCAGTGGGTCAGGAAAATTCCTGGTATGACGATATGATTTAGGCACTCTAGGTTTCATTAGGATCGGAAGTGCCTTCAATGATTAACACTCAACATAGTCCGTGAGTGACCTTGAGGTCCAAAGTCGGACGGTAATACTGTGTGTTGCACAATATTGCTGCAGATCATGGGGTCATAAATTACTCAAGGCAGAAGGATTAATCATTGGTTTTGGGTAGTTAGCGGTCTAGCGTTTATTAACTGCTCTTTTCCGAGGTACCAATAGGCTATTTAAGCAGAGCCCAGATGCGAGCAAGTCTGTCTGCTCCCGTCTGCACCTGGCCGCTGCCAGCCGCCAGGAAGGTTGCATATTTATTATCAGGTATGATTGTGCTCCGCTTATCCTATACTAGTATGGACCTTATAGAGATTAGGAACCTAACTCCTAGCGCCTTTTGTATGTAGGAAGGTCCTTTGTACTGTAGCATGTGCAATTTTACTCACATCCCCTCCGTCCTTCAAACCAAGCAGTTTTTTTTAACCTTGGGGTAACACCTTTTAACGAGCGAGAACAGCACTGTATCTGAACCCCTTAGGCTTACCACTTCTGAGTCACGTGGTCTCTAACTGAATGCACATTCTATCCGGGACTCTATTAAACCAGATTTATGCTTAATAAAAGAAACATAGCTTCATTCTGCTGCCTCTCCATGTATTGCAGTAGCGTTTCCATAGAATGTAATCTAACCAGATTGGACAGGCAGTTGAGAACTGGGGATGGCATGGCAATTGCCTCACGCAACCCACTAAAGATCAAACTTATAGACACCTGCCTCACTAAGAGATGATAATGTTTCAATTAGAAACTACCTCTAAGTCATCCCGGAGGGGAGCTCTGGTCTATTGACGCCCCTGGCAAAAAAAGACTTTAGCTCTAAGCTAATGGAATGGCTCATCCCACACATTTTAGCAGCAGACGGTTTCTTGCTTTAATGAGATTTTAACTATCATATAGACAAAAGCTTAGATCCCAATTCTATCCATCTGCTAGCGGATTTGGAATCCTTAGGAGCCCATCAAAAAGTAGTAGGACCTACACATATAGCAGGATACATACTGGACGTAGTATTTTCCAATGCTCTTAATGTAGTGGTAGTCCCCCGGCTGTCCAGGTATGGACAGACCATTTTTCCATCAGCCTCCATATTGTTAAACAGAAATCGAAAGATGTCAATTTTAATGTGTTAACATTTAAAACAACTTGGAGGAAGGTAATTGCCTCCATCTTTTCTCCTGTTGTGCTCCAAAGGATTTTGAAGAAACTTTTAAGCAGGCCTGAGACATCATTGCTCCCTTGAAATTGAATAAAACCAAAACAAAAAACCTTGTCTCAACCTGGTATACCGAAGCCCTGAAGAGGGAAAAAAACACATGGAGGAAATCTGAGAATAATTGGAGGACATCCATAGCAGCGGGGGATTCATTCCTTTATAAATATGCATTCAGAAAATAACTAAAAATATCAATAGTGCAAGAAAGACCCATATAGTTGATAGAATCGACTTGGCAAGTAATTCTTCAAAATAACTTTTTACAATTGTAAAAGAATTCACCAACCCAACAATGGGTATCTCTACCATTCCTGCATTTCAGACGTTCTGCAATGAGCTTTCAGCACATTTTGAGCAAAATATTAATAACATTTACCAATCTCCATCAAATAATGTGGTACTGATAAGACAAATCAATTTGGAAAATATAGACACCTCACAGACAACCACTCTGGAGTTCCTCAATATAGCCACTATTGAGCAAGTACTTGACCTACTCCAAAGAATCAAATCTGAATCTCCAGATGATCCTTCCCCCCCTCACATCATCGTCACCCTGGCTGTAATACTTCTTGCTCCAATCCTGGGCCTATGTAATCTCTCTTTTAATTTGAAAGCTCTACCTATTAAAAGCTGCTCAGGTTAGACCTATTAAAAAAAAAAAACTACAGTCAACCCTACAGACCTGGGAAACTACAGACCAATATCATTGCTCCCTTTTCTCTGGAAAGTTATTGACAGGTGTCAGTTGCGAGCAAGACCCCTGTTCACAAGGAAGTTGCCTAATTCGCCAATCATGGTAAAGAAGAGGCAAGGAGAACCCCCCGGACCAACGAGCAACAGAAAACCGAGGCGAGGGGGATAGGGGCACATGATTCAATAGGTCTCAACCAGTCACGAGGAGTAAGAGGACCAACTGAAGGAAATAAGGAATGAGAACCTCACAATTGTGAACCTGACTCCTAAAATTCTATCAGAGATGGAGGAGTCAGTATTGAAATGTTGTCTGTCCTTTTGCCTCCAGAAACCAGAATTGATTTGTTTAAATTTACACGAAAACTTAAACTTCACAAGTACAACTTCAAAGAGAACCCCCCTGATGAACAGACCCAAGAAATTGTGCAACAGACCAATGGCTACAGACATTTTGACAGGGAAGGATTTAGAGACCATAGGAATCCTAGAAAATTTACGATCAGAGGATGAATCAATAATGGGATCACCTATGAACATGGCACAACAAATTAATTTGGCGGGTGTGGAACAAAGCAGTGGCAATAGTTCCTATAAACCTGCTTCGCAATTCCTACCTCTGATACCTGGAGACGCCATTGATGTATTTGAGAAGCAGTGAATAAAGATCTCTTACACTTGAGACAACGAAAGAACATAAAACGATCTATCAAGACAAATTTCTCCAAGGAACAACAAGCTTTGGACAATCTCCGAAGAGATAAATCTATAGTTTATAAACCTTCAGACTAAGGGGGTAGGTAATATTGTGCTTCAGACACGTGATCAATATGATACAGAGGCACAATGACAATTGTCAGATGGGAACTGCTAAAAACGAATGAAAAATTCTACAGTCAGAGCATCACAGCGTGCAACCAGTTAATATGAAAATGGTACGAGAATAACATGTTGGAGACTGACGAATATCTGTATCTTCGGTGTTTGCATCCAATTACACCTACTTTTTTATTATCTCCCGAAGATCCACAAAGAGAACAAACACTCTCCAAGAAGACCAATTGTTTCCTCACAAGGAAGCCTTGTGGAACACTTATCCATCTACATAGACCAATTTCTATCGCAATAGGTGGTGAAGTTGACCTCTTATATTAGAGACACAAAGGACTTTTTAAAATACTTCAATGAGGTCAAGTAGGAAGACGGTTTCCAATGGGTGGTCCTGGACCTCTCTAGTCTCTACACTTGCATCACACATAAATGCATTTCTAAAAAATCGTTCTTTGAAATTCTTGGGACGTAATGCCATGCTTGTGGAATTTATAGAGTTCTGTCTCAATAACAATATTTTTCTTTTCCAAGACCAAAGTTATAGACAGGTCTCCGGGACTGCCATGAGCCCCTTCTTGGCTCCCAGCCATGCAAATTTATTCGTAAGGCTGGTGAGAGGAGCAGGTGGAATGTGCAATTATCAATGCCAACTGGACGACCAATGTGGTAGCGTGGCAGCGATACATCGATGACCTCATCCTGATTTGGAGGGGGCCTCCCGAGTCAGCTAGGGCATATATCTCGATGCATTGAATTTCAATGAAGTTAATTTAAAATTCCCTGGTGAAGTGAGCTCTTTTAAAAGTTCATGTCTCTGAAGGGAGACTATGTAACATGCTGTGCAGAAAACCTACAGCGGGTATCTTAACACTTCACGGCACAAGAAGTTATCCACACAAGCTCATTAGCAGAATCCCTTACGGTGAGCTTTGAGACTAAAAAGGAACAGCACAATAGACCATGATTCCAACTAGCTGCCAAAGAGAGTATGGCGCGTTTAATTTCCCATGGGTACAGCAATCAAACCTTAACGCAAGCCTTAAAAAGGGTAAATTCTCTACCCAGGTTAGATTTATTAAAAGATACACCAAAAGATACTAAAGATATCAGTAAATTCTGGATATTTACCACCTTTTCGGAGAATGCCAATGATCTAAGGAGCATCATGTGCAAGCATTGGCATACCTTGAAAACAGATCCCATCATAGGTCAGGACATACCACCTAGCCCCCTATTTACCTTTAGAAAAGCCAGGTCCCTAAGTAACAATCTGGTCCATAGTTATCATGAAAAAGAAGCAATAGGATCCACACTTAAAACATTATATGGCTTCTTCCCATGTGGGAAATGCAAGGGTTGCTGCAATAGTAAGAGAATCTTTTCCTTTAAAATTCCATGATTGGATAAGCCCAGATACCTTAATAAATTCATGACTTGCACGACACCGTACACGGTTTATTGCTCTACATGTCCATGTGGATTAAAGTACATCGGCAGCACTATACACCCCACCAAGGTACGCATCATTAGAGCACAAGAGAGCCATTACTAATGGGGATGCTTCGTATCTGGTGGGTAGACATTTTATCAAGGAACACCGCAGCAAAAGGGACCTTCTGCCGCATTGATTATGTCCCTGCTAATCCAAGGGGTAGGGATAGAATCCTCAGATAAAGGAGACTTGTATTCCAATATGTAATTGATTTACAGTCCAAGGCCCCACAAAGCATGAACAGTAGTGAAGAACCGGCAGTTCATCTGAGGGAGTAATCGGTTATGTGTATGAATGAACTGTTATAGTAAAGCTCCCAGGTATAGATTTTCTCTCCGGATGTCTTCTCTTTTCTCTTTCCCTTATTTCTCTTCTTTTCCTATATTATATTTTCTTCGTACATTGTTATTATATTGTTTCCATAACTTTTTCAATTTTTTTCTGTATACATATTCTTTTTATATTTTCTCTTTTTTCTCTCTTTTCTTTTTCCCTTACTTGGATCTTGGCCTCTACTTCATAACCAATGAATTCTGTAATTTAATTCCCACTTTCCATTTTCCTTTATAATTATTTAGGACATAGGACCAATCCACTCATTTTGTAGCCCATAAATGGAAACAATGTGGCTACTTTAGTTTATTCATGGCAGGCAAAAGATGCCTATTCAGGGCGGAATGTAGTGAACCCCAATTTGAGGCCAATGTTTTATCGTTCTACTTGGTATCACATTGAATTGACACAGGGCTCATCATATCGATAGATATCGAGTCCAGTATTGACTGAGCTGTTAATGGGTATACATGGATAATACCTGTATCACGATTACCTTTGAAGGTGTGTTAGACACTATTGTATATTGAATACAACAGATCGTAAAGGTAAAAAGACACTTACCAGTATTAGAACCTTTGAAAATATTGCCAAAATATTGCCACAAAAGTCATACCAATTGTAAGTAAGATCGTGTTAGGATGGCGCTGTACTATATATAGCAAGGAGTTCCTAATGTCCTTTTTTCATGTTAATGAATTCATGAATGTTAAATGATGGGCGTTTCCGGTGAACCCAATGACACCGAAGAAGGCGATAGCCAAAACAAGTTTGTTTGTGCACGAGTTCAAAGAAAATGAACTAAGAACTCACCACGCGAGTTCCTCTCATTGGGTCTGACTACCTATGGGGGGAAACATCACTTACAACACAACTTTTCCCACGCAATGCTTTTAAATCGCAACTTTTAGAACGCAAACCATTACAACGCATTGCGCTGGGGGGCGCTCTAGGATAGGGAATAGATTTAATTTACTATCCAACACCTTCCCTACTATCCACGGGGACTGGAGTTGGAATAGTAAATTAAACTATTCACTATCCAGCACCCCAAAGCGCTATGCGTTGTAAAGGCATGCGTTGTAAAACTTGTGATGTAAAAGCATGCGTGGTAAAAGCATGCGTTGTAATGTCGTACATCCACCTATGGGACTGTGGAGCTACCATAAATAACTCGGGTACACCCCCGCGACAAGAGCACCAGTCCGCGAGTTAGGTATGCTTTTCCATAGATGGAGGGTTATTGGGTTTGCTAATATTCATTCATTCATTTCTGTCTTTATTTCGGTCGCTTGGACCATAAAAGATATACATCACAAATTAAAACACTCTAGAATACTACATAATCAAAAACAAGAGTTATAAAAATCATTACGGTTATCATCTTGTATTACAAATTCAAAGTGCTAGTGCAAGATAAGAATCAGACTGCTAATTACTTTTTAAAAATCACATTTGTCATAGTTGATAAAATTAGTTGCAATCCATTCTAATTTATGATTATCTCTGCATTGGACTTTTATAGTGCCTGTGCCAAATCCGTATCGGAATTTAAAATATGACGAGTGCGCTTGTGCCAAATCGCTGTCAGGAATTTAGCTACCGCAAATACAATTGGAGGTGATAGATCCGTCTTAAGTATTCTGTAAGTTGGAATGCAGTGCCTAAAGCCTAAGTTTTTAAGAAGAGGAACAAGCCAATACTTTCTAGATTTTTGAGAGGCATTGCAGAAGAATAAAACATGTAATTCATTTTCCAACTGGTATGAACATACAGGGCATTGCTTGGTGGAGGAGGGCTGAGACCAGGTACTTGTAAATACTCTAAGAGGAAGGGTACCATACCTCCACTGCAAAAAATAACTTCCTAGTCAGGACAGGACAGATTCCGTCAACGACCTGTTCCAGGTGGTAAGAGTCTTTAGATTGAATAAATGAGTTTGTTAAGGACCCCAACCGTGTATTCCCTAGTAAGGTATTTAGTTTTAAATTATAATAGTCCTTTGATAGACGTTTGCGTGAGACCTACAAGCGTTTTCAGGATCTAGCCATAGTTCAGGTCTTCCCAAACTTTCAAATGTCTTTTTTATGTAGTTTAACCAGGAAATTTTCGCCATATTTAGTGAGCTTAAAATCTCTTTCAGCTCCATCCTGTAAATCATGAGCTCTGGAATAGTCCAGAGTCGACGCCAGAATGTTATTGGTTTTAGACCCAGTTCTTCTTCAATCGATCTAAGGCCCAAGTAAAATCTAAGAGGTAGAAGCGGGGTACTTGAAGGTAGGGCTACCATTGCCTGATGAACCTGTTTTCTGTAGTCATCAAGTTGCGGCCGGCTATTTGCCCCCACAATTCCCCACCATGTGTGATTGCCCCCCTAGCTTGCATTTTGTAAATTTTGAGCAATGGACCGAGGGGTTTAGAAGTTGATCTTTTTATTATCCTGGAAATACCACCCGTTACTGCACCAATTTAAGATTGGCCTTTGTTTGATGTGTATCCCAGGTCCTTTTTTGGTTGATAGTCACCCCCAGATACTCGAATGTGTGGACCCTCTCTAGCCTCGCTGAGCCTATGGTTGGGTTGGGGCGTGTTGTGGGTGGGGAGCTGAAAATCATGAATTTGATCTTAAGGGCATTAATCTCCAGCCCCCTCTCCCCACAAAACGCCACAAAGCCATCCAGGACACGTTGTATCCCCATCGGGGATTTTGACAGCAGCAGGGTGTCATCCGCAAACATAATTGCGGGTATCCTGCTGCAGTTGAGCCTTGGGGCATCTATGTCATTAATCCTAGTCAGATGGGCGATTACCCCATTGACAAAGAGGCAGAACAGGGTAGGTGCAAGCACACAACCCTGTCTCACCCCTCTGTCAACAGGGAATCTCGCAGAAAGGAGCCCATTCCTACCACACCTGACCCGTGCAAAGTTTTCCTGATGAAGTCTCATCAGTATATTCAAGAGATCAGGTGGAATGCCCAACTCCACTAGCACAGACCACAGTTTAGGACTTGGCACCAAATCGAAGGCGGCACGCAAGTCTACAAGGACCGTGTATAAGCTGCCGCCCTCGATTATTACAGTCTTCCAGAATAGTAAATTAAGACGTAAAATCTGATCCGTTGTTAAGGTCTTCTTTCTGATTCCTGCCTGATAGGGGCTCAGAATGGAAAACTCTTCAATCCAATCCCGGAGGCGATCTAATATCAGTCTCCCGAATAGCTTTTGTGACACATCGATGAGGCTGATGGGCCTGTAGTTGGCTGGTAGCAGAGGTGAACCCTTCTTAAATATATGGACGATCTCTGCGCCCAGCCAAGTACAGGGCACCTCCATGCCCCTCAGGACAGCATTAAAGATCGTCAGCAGGTACGGGCCCATACGTCTGGCTCCTGTTTAAAAAGATCACCCGGAAGTCCATCCAGTCCAGGAGCTTTGCCAGATGCCAGCCTGGAAATTGCAGCCCGCACCTCTTCCTCAGTGAAAAGATCCCCCTCTAGCTGTGGGGCAATAGTTGGCATTAGGTCAGCTGAGGCCCCATCTATGTCCAAATTAGCTCCCGTATATAGAGCTTGGAAATGGTCTTCCCAGACCTTGGCTGAGATGTTCTGTTCGACGGCCGAAAGCGGCTCTTTAGACCCCGTATTTACAATTTGCCAGAATTTACGGGAGTCCCTATCTGCCAGTGTGGTGGTGAGATTCTCCCATTTCTCCTGTTCCCATTCTGCCCTAGCATGGCTGCTCAACTGCTTGTAATCCCTTCTCCTTGCCTGTATTACAGATCTATTATTACCTTGCTTTATGGAAGTTAGTAGATCTGATTTAGCCTTTCGGCAGGCAGCGTTGTACCACGACGAGCGGTGGCTCGTGGTACCCCCAGTTTTTCCTGGGGAGAAAAGAACTTCAGCCATGCTCTTAATAAGGTCCTCATGAACGGACCAGAGTTTTTTGGTGCATGTCATGGACGTGGGATTGCTCCACTAGTGCACTGACCTTTTCGAGTGTGGGAATAACACAGCCATACACCTTTGAAACCTTTTCTGGATTAGTGGCTAGTTTCTCCCACCTCACTCTGCGTCTGTTGTTCGCTAGGGTCAGCCCTGAAGAGGGCACATCTACACCAGCCCGGTTTTCGTTATCTAAACCCGGCAGAGAATATTCTAGTTCTAGCGCATTATGGTCGCTATCGTCCCTGACTATCACCCTAAAGTCCTTAATTTTAGACCGGGAGGACAATTGGACTAAAATGTAGTCCAATCTTGACTCCCTCCCCGCTTTATTAAATGTACATTTAGGGGGGATGTCAGAATTCCAACGGCCATTACAGGCCCTAATTGCGTGATTGAGAGTTAAAGCAGTGATCTGTACTGCCAAAGGTGTCCAGGCTCTAGGGGGAGGGGCCATCGTGGGAGGTACTGACCACAGCGCGTCCTCATCCATTGTTGTTCCATCTAGTAGTCCTATTAGTGGCTCGAAGTGGCAGTTCAGATCCCCTCCGACCACGAAGGGTGTACCCTTGGCAATATCACTGAGGAAAGAGGAACGTTCCTCAATGGTATTCGATTCCTGGGTTATATTCACCGGCCTGGAGTATACATTTACCACTGCCAATTTGGTGGAGTTGGGCCACTCCATGAGGATGCATTGAACATCCTCGGATGCTGTGGGTTGAGATGTAGCTTTTCAACCCAAGTGGGATGCCAGCCAAATAGCAAGGCCACCAGAGGGACGCCCCTTGCCCCCCATCGGGCAGGAGTAGAAAATACAGCAAAACCTGGGCGAGTATACTCCTCTCTTGCCCAAGTTTCTTGGAACATACAGACATCTTTGGAGTCTATGAATGTGGTCCAGTCTGGGCATTCGAGCTTGTTTCCCAAACCAGCCAAGTTCCAGGACAGTATCTTTAATGGAGCTGGTTTGGGATTGGGGGTGATGCTTGGGGTGGCCCCCTGGCCTATTAAGCTATCTGGCGTTATTACATTTTGATTCGAATCTCCATAATTGGCTATGGGTTGCGTGCTTCTAGGTGGCATTCCTTATCATACTGATGTTCTGCGTGTGACTTAATCCCTGGTATGCCAGCAGTACCGCGCCCGGCGAGAATGATGTTTTCCACCTGCTCACCCCTGGGTCGGTAATGAACCTCCCCCCTCCTCAGTGGGTAGTGTCAGTCGTTCATGTCCAGACAGCTAAACTTATTATGTGTTGTGAGATAGGCAGACTGCTGGACTATGGGTCGGTGAAAAACCCCTCTCTCCCTACTTCCCCAGCCTATCCCTCTCACGGGGACTCTGTCCCAGCCCACCTCCTCCTGTCCGTTGCACCAGGGCGGGTAGAAGAAGGATAGTGGTAGGGACTGAATAGATGTCCCTTGGTCGCGGTACGGCCACCCACATATGTGGGAAACAGTCCTGGGATCCCTGAAATTAATCAGGACACAGTCGCCGTTGATAGATTTCCTTGTATTACCTAGCCAGGGAACTCTTCTTACCATGAGTACCTCACTCGCTATTCCTAGGGGGAGGGGTCTATTTAGGGTAAGCCAATTGACCACCTTGTTTTTTAGTGAGGCTACAGATTCATTAATTGCTGGATGTAGCTCTGGTATACCCGTTAAGATGACTACGTAGGGGCTAGCCTCGGGGGGGAGGTCCATGGGCAGGATCTTGTTTGTTTTGTCGCCCGCCCCCTGGTTACAATTGGTGTTAGACTCAGGGTGGTCATTTAGAGTTGCACCTTGGTTGGATTGGCGAATTACAGGGAGGGTAGTGGGCGGCTGCAATAGTGGAGTGTTTGAAATTATTCTGGCATCGTTAATGGTCAATGCCGTTGCGCCCCTCTTGTTCTTAGATTGGACCCCACCCCTATTGCCCTTGTTGTCTGCTTTACGACCATCAGCTATTAGCGCCGAGGTTTTTTCTATGTTTGACAATCTAGCTTCAATCATAGCTCAGCGGGCTTCTAAGGGGCTAAGCAGTGAGCTCAGGAGGGCGCCAATGTTGGCGATAGTAATGGCACCTCCATCCGTTATTATGGGACTAGAGTTCGCCTGCTCTATGACTCGGACGGGTGAAGTGACTAGGGATGTTATTGCTGGATCATCGGGAGGTGTTGGTGAGGTATTACTAATTCCCGGGATGTTGGCCTCCACTGGGATATTATGCTTGGCAATTTTTGCCTTGCGTCCCCCAGGGTTTTGGGCCCCTCTTTTCCTTTTGGGTACTGCTCCTTCCCTGACTCCCCGTTTTTGGCGGCTGTCTCTGCCGCTAGGGGTTTCTTTATTTAAAATGATTACTGTTGGGGATGGGGAGCTGGGTTGTATTTGGGCAGGGGGTGAAGGCGATTGCCGTAATTCAGTGCCTAGGGCATCATTATCCCTGTGATATGGAGATACATTAGATACATTAGACAGACCCATCGCCCCATTGTCCCGTGTTTCAAACTCCGTAGGGTCGAGTCCGTTCTCAGGAGTTCTTGCATGCGCTATAGTGCCCATGGAAGACCTTTTTACCCATGCAATTTCCTGGGAGATGCGCCTCTCCAATGTGGTGATTTCGTCAATTAAAAGGGAGCCTGCTTTAACGAAGTAGTTGTCCAAAGTACCTGTTGGGTGTCCTCCAGCCAGCGTAGTTTTGCTCCTCGTTTCTCTAGCAGCCATGGTCCTTTAAACAAGGTCAGATTGATGGTTAGAAATGGGAGCAGAGAGCCAAGGGGGGTGGCCCGGTCCGGTCTCGCCCGTGCTCGAACGGGCTCAAACGGGCCCGCCCTTGGCCCGGGCTTAGCCCGCGCGCGTCCCGCGATGCGCGGTCATGGGTGGTGCTAAGTAGGAGGAGGCGGGGCGGAAAGAGGCTCCAGCTGCGGCGAGTGGCAAGCCGCTCAGGATGCTGGGCCTCGCAGTCCCACGCCCGTCCTCACACTCCGCAAGCTGCTTCCAAAATAGTCAAACTGTGTCCCAAGGCCGAGGGGATCAAACGGCAGCTTCCTCTTCACTTCAAACGGCTAGCGAGCGGCTACCGCGAAGCGGGGGCCGCGAGCCGTAATGTACTGCTGGGAGGCGGGGCGGGAAGAGGCTCCAGCTGCGGCGAGTGGCAAGCCGCTCAGGATGCTGGGCCTCGCAGTCCCACGCCCGTCCTCACACTCCGCAAACTGCTTCCAAAATAGTCAAACTGTGTCCCAAGGCTGAGGGGATCAAACGGCAGCTTCCTCTGCACTTTCCAAACCACAGCTCCTTCTTGGAGGTGATCTGTTAAGCGGGGCAGAGAAAAAAGGAGGTCTCTAAATGCAAAATCCTCATTCATTTTCAATAGACTTCTAAGATGGGCACCAGCAAAAACAGCTATAAAGAATTACACCAAATTCGGCAGGAAGCTAGATCTTGTCAGCAAAGTGTGCTTTTTGTGATTTAGTGTAATCCGTTCAGTAGTTTTCACGATATTAAGGCTAAAATATATAGATATTTGGATGGTTGGACTCATGAGGGCCTCATTTATGAAAAGTGACGCATCGCTGCGTGAAAACAGCGATGTGTCACTTTTCATTGCGCCCTCCTTGCGACATGCTGGATGTGTCGTATTTACTGTATGAGGCATCATGTCGCAAGGAGTTCTCCAGTTAAACTCCTCTAAAACGGAAATACTCCTCATAGGAAAAGATACGCAGAAATGGGACAATCATTGGTGGCCCCCTACATTAGGACTCCCCCCTCCTCCCAAGGAGGTGGTTAAAAATTTGGGTGTGATGTTAGACAATTCACTCTCCTTGGAAACCCATGCTAAGAGAGTGGCAGGTTCCTGTTATGGTCGCCTACGCTCTCTTAAACCCATTCTCGGTTTCCTTGAACCCTGCACCCGTCAGATTATAATCCAGGCCTTAGTCTTATCCCATCTAGACTACTGTAATGCTCTCATGCTTGGCTCTAATCTGACGGTGATAAACAGGCTACAAAGAGCCCAGAATGCCGCGGCCCACATTTTATTTGCACTACCTAAAACCTGCCACACCTCCCCTATTCTCCAACGTCTGCACTGGCTGCCAGTTAAACAAAGCGTCCAGTTTAAAATCTTATGTTTAACTCACAAAATTTTGTATGGTACTGCCCCCCAAACCCTGCAGGGACTCTGCTCCTTCTATGCCCCCACGCGTGCCCTCCGTTCGGCAAATTTATTTCTTGCCCGTACGATTAGGATCCAAAGGAGTAGAGCTGGTGGCCGCTCTTTCAGGTATCTGGCCCCGAAGCTTTGGAACTCGATCCCTCTAGGGGCTTAGACCACTTCTAATCACATGCTGTTTCGTAAACAGATTAAAACCTGGTTGTTTTCTTCCATTTAATTCATCTTCACCTGTTGCGTTGTTCTGTACTCTGGTAAGTCCACAGCGCTGGGACGCCCCGTTGCTGGGGGTAGCCATGCACTATATAAACAGTTCTAACATAACATAACATAACCGATATGCGTCATTCTTACGTATCTTTAGGCGCAAAAATGACACATTGCTGGAGTGTTTCATGAAAGTGACGCAACTCCATAAATGGGCCATTTCATATGGGCAAGTCCCATTTCAAATGTGCCTGCATCAGTCTTACGCCTGCTGTGAGGCAGGCGTAAGATATTGATGCCTTTGCATCCTGGAAGTGACGCAGCAGAATCTCATAGATGTCACTGCGTCCCTTCTACAAGGCTTACTTGCGTCAGAACGCTCACCCGGCATACATTATACCTAGTGCAGGTATAATGTGGCGCAGGGGTTTACAAAGTGACTCATCCGTTCTTATCAACCTAATTCAATTCAAGTCTCCCTCAACTACCCAACACTGGTGGAAAGCCTGATAGTGGACACCTCACATAAAACTTCTGAAGACACAGAAAGAAAACAAATAACTACAATGAAGTCAAAGGACAAACTACTATTCCAGCATTACTACTGAATTCCTCAAGGCATGATTGCTCCCCATCTCAGATGCTACCTGCCCATCAAACAAACGTCACCAAATAATTATGGTATTCCGGAAACCAAATTGCATTGCCTCCAGAGTATCTATTTCTAAATAACTATGTGATTTTCCGGTAGACTACTTAAGATGGAAAACCAAAGAACTCAGCAACTGTCTTGACGTGAAAATCACAATGCAAAAATCAGTTGAACTAATCACAGTTGTGTCTTCTTAGCCCATCCATCAACTAAGATTACTCTTTTTGACCCAGTTTCATCTTTATGATTTCACCAGCCACTTCACTGCATGCGGCACCACAAGTTCACGTTCAAAACCATGCCTGGCCCATATTTCAATAGCATCCTTCCTAATAGCTCATTAGCCATCTTATCATTAACCATTCCTTTGCCTTAGGAGGATGCCTACATGTCTTCAACGCCTTCTATATCAACCTAATTCTTAAAAAACAAAGCATCAATACTGCAGGCATTTCTTATTATAGACCATATCTAATAGCCTATTGCTAAGTAAATTCATCAAAGATACACCTTTCACCTTACATTGGCAGTCGTCAAATTAAACTATGCTCTGTAGAATCACAAACCTAGATTCCATCCTGATCATACAATAGGAACTCCCTTCATTAACACATGAGAGGACATCAACACAACTGTTGTGTTAAAATGAGTCACTTATCTTCTGCTGCTAGACCTCTCTGCTTTCGACACTGTCTGTCACCCTACAGTGCTTCAAAGACTTACCAGTATGGTGATACTGAGGGATATTTCTTCAGTGGATTGGCTACTACTTAGCAACTAAATTCCTTATCATCTTACTTTCTCCCTTTGTTCTGGTGGAATTCCCCTCCACATCAGGAGTCCTTCAAGCATCTGTCCTCACCTCACGTCCCATTGATGTATATTTCAGCTCTCGCCCTAACCTTATCATTTCTTTTACGTTCCATTGCGTCAACAATGCTGATAATATGTAAATCTGACTAAAGCTTGAACGCTCATCAGATATTGGTAAGGACCTCCAAGATGTCGACTACTGGATACTATTTACCCACCTCAATTGAGGTCTAAAACTGAACTATACACATTTCAAAAATAGGCCAATTTCTACCTGCCAATCACCTGCTCACAGAAAATCGTTCCTCCTAGATGAAATGATGCCTATTGCAAATCATTCCTTACCTAGGTGTCCCTGAAAGAGTACTGACTACCATTGCTCTCTTTCATCTTGATTACTCCAAGGGGCTATACTTTGGATCTACCTTTTACAGATTACAATGAAGAACACAGCCGCCAAACAATTCCTTAACCAACCTACCTAGGAGTACACGAGGTTATCCACAGTATTGAACCACATCCTTCAGAAAATGCTCCGCACCTACTGCTAAAATAGAGGACAGATTTACCAAAAATGCATGCAACGCAGCACACCAACCAAAGCTGCTATAGAGAGCAGGAAAGTCCCCTGTCTACTAAGATATGGCTCTGTCCCGCTCTCTCTATCTAGCACTGGTGCACAAGCAGGCTGCCAAGCACCATGTACACACCATTGCAAAAGAGTGAAAAGATGTCTGTGTCATATCTGGAACAGGTTGTGTACTGAAAAGGCACAATTCCAATGCAAAATACTAAGCCTAGACAAACTTTAAAAATTTTTCCACTTTTGATGAGGGCTGCATACTGTAACACACATGCAGAAACAGAAGTGTTTGATGAAATAAAAACATTTCTCCTTTTGACACTTGCCACAAAGAGGAGTTTTTTTGCCATGCAAAACCCTGCCTGCCATTATTATTAGGTAGAGTTTTTCATTACAAATCATGGTGGATGCATGGGAAGGCCCACGTACCACCTGTGGAATCCCCCATTAATGTAAAGTAACATAAAGTAATGCAAAGCAGCTCAAAGCACTGCTTTGCATTACTTTCAGGCAACTTTCCAGCACAAAACACATTTTGTGCTGGAAAGTATATTCCAAAGAAATGTTTTCAGCCTCTTTGTATCACTTTCATGATGACAACCTGGCTCAACATTTTAAAAATCCACCCCTTGGTTGCTATTTTTCAGAATTGACCCATCTTTGAGCATCTTGTCCCTCAAAATGTCTTACTGTAATACAAACTTTGATTATGTCATTTCGATTTCTGTAAGAATAAGAAGACTTGACAAATACCTTGAATTATGGAGAACAATATAAACCTGACTCCTTTCAACCGCATCGTTCTATGAGACAAACTACTGCTAAAGAAAAAGTATGAACTCACTAGTGCGACTGCATTTCTACCTACTGATTTTTGCAATACTTCATACTTAAGTGTATACACTAATTGGCCAAGCCAGGATTGCCTGTCATGGATATAGATTGCTATATAAATTCTACAATACAATACAAATTTGGTAAAACCGCAATGAGTGCAACATTAAGGTTACCAATGGCAGTTACTTACACCACAACTGGTCACAAGAGGGTACCAACAAGTGACTTCACAAATTGTTTTGTTGTAGACAGTTAAATCCCTATTAGTAAAATATAATTTTGCCTGGGGGTTTAACAATCTTTCACTAGTGCGGTACGAAACTATTGCATTACAAAAAAGCCAAAACCAATGGCTTTATGCATGCGTCTTGTAGAGCAATGGAGGCAGTAAGATGAGTGTTGAACTTGGCCCTCTCTACAGGGTCCCCTTCAAACTTTTTTCTTTAACCCTCCTGTTTTCTGAACCCGTTTTGCTGCCTTTTAGGACTCTGTACTTCACCACTACTTACCAGTGTTAAAGTGCTTGTGCTTTCAACTTTAAACATGGTAATATTGGCTTACACCCAATTGGCCGATTTAATTTACGTGTAAGTACCTAGTAATGTGGTAGTATGGGTACCCAGGGCCTGTAAATTAAATGGTAATTTTGTCACCCACTTAAGTAGCTTTCTTTAAACATGTCTCAGGCCTGCCATTGCAGTATGTATGTGCAGTTTCAGACTGCCATTTCGACCTGGCAAAAGAATCCTTTTGCCAGGCCAAAACATTCCTTTTTACTACATATAAGTCACCCTGGGGTAGGAACTAAACAGCCCACAGGGCAGAGTGCATGGTATTTAAAAAGTTGGACATGCACTTTTAGGATTTACATGTCCTGTTGTTCATTGTTGCTATGCCTACCTCTGCCATAGTATAACCTTGGGTTACCTTGCTACACTCAATAAGTAAGAACTTTTGATTGGGAATAGGTAGGAAAGTCATGTTTAGTGTCTGAATAATTGTAATTTGAAACCCCTCTTGCTGGCTTCTGCTGGTGTGAATTCTTGAACCCCAAGAGTTGCCACCCTAGGTCCTGGGCTATTGGCTAATATGGGAGAGAACTCCTTGTGGCCTACCTGAAGTTTCCACCAAATCTGGCAAAAAGCGACGTAACACCACGTGAAGCTTGCCACACAGCTGCAAGCTTCATTGTAACCAACGAGAAGGGACACAAAGCACCGCAAAGCCTCACCACACAGCTGCAAGACTCATAGGAATCTACGCCGATACACGCAAAGCCCCGCAAAGTCGCAATGTTTCACTAGAACCGACAACAAATGATATAAAGCTTTGCAAAGCAACACCGCACAGACAGTACACCATAGTACTTAGGCATTAAGGTACAATCCTCAGCGGGCCAATCTTGGTCTTTTGCCTGGCCAGCACTCCCACACAGTTGGCCTGAACTTGTGACTTTGTCCCGATCCAGTGTGACCAGATACCCTAAGCTGGCTAATTGCGTCTTTTGGAGGTACTTTTATCAAAATATTTAAAATTACATATTTCCAATGCCACTGATTGGATATTTGTTGTTTTGTTCTCGAATAATTTAGTGAGGGTAAGAAAAAACCCTTTGTGTTTTTAAGAAGTAAACTCCCACTGTGGAAGTTTGTTTTTGAAAAGGAAAAGGTTTTTAAAAGTTTGGTGAACGGCCATTAAAACCAACAGCGGCCACCCACCAAACCCTTTGATTTGTGAAGAACCGAATAGTTTATGTGATTATAGACGGTAGTCAAGCAACCCCTGGCAGGAGAAACCGCTATCTGCCACCAGGATTCCAGACTCAACATAGCAGCTCCATAGTGGCATGAGCCAGCCAGCACAAGAAAGAACGATGCTTGATACATGAAGTAAAATGCACAGTACATAACATTTTGTACCTTGGTAGGAACCGCTATGATGGCGGTGTCTTCCAATGTGCAGAGATGACCGCTGGATGACAAGATGACCGCTGGGCTGGTGGTCATCTCGCAATTGCAGATCTTAGTCTGTCAGGGTGTCAGAGGTAATCTCCTCTACCACGCTCACGGAGTGTACTCCATCCACCAAACCGTAAATCAGCCCCTTAGTAAATTAAAGAAATACAGAGCAACCTGGAGACCACGTTAATCTTACAAATAGCACGCCATTCACATCTGCCTGTTCAATTCTAATGCGAAGCTTATGAAGCAAACTGCAAGAAAATAGAACAAATATTGTGGCATGCAGCTAAAATTCAGACACCATGAAAGCATTTTGTATTCAAACAGTCATTTCTAGCTGTGATAGCAATAGGAAATAACTTTTATGTCTTCACAACAAGCAAGCTTAATTGCATTCACTGAAAATGTTCACGCCAAAGTTAGGATGATGATTAAGATTATGTGATAATGAGTCTAAGTCACCCCAACTGCAAATAAAAAAGTTTTCCAAGTTTAGAGTATGTGAGAATGGTATAATTAGATGTTGTTTCTAATGCTGCTGGCAGTCGATGTTATTCTACAATTTAATGAAATGAATTCCAAGAATGTTACCTGTAGTGCAAGAGAGGAATTTGGTTTGAATTAAGTTAATTGGGCTGTGCAAAGCCATCATAGAGTATCTTGATATCCCACTTCTAAAGTCCATTGGCAAGTCTAATTGACCCACATTGGCTCAAATTCTCATCCAGCAAGCAATACCGATTCGGAAGCAATCTGGAATTTCAGGATTACAAGTCGTGCCACGAACCCTCACTTTTTTAGAAAAAACAGCAATGGACCGCACACCGCTCGCCCCTCCTCCGGGTCGCTCCTAAGCACTAAAGTTCGAAGAATTACTGAAAGTTCGTAAGTGGTTCACCTATGTAGGTGCAAGTAGATACTTGTTGTTACCCCGATCTCTAGACCCGGGACATGGTCTGGGTTTCGGGATATCTTCCCTCATCAGTAGAGAAAGTCAATAGGGGTGGAAAAGAAGGCCGCCTCGTAACCGTCACGGGCCTCGTTGCCCAGCACGCAGGTGCGTCGTCCAGAAGCTCGTCAGCTTGGGAGGCTCAAGGGAGCCTTTATGTAGAAAAAACAGCAATGGACCGCACACCGCTCATCCCTCCTCCGGGTCGCCCCTAAGCACTCTGGTATGTGTAGTGCCTAAAGATCGAAGAATTACTGAAAGTTCGTAAGTGGTTCACCTATGTAGGTGCAAGTAGATACTTGTTGTTACCCCGATCTCTAGACCCGGGACATGGCCTGGGTTTCGGGATATCTTCCCTCATCAGTAGAGAAAGTCAAAAGGGGTGGAAAAGAAGGCCGCTTCGTAACCGTCACGGGCCTCGTTGCCCAGCACGCAGGTGCGTCGTCCAGAAGCTCGTCAGCTTGGGAGGCTCCAGAAAGCCCTTATGTAGAAAAAAACAGCAGTGGACCGCACACCGCTCGCCCCTAAGCACTCTGGTATGTGTAGTGCCTAAAGTTTGAAGAATTACTGAAAGTTCCTAAGTGGTTCACCTATGTAGGTGCAAGTAGATACTTTACCCCGATCTCTGGACCCGGGACATGGCCTGGGTTTCGGGATATCTTCCCTCATCACTAGAGAAAGTCAATAGGGGTGGAAAAGAAGGCTGCTTCGTAACCGTCACGGGCCTCGTTGCCCAGCACGCAGGTGCGTCGGTCAGAAGCTCGTCAGCTTGGGAGGCTCAAGGGAGCCCTTATGTAGAAAAAACAGCAATGGACCGCACACCGCTCGCCCCTCCTCCGGGTTGCCCCTAAGCACTCTGGTATGTGTAGTGCCTAAAGTTCAAAGAATTACTGAAAGTTCGTAAGTGGATCACCTATATAGGTGAAAGTAGATACTTGTTGTTACCCCGATCTCTAGACCCGGGACATGGCCTAGGTTTCGGGATATCTTCCCTCATCAGTAGAGAAAGTCAATAGGGGTGGAAAAGAAGGCCGCCTCGTAACCGTCATGGGCCTCGTTGCCCAGCACGCAGGTGCGTCGTCCAGAAGCTCGTCAGCTTGGGAGGCTCAAGGGAGCCCTTATGTAGAAAAAACAGCAATGGACCGCACACCGCTCGCCCCTCCTCCGGGTTGCCCCTAAGCACTCTGGTATGTGTAGTGCCTAAAGTTCAAAGAATTACTGAAACTTCGTAAGTGGTTCTCCTATGTAGGTGCAAGTAGATACTTGTTGTTACCCTGATCTCTAGACCCGGGACATGGCCTGGGTTTCGGGATATCTTCCCTCATCAGTAGAGAAAGTCAATAGGGGTGGAAAAGAAGGCCGCCTCGTAACCGTCACGGGCCTCGTTGCCCAGCACGCAGGTGCGTCGTCCAGAAGCTCGTCAGCTTGGGAGGCTCAAGGGAGCCCTTATGTAGAAAAAACAGCAATGGACTGCACACCGGTCGCCCCTCCTCCGGGTCACCCCTAAGCACTCTGGTATGTGTAGTGCCTAAAGTTCAAAGAATTACTGAAAGTTCGTAAGTGGTTCACCTATGTAGGTGCAAGTAGATACTTGTTGTTACCCCGATCTCTAGACTCAGGACATGGCCTGGGTTTCGGGATATCTTCCCTCATCAGTAGAGAAAGTCAATAGGGGTGGAAAAGAAGGCCGCCGCGTAACCGTCACGGGCCTCGTTGCCCAGCACGCAGATGTGTCGTCCAGAAGCCCGTCAGCTTGGGAGGCTCAAGGAATATTTTCGGCAGCCCATGCAGCAACCCCGTGCACACACCTAATCCCTGCTGACGAACGTTAATGAACGCGAAACACGTGTCCAGGGATGGCAAGAACATCAGTGAATACCTTCAAGATTCAAAACTCGGGTAAAAGTGCACCCGCTGATACCTACTACATCGACCATCATGCTCCGGGGTCACACGCTGATGGGACGAGCGGCGTGCAACCTCATTTGGAAATACTATTTATACAGGCTCCCTTGAGCCGGTGAAGGTGAGGACCTTGAGATTCCGCACCTGCGCGCCATAAGAGGTGTCTGGACCTACGAATATTTTCGGCAGCCCATGCAGCAACCCCGTGCACACGCCTAATCCCTGCTGACGAGCAATAATGAACGCGAAACACGTGTCCTGGGATGGCAAGCACATTAGTGAATACCCTCAAGATTCAAAACTCGGGTAAAAGCGCACGCGCTGATACCTACTACATCGACCATCATGCTCCGGGGTCACACGATGATGGGACGAGAGGTGTGCGACCTCATTTGGAAATACTATTTATACAGGCTCCCTTGAGCCGGTGAAGGTGACGACCTTGAGATTCCGCACCTGCGCGCCATAAGAGGTATCTGGACCTACGAATATTTTCGGCAGCCCATGTAGCAACCCCGTGCACACGCCTAATCCCTGCTGACGAGTGTTAATGAACGCGAAACACGTGTCCTGGGATGGCAAGCACATCAGTGAATACCCTCAAGATTCAAAACTCGGGTAAAAGCGCACCCGCTGATACCTACTACATCGACCATCATGCTCCGGGGTCACACGCTGATGGGACGAGCGGTGTGCGACCTCATTTGGAAATACTATTTATACAGGCTCCCTTGAGCCGGTGAAGGTGACGACCTTGAGATTCCGCACCTGCGCGCCATAAGAGGTATCTGGACCTACGAATATTTTCGGCAGCCCATGCAGCAACCCCGTGCACACGCCTAATTCCTGCTGACGAACGTTAATGAACGCGAAACACGTGTCCAGGGATGGCAAGCACATCAGTGAAAACCCTCAAGATTCAAAACTCGGGTAAAAGCGCACCCGCTGATACCTACTACATCGACCATCATGCTCCGGGGTCACACGCTGATGGGTCGAGCGGTGTGCAAACTCATTTGGAAATACTATTTATACAGGCTCCCTTGAGCCGGTGAAGGTGACGACCTTGAGATTCCGCACCTGCGCGCCATAAGAGGTATCTGGACCTACGAATATTTTCGTCAGCCCATGCAGCAACCCCACGCACACGCCTAATCCCTGCTGACAAGCGTTAATGAACGCGAAACACGTGTCCAGGGATGGCAAGCACATCAGTGAATACCCTTAAGATTCAAAACTCGGGTAAAAGCGCACCCGCTGATACCTACTACATCGACCATCATGCTCCGGGGTCACACGCTGATGGACGAGCGGTGTGCGACCTCATTTGGAAATACTATTTATACAGGCTCCCTTGAGCCGGTGAAGGTGAAGACCTTGAGATTCCGCACCTGCGCGCCATAAGAGGTATCTGGACCAACGAATATTTTCGGCAGCCCATGCAGCAACCCCGTGCACACGCCTAATCCCAGCTGACGAGCGTTAATGAACGTGAAACACGTGTCCAGGGATGGCAAGCACATCAGTGAATACCCTCGAGATTCAAAACTTGGGTAAAAACGCACCCGCTGATACCTACTACATCGACCATCATGCTCCGGGGTCACACGCTGATAGGACGAGCGGTGTGCGACCTCATTTGGAAATATTATTTATACAGGCTCCCTTGACCCGGTGAAGGTGACAACCTTGAGATTCCGCACCTGCGTGCCATAAGAGGTATCTGGACCTACGAATATTTTCGGCAGCCCATGCAGCAACCCCGTGCACACGTCTAATCCCTGCTGACAAGCGTTAACGAACGTGAAACACGTGTCCAGGGATGGCAAGCACATCAGTGAATACCCTCAAGATTCAAAACTTGGGTAAAAGCGCACCCGCTGATACCTACTACATCGACCATCATGCTCTGGGGTCACACGCTGATGGGACGAGAGGTGTGCGACCTTATTTGGAAATACTATTTATACAGGCTCCCTTGAGCCGGTGAAGGTGACAACCTTGAGATTCCGCACCTGCGCGCCATAAGAGGTATCTGGACCTACGAATATTTTCGGCAGCCCATGCAGCAGCCCCGTGCACACGCCTAATCCCTGCTGACGAGTGTTAATGAACGCGAAACACGTGTCCAGGGATGGCAAGCACATCAGTAAATACCCTCAAGATTCAAAACTCGGGTAAAAGCGCACCCGTTTATACCTACTACATCGACCATCATGCTCCGGGGTCACACGCTGATGGGACGAGCGGTGTGCGACCTCATTTGGAAAAACCTTCACTTTTTCTCTGCTCAACTTTCGCCAGGGAAAACCTTCTGAATATTATGCAAAGAACACTACCATATACCACCTTTTGCAACTCAGTGAAGCGGGAATTCAAGAGGTATTACTGTTTTTCCACATTCCAGTGAGTGAACGGAAAATGTAAAGCAGCTCACGGTAAATATTGCATAATGCTGTATCAGCATTTACCGTACACAAAAGAAAGGGTAACAGGTATGAAAGAGCACACTGCAGGTATAAGGCAGGTTATATGTTCAGTCAAAGTTGGTGCTTCAAGGAGAACATGAGCCAGTTACCACGACTTCACAAATCGAACCAATTGGTTCTACACAACAGTTCATAAGTTCTTCCGAGCACTCCCAGTATCAATAATCAGAGTCCTCCAGTTCCGATATCCTTATGAATTGTTCCATTTTAATACTTCATCTCAAGTTAGCGATTCCACACGACGCAGCCAACACGTGTTTTGTCTTGTCTACACAATGACATAAGACTTCTTCAGGGCTGCAATTAACAATATTACAATTTTCTCACATTGAGTTGCCCATTACATCTTGCAACAGATTCCTACAATCAGACATTATTGTCAAAGAATTTGAGACCTCTAGATTGGAATAGTATAACCACTACAAGATGGCGCTTATACTATTTGGCTACAAATAGGCAGTTCAAGATGGCGCCCACGCAGAACGCCAAGATTTTGATGGAAGAATTTGGACGCTGAGGTGAGCGGCCGGTAATGGGGAAACGATGCAGGGGACTGAATTAGAAGGGACATATGCTTATAGAGCTCTTTACCCTTTTGCTTTACAGAACACGTACACGTGTTTTACTTTAAAGAAGATTACGAGAACAGAGACGAGCGGTATTAGGGAGATCAACCCAAAAGGTAAGAATTACCGCGTTGTGGTAACTGACTACCTATGTGCAGCATGGAGTGGTTTTAGGTATTATTTTGAATTTGGAAATTACTTTCAGATACCGCGACGCCAGACTACACCGAATTACAAGTTTACACCATATTCAAACTTACTGAGGAGAAATATGGTGAGTGACCTTGATAGGAGGAGATAATGATAAGTGGGTAGATTTGCTGTATATAGATGTGGATGATGAGATATTATTTTGAGACTGAAGAAGTTATTGTACGTTTGAGTTAAATTATGTAGACTATGAGTAATTATACCACAGCTGATAAGAAGCTCGTATTACATTGCAGATCTGAGAACAGTGGTGATAATACTCTGGAGTATATCCCCCCTATTGAACTTAGGAAGAGGGTAGGTAGTTGTTGCCTTATTATTCCACAATAATTTGATTTTAGTAAAGAATAGAGCTTCAATTCTTTTCACTATTGCCATACTGGCACGTGTGTATACTCGTAACACTCTTTGGGAGACTTTGGTTTCATCTTGGCTATGGACCCTATGACTACATATACTCTATCATTGAGACACATGGTGATGAAAGGGTGTATCCCTTTAACCTTATCTGATTTTACGAATCTGTTGCAAGATGTAATGGGCAACTCAATGTGAGAAAATTGTATTATTGTTAATTGCAGCCCTGAAGAAGTCTTATGTCATTGTACAGACAAGACCAAACACGTGTTGGCTGCGTGGTGTGGAATCGCTAACTTGAGATGAAGTATTAAATTGGAACAATTCATAAGGATATCAGAACTGGAGGACTGTGATTATTGATACTGGGAGTGCTCGGAAGAACTTATGAACTGTTGTGTAGAACCATTTGGTTCGATTTGTGAAGTTGTGGTAACCGGCTCATGTTCTCCTTGAAGCACCAACTTTGACTGAACATATTACCTGCCTTATACCTGCAGTGCGCTCTTTCATAACTGTTACCCTTTCTTTTGTGTATTGTTATATGTTTGAGAGCAGCCGCAAAGGTTAAGATGAATAGGGATAAGGAAGCTGAACAATTATTTAGTAATCTGGTCGCAGGCGGCACTATAGGAGCAGCTGTAGGACCCCCTAGAGAAAATAAAAATGAATGTCTAAGAGCCAAGTTTATTAAGCTAGTCACTTAAACGGGCGGAATTGAACAAGTGGTGGGATGCAGCTACACTGAAACAGTACCTTTTACTAAATAGGATACCTCGGGTGCTCAGATCTCAAATCATACCCACGTATGAAGATCTGGAACCTGACTTATATGCAATTTGGGAAAAAGAATTAAACACGAGTTCTAGGAATTTGATCAATATCTTGATATATAACGCAGAAAGGAAGATAACCAAATTATTAATAGAAATTCAAAAGGTAGAGGATGAAATGGAAGAACTAAACCTCCCTGAAGCAACCATTAAAAACTACACTATACTTGTTGAGAAATAAAATGAATTACAAATGGATATTAAGCGGAGAAAACCTAGAAAATTAAAGCAAGACGAGAAGGACTACCATTCAGGTCACGTTTACACTTTTGCTAAGCGTTTTGATTATTTAATTAAAAGAGCGCCCGTAACCAAACAGAAAAGCAGCACCCCATCTACCAGTGATGAAGATACGGCATCAAGTAATTTATCTAGTAGTGATAATGGTGAAATACCAGAATCTAACAAATTCCCAACCCCAGAGGCTAAGTTTTTTAGAAGACGTTCACAGGCTGAGGAAAGGGAACAGGGATACGAAGAACCAGAATCGGGACCAAAGTGCAAAAAGACCAGGAGAGGGAGGAGAGGCAGGGGGAGATCAGGGAGGAAGAGTGGGGATGAGACTAAGGTCATGGAAGCCCTGACTTTAGAAGATTTACCTGAACTGAAAGATATAGAAATCATAAACCTGTCATCTTATGAATTATCTGAAAATATGACATCATTATTGAAAAAAGGGATGGGATTCTGCCCAATGACTACTTCTGATTGGTACATGACAAAGATTGATTTGTTTAAATTTGTACGGAAACTAAAATTAAGAACGTTTTTTGCTAATGTACCAGAAAAAACTAAATATGGAAAAATAAAACCTGTGAGTATTTTAACGATTCAAGAATTGAAAGAAACACAACAATTACTCTCACTTACAGAAAGAGAGGATGACCCTGTGACTATATCTAGGTTACTGGAGGATTTAGAGATCAATCGTTTTCTCAGTGAGAAGAGTGGACTCAAGACTAAATCTAAATGGTCACCCCAGATGACATCAGGTAGCACTTTAGATGCATTTTATAGAGCTGTTAATGTGGATATAGATAAAGAGATTGACAAGAAGGATCTGAAAAGAATTAGGTATAGGAAGGATAATCTTACCGTTGGTGAAAGAATAGCTTTGAGAGACCTGATGAATAACACTGAGATAACTATACGCAGAGCTGACAAGTGATTACAATAACAAGGTATATCCAAAATTGGGAGATACACAATATTATGAAAAGCTATCTATAAACCCTTTAGAAGCCTTGACTATGAAAATTAATGAACAATTGAAGAGCTGGTATGATCTGTCCCTTTTGGATTACGATGAATGCTTATATTTATTGATATCAACACCTAAAGCACCGTGTATGTACACGCTACCTAAGGTGCATAAATGTAGGGATAGACCTCCCGGTAGGCCCATAGTTTCTGGGATTAATGGACCTACAGAACGTCTTTCACAGTATATCGATACATTTCTCAGGATACATGTTCAGAATTTACCGTCATTCATAGAAGACACTAAACACGTACTTAATATGATGAGTGATATGGTGTGGGAGGATGGTATGTTATTAGCAACACTAGATGTAGTGTCACTATACACTAATATGGAGCATGAACTGGGGATACAGGCACTAGATTACTTTCTAAGTCAGAGACCGGCTGAGTACTATGATCATACTCAGATCATTCTAAAAATGACAGAAATGGTCCTTGAAAATAATGTGTTTCTGTTTGATGGACAGTGGTACAGGCAACGTCGGGGGACTGCGATGGGTTCCAGATTCGCTCCGTCCTTTGCGAACCTCTTTATGGGGTGGTTCGAGGCGGAGCGAATCTGGGGCCATGAAGGAAGAAGATGGGTACAATATATACACTACTGGGGACGTTTTATAGACGATTGCCTATTAATATGGACTGGTATAGGAGATGAACTCAAAGGGCTTTTTGATTATTTAAATGACAACAGAATGAATCTCAAATTTACTACACAGTATGATAAGAAATGGATTACTTTTCTGGATATAGAACTATTTGTAGAGGATGAAAAATTGGGGAGTAGAATGAACAGAAAACCCACGAGTTGTAATGTTGCATTACACGCAAGTAGCTGCCATCCTAGCAGCCAGATTAATGCTATACCTTATGGCGAGATGGTGAGAGCGAGACGTAATTGTACCAATGAAGAAGACTTTGTAAATAATATAAAGGATATGTCATGTAGGTTCATGTATCGAGGATACCAGAATAAGACAATTAAGGAAGCTGTAACTAGGGTGAAGAAATTGAAACGTAGCAAAACACTGATTAAGCGACAATGAGATGAGACAAAGGATAAAGTGATGGTACGAATGATTACTAATTATAATACAGAGAGTACTAGATTATACTCTATCCTTAAGAAAAACTGGCATTTACTTTGTATGGATAAAGATCTACAACTATGTATAGGAAATAAACCAGGCCTCACCTTTAGGAAAGGCCGTACGCTGTCTAACCTTATTAGTCCGAGCTACCCGAAGAAAACCGAAAACAAGGATTGGTTAACTAGTAAACTTAAGGGATTTCATAAATGTGGTAGGTGTAGCTCGTGTAGGTGGCCTAAAACAAAGGTGACTAGTTTTAACTACAATGATACTGGAGAGAATACTATAGACATGTTTATCAACTGCGACACTACTTATGTAGTATATATGATTTTATGTAGTAGTAGTATGATATATGTTGGTAGTACCATCAGGAGACTTAAAGACAGAATGGCTGAATATTTTAGAGCCCTAAACAAAGGGGATACACGTTACCCTATAGCCTCTCATATGGTGAAAATCTTTGATGAAAAAGAACGACATGTGTTCAGCTTCCATGGGATTGACCACATAAAACGAGACCCCAGAGGAGGGAATAGACAATTAATATTAAGGAGAAGAGAAATATTGTGGTTAATGAAGCTGAAGGCTGTAGAACGGGGCTTGAATGTGGATCATGAATTTGAATTCTATTTAGGTCAAGATTGAAGTAATGCAATGTGATAATGGACTGTGTAAACATAATGTGTATATATGTATAATTAAGATGTATATAGTAGACTGTAGAGATGAACCGGAATGACATGCCGCTATTAATGTGACTAATAGCAATTGACAATGATGATGAATAATGATACATGACTGTGTCTTGCCGCACAAATTCTACCCTCTCCAATCTGTATCTTCAACCTTATCTTGGTCTAACTGGAACTTCTTACTTTCTATTCTTAATAATGAGGCACAATGACGGCTTGGTAACTATAGAAGGAACCGGACACATCCGCGTCGCAAATAGAGCAGATCTCCATACGATTAATGCGAAAAATACTAAGACTAGTAGATTTAATTTCAATCTACAGATGAATTGTGAATATAACCTTAGGTACGCAGATATGGAAGTAAATAAACTAAGGGACCGAGTGTTCGAACTCAATCCGTCGTTAGCTACTAAGTGATATACAGAATGAAGGAACTACTATCCTAATATGAATAAAAAATATATATTTGATTGTATATGGTAGATGATTAGTAGCAGATCGAACGTGAGGATCGAACCCTGCCCGATAACTCTTACCGGAGCGCAACCAGGATAGATTTAGGAATCATTTACGTGATTACGCTAAACTAAGAGAGGATGAACACGATAAATTAGAAATTAAATGCCAAATATAATACGTATTACAAGAAGATATATTGATGTAATAGTAAGATTCGGGTACGTATACTATTATTGTCAAAGAATTTGAGACTTCTAGATTGGAATAGTATAACCACTACAAGATGGCGCTTATACTATTTGGCTACAAATAGGCAGTTCAAGATGGCGTCCACGCAGAACGCCAAGATTTTGATTGAAGAAGTTGGATGCTGAGGTGAGCGGCCGGTATTGGAGAAACGATGCAGGGGACTGAATTAGAAGAGACATATGCTTATAGAGCTCTTTACCCTTTTGCTTTACAGAACACGTACACGTGTTTTACTTTAAAGAAGATTATGAGAACAGAGACAAGCGGTATTAGGGAGATCAACCCAAAAGGTAAGAATTACCGTGTTATGGTAACTGACTACCTATGTGCAGGATGGAGTGGTTTTAGGTAATATATTGAATTTGGAAATTACTTTCAGATACCGCGACGCCAGACTACACCAAATTACAAGTTTACACCATATTCAACCTTACTGAGGAGAAACATGGTGAGTGACCTTTATAGGAGGAGATAATAATAAGTGGGTAGATTTGCTGTATATAGATGTGGATGATGAGATATTATTTTGAGACTGAAGAAGTTATTGTACCTTTGAGTTAAATTATGTAGACTATGAGTAATTATACCACAGTTGATAAGAAGCTCGTATTACATTGCAGATCTGAGAACAGTGGTGATAATACTCTGGAGAACTTCGTTTGGATATTATATACCCCCTATTGAACTTAGAAAGAGGGTAGGTATTTGTTGCCTTATTATTCCACAATAATTAGATTTTTGTAAAGGATAGAGCTTCAATTCTTTTCACTATTGCCATACTGGCACGTGTGTATACTCTTAACACACGTTGGGAGACTTTGGTTTCATCTTGGCTATGGACCCTATGACTTCATATACTCTATCATTGAGACACATGGTGATGAAAGGGTGTATCCCTTTAACCGTATCTGATTGTAAGAATCTGTTGCAAGATGTAATGGGCAACTCAATGTGAGAAAATTGTATTATTGTTAATTGCAGCCCTGAAGAAGTATGATGTCATTGTACAGACAACACGAAACACGTGTTGGCTGTGTGGTGTGGAATCGCTAACTTGAGATGAAGTATTAAATTGGAACAATTCATAAGGATATCGGAACTGGAGGACTGTGATTATTGATACTGGGAGTGCTCGGAAGAACTTATTAACTCAGCATTTACCGCTTGTGGTATTACCAAAAATGTCACTCAAAAACGAGATCTAGTATGTCTTAAAATCTCAAGGTATTTGTCTTCTGCCATAGCTATATTAGTCTAAAATCTCACTGATATGGAATCACTGCAGTAACTCTTAATGAAACGTATTGTAAAAAAGATGTCCTGTGTTCAGGGCCGGACTGGGAACACCTAATAGACAAGAAGTAGTACTGCACAAGGGGTAAATTGGGTAATTTTATTGTAACTCAGCAACCAAAGTCCCAATTTTGCGTTAATTCAAAGGGACAGAAAAGAATAGTATCATGTCTGCTAAGAAATGAAGCTGCTGTTCTCCACTTTTCCCCCCAGAACTGGCAGTGTTTAGGCTGCTGCATTGTGTCAACTCACACCGTCACAGTGCATTAGGGCAAGCAAAGCACAAAACTATGCTTTAAAACTTTTTTCCATTTTGCATGTGTTGTACAGTGCAGCATATGTGCAAAGTTGGTAACATGTGAAAACATTTTAAAGGTTGCTGGACTGTTAATCCTGCTGTAAGAAATTGCGTTGGTAGTTGACTGTGGTGTGAGCCTTGGACAAGCAGAAACTACAATCGTTGTCATGGTGAAGCAATCTGGCCTTATATTAACCAGGCCTCAACCCTGTGGTAGCTTGGCACAGAACAGTCAGGCATAACTTAGAGGCAATGAGTAAAATATTTGTGCAACACTTCAAACAGTAATACAGTGAAAAACACCACACAAAAAGGGTGACACGCCATGTCAGAAAATATAACGTTCTTTAATAAATAAAAACAAGACCAAAATGACAAATATCCAATCAGTAGAACTAGATATATTACATTTTAAAGGTTTCAGAAAAATAGCTGCAAAAAGCAGACAGTGCTAACTGTGGATATCTGGTTGTGCTGGACCAAGACAAAGTTGCAAAATCAGGCTGACTTCAATGGAGTGTGAGCAGGCTACAGGGATCGGATCACTGAAATATTATCGACGGTCACATTATCGACTAGCAATAATATCGTTGAATAATTATCGACTACAAAAATATCGACTTTGTATACTTATTACACAAAATACAAAAATATCGACTAAAAAATATCGAGTATTTAGAATATCGAGTACATAAATATCGTCTTATTAAATATCGACTACTAATATATCGTTGTTCATGAAATTACACCTAACACTACAAACATATCGACTACTAAAATATAGAGTACAAAAATATCGTTTCTAAACAAATATCGAGTTATTTTTTGTACCCTTTCATGTCTAAAATACCATATTAATGGTCTATAAAAGTCATTGCTCTATACAAAAAACATTTTACATATAATACCTGTTACTTTTATAACATTACTATTTATCATCATTTGCTATACATTATATTAAATGCGTTCTATCATTTGAAAAAGAATCTTTACATGTAACTAAAATTTTCATAATATTTTTACACTTACACATCTATTTTATTTAACAACTAACCTGCTTTAATGCGGAAAGCACCACATACCACCATTCTCACATCAACAAACACACCAATTAACATAAAAAAATTCAAACTAGCCTATACAATCCTTCCTTTCATCCTACAACCAATCAAATCCAAGCACACAAAATACACATACTATAAAAGGGATAAATGCATTCTACCATTTGCTGCTGCTAACTCCATAGAAAGAAGATGCCAACACTCTGAAGATTTTGTTCCTGAACAAACATCTTTAAAGATCCAGCTCACTAGCTAATCATTCAAGTAAGTTACATTCCATTATTTAAAAATCTAAATTAGTAGTCTATTATTTTACTTATATCTCCTAACTCTTCCACTTATTTAATTTTTATCTCCTCCTACTTTTCTGATAGAAACTACTACAAAAAAATTCCTAATACATGCTCCTATTTCTTCCCCTGCAAAATAAGATAGTAAGTATATATTAATGGTCTGTTATACAACAACAGCTGTTTTTATACAGTATTTCACAAGATTCATACTTAATTTAAAACATTTTATTCACAGATATTCAGCGATTTTCCGATTTCAACACTACAAATGTATAGAACTACTCTAATTAAACATGTAAGTATATATGTTTTTGTTAGTAAACAACCAATATTTAAAATGCTATTTTCTAAACAACATATCTTGCATATTACATCTTTCCTACAGATCCAATAAAAACATCCTACATCAACTATACCAAAAGACAAGACTACCGTTGTAAAAAATGTAAGTATACTTCAATTTGTCTAAAACTTCCGATAAAAACAAGAACTATGTTCTTAACACCATGTTATGTATTTTATATTTCCTCTACAGATATTGTGAATACATCATACATCTATTCTACCTACAGCAAAGAAAAGTACATATTTAGAAGTTAGTATACTTTTAAATATTTCCAATTTCCCAACGCTTCAAAATAATTTTTATCATATGTGACATGTATTTATTCTATCTTCTCTACAGATCTAAACTTTACTACCTTGATGTACTCCACCAAATACTACAACTCAACTATTTAAACAAGTAAGTATATGTAATGTTCACATCAAATGTAGTACTAAGCAAATTAAAAAACTGCTTTTTCCTAGGAAAAACGTTTGTTATGTATAAACATTAACTTAGCATTTCTATATTTTCATACCAACAGTAAATAAAGAAATACATACAAGAAAGTCCTTCAAAATACAGTTCTGCATTTGTGATTACTACTTTTAGTAAACGTAAGTATAAATACAACATTAATTATGTTAGCACCACTAAGTGAAATATATGTTATTTGATTTTGTTTCTTTCTACTCTTTCCTAGAACAAGTAAAGCAAAATGACAGAAGGTGCAGAATTTGTTATGTCACAGAAAAATAATTTACTGTTATGTTATATGGGTTATGTTTATAGCCAGGAAAGACAAAGTGGTAGAAAAGTTTTCTGGAAATGTACAAAATATTACTCAAACAAATGTTATGGAAGGGCTACTACAGAGGAAACTAATGTGCTATTTACCAGGGAACACAATCATCCCCCCAATGTCACAGAAATTGAAATAAGAGATGCTTTAGAAAGTATAAAGACTGCTAGCACACAAAGTGATAGACCAACAACACAAATCCTTAAAGAGGAACTGTTAAAAGTCCCAGCCCATGCTTCAGGTCAACTACCCTCTATTGACTCCCTAAAACGCACAATTGCATACACTAAAAGACGCACTTCCACAACCCCACCCAACCCTACTACTTTTGAGGAAATTATTATTTAACCAGAAATGTCCATCACACACAATAAAGACAAATTTATCCTTTTTGACAATGAAAGCAGTACAAACAGAATCATAATGTTTGCAACTGCAAGTAATTTAAGAAAAATCCAACAGTGTCCCCAATGGATGATGGATGGAACATTTAAACCATGCCCAAAACCTTTTTATCAACTATATTCCATCCACGGGTTATACCATAACTATAACATCCCTTTCATTTACTGTTTGCTACCAAACAAACAGCAAAACACTTACACAGAAATATTAAATGTTCTCAAAAATGAAATCAATAATTATTTTCCAGAAAAAATAATTATTGATTTTGAATTAGCTATGATTAATAGCATTTTGAAAATATTTCCCCACACAGCAATCCAGGGTTGCTACTATCATTTCAATCAGAGCATATGGAGACATCTCCAAAAATCAACTTTAAGTATTTTGTACTCAACAGATAGCACCTTTGCCTATCAAATTAAAAAATTGATAGCACTGGCCTACGTTCCTGTTACCGATGTAGCGGAACACTATAATTTATTAATTGACAGCACATATTACAAGAGGAATGAAGATAAACTAACCCCATTACTGGATTATTTCGAAGATACTTGGGTGGCAAGGTTGCACAGATCTGGACATCGACGCCAACCCAAATTCCAAATCCCTTGGTGGAATGTCTATCTTAGTACTTTAAACCAAGAGGCTAAAACCAACAACAGTGTAGAAGGGTGGCATAATGCTTTCCAAGCCACCACAAGCAGAACAAGACCCACATTCCATAACCTACTAGAAGCTTTGATAAAAGAACAAAGCTATCAAGAACTAAGAATGGAACAATCTGTGACCCAAATTGGTCCAAAACTAAGTAAACAAACTAAACAAATGTTCCGACTACTGCAAAGTCAAGTCACACTATACCCTACAACTAGAGGATTAGAATATCTGGCAATAATAGCTAAAACCCTACTATAAAAATGTCGACAAAATATACTAATATCTTCTTACAATAATGATACATATAACAATCATAAACATTTCTAAACAATTATAAATAAGACATATTTGTTTTACAAACTTTTCAAAATTTTGCACATTATTTCTGAACAAATATGCAATATTTATAATTACATCACACATACACATTACATAAAGATCGACATTTCCCACCCAATAAATAGAAATATAAAAATACTTACAATTTCTGTAGATGAAAGAGACGTAATGAAGCAAAATACAATCCATACAATCCATTACAAAGTAAGAAAAATCCAATATGGGAAACCATCAAAAACCCGAAAATTATGTAAAAATAAAATAAACGCTCCAGGAAATCCCGAAAACAGTAGTGTGGACACTTTAGTATTTAAAGTGATATACACACAACTTTTAAAAAAACGGTGACGCATACCAATGTATCAATCCAATACGAAACCCTCAAAAATCCCGAAAAAAGGTTAAAATTATTAAAATCCGCTCCTGGCAAACACGAAAAATAGGAGATACACGTAAAAATATAACCATAATAAGTCATACATTAGTATCTCCGAAAAAAAACACGCTTCCTTCCATGTAGTTTTCATGCGAGGAACCGGAACCTGTAAAAAAACATACATAACGAAACCCACCCACAAATAGCCCATAAAATTTGTAAATACACTCACAATTAACATTAACCATGTAAGAAGACATTTCCTAACAATTCAAATAACACTAGAACTAAAACATACACGACGCATCTATAACGACGACATTACACCTAAACGCTACATTAACAAATCATGCATACACACAAAAACACTACACAGTTCGAATATACCCTCAAACATTACCACTCAGTCATAAATGGTATATAAAATTTACCTTACCTCTCTCCACACGAAGCAACTCCCAACCGCGAGCTTCTCCAGTCTTGAATGAAGCGCAATAACCTTACGCGGTAAAAAAGTAGTCCCCTTAAACCAATTTTGAAAAGGTATCATAGAAAATACAATGTTATAGTATAAAAATATAATACATACACATTGTTATTGTAACAAATTAATACAGTAGACTCATTATAATTTAAACTGTTAAAAAAAATTAAATTTCTTTAATATTAATTAATATATAGTAATTAATATATATTAATAATATTAAATAAGTATGTAACACTTGAAATAATATATGTAAATTTTTTATTTTTGTGTACATTTATAGGAATAAGTTTGTGTTTGTTTATAACTAAACATTATTAATTGTTTATAAATAATTAATAATAATAAATAATATAACTTATTTATTATTATTAATATAAAAATTATAACCATTTACTATATAAATAATGCCCTTAAATAATGTATTTTTATTTCTCTGAATGTATGTATTTCTGAAAAGAAAAGATAAATGTTTAAGTTTATTAATTAATAATAATAATAATAAATATATTTGTTATTATTTTTATTAATTTTTTTTTTTTTATAATAATGTCTAAGTATTATAAAAGTATATAATTGCATAAATAATCTTTTACCAATACCAGATATTATTATTAAACATATTATTCCCCTTTACAGTTATAAAGTTAACAACATAATATATTTATATGTATAATTTAAAAACAACATTGTCAGAAATATGTGAAAAAAACTGTCTTAATTAGTATTTCCATATCTTGAGCAAATATAATAATTGTCATGTTACTTTATAAAAATGTATATATTAAAATTAAATATTTAATAATATTAATATATAATATTAACATTATTAAATATAAATGGAAGAAACAGAAAAATAACTTGAATTTTATTTATTTCAATATAAATACTTGTTACAGAAAGTGATTGATAATAATATTTTGTTTTGACATAAAAAATGTTGTGAAAAATTTTTGTGTGACAAATTAAAACATGTACATAAATGATAATGTGTTATTCTGCAAATACAACATTTCCAAAAATGTTTATGTTATATTTGATAGTGATTGTATTGTATTACACATAAAAAATTGGAAAATTGTAATAAAGTTTTGTGAAAACATCCATTTTGCATTGTCTTGTAATATAATAACACACTAATGTAAAATTATATGCAAATGTGCTGGACACTGACCAATTAATAATTGCTATTCCTACTCCAGTCAAAGTATTATCAGAGAAGTTGCTGGACACTGACCAATTATTATTTACTATTCCTATTCAAGTGAAAGTAATATCTGGAAAGGTGCTGAAGACTGACCATGTATAAATTAGAATAGCTACTTTAGTATAATGTTATAGTGTAAAATGTGTCAAATATTTATATATATTTTATAAATATTATTAACATATATTAGTAGTATATTTTTTGCTGAGTAGTTCAAAAAATTATTATTAGCATAAAAATGAGCAACTTTTTTTCACAAAAATGTTTCAATTATTTGTAATATTTATAAAAAAAATTCTCACACTTTAAATACACAAAACAGACCCTGAACCCTAAAAATACCCCTTTACCCTAAAACTGAAAAGTGTCCATGAACTCAAAAATATACTCCTTTACCCAAGAACTGGAAACTGACCCTGAACCCTAAAAATACCCCTTTACCCAAAAACTGAAAACTGACCCTGAGCCCAAAAAATTCTCCTTTACCCAAAAACTGAAAACTGACCCTGAGCCCTAAAAAATACCCCTTTACCCAAAAACTGAAAACTGACCCTGAACCCAAAAAATTCTCCTTTACCCAAAAATTGAAAACTGACCCTGAACCCTAAAAAAATACCCCTTTATCCAAAAACCCAAAACTGACCCTGAACCCTAAAAATTCCCCTTTACCCAAAAACTAAAAACTGACCCTGAACCCAAAAAATACCCCTTTACCCAAGAACTGAAACATGACCCTGAACCCAAAAATATACCCCTTTACCCAAAAACTGAAAACTGACCCTGACCCATTAAATATACCCCTTTACCCAAAAACTTAAAACTGACCCTGAACCTAAAAATATACCCCTTTACCCACAAACTTAAAACTGACCCTGAAGCCTAAATAAACCCCTTTACCCAAAAACTGAAAACTGACCCTGAACCTTAAATATACCCCTTTACCCACAAACTGAAAACTGACCCTGAACCCTAAAAATACCCCTTTACCCAAAAACTGAAAACTGACCCTGAACATTAATTATACCCCTTTCCCCAAAAACTGAAAAGTGACCCTGAACCTTAAATATACCCCTTTACCCACAAACTAAAAACTGACCCTGAACCCTAAATATACCCCTTTACCCAAAAACTGAAAACTGACCCTGAACCTTAAATATACCCCTTTACCCACAAACTGAAAACTGACCCTGAATTATAAAAATACCCCTTTACCCTAAAACTGAAAACTGACCTTGAAACATAAAAATACCCCTTTACCTAAAGAGAGAAAACTGACCCTGAACACTAAAATTCCTCCTGTAGCCAAATTTAATTAATATTATTTAATTAACTATTAATGATTAATTAACTATAATTAATAAGTTAATATATTAGCAAAATAGCTGTAATTAATTAAATATAATTATTTATAATATTTATTCCCAAACAAATATTTAATAATAACAAAATATGAAAAACATTTTATTTATTAATAATTAAATCAACTAATTAATATTAATTAATTACTATTTATTTACTAATGATAAATATGTACCAAATTATATGAATTAATTAACAAATTAATATTTATTCTTTACCAATTAATTGATAATTTAAATTTCTCACAAACATATCATAATTAATTATTTCATTTTAATTACTCCCCACCCTTATCCCCTATTAACCCAACATCCCGCTCCTAAACATTAACTACAATTTATACCAATAACAAATATGAAAATATTTTAGCACATTAGCTGTAATTATTTTCATGTAATTATTAATACATTTTTCCCCAATTATTTAATGAACTATAACAAAATATTATATATATATAACAATTACTCTAAATAATGTAATTAACTAATTAATATTAATTATTTACCAATTAATTACTAATACAAAATTTATACCAAATTATAATAATTAATTAACTAATTTATATTATTTATTTTCCAATTAACTAATTAATAATAATTAATTACCAATTAATCACTACATAAAATTGTATTACCAATTATATTAATTAATTAAATAAATAATATTATTTAATTTCCAATTAACTAATTAATAATAATTAATTACCAATTAATTACTACATAAAATTTTATTACCAATTATATTAATTAATTAACTAATTAATATGATTTATTTTCCAATTAACTAATTAATATTATGTAATTACCAATTAATTACTAATAAAAATGTTATAGAAATTTATATAAATTAATTAACTAATTAATATTAATTATTTCCCAATTAATTAAAATATAAAAATATTTACAAACATATATTAATTAATTAATTATTTTAAATTACTCCCCACCCTTATCCCCTATTAACCCAACATCCCGCTCCTAAACATTAACTACAATTTATATTACTATTACAATTTATTTATATTTTTTACCTTTTTTCAACATAATATCGATATTTTTTACTTTGACTATTAATCGATATTTTGTCATGTCGATATTTTTGAGTCGATATTTTTGGACTCGATATTTTATTATCATTATTGTAATCGATATTTTTAACAACGATATTTTTGTTCTCGATATTTTATTATATTCGATATTTTTTACTCGATATTTTGTCCATTCGATTTTGTGGAGTCGAAATTATGTCTGTGCACCACAGGGATCCAGTTAGGCCCGCTGTACAAAGTACCTTAAATCCTGGTTTGCGGTCTGTTGCTAGGATCTGTCGAGGATCCTGTAGTGTAGTTCCTATATTCCCAATAGGCTCTGCGCATTGGAATAACATAAACGATAGTTTAGACGTAGGACTTAGGTCGACTAGGTCTCTATTAAATATGTTAGACTTAATTATGAATGCCAGCTAGCACAGAGGTTACTAGAAACTTTCTCGAGTAAACAAGAAGGCGTTAACTTTCCTGCATAGACAAGAAGGGATTCGTTTCTGACAACCGCATAAACATGACAACTTTGCTCCCTCCAGAATAAGGAGTATATCTCCAGAGTCGCGGAAACAATAGATAACTATTTCACTCAGTCATTCGTGCATGCTTAATTTCACCAGAATCGCAGAGAAATAGAGAGAAGGGCGTTTTCAATAAAAGTGGTTATTTATTGAACAGTCTTTTTTCTCATGCAAGAGAAATGAGTTGCCACAATTGCAAAACTTGTTATAAAGTAAAGTGCGTACAGTAAAAGGAGTATTATGAAATAATACTGTAAAAGCATGGTATGGTTTCTAAGCCATACGGTGTTTAAAATAGATAAAATATATACATATATAAAACCATGACTAAACGTACTCAACTGGTGCTTCTAAGATACGCCTACCCCGGTGTACCTAACCTAAGCCTAGTACGTGGGAAGGAGTAAGTGAGCTCCAGTTTTTGCCAAGAATCTGAATCAAGAATTCTCTAAGGATCTAATCAGCTCCGTCCTTTGGTTATAGAATGAAGGAGGTCTTGTATCTCTTTCTCAGGACTCGATCTCCCAGCAACCCGCAAGGGTGACTGGAAACACTGGAGCTGGATTTCTCGGCAGGAGAAAAGACAGCGTCTCTCTCAGTGCGTCAATGGGAGGGTCAGCTTCCTTTGGCACTTGCCACAGCAGGGCGTCGGGCAAGTAGATAGCTGATATGCTCCAAACCACCGAGTGTTTGCTAGGGCAGCTGTTGGTATATTTATACCTGGAAGGTGCCGAGTTTGATGTAAGGTTGGACATAAGACGTCACTAAGAACTCGCAGTTCTTTTAGGACTCCAGGAGTTCTAGGACAAATCAATACAGAAGCAGGGGGAATTCCCGGGCTGCTGGAGGCTTGGTGTGTTTAAGAACGCGCTGTGCTTTCTAGAAGTCTATGGGAGTAGCCTTGCCATATTTGGACTGCATTGGCTATGAATAAATATGGATATGATTCTTATGCCTTTATAAGGATATGATTTGTTATAACCACATAAGGGCATAAATCGGGAATATTTAAATAGGGTCCTAGATATGTTTACAACACCCACTCCACGTATAATGTCCATCATTACTAAATACTAAGCAATTTTAAACATATGACTATGCATGTGTTTTCCATCCCACCCCAAAATACATAAAATGCATTTGAAATGGTATATACACGACAAATGAGTACAATTCTGTAAGTTTTCAAGCAGTGGTATCATTCAGATAATGCAAATATAGTACATTTAAATATTGGCTGAATGAATCACGAAAATTACATTCATGAAATGGCTCTTAATACAGAAGAGAAGGTCGAGACCATTTCATCACATATTTATACAAGATTGTACATGTGCTAGAGGCAAAATCTAAATATTGTCTCTAGAGTTTCAAAATAGAAATCTTGTTCTCTAAGAATAGTTCTACTTTAAGCAGAGTATCATGTGCCAAAAAAAAAAGGAAAATATTTTGGGAACAGGGAAAAATAATTTCGCTTTCAGGGCAAAAAATAGTTCCCCAGGTTTTTAGAAGTTTCTGTTTTTCCAAATTGAAGGTTGAATTCAGAGTTCAGGGAACGCTGTGTGCTCAAAAGTTATTCTCGTTGTTAGGAGAGAACGTTAACTCAGATAGGGTGGCAAAGAATTTGTCTACAACAGTAGGTGAAAGTTCGACCAAGTTTGAAAAAGCAGAAATAGTGCAGATATGAGAGGCATTGCTGTCATCGGTGTTCAGATCAGCAATGGTCACAGAAGGTGGTACCTGTGTGCCGCTTTCATCTCGTACCTCACTGTCACCTAATCGTAATGGTGAAGTCTCAACGAATGCGTCATTAGAATAGGTAGCCGCTGGGGACAAGACGTTGCATGAGCCGTTACCGAACCAAGCAAAGTATCGATATCCAAAGGTACTGCTGATGGTAGTGTGAGACAGACGTCCAACACGCATTCTTCTCCGCATAGCAGGCATCATAGAACAGGTAAGATGCAATCTTGCCAGATTGGTCTGAATGAAAGAAACCATGTGGTATTCAGATCTCTAAGCCGAGCTAAGCCGAGTACTTTAGTTATTCTTTCTCGGTATCTCATCGCAAGGATCGTTTCTTCCATGGTAGCCTGAGTTTTGTTTGTGGCTGGATTTGCCATATCGGAGCAGAAGGACAGAAACAAATTCCTGCTACGAGTCCCAAGATTAGAGGCAGGCCGCCAAACACAGAGTGCACGAAATTCGGGAAGATGCTCAGGACTGCTTCAAAGGGTGCTAACAGTCCCAAAAAAAGTGTCTTAAATACATGTGCGATGCCACTGGTATCAGACATGTTTAAAATTTGACCTAACATTTCTACGAAATGCACGGGGCAATTTGTTGATAATAATGCATGTATCTCTGCCGCTGTCCTTGCAACTTGCAGATCATACGTTTCTCTAGACAAGGTTAAAGGCACAGTTGTTTGTAAAAGAATGGATTTCATTCTGCTTAAAGTATCAATTCGAATAGTAGAGATATTCAGAGAAGGCCATATCATTGCCCTCTTGTCTGGTTTGTTGTTTGGATACAATACTTGCATACAGCAAGTGACCATGGAAGTTACACTGACGAGATAGGCCCTTCCCGGCACCATGCCACAACAGCTGCGGTCACTTATTATAGCGTAACTGCCGTTGGAAAGTTGTCTGAAAAATGGCTCTATCTGTGTAGCTGGGGTGCCGTGCAGGTGGCATGAAAGGTTATTTGATGAACCTTCGCAGGCTCCATGCAAGTTAATTACTTGACACAGAAGTGTACCGCTTAGTGCATTTTTACAGTTATTACCACTAAGAAATACCTTTTTTTTCCCCTCACTGTAACATTCATGTGTATAAGGTAGATTCCGGGTCGACTTGATGTAACCATTACCCAACCTTTCATACAGGCCTGCTGGTATATGCTTTTGGCAATATTGAAACTGAAAAGTCGTTATCGGAATTGTAATTGTGCCATGTATTATCCATTCATTGACGGGTCTCTCGGAGACTGTCAATGGCAATTTTTCTAGTTTTTCAACATTCAGCACCGTATAGTCTGCTCCTTTTTGTGCCAAAGAAATTTGCTTATCAGTAAGGTTAAAGATAGAAAATAATGATGTTGTGTTGATTAGACGCCATGGCACGTAACCTGAACGGAGGTTTTGCAATGTCCAGCCTAACTGTACAATAGAACGCAATTGGGACTGGCCATGTTGTAGCATTAGCATATCCTGTTCTATTATATCAATAGCAGATGATACAATGCTGTCCAGTGAATAAATTCTGGAGGACAGAGTCGTTAACCCATTTTCCACTACAGACAGTGATTTTTCCAAATTAATACGATCAATTTCTCGTATTTTTTCTGCAGTTTCAATTTGCGTTACTTTCCAAGCTTCGTTGTAAGCAGCGTATATACCGGCGTATATGAAACGTTTTTGACGCTTTTTGCGAGGTCCCAATATGAAATCTCGCAAGTCAGCACCTTCCTTAAGTAAAGTCAAGTGTTGCTTAATTTCAGGCAGTGTGGATTTCTGTAGCCATTCGAGGCATAGTTTCCCTACACTGTATGTTGTAATTATCCCTGGATGTTGTCTCTGGGAATATCTTGGGTCTGGCCTGTTCTGTTTGAACCCCTGTCTTTTATTCAGGAATCTATTTTGACAGTTATTAGTGTCTGTGGGCCAGATCAACCATTTTCTCCAATCAGGATTAGTTCTGTTTTTTTGTAAAATATGGGATACGTCTATTTCCGCATCTGTAGAGCTATTACTATCAGGTATTGGCTTTGGTATAGACGGTTTGTTTAAGTCATTTATCTTGGCTAGGCCAAGACAGGTTGTCTGTTGAATGGTGTCATTCAGGAACATTATTTGTTCTGGGATCATGCAGGCTCTGAATAATGATTCTAGACCTTGTACCTGCCAATCTTTTGTACCCCAAATGGTTTTTGTTTCAATGTTGTTTTTCCAAAATTCAAAACCAAATGTAGACATTTTTTCATAAAAATTGTGTGGAATATATCAATTTAGTGTTAGTCAACATGTTTTTCATTCCTGTCTTATTTAACATTTTAAAATAAAACATTTCTGGATCAGTGATGTTAAACCCTGAGAAGTATGGGAATTTCTCATAAAATGTTTTCGAGCTGCCTTTTGGCGGTGTTGGACAATGTTCTCATTGATTATAAGTAAAAACATTTCTAGGATTAGCAGATTTATGCAAATAGTGATGCCCATAATGATTAAAGCAATACATTTCTTCATACTTTGATGAGCCTTCTAAAGAATCATGTATTATAGATGTTGCTGACATTTCTAAATCTGACATGATATTATTAATGCTTTCAAAGTCCCAATCATCAGAGAAAGTACTTGGTGATAAAAAGTCACTTAATGAAACCTTGAACTGATGTAGATATCTCAAAAGCTCAACCGGGCCATATATGTCGTAATCAGTAGTGTCCCATGCTACACCACCAGGTATAGGAATGGCTGTGATGTTTACTGATGATAGTTCTCTTTTTTCAATGTGAGAAGATCTGTGAGGCTTTAGGACCAAGTTGATGTTCTGACTTGCTGTGTCCATTGTACTATATTTTCCTTTAATCATTCTTCCCAAGCTTAACACCAAAATGAGCCAGAGTAGGAGGAAAAGTACACCTAAAACAATCAGTAATTCAATCCATGGTGACATCAGATATGTCTCTTTGAGTTGATGACAGAGTTCAGTCATTTTTTCTTTGAAAGTTTTAGTTTCTGGCGTTTCTTCATGTTCACTTGGATCTTCAGAAAAGTCATCGAAATTGATGAAGTAGCCAGATGCAGTTCTGTCAATTGTTGGAACTGCTTCCGGATTTTCATTAATCTTTGTATTTGTGTAGTCAGAGGCTACATCATTGTAGATTGGTGTTTCTTGACGAACTGTTACAATTTGGGTTTCAAGAGGCACAAGTTCCATGGCTTTGTTGCATAGTCCTTTTTTATTCACTGCAGGTTTATCAAATATGATTAGTCTCTCAGTTTGAACCTCTTGGATTGTAGCCAGGTTTGGTCTTCTGCTACTTCTTGGGAGTCCACTGGGCTTACTATTTATTATTGGCCACATGATTGTGGTTTTACCAGGTCGATTGATACAACTCTGTTCTCCTTTTTACCAGCAAGGGGCGGTAGTACTACTGATCTTGTTCCACTGATAGCTAAGACAGGTACTGCTTTTCTGTAAGAAGGCCCGAATTCCTTCTTCACCGCGATCTTTTCTCTGACCAGATCCCCAATCTTTCGAATCCAGACAGGTCTTGCTGGGACAGGTGGTTTTTCTTCAGTGGCCGTTGGCTTTAGCTTTGTGTTACTTAGACTTCTTTTCGTTTCATTTAAGTCCTGTAAAACAGCCAAACGATCTTTGATATCAAAGGTTTTTTGTTCTACCACTGAAGTCTGACAATCTAGGTCTTCGATTATCATTCTAGTACCAAACAATAGTTCATACGGAGTGATTCCCCTCAGAGAATTTCTTGGCAGATTATTTAGACTACATTGGACACTTGTTAGATGTTTGACCCACCCGTCACCCGAACCTAATACCCTCGCTGTTATAGATTGCTTTATGTCACGTTTTTTTCTCTCCACTACCGCATTTCCCTCGGGATGGAATGGACTAGAGTACCGCAATGCAATGCCCAAGGTGCCCATGGCCTCCTTGTAAGCTCGAGAGCTAAACACTGGACCCAGGTCAGAATGTAGCATGCCAATTGCATATGTGACGATAAAGACTCGCAAATCTTTTATTACAGTTCTGGCGTCAGCCGAGCGCTGAGGCCACATCTAAATGAATCTCGTCTTAATAATTAAGGGATCACATTTTTCCGTGTGGATGTCTGCGCATAGATAGCCTAATGCTGTCTAATAGAGGTGTCTGGGCTGGTGTCTGGTCCGGTTCACAACTGCGATCTCTGTTGCAGTCCTAACAATCCATTGCAAAGTTATAAATTTGCACGCTCATCCCCGGCCACCAGTATTGTGATTGTAATTCTATTAGAGATTTCAAGATCTCTTGGTGCCTTAGACCCATACCCATGTGTGCTTCTTGAATCAAGTAAGCCCTCCGGTTCGTGTTTGGAATTACTCTGTCCCTCACTCTAGGGATTCGAGCAAAAGGAACGGAGTTTGCATCAATTATGTATCTATTGTCGAGTGGATAGTTGAGAGGTAATGCTGCATAGTCGCCTTTTAATGAGGCTTTTACTGCCAACATGGTTTCTCCATCTATTTGTTTTTTCGAACGCTTTTTTGTAGCTACGGAAGCCGGTTGAACCGCTGCCGTTCTGGCTCTGCTAGCCAATGAATTCCCTGCAACGTGAACGCCATCACGTTGAAGACTCTGCGTATGTATCACGTGAGTCTTTCGTAGTTCTTTCTGTAAAAGAACTACTTGTTCCCAAAGTTTTTTATGTTTGATTGTGCCACCTTTTTGTGTCTTTGAAACAGTTTTTAACCCAGTTCTGCAAGTATTAGTTGTAAGACTGGACGCAATATTACGAATTGCACACTATTAGTGTGGGGAATTCGCGATCGGCATTCTCAAGCGCCATCTTTAAAGATCTTATTTCAGCTCGCTGAGCTGTGCAGTTTCTTTTCTCTTTTTTCGTTTCCTACGCGGACGTCACCCAGCTCCTTTTTTCCTGTAAGAATGGCTCTGATTTTGACGGTGAGAGTATCAGAGGTTGTCTCGGGCTGTGTTCGATTGGTTCTAGCTCAACAGCCTCAAGTGCAACTCTGATAAATCTGAGGTGTTATTTTTTGGCTGTTCTTCTGACCCTAGGTGGCAGTCCTGGTGGCCGGCAGCCATGTTTCCTCCGTTAGAGGCTTTGTCCAAGGCTAAGAATCTGGGGGTGCAGATCGATAATGGCCTCACTTTGAAGCCTCAGATTCTCGGTCTTGTGGGGAAATGTTTTGGCCTCCTCAAGATGCTTAGAAAGTTTCTTCCTTTGCTTTCCCTGGAGCACAGGAAGACTACTGTGCAGGCCTTGATAGGCTCCCGTTTAGACTATGCCAATGTGCTCTATCTTGGTCTGCCGGAATATCTTATTTCACGTTTGCAAGTTGTTCAAAACTCGGCTGCCCGTGCTATTCTTGGCCTCCATCAGAGAGCTAGTGCTACTGACTCATTAAAAACCCTTCACTGGCTCCCAATCCGTAAACAGATTGGTTTTAAGGCGCTTACACTTATTTTTAAAGCGCCTCATGGTTTTGGCGCCAATTACATTAGGAAGCGGCTGGCTTTTTATCAACCTTCCAGATCACTGCGGTCAGCGGTCTTTAAACGTACACGCATTGGAGGTCGCTCTTTCCGATGTTTGGCACCCCAACTGTGGAATGCCTTGGCAGTTCTCTTGAGAAGAAATATTTCTCTGTTAGCTTTCAGGAGGGATCTAAAATCCTGGCTGTTTGTTCATTAGGTTTATCACTTGTTTTGGTCTGTTCCTGTTTTCTGCGTTGGGTTTTGAAGCGCCGGGACACTCCTCGGAGTAGCTGAGCGCTATATAAAACCCATTTTAACATAACATAACATAACATAACATACAGTTTCTGAGTGATTCAGTTTTAGTGATCATCAGTCTGAATTTACCTAAGCGCCAGCGACCTTTAACAATCGCGCATGCTGCATTGTAAATTTGTTTTTCCACAACGTAGTGTTGTGCAAATCTGTCCGTGTATATTACACAGGTGTATTGTTCGAGAGGCAGAATTTCGATTGACAGAGGACATTCTTTTTTGTATTCCAGATCTTCTAGTTTTTTCATTTTCGGATCAAATGCGTGTTTCACGTCTGCTGCAGCAAGAGAATTTTCCCATTGTATCCATTTTGGATCTAAAGCTTTAGCATTCGGAATGCTTGGTCTTGTGACTGCCCAAGGGCTGATACTGCTGTTAAAACAGATGTGCTCTTCCCTTGGGCTATGGCTCTTTCTTTTGCTACAGCAGTTTGAACCGCAGTCAGAATTTTTTCAGTAGAACTGAATTTCATTTCAGCTTGTGTGTGCAAGTGTGATTTATAAGCTATTGGTACCATTTCTCCCTCATTAGATGTCAGGTACGTGAATCCGCATCTTTTTGGGATGACTCAGATTACAAGGTTGCGTTCATTTGCGCGTGTTTGCAGTTTTGTTTTAGTTAACATATCTGTTTGTATTGATCTTAAAATTTTTGTGTGTTTCTGAGTCCAATTGTGTGGTTTGAAATCAGGTTTTATTAATTTGTAGAGAGGTTTAACCCTCTCTGCATAGTTTAGAATGTAAGTTCTTCCGAAATTCAGGAAACCTAGAATTGTTTGTAAGTTTTCAGCGTTTTTGGAGCTTGGAGTACTGCACACTTCTCTAAGAAGTTGTCTGCTAGGCTTTTGCCTTCACTTGATAATTCATATCCTAAAAATAGGACAGTGAGGTGGGCAATTCTTGACTTTTTGAAGTTAAATCTGTACCCTTCAGATGCAAACCCAAGTATAATGGTGTTCACTCTTTTCAAGTATGTCTCCAGGTCATCGTCTGTAAGATAGATGTCATCGACATAGGATAATGCCTCATCATCATACATTTGTAGTAATTCTGTTACCCTGGCTGAAAATAATCCTGGGCTGTTCTTGAATCCCTGGGGGAGACGACAAAATTGCAAGTGGGCCCCCATACTTGAGAAAGCGGTCAAATACCTGCTTTCTGGTGCTATGTTTTGACAAAAGAAACCATTCGAAATATCTAATGTCGTTTTATATTTTTTGCGCACAATGTTATTCTTTAGTGCTGCACTGAGTGAGTTTTGTACTGCAAATGTTTTGCAGCAGGAGTTTAGGTGTCTGTAGTCCAAAACTAGACGATATGAATCGTCTGGCTTGGAGACAGAAAACAAATGATTGTTCATTTGTGAGGTGCATGTTTCAATCACCCCCTGATATTCAAGTTGATCTAAGATCTCCCTGACTTGTTTTTTAGCTTCTTGCTTAACAGGATACTGCCTCTGTGCAGTAGGTTGATTTTTTAACTGAATTTTATGCTGAGGAGAATCCTCATCCCTTCCTACATGATTTTTATATAATGCAGGGGCTTGGGCCACTGCCCATTTTCTAGCAAATGTGTAGTTTTTTTATGAATTGGAATGTGATTTGAGAAGGCAGGCATAATAATTTTTTCTCCATGTGGGCACTCCCTGACAAACTCTGGTGGCCAGTCTTTCTCTGCTAGCAGGATATCATAGCCTTTAGATAGGTTATCCCAAAGAGACCTTTTATTTTCCTAGTTTTGTCCCCTTCTATACGTAATGTTATTTCATATAATTTATGGGGCACACTAACTCTGGTATCTGCAGTTTCCACCTGAATGTACTCATTCGTGTCCACTGTCTCCAGAAGATTCATCAGGATCTTGCGAGCTATGGTCACTTCTGCTGCGCTGTCTAGCATTGTCTGGGCCCATTCTCCGTTCTTGAGTTGTGTCCTCAGAATCCTCGGCATGTTTTATTTTAATACTTGCTACCTTCTTTTTGGGAAATTGTAATTTTTTACTATGATGAGCAGGTTCCTTATCTTTGGACTTGACGCGCTCTTCTTTGTGTTCTGACCGTCTTCTTCTTTCTGATTTCTGTGAGGAAGTCTGAAAAGATCGAGAGGGACGTGTATCATTATCTTGATATCTGTCAGGTTTTCTTAAATTATCCCTATTTCTATGATTGTATCATTTTTCAGAGGGCTCCCGTTGTGGAGATCTGCCCCCCCTCCCCCCGTTCTGGAGATCTATTTCTCCATTGGGGAGACCTTCCTCTGGACTGGAACTGTTTTTCTCTGGGAGTAGTTTGTTTATTACCCTCCCACTTTTTTTTGGAGTAATGAGATTTTTTTTAATAAAGCTGTTTTCAGGATTTTCAGTTAGTTGTGGTTTTAGTGGTTTCCCACCCAAACTATCTCTACCTAATTCTTCATAGGATTTTTCAATTATCCTGGCAAGTTCAAAAGGTTGTTCTGCTATATCTGTTTCTTTCATTTTTTGGCGGCAGGTTGTACCGTCAATTGTCCATTGAACTAATTGTCTATATGCTTTTGTTAATTCTTTTATTTTAACTAAAAGTTCTCCGCTTGACATTTCTTCAATGTCCGGATGGTGTATAGCAGGCTAGAACCGGCCATGTGGCTCCTGGTCTATATAGTGGACCGAGCCTGGTGAAGTGATTTTGATGTTTTACGGCGCCATTAAACCAGAGCTGGTGCTCTTGGTACGTTAGTGGAATTTTAATGTCCTCGAAAGGGACTTATTCCGTTAGAGATTCATCTATTTTGTAATAGTGGAAATCGCGTGTTACAGCATGTGCTGCTGGAAAATGTATCCAAGAATAGAATACCTCTGTCTGCCGATATTCATGGGCCTCTACCACAAATATGACTGTACCACCTCTTGGTGATACTCCATTATTTATAAGTTTGTAAGTTACACTCTTCCTTTCATTGACTGGGATGATTATGGCATCCGGGTCATCTTGCCGGAGACTTGTGTCTTCCGCTAAAAGTTGAGTTGCTAAAGCTTCTCTTTCTCTTTCTTCTTCACTTTCCGTCATTTTGCTGACAGAAAGTTTGCAGAGCAAGTTTCAAGGAAACAAAGATTAGGTGAACAATATTTTTGAACACTGTATCCTTCAACGTTGACTAAACCAAAAACTAATACATAGGAATCTCTTCCTACTAAGTTTTGGCGGATATTGACCTTTCACCCACTCCAGACGTCTATTGGAGTATTTACGGGAAAAGGGGTCTGTGTGAAAAGCACACTGAGTTACTCTAGCATCTAGCGTTAAATTATCGCCTTGCCAAATGTTGGGCGCCATGTAGTGTAGTTCCTATATTCCCAATAGGCTCAGCGCATTGGAATAACATAAACGATAGTTTAGACGTAGGACTTAGGTCGACTAGGTCTCTATTGAATATGTTAGACTTAATTATGAATGCCAGCTAGCTCAGAGGTCACTAGAAAATCTTTCCTTAATAGACAAGAAGGGATTAGTTTCTGACAACCGCATAAACATGACAACTTTTCTCCCTCCAGAATAAGGTGTATATCTCCAGAGTCATGGAAACAATAGATAACTATTTCACTCAGTCCATCGTGCATGCTTAGTTTCACCAGAAGCGCAGAGAAATAGAGAGACGGGCGTTTTCAATAAAAGTGGTTATTTATTGAACAGTCTTCTTTCTCATGCAAGAGAAATGAGTTGCCACAATTGCAATACTTGTTATAAAGTAAAGTGCGTACAGTAAAAGGAGTATTATGAATACTGTTAAAGCATGGTATGGTTTCTAAGCCATACGTTGTTTAAAATAGATAAAATATATACATATATAAAACCATGACTAAACGTACTCAACTGGTGCTTCTAAGATACGCCTACACCGGTGTACCTAACCTAAGCCTAGTACGTGGGAAGGAGTAAGTGAGCTGCAGTTTGCCAAGAATCTTAATCAAGAATTCTCTAAGGATCTAATCAGCCCCGTACCTTGGTTATAGAAAGAAGGAGGTCTTGTATCTCTGAGGACTCGATCTCCCAGCAACCCGCAAGGGTGACTGGAAACACTGGAGCTGGATTTCTCGGCAGGAGAAAAGACAGCGTCTCTCTCAGTGATCAATGGGAGGGTCGGCTTCCTTCAGCACTTGCCACAGCAGTGCGTCGGGCAAGTAGATACCTGATCTGCTCCAAACCACAGTGTGTTTGCTAGGGCAGCTGCTGGTATATTTATACCTGGAAGGTGCCGAGTTTGACGTAAGGTTGGACATAAGACGTCACTAAGAACTCGCAGTTCTTTTTAGGACTCCAGGAGTTCTAGGACAAATCAATACAGAAGCAGGGGGAATTCCCGGGCTGCTGGAGGCTTGGTTTGTTTAAGAACGTGTTGTGCTTTCTAGGAGTCTATGGGAGTAGCCTCGCTGTATTTGGACTGCATTTGCTATGACTAAATATGGATATGATTCTTATGCCTTTATAAGGATATGATTTGTTATAACCACATAAGGGCATAAATCGGGAATATTTAAATAGGGTCCTAGATGCATTTACAACAATCCCTTCAACGGGGCTTGCAATGTAAAGTCCGGTGTCGAGGATGCGGCATGCAGTCTGGGCAATGCGTTGGTTCCAAGTAAGCGTGGAAGGGTATACTCAGATGTGAGTCCCTTGCTCATTGCACCATCAGGATTCAAGCAAGCCGGGCCGAAGACGCCTGAAATGGCAGAAACCGGTCCCCGGAAGCTTTTTTCCTTCCCAGTACAAGAATTGGCTTGGTAGTTTGGTTTGCCCTGTTCCCATCATGCACTGGGACAGGAACAGACTAATTTGCATATAGCCAAGTTCTGAGCTGGGATGGTGCAGTGAGCTAAAAAACGGTGATGGATCAAGCCCTGATCTTTGGACTGGGTAAGAGTGGTCTGCTTAATTCAGGCACTCTGTTCATCACCACCCCCTTTTCTGAATGGTTCCAATTAGCGGCGAGGCTGCGATGTGGAGTCCAGTGTCATCATCAAAGGATTCAGGACTGGGGTTGCACCACTTAGCTGGATAGACTCACAGATGGCAGAGTGGTGGCAAGGTTGTTGGAAGCTTGTTTTGTCCCTGAGGCTTCGGATCAGGAGGCCAGCCAACTAGCCTTTGGAGTCACTCTGGGTTTTGGGTTCAAGAGATGCAGGTCCAGTCCTTCTCACCCAGGCAAGAGGGCTTCAGGCAGCATGTCAGCACAGCAGGACAGCAGTTCCTCCAGAGCAGCAGTCCATTAAAGTGGCAGTTCTTTCAGCTGCACAGCAGTCCTTCTTCTTGGCAGAGTACCCTCAATTCCAGAAGTGTACTGAAATGCTGTTGTCTGAGATCCAGTATATATACACCCAGTTGTGCCTTTGAAGTGGGGAGAAGATTCTAGATGCAGGCCTTTGAAGTGCACACATGCCCTGCCTTAATGACCCTGGCTCCAGACTAACTACAGGGGATCTGCAGGCCTTTTGTATGGCGACAGGGCACAGCCTTTTCAAGTGTAAGCAGGGCTTGGTTCAGCTCCACCCTCCCATCCTGCCAGTGATGGCCCATCCAGGCAAACCTAAGCTTCCCAATGTGTGTGGCTGTCTAGGATGAATACACAAAGCCAAACTGTCATGTCAGCTACACCCAGTCATGTGACCCAGAGACAGGCTGCAGGCACCAAATGGCTAAGGTAGAAAAAAGCAAAGTAACCGCTGTCTAGGTTGACAGATTGGCCAACCGCACTCTTTTGGGAGAGTGACCTCTTCAAAGGTTTAAACCAAGTATCTCCAAAGCTTTAGCCAATAAAGTAATCCAAAGAAATTCAATTAGTCCATTGAAATTTATTCGCTATAATTCAGTTTATGAATAACGTTGTTATCTCACAACATTATAAGGGCTCATAGGTTCTTCTTTTTGTAAATGTTCACAACAAATGGTTCATCCACATGCCCAATGCATTTCGTGCTGGAAAGCACTTCATCAGGGGAAATACATTTCTGTGGGGTAATTAAAACAAACATAGGTTGGTGGGAAGAAACAGGTCACAGTCTGCGTGAAACAAACATTGCAATTCATTTAAAGTGACTATAGCCCATATGGCCAGGTGCACAGAACGATAAAACAAAGTGCTCAGTGTGTTATGTGACATTGGTGTTTGTCTCATGAACAAGGTCGGACAAACGGTACAACAGTTACCTCGAGTGCCAATGGAGTGATCAAACGATGCAGTGAAATGAAAAACAATGCTAGAGTGGACGCGCTAATCCTACAGCACTTCGTGTAAGTTACACGTATTGTTAATCGGGTCAAAACCCTCGATATCCCTGTGCAGCAGCAATGTTACACTAAAGATTGTGATTCTATAACCACGCTTAACACTAAATATCGCTTTGCAAACGCTCACCGGTTAGCATGTTTGTAAGAACGCCTAGTTCAAAAAATCCCCGCTCTCAGTCTCTGGCGTGTCAGAGTAAAGTCGCGCATGCGCATAACGCGCGTACTATGTTTTTATCGGCGTGAAACGCCGGAAATTTAATCCGCTTGATGTGCTTTATCTGTGCAACATTAGTTTTTTTCAATCTTTGTGTTTCCTGCTAGCTTTCACGGAACTCCATTGCGGACAACTTGTTGTTGTAATTGTCTTTTACACATTGAATATGCATGAACCCGTGTGATTAATGTTTGTTTCTCATGAATGTATAGGTTACGATCCCCGAGAGCATATGTACATATTACTGGTTCACATTAGACGTGTTTGTTTACGTTAATAACATAGGCACTGTTGACTAGTCTAAGATGGCCGCGTTCTTTGATTCACAGATAAAGTGCATACATTTCAGTTAAATGGATTATTTTATGCTGACTATCAACCATTGTCTACAGACACATCGATTATACAGTTATGTATGTTCACTTGCTTTTAATCAGCCACATCAAGCGGATTAAATTTCCGGCGTTTCACGCCGATAAAAACATAGTACGCGCGTTATGCGCATGCGCGACTTTACTCTGACACGCCAGAGACTGAGAGCGGGGATTTTTTGAACTAGGCGTTCTTACAAACATGCTAACCGGTGAGCGTTTGCAAAGCGATATTTAGTGTTAAGCGTGGTTATAGAATCACAATCTTTAGTGTAACATTGCTGCTGCACAGGGATATCGAGGGTTTTGACCCGATTAACAATACGTGTAACTTACACGAAGTGCTGTAGGATTAGCGCGTCCACTCTAGCATTGTTTTTCATTTCACTGCATCGTTTGATCACTCCATTGGCACTCGAGGTAACTGTTGTACCGTTTGTCCGACCTTGTTCATGAGACAAACACCAATGTCACATAACACACTGAGCACTTTGTTTTATCGTTCTGTGCACCTGGCCATATGGGCTATAGTCACTTTAAATGAATTGCAATGTTTGTTTCACGCAGACTGTGACCTGTTTCTTCCCACCAACCTATGTTTGTTTTAATTACCCCACAGAAATGTATTTCCCCTGATGAAGTGCTTTCCAGCACGAAATGCATTGGGCATGTGGATGAACCATTTGTTGTGAACATTTACAAAAAGAAGAACCTATGAGCCCTTATAATGTTGTGAGATAACAACGTTATTCATAAACTGAATTATAGCGAATAAATTTCAATGGACTAATTGAATTTCTTTGGATTACTTTATTGGCTAAAGCTTTGGATTTACTTGGTTTAAACCTTTGAAGAGGTCACTCTCCCAAAAGAGTGCGGTTGGCCAATCTGTCAACCTAGACAGCGGTTACTTTGCATTTCACTAACTCCCCACAGGGCAGAGGGAGCAGACCGGCCAGCACCTAAATAAGATAGACATTTTTGAACTCTTGAACACTTTACGTGTGCCACGCCACCCCACATTTAAGGTAGAAAAAAGCCAATGTTCTAAAAGTGACATTTTAAAATTGTAATTTATAATCCAACTTCACCACGAGTTAGGATGTGTTATTACAATTCCAAAGACACCAAAGATGAACTGATATATTTGGAAATTATGTAATATGGTACCTCTGATGTTATCCTATAGGAGAGGTAGACCTTGCAGTAGTGACACACAGATTTAAGAGTTGTCCTCTACCAGGGCATGTAAAACGTAAAAGCACATATTCAACCCCTGGAGATCCTCTGGGCTCTCCAGGGGCTACCCTAGGGGAGTCTTATATGTAATAAAAAGAAAGGTTTGGGCCTGGCAAGGGGTGTAATTTGCCAGGTCAAAATGGCAGTTTAAGTCTACACAGGCTACTTAAGTGGGAGGCACAACCAGTGATGTTTGCCCACTAGTAGCGTTAAATTTACAGGCTCTGGGCACAGATAGTGCCACCTTACTAGGAACTTGCGAGTAAATTAAATATGCTATAGTTGTAAGCTAATTTCACTAGGTGCAAAGAGAGAGTACAAGCACTTTAGCACTTGTTAGCAGTAACAAAGTGTGCAGAGTCCTAAAGCCAGGAAAAACAGAAACCATCAAACAGGAGGGTTGAAGGCTAAAATGTTAGGGGGTAAACCATTCCAATGCCAGGACTAACACCTGCCTTGAGGATGGGTAATTGTTTTGGAGGTTATAAATCGTCCACTTTTTATTAATGAAGATAGGTCTATGGTCTCACATATAACCGGGGAGGTTTCGGAGGCCCATTATTCAAAGATATTTAACCCAAAGGGCATCTTATTATCAAATGAATGTGAAGATGATGTCCCTTTTAATATCAAAACTGCACGGCAGCTTAGTTAATCGCTCTCTTTGGAAGAATTGGAAGAGGCTCTGAGAAATGGTATTGCTCTCAAGGCTCCGGGGCCCGATGCGGTACCCCTGGATTTGTTTTAAAATAATCCCCAAGTTTGGGCACCCCGCCTACTAAATGTTTTCAAAGCGACTATTGTGGGACGTATTCCATCATCTTGGAAAGAGGCGGTAATCGTGCCCATTTTCAAAAAGGGAAATAAAAGCGATCTCTGTTGTTACACTCCAATCTCCCTAATAGATGCCTCTTGCAAACTATTGGGGAGAGTAATATTAGCTTGCTTGGAGACATGGGCGAATGCCTCTGGCATTATCGTGGACTCTCAATATGGTTTTAGGAGAGGGGGACTGCGGAACAGTGCCTCAACTTGGATATGATTATGGGTAAGTACATAAAGGCCAAGGGTGTTTCAATTCACCTGGCCTTTATGGGCTTATCCAGTGCATTTGATACTGTATGCAGGGGAAAGCTCTGGTTGTTAATGGAGTCTATGGGATTCGAGGAGCCACTTGTTACCCTGCTGCGTAGACTGCATGCTGCGACTTCCGTAGCTGTACGATATGGCCCAGGTGGTGAAAAACACGGGAAAATTGCCTCATCTGAAGGTGTCCGCCAGGGCTGTATCTTGGTGTTAAGTTCCACCTCAAAAGCCCGTACCACTGCGGGAACGTAGTATGGCCCAATCCGCTACCCACTGGAAACCTCGCACTGAGCAAGCAGGTGACCGCTTCTGAGCGAGATGACAACCTCCACGTCACTGCACCTAAGAAATAAGGCACAACATTACTACACAGTGACAACCAGACGTTATACCCATCCCACCTTTAACCATGACCATGTCATTCCCATTAGAAACACGATGACTCCCTTACCGGGCTTTGGTGCAAAGGTGGCCCTCTGAAGGCGTCCTGACGAAGTTGTTGAAGTATCAGGGGCCAGCTCAGCGTATAGAACCAATTCACAGTAAACAAATCCCAAACCCGTCTCTAAGAACAGTAAGGGGGAAAAAGTCAGATACTGACATAAAAAACCCCCTTACTCAGTGTTTCCGGACTAAAAGTAAGGGGGCAGAAGGGGAAACGACAAGCACCAGGACCGCTGTCTCGGCTTCTGTGATGAAAACGCTAAATGCGCCCAAACCGGCACAACGATGTCGATAGACTACACAATACTGCGGAAGTAGGGACGTGATTCAGGGAATGAACCTACAGCCGCGCGTCATAATGGCAATATCGACCACGTCTCAACAGCAAACAAAGGACCAAATTAGGGATCCCGGAGCCCCAGTATCCCTACAAAGTCTTGAAGTCCGTACAACGGAGAAAACCCCGTCACGAATCGAATCGGAAATCAGGGAAGGAATCTTGAAACACGAACACGGGACAGCAAGGCAAAGCAGGGAAGGGGCAAGGGAGGGAGATGACTGCGCTCACGAGTCCGCGAGCACACGATTCAGGAACCAATCAAACGACCAGGAACCCAGGACCTGGAACCAAACATGCAAAGATACCAAGCACCAATACAGGGGCGTAACCAAATTAAATACCCTCGCCTGGTAAGTCATGTGATGGCGAAAGACATGGTCATAGAAAAGGGACAGAGGCCTGATCCTAACAGTACCTCCCCCCAAGGGCCCTCCCCGCCGGACGGGGCTAAGAGGGATGGCGTCTATGGAACACCCGGACCAGCCTAGGAGCATGCACCCCTCCAGCAGGCTTCCAGGTCCGATATTCAGGTCCACACCCCTTACAATCTACTAAATAATACAGCCAACCCCTCCGACGTCTAGAGTCTAAGATAGCTCGAACCTCAAATTCCTCCTGTCCATCAACCAACAGAGGGGGTGGAGGCGGCAACACCTGGGCGGATGGTACATAAGGCTTCAACAGAGACGTGTGGAACACAGGGTGAATTCTATAATCCTCGGTCAACCCCAACTTCATAGCCACCGGATTTACCACCTGAATGATAGGAAAAGGACCCACATACCTAGTGTGTTATTTACGGAATCCCTGCAATCTAAGATTACGAGTGGCCAACCACACCTGCTCACCCACCCTGTAAGCAGGAGCCGGCGCCCGATGCTTATCGGCCTGTGTTTTCATATGGGCCTTAGCCTCCCGTAAATTGACCTGGGCATCGTCCCAGATGTTACTCAACGTTTTACACACATCATCTATGGCTGGCACATGACCCGTAGGTTGAATAGCTAAGGCCCTGGGATGGTACCCCATTGAACAAAAGAAAGGCGTCATTCCCAAAGCGGAGTGCAAGCTGTTGTTATATGCAAACTCTGCCAAAGGGAGAGCCGTCACCCAATCACAAGACAGCGAAGACACAAAACACCTAAGATATTGTTCCATGGTTTAGTTCGTGCGCTCGGTCTGCTGTCAGATTGTGGATGATATGCCGAGGACAGCCTAATCTTCACCTTCAGCACAGAGCAAAGCTCCGCCCAAAAATGGGACACAAACTGAGCCCCCCTATCTGATACCACAGCCGAAGGCAGCCCATGTATCCTCATCACTGCATTCATGAATACTGATGCCATCTCCTTAGCCGTAGGTATTTTGGGCAATGGCATGAAATGGGCCATTTTTGTAAACATATCCACCACTACAAAGATGGCCGTAAACCCCGAGACAGATGGAAGGTCCGTCAAGAAATCCATACTAACCGTATGCCAGTGGAACTTTCAAGGGCTGCAATAGCCCAGACGGTTTAGTATGTGTAGGCTTACTAGTGGCACAAACCGTATCCAGGCAGCCACATAACCCTGTATGTCCCGGGCCAAGGTGTCCCACCAAAACCACCGTAGACACATTTCCTTTGTTTTCTGTACCCCTGGGTGTGCCACCAATGCAGATGAATAACACCACTGCAATACTGATTCTCTCAATGCAGGGGGAACAAACAACCGACCCTCATGATACAACAGACCATCCTGAACCGATACCTGGGGAAGTGACAACCAGGGGACCAGGTCAATCTGATTCATACGGTCCTTCACGGAAGCTGTAAATTCATCCACCGATGTTACCCCTACAATTCGAGCACCAGCGATCATCGGTCGTACTTCTCTTGCCAACCCCGCATCCCTTGAATCCACATAAATACGGGAGAGAGCATCAGATTTTGCCTGTTGGGCCGCGGGCCTATAAGCAATAACGAAATCATATTTGTTAAAAAAAAGAACCCACTGCATCTGGCGTGGTGTCAAGGCATGAGTAGAACGAAAGAACTCCAGGTTCTTGTGATCAGTGTAAATAGTGATGGTGTGTCTTGCCCCCCACAGATAATGCCTCCACTCTTCAAAAGACAGTTTAACTGCCAATAACTCCTTTTCAGCCACAGTGTAATTCCGCTTTGCAGGCAACAATGTTTTTGAAAAGAAAGCAATGGGGTGAATAGATCCAGTCTCGATGTCCCTCTGTGACAATACCCCACCCACCGCACACAACGATGCGTCTGTCTCAATGAAGAACGGCAGGGCAGGATCAGGATGCACCAACACTGGCGCTGTTGTAAATTTCCCAAGTAAATGCTGGAAAGCTTCTTGTGCCTCAGTTGACCAGACAAAGGGAACCCCCTTCCTCAGTAACCGTGTCATGGGTGCCACTATATCAGAGAAGTGAGAGATAAAACGCCTATAAAAATTGACGAACCCCAAAAGGACCTGTATATCCTTGACCGTAGAAGGTACAGGCCAGCCTACGATAGACTAAATCTTTCTGGGGTCCATCTGAACTCCTCCTGCTGAGATTATGAAGCCCAAAAACTCCACCTTTGGGGTACTGAACTGACACTTCTCTAATTTGGCATACAGATGATGATCTTGTAATTTCTGCGGCACTTGAATCACATGTTCCTGATGTTCAGCACTGGTCTCTGAAAAGATCAATATGTCGTCAAGATAAACGATGAGCGGTAATTGCAAACACAACAGTGATGGACAGAATGTGGATCAATGTCACACATTCACCCCAGTCCAAAGATCTGGGCCCAAATCCATCGTTTTTCCACTCCACACCACCCTGGGTTAGACAATGGCGATATGCAAATCAGCGCTGACCCTGTGCCCCATGGGAACAGTCCAGTCCGAACTACAAAAGCCATGTCCTTCCCAGAACGGAAACAAGCATCCGAGGACCGGCCCGGTTTCGAGGTAACACCTCTCATCAGCCCGGCTAGCTTGATTCCAGTGGTGTGGAGTGCCTGGGACTCACGTCTGAGCATCCCCAGTACACTTTGAGCGGTAATTGCAAACACAACAGTGATGGACAGAATGTGGATCAATGTCACACATTCACCCCAGTCCAAAGATCTGGGCCCAAATCCATCGTTTTTCCACTCCACACCACCCTGGGTTAGACAATGGCGATATGCAAATCAGCGCTGACCCTGTGCCCCATGGGAACAGTCCAGTCCGAACTACAAAAGCCATGTCCTTCCCAGAACGGAAACAAGCATCCGAGGACCGGCCCGGTTTCGAGGTAACACCTCTCATCAGCCCGGCTAGCTTGATTCCAGTGGTGTGGAGTGCCTGGGACTCACGTCTGAGCATCCCCAGTACACTTTGAGCGGTAATTGCAAACACAACAGTGATGGACAGAATGTGGATCAATGTCACACATTCACCCCAGTCCAAAGATCTGGGCCCAAATCCATCGTTTTTCCACTCCACACCACCCTGGGTTAGACAATGGCGATATGCAAATCAGCGCTGACCCTGTGCCCCATGGGAACAGTCCAGTCCGAACTACAAAAGCCATGTCCTTCCCAGAACGGAAACAAGCATCCGAGGACCGGCCCGGTTTCGAGGTAACACCTCTCATCAGCCCGGCTAGCTTGATTCCAGTGGTGTGGAGTGCCTGGGACTCACGTCTGAGCATCCCCAGTACACTTTGAGCGGTAATTGCAAACACAACAGTGATGGACAGAATGTGGATCAATGTCACACATTCACCCCAGTCCAAAGATCTGGGCCTAAATCCATCGTTTTTCCACTCCACACCACCCTGGGTTAGACAATGGCGATATGCAAATCAGCGCTGACCCTGTGCCCCATGGGAACAGTCCAGTCCGAACTACAAAAGCCATGTCCTTCCCAGAACGGAAACAAGCATCCGAGGACCGGCCCGGTTTCGAGGTAACACCTCTCATCAGCCCAGCTAGCTTGATTCCAGTGGTGTGGAGTGCCTGGGACTCACGTCTGAGCATCCCCAGTACACTTTGAGCGGTGGAAGACATGGCTTGGCAGTTCGGGCTGGACTTTTCCCACGAGGCAAAGGGTCAGACTGATTTGCATATAGCCATGTCTGAAATGGGGTGGCTGAGTGGGCTAAAGAATGGTGATGGATTAAACCCAGATCAGTTGACTGGGGGTGAGTGTTTGATTTGCTCAAACGCTCCGTCCATCATCCCCTTTTGTATCGCTTTGTTTGCCCTAAGTGTGGCAGGGTATGCTCAGACGTGAGTCCCTTGCTCACTTGGCCACTGGATTCAAGATAGCCTGGCTGATGAGGATTATGAATCCGAAACCGGTCCCAGGATGCTTGTTTCCGGTCCATGGAAGACATGGCTTGGCAGTTCGGGCTGGACTTTTCCCATGAGGCAAAGGGTCAGACTGATTTGCATATAGCCATGTCTGAAATGGGGTGGCTGAGTGGGCTAAAGAATGGTGATGGATTAAACCCAGATCAGTTGACTGGGGGTGAGTGTTTGATTTGCTCAAACGCTCGTCCATCATCCCCTTTTGTATCGCTTTGTTTGCCCTTAGTGTGGCAGGGTATGCTCAGACGTGAGTCCCTTGCTCACTTGGCCACTGGATTCAAGATAGCCTGGCTGATGAGGATTATGAATCCGAAACCGGTCCCAGGATGCTTGTTTCCGGTCCATGGAAGACATGGCTTGGCAGTTCGGGCTGGACTTTTCCCATGAGGCAAAGGGTCAGATTGATTTGCATATAGCCATGTCTGAAATGGGGTGGCTGAGTGGGCTAAAGAATGGTGATGGATTAAACCCAGATCAGTTGACTGGGGGTGAGTGTTTGATTTGCTCAAACGCTCCGTCCATCATCCCCTTTTGTATCGCTTTGTTTGCCCTAAGTGTGGCAGGGTATGCTCAGACGTGAGTCCCTTGCTCACTTGGCCACTGGATTCAAGATAGCCTGGCTGATGAGGATTATTAATCCGAAACCGGTCCCAGGATGCTTGTTTCCGGTCCATGGAAGACATGGCTTGGCAGTTCGGGCTGGACTTTTCCCATGAGGCAAAGGGTCAGACTGATTTGCATATAGCCATGTCTGAAATGGGGTGGCTGAGTGGGCTAAAGAATGGTGATGGATTAAACCCAGATCAGTTGACTGGGGGTGAGTGTTTGATTTGCTCAAACGCTCCGTCCATCATCCCCTTTTGTATCGCTTTGTTTGCCCTAAGTGTGGCAGGGTATGCTCAGACGTGAGTCCCTTGCTCACTTGGCCACTGGATTCAAGATAGCCTGGCTGATGAGGATTATGAATCCGAAACCGGTCCCAGGATGCTTGTTTCCGGTCCATGGAAGACATGGCTTGGCAGTTCGGGCTGGACTTTTCCCATGAGGCAAAGGGTCAGACTGATTTGCATATAGCCATGTCTGAAATGGGGTGGCTGAGTGGGCTAAAGAATGGTGATGGATTAAACCCAGATCAGTTGACTGGGGGTGAGTGTTTGATTTGCTCAAACGCTACGTCCATCATCCCCTTTTGTATCGCTTTGTTTGCCCTAAGTGTGGCAGGGTATGCTCAGACGTGAGTCCCTTGCTCACTTGGCCACTGGATTCAAGATAGCCTGGCTGATGAGGATTATGAATCCGAAACCGGTCCCAGGATGCTTGTTTCCGGTCCATGGAAGACATGGCTTGGCAGTTCGGGCTGGACTTTTCCCATGAGGCAAAGGGTCAGACTGATTTGCATATAGCCATGTCTGAAATGGGGTGGCTGAGTGGGCTAAAGAATGGTGATGGATTAAACCCAGATCAGTTGACTGGGGGTGAGTGTTTGATTTGCTCAAACGCTCCGTCCATCATCCCCTTTTGTATCGCTTTGTTTGCCCTAAGTGTGGCAGGGTATGCTCAGACGTGAGTCCCTTGCTCACTTGGCCACTGGATTCAAGATAGCCTGGCTGATGAGGATTATGAATCCGAAACCGGTCCCAGGATGCTTGTTTCCGGTCCATGGAAGACATGGCTTGGCAGTTCGGGCTGGACTTTTCCCATGAGGCAAAGGGTCAGACTGATTTGCATATAGCCATGTCTGAAATGGGGTGGCTGAGTGGGCTAAAGAATGGTGATGGATTAAACCCAGATCAGTTGACTGGGGGTGAGTGTTTGATTTGCTCAAACGCTCCGTCCATCATCCCCTTTTGTATCGCTTTGTTTGCCCTAAGTGTGGCAGGGTATGCTCAGACGTGAGTCCCTTGCTCACTTGGCCACTGGATTCAAGATAGCCTGGCTGATGAGGATTATGAATCCGAAACCGGTCCCAGGATGCTTGTTTCCGGTCCATGGAAGACATGGCTTGGCAGTTCGGGCTGGACTTTTCCCATGAGGCAAAGGGCCAGACTGATTTGCATATAGCCATGTCTGAAATGGGGTGGCTGAGTGGGCTAAAGAATGGTGATGGATTAAACCCAGATCAGTTGACTGGGGGTGAGTGTTTGATTTGCTCAAACGCTCCGTCCATCATCCCCTTTTGTATCGCTTTGTTTGCCCTAAGTGTGGCAGGGTATGCTCAGACGTGAGTCCCTTGCTCACTTGGCCACTGGATTCAAGATAGCCTGGCTGATGAGGATTATGAATCCGAAACCGGTCCCAGGATGCTTGTTTCCGGTCCATGGAAGACATGGCTTGGCAGTTCGGGCTGGACTTTTCCCATGAGGCAAAGGGTCAGACTGATTTGCATATAGCCATGTCTGAAATGGGGTGGCTGAGTGGGCTAAAGAATGGTGATGGATTAAACCCAGATCAGTTGACTGGGGGTGAGTGTTTGATTTGCTCAAACGCTCCGTCCATCATCCCCTTTTGTATCGCTTTGTTTGCCCTAAGTGTGGCAGGGTATGCTCAGACGTGAGTCCCTTGCTCACTTGGCCACTGGATTCAAGATAGCCTGGCTGATGAGGATTATGAATCCGAAACCGGTCCCAGGATGCTTGTTTCCGGTCCATGGAAGACATGGCTTGGCAGTTCGGGCTGGACTTTTCCCATGAGGCAAAGGGTCAGACTGATTTGCATATAGCCATGTCTGAAATGGGGTGGCTGAGTGGGCTAAAGAATGGTGATGGATTAAACCCAGATCAGTTGACTGGGGGTGAGTGTTTGATTTGCTCAAACGCTCCGTCCATCATCCCCTTTTGTATCGCTTTGTTTGCCCTAAGTGTGGCAGGGTATGCTCAGACGTGAGTCCCTTGCTCACTTGGCCACTGGATTCAAGATAGCCTGGCTGATGAGGATTATGAATCCGAAACCGGTCCCAGGATGCTTGTTTCCGGTCCATGGAAGACATGGCTTGGCAGTTCGGGCTGGACTTTTCCCATGAGGCAAAGGGTCAGACTGATTTGCATATAGCCATGTCTGAAATGGGGTGGCTGAGTGGGCTAAAGAATGGTGATGGATTAAACCCAGATCAGTTGACTGGGGGTGAGTGTTTGATTTGCTCAAACGCTCCGTCCATCATCCCCTTTTGTATCGCTTTGTTTGCCCTAAGTGTGGCAGGGTATGCTCAGACGTGAGTCCCTTGCTCACTTGGCCACTGGATTCAAGATAGCCTGGCTGATGAGGATTATGAATCCGAAAACGGTCCCAGGATGCTTGTTTCCGGTCCATGGAAGACATGGCTTGGCAGTTCGGGCTGGACTTTTCCCATGAGGCAAAGGGTCAGACTGATTTGCATATAGCCATGTCTGAAATGGGGTGGCTGAGTGGGCTAAAGAATGGTGATGGATTAAACCCAGATCAGTTGACTGGGGGTGAGTGTTTGATTTGCTCAAACGCTCCGTCCATCATCCCCTTTTGTATCGCTTTGTTTGCCCTAAGTGTGGCAGGGTATGCTCAGACGTGAGTCCCTTGCTCACTTGGCCACTGGATTCAAGATAGCCTGGCTGATGAGGATTATGAATCCGAAACCGGTCCCAGGATGCTTGTTTCCGGTCCATGGAAGACATGGCTTGGCAGTTCGGGCTGGACTTTTCCCATGAGGCAAAGGGTCAGACTGATTTGCATATAGCCATGTCTGAAATGGGGTGGCTGAGTGGGCTAAAGAATGGTGATGGATTAAACCCAGATCAGTTGACTGGGGGTGAGTGTTTGATTTGCTCAAACGCTCCGTCCATCATCCCCTTTTGTATCGCTTTGTTTGCCCTAAGTGTGGCAGGGTATGCTCAGACGTGAGTCCCTTGCTCACTTGGCCACTGGATTCAAGATAGCCTGGCTGATGAGGATTATGAATCCGAAACCGGTCCCAGGATGCTTGTTTCCGGTCCATGGAAGACATGGCTTGGCAGTTCGGGCTGGACTTTTCCCATGAGGCAAAGGGTCAGACTGATTTGCATATAGCCATGTCTGAAATGGGGTGGCTGAGTGGGCTAAAGAATGGTGATGGATTAAACCCAGATCAGTTGACTGGGGGTGAGTGTTTGATTTGCTCAAACGCTCCGTCCATCATCCCCTTTTGTATCGCTTTGTTTGCCCTAAGTGTGGCAGGGTATGCTCAGACGTGAGTCCCTTGCTCACTTGGCCACTGGATTCAAGATAGCCTGGCTGATGAGGATTATGAATCCGAAACCGGTCCCAGGATGCTTGTTTCTGGTCCATGGAAGACATGGCTTGGCAGTTCGGGCTGGACTTTTCCCATGAGGCAAAGGGTCAGACTGATTTGCATATAGCCATGTCTGAAATGGGGTGGCTGAGTGGGCTAAAGAATGGTGATGGATTAAACCCAGATCAGTTGACTGGGGGTGAGTGTTTGATTTGCTCAAACGCTCCGTCCATCATCCCCTTTTGTATCGCTTTGTTTGCCCTAAGTGTGGCAGGGTATGCTCAGACGTGAGTCCCTTGCTCACTTGGCCACTGGATTCAAGATAGCCTGGCTGATGAGGATTATGAATCCGAAACCGGTCCCAGGATGCTTGTTTCCGGTCCATGGAAGACATGGCTTGGCAGTTCGGGCTGGACTTTTCCCATGAGGCAAAGGGTCAGACTGATTTGCATATAGCCATGTCTGAAATGGGGTGGCTGAGTGGGCTAAAGAATGGTGATGGATTAAACCCAGATCAGTTGACTGGGGGTGAGTGTTTGATTTGCTCAAACGCTCCGTCCATCATCCCCTTTTGTATCGCTTTGTTTGCCCTAAGTGTGGCAGGGTATGCTCAGACGTGAGTCCCTTGCTCACTTGGCCACTGGATTCAAGATAGCCTGGCTGATGAGGATTATGAATCCGAAACCGGTCCCAGGATGCTTGTTTCCGGTCCATGGAAGACATGGCTTGGCAGTTCGGGCTGGACTTTTCCCATGAGACAAAGGGTCAGACTGATTTGCATATAGCCATGTCTGAAATGGGGTGGCTGAGTGGGCTAAAGAATGGTGATGGATTAAACCCAGATCAGTTGACTGGGGGTGAGTGTTTGATTTGCTCAAACGCTCCGTCCATCATCCCCTTTTGTATCGCTTTGTTTGCCCTAAGTGTGGCAGGGTATGCTCAGACGTGAGTCCCTTGCTCACTTGGCCACTGGATTCAAGATAGCCTGGCTGATGAGGATTATGAATCCGAAACCGGTCCCAGGATGCTTGTTTCCAGTCCATGGAAGACATGGCTTGGCAGTTCGGGCTGGACTTTTCCCATGAGGCAAAGGGTCAGACTGATTTGCATATAGCCATGTCTGAAATGGGGTGGCTGAGTGGGCTAAAGAATGGTGATGGATTAAACCCAGATCAGTTGACTGGGGGTGAGTGTTTGATTTGCTCAAACGCTCCGTCCATCATCCCCTTTTGTATCGCTTTGTTTGCCCTAAGTGTGGCAGGGTATGCTCAGACGTGAGTCCCTTGCTCACTTGGCCACTGGATTCAAGATAGCCTGGCTGATGAGGATTATGAATCCGAAACCGGTCCCAGGATGCTTGTTTCCGGTCCATGGAAGACATGGCTTGGCAGTTCGGGCTGGACTTTTCCCATGAGGCAAAGGGTCAGACTGATTTGCATATAGCCATGTCTGAAATGGGGTGGCTGAGTGGGCTAAAGAATGGTGATGGATTAAACCCAGATCAGTTGACTGGGGGTGAGTGTTTGATTTGCTCAAACGCTCCGTCCATCATCCCCTTTTGTATCGTCAAGATAAACGATGACACTTATATCCAGATACTCTTGGAAGACCTCATTGATGAAGAACTGAAAGGCTGCAGGCACATTGCACAAGCCACACGGCATCACGCAATACTAAAACAAGCCATATTTAGTCTTGAATGCAGTCTTCCACTCATCCCCGGGGCGGACTCGTATAAGATGGTACGTGCCCCGCAGAGCTAATTTGGTGAACACTGTAGCTTTCCGCAACTGATCTAATAACACGGGAATAAGTGGAAGTGGATACTTGTTCTTCACCGTTGCTTTGTTCAGGGCCCTATAGTCCACACATGCCCGTAAAGTGCCCTCCTTCTTCGGAATGAAAAAGATAGCTGAGGATACCGGCGAACATGAGGGACGAATAAACCCCTTCCTCAGCATCTCATCCAAATAATCCTTAATATGTAACTCCTCTGGTTCCGAGAGCGCATAAATGCGGCTACATGGCAATGTAGCACCCGGTACCAGGTGCAATCAAATGGTCGGTGAGGAGGGAGACCCTGAGCATGACCGTTATCAAAGACATCCCGAAAAGCTGCATATTGCAAAGGGACAGAACCCACACCACCCACCTCACATGTTAAAGGAGACACCCAATCCGTAGCCTCCTGATAGCAGTTCTTTAAACAATGCGCGGAGTCCAAGGTTACTAAACGTTGAACCCAATCTATCTTGGGATTGTGCTTTTGTAACCATGGTACCAGTAGCACTAAACCAAATGAAGGGGCATCAATGAGATCAAAACAAACAGACTCAGAATGTCCATTTTCACACAAAAGACTCAAGGGTACCGTCTGTCGCGTAATAGGTCCTGAAGTCAACTCTGTCCCATCGATTGCCCGCACAGGCTCAGGCTGTTCTTTGTTAACACATGGTATAGACAACTTATCTGCAAATGAGATGTCCATAAAATTCCCTGTGGCGCCAGAATCCAATAAAATTGAAACTGGCACCCTGTTGCTAGTAGAAAGCAACAAACAAGCTGCAATCACAAAATGTCTAGGCACCCTATCTACTGCACCCATGACATCATGCGTACCCCTAAGATCTTCCATAAAACAAGGACCACCGTCCTGGTGGATACAAACTATCCTCTTACCGGACGGTGCACTAGAAGGCTTTAGAGGACACTCCCTGGCATAATGACCTCCCTGACCGCAATACAAACACAAATTATTCTCTCTCCTTCTTTCTTTTCTTCTACAGTCAGTGGGCCTCTTACTCCACCTATATCCATTGGTTCAGGAGATATCTTATGCTCCACAATAGGTTTTACCTCAGGTTTGACATACCCCCCGCGGGATGCCTGGAAACGGTTGCGTTCTCCACGTCTCTAAGACAGCCTGTGATTTAACTTGACCACAAGATCTATGAAAGCAGCGCAATCGTCGGGAGGATCAACCACCTGAGACACTATGTCTTTAAGGTCCTCGCACAGACCCTGATAGAACAACAAAGTCCTTTTGGCCACAGGCCACTGGGTTTCAGACACCAGTCGGTTAAATGTGGAAATGTACGTTAACAGATCCTGCCTACCCTGCAGAAGCTTCAAAAGTTCCGCATCACTGGCCTGCATGAAAGCATGCTTAGCAGCAAACAGACCCCGCATTAATTCCTGAAAAGCAGGATAACTATACAATACTCGATCGTCGTTATCTACAAGGGGAATAGCCCACAAGGCAGCTGTGCCAGCCAAATATGAAATGATAAAAGCAACTTTCGCCGAGTCATCTGGAAAGGCATTAGGTCTACACATAAAATGCAAACAGCACTGATTCATAAATGTGCTGAACTTCTCACTGTCCCCTGAAAACCTCTCTGGGGCCGCCAAAGGTACCGGGACAGGTGATGTAACTGTTACGGCAATAGGAGCCCCCGTACTAGGACCCTGTCCAGCCCCTCTATCATACTGGAATGTCGTGGGCTGCAACACGGAACCTTGACCCCTAAGCTGTGACTGTTCTCGGGCCTTTATCGTACCCAGTTCCTGCCTTTATCCCACATTCTCCTGTCTTAGATCTTGCACCTGGCTTTGTAATGCGTTAATGGCTCCCATTAAGTCCTGCATAGTAGGAATACTAGCAGCCCCACCCGTTGGATTTAACACATCGTCAATACTCGCTTGGGCAGTGTACAACAATTTGTGGGCTTGGTATTCTGTTAAGTTCCACCTCAAAAGCCCGTACCACTGCGGGAACGTAGTATGGCCCAATCCGCTACCCCTGCCCACTTGCTGCCCACTCGAAACCTCGCTCTGAGCAAGCAGGTGAGCACTGGGAGAGGGTGGGAAAGATAAACAAGGAAAGAAACAAGGGGGACCGCTTCTGAGCGAGATGACAGCCTCCACATCACTGCACCTAAGAAATAAGGCACAACATTACTCCACAGTGACAACCAGACGTTATACCCATCCCACCTTTAAACATGACCATGTCATTCCCATTAGAAACACGATGACTCCCTTACCGAGCTTTGGTGCAAAGGTGGTCCTGTGAAGGCGTCCTGTTGAAGTATCAGGAGCCAGCTCAGCGTATAGAACCAATTCACAGTAAACAAATCCCAAACCCGTCTCTAAGAACAGTAAGGGGGAAAAAGTCAGATACTGACATAAAAAAAACCTTATTCAGTGTTTCCGGACTAAAAGGAAGGGGGCAGAAGGGGAAACGACAAGCACCAGGACCGCTGTCTCGGCTTCTGTAATGAAAACGCTAAATGCGCCCAAACCGGCACAACGATGTCGATAGACTACACAATACTGCGGAAGTAAGGACATGATTCAGGGAATGAACGCACAGCCGTGCGTCATAATGGCAATATCCACCACGTCTCAACTGCAAACAAAGGAACAAATTAGGGATACCGGAGCCCCAGTATCCCTACAAAGTCTTGAAGTCCGTACAACGGAGAAAACCCCGTCACGAATCGAATCGGAAATCAGGGAAGGAATCTTGAAACACGAACACGGGACAGCAAGGTAAAGCAGGGAAGGGGCAAGGGAGGGAGATGACTGCGCTCACGAGCCCGCAAGCACACAATTCAGGAACCAATCAAACGACCAGGAACCCAGGACCTTGAACCAAACATGGAAAGATACCAAGCACAAATACAGGGGCACAACCAAATTAAATACCCTCGCCTTTTAAGTCATGTGATGGCAAAAGACATGGTCATAGAAAAGGGACAGGGGCCTGATCCTAACACTTGGCACCCTTTTTGTTTTTAGTATACGCAAATGGTTTAGAACAGTTTTTATTGCAAAAAGGTTTAGATTTTCCAAAAATAAATGGCAATTATGTACCTCTATTGTCATATGTGGACGGTACTGTGCTGATGACATTAACAGCAAATAGTATGCGAAAATGTCTGAATGCTTTTTAATGAATTTAGGTTGGGACTAGATCTTAGGGTGTACTTCATTAAATCATTTGCAATGGTCTGTGGTTCAAGTAGAACTAAAACTTGTAAATATATTGTGGACAACATGGTTATTGAGAAAGTTACAAATTTTAACTATCTAGGAAATCTTTTTAATAAAACATTACACTGGGACTACATGATAACGACCCGGCTTCAAAAAACAAATAGCCCGTTTTCGCTTCGCTAGTAAACTGGGTCAAAAACCAATTGCAGAATTGATGACCTTGTATAAATCCAAATGTTGGCCAGTGGCGACTTACGGGGCAGGGGTACGGGGAAACCACAAAAGTGAACAAATACAAATTATGGAGAACAAATGTTTAAAACAACTTTTATCTATTCCTAATAGTTCTCCAAATATTTTTTGTCATTCGGAGGTGGGTCTATATTTCGTGAGTGACATAATTCATGTGTCTCCTTTGCTCCTCTGGGGAAATATATGGACCTCCGAGGATTTGTTTTGTTCTCAAAAGAAATTTTAAAGGATTGTATGAATCTCCCCAAGGTCATGGTGATACCTTGGTTACGTTATGTGAAGGAAACCTTTTATAAAATAGGCCTAGAAAATCTTTATGAAAATCCCTACTCTATTAATACGGACATGAAGATGATCATTAAGAATGCCTATTATACTGCTTCAGGATTGTTTAGACAAGATAAACACACATCTGACCATTACAGCAACAGTTTTACTTGTCCTTATCAACACATATACAATTGCGTTTTTATCTGACCAGATACCGGTTAAATGCACTGCACTTTTTGGCTGCTTTCCCTAAGCAAGGGGGTTGGTGTGAGAGGCTGCCCCCTTGCCCATGTAATAATGCAGCCCAACAATGCACAGTGCACTTTGTACTCTTTTGTTCGCTTTATAAAGCCCCAAGAGATTGTTTTATTAAACCTCTCTTGAGGGATATTAGACCTTGCACATACATGGAAGGCTTTGAGTACTTGAGATCATTATCAACTGCTGCTATTTGTAGCTCTATGCTTAGTTTTATTAGATGTACTCTTTTAATTAGGAATCGTTATGAATTATGAACCTATTTTTATTGATTTGATGTATGTTTTAGATATGATATATTGAGTGTTGAGTATTTGTCCACGATTTCTTCTTGTGAATATGAAATAATATTAGTGATTTATATATGTGAAATTTACCTCAATGCACTGCACTTGTAGTTTTTCACAATAGGCATGGGGTTTGGCGTGAGAGGCTAAACCCCGGCTTATTCAGTAATTTAGCCCAACAATGCATAGTGATATGATTATTTGTATATTGTTTGTCGTCCGTGAATTTTGGAAATCGAAATACCATTTGTGATTGGTACGTATAATATTCGATATATTTTTTCTTTTAATAGTATACTTTTATGACTCTCTTTGAATCGAATAAAGTTATTTGAACTGAACGGGTAATTGTTTTGGCGTACATTCCGAGTCTACCATCGTTAGTAGGTTAGGATATGCATCAAAACCCACTGGAGATTGCTTGGGAACCACTCATTTACCACCCATGGCATGCTCCCATGATTTAAAGTAGTGTAAAGTAGTACATAGCACTACTGTGTTTTAATTATGCAATTTTCCAACACAAAATCGTGATTTGAATTGGAAAGTGATTTCCACCACAGCCCTTTTGTGACGCAAAGCCTACGCAAAGTCTTAGCAAATTTTGCCCATCATGTTTACAGGCAAGGGCATTTGTGAATGGATTAGGTGACAAGGGTGGTGAACGGGAAGTCCTGCAGTGTAGGAAATTGGGTTAAAGGCTCAGGGTGGTGAAACCCTACTCAAGAAGCAATCACATTTTTTGTCAATGTGAAACACAAGCAAACCACAAATAAACCTGTGCTTAACCCTATGGTAGTTTTGTATGAAAGCAGCCAGGCTTAACTCAGAGGCAATGTGTAAAGTATTTAGGCAGCACTTCAAATACTACACAAGAAAAATCCCATATGAATTTATGAACATAGCGTACAATTTTATAATTATATGTGACCAAAACAATAAAAAATCAAATTAGTAGAAACAGAGAGATTCAATTTTTAAGGTTTTGTGAAAATCAAGCGCTATAAAGCAAAAAAACACTAACTCAGGTTATATGGTTGCAGTAATCCGGGTTCAAGTCACAAGCTCAGGCTGACTTCAATGAAGCACAGGCTGGATACATAACTTAGTTCAGTGTGCTGAGAAAGTACCTTGTGGGTCGGGCTGTCAAGATGTAATGTCCTTTAGTTGAGATGCGCAGGCCGGCATCAAGGAGTCGTCGACGAGGAGCTGCGATTCAAGGTTCGGCGTTGAGATGTGTTGCGCAGTGGCATAGTTGATAACATTGACAAGGAGCTGTGATGCGAGGTCCTGTATCCTTGTCTAGGAAGCTGGTATGTCTTGTGGAGACATGCAGTGCAATTCATCAGCACAGGGGATGAGATGCTTTGCCGTGGGCCGGTGTCTACATCCAGCTGAGTCGGCATCAAAGAAGCCGCTGCTGTTTGCGAGGACCTGCACTGAGATGTGTAGAGGAAGATTTGCATCATGCTGGCCTGGAGTTGATGGCAGGCTGCAAAAGCCCTGGGTTGAGATGCACGGAGATACGTCGAAGAAGCCTGTTATGTCTCTGTGGCTTTGAACAGGGGGCCAGCCAAATGACCCTTGGAGATGTACTGAAATTCTGAGTCCGCACAGGCAGGCTGGATTCAGCAGGGCATCTACCAGCAACAGAAGAGTCCTGGTGCAGCAACTGCAGGCCTCAGCAGTAAGCAGTCCTTGGTAAGTAAGCAGGTCAGCAGGGCAAACCTTCTTCCTGGCAGAGTGGCAGAGCCCACTGGTCCAGAAGTGATCTGAAGAGTTGAGCCTGGGGGTACAATATTTATATTTGGTGCCAGCTATTACGTAGGATAAGGTTCTGGAGGTTTCCACCCCCCAAAGAGGTTTGGAATTTCTTGTCTCTCTGCCCTTTCCTAAACTTGTCTGAGGGGACAAAAGACTAATATGAAACCCGTTTTTAGTGTGCTGAGGCAGAGTCTTTGTGATGTGCAAGTGTGGTAGGTTACAGCGGCACCCCACCTATCAAGTCAGAGATGGCCCATCCTGCCAACACCTACTCTCCTCTGTCTCACTGTCTGTGAGCAATACAAAGACCAACTGCCAGCTACACCTAGTTATGTCACCCAGGACACAGGCTGCAGGTACCAAATGGTTAGAAAAACAGAAGCCAGCTTTCTGTCAAAAAGCTACACTGTCATTTACAGAGGATTACATCCAAAACTTAATCTCTGCCCCATCTCCTTTCTACTCTATAACTTTGATCACTACAGCCTAACAGCAAAACGAAACTGACCAACTCACTCATTTACAAAAGAAAATTATTTGCACTGAACTTCATGGCTACTTTCACTTGAACACCTAAAGGCAGGCACAATTCCATGGGGACTACAAGTTAAAAACACTCAAGTCATCTTTACTGAAGACCCAGACTACAAAAAGGGTTTTAGTTTCCTTAGCACAAAATGCAGTCGTGACTTGCTGGTTCATGCTATTAATACTGCCCAAAGGATCTGTAAGAAACAAGCGGATGATGTTTTTTTTGTTATTTTTTTTTTTAAAGTCGTTGAAGTTGAAAAACTCTTACAGGTGATAAAAGATAACCACACAGTAGCAGAAGCAAAGTGCTTGCTCGAAACAATTGACAAAGAACTAACGACTGTAAAGATAACACCATTAATTATAAAACTGCACAATTTGACAAGGATAAAAAAGACTTGTAATATTGAAGTGGACTAGCCGTATTTAAAGGAGGACTTTTACACACGATTGGATTCATGAAGAGCCCTATTTGACTACTGAGGAAGATCTAAGAATAGGTTTCTTTCTTTCTCCAGATTCAACGGGGGACTCAGATCCCGGTGAGGGCTCCTCCAACCGTATTCAAGAAAGGCAGAACGTTTTTTTAGAGAAAGGCCAACAACAACAAAAAGTATGTTTCAAAACTCAGCCATATGAAATGAGGACCAAGTGACAGTTCTACAAATTGTAGCATGTTCTCCAATTGTCAATCTCTCTGGTAAAAGTTTGACTCCTGCAGAAACCTCTGTTCTTGAACACGGCTTGAAGTATGTACCTAGACGTAAACCAGATGTAACTCGCCTCAAAATTGAAGCAGTGGAATTGTTTTGAAAAATCAGGCTGCGAGCCTTCTTTCACAATAAAGAAAATACTACTGCAAAGGCTTAGTAAACAAGTCTACTTTCATCCCATATCCTCACACAGTACCAAAACAAATCCTGGCATTTGTACTCTCTGCAATCCAGCAAACTGAGAAAAAACAGTCTTTCCAACCGAACAATTTAACAGCACAAAAATATAAGACCTTAAGAGAGCTCAGGCAGCTCAGGCAGCTCAATTGTGATAAAGCCGGCTGACAAAGGGGTGCATTAGTCCTTTGACCAAAGGACATGTACCTCAAGGAAGGACTCAAACAGGTGCAGAATGGTGTCTGGTATCGGAATGTAAGGGATGATCCCACTTGAGAAATCCAGAAAGTTATAAAACCTATCCTCATCCGTGGCTTAGAAACTGAAAATACTCGGTCCAAAGGAATACGACTTCTTAAATAAAAAGCATTCTAGAACACCGGTGATGTATTTTTTACCAAAAATCCAAAAACAACTAATGGATTCACCAGGTAGACCAATAGGTTCCGGGTGTGATTACCTATTAGAGTCCATTTCCAAATATGTGGACATCTTCCTAAAATCTTTTCTCAGCAAGTTCCATCATATCTGAGCCATACGATGGACTTTATTAACAAAATAGAGGGCCTCCATTTCGATTCCAATTCTCAACTACTTGTTTCATTCAGCGTGGTATCATTGTACACACAAATTCCTCAGGAAGAGGTGCTTGAAGTTCTTGAAACATATCTGGACACGAGTGAACATCCCCAGCAGGAACCCACCGAGTTAATCCTCCAGCTTGCGACATTTGCATTAAAGAAGAGCTGTTTCAAGTTTAATGAAAACATTTATATTCAGACTAAAGGGACTGCCATGGGTTGTCCCCTTGCCCCGGAAATGGCAGTCCAATACATGGCCAGGTTTGAAGAAAAGTTCATTCATGATAATAATCCCGTCATACAACATCTTTTGAAGTGGTATTGGTACATAGACGATATTTGGTGTCTTTGGAACAGCACTGAACTAACATTAATGCAATTCTATGATTGGCTTAACACAAGACATCCAGACATCAAATTCACAGTGACCAAGAGTAAGACTGTCCTAACGTTTCTTGACATGGAAGTAAAACTGATAAATAATGAACAAAGGACAGCGCTCCATCGAAAATCATCTGATAGGATCACGATCCTTCACTACAAAAGCCAACACCCTCAGTCACTGCAAGACAATTTGCCATATGGCCAACTATTAAAGATTAAACTGACCTGTTTAAGGATGGAATACTTTGAAGTTCATGCAACATCTTTTTGTGATATATTAAAGGAGAGAGGCTAGCCCAAACAATTGCTAAAAAATGCCAAGCAGAGGGCCCAATATACACAGAGAGAATACCTTCTATGAAAAAAAGTCAAGGACACTATGATTAAAATGGTGCGTGTTTCTTCCTTTGGCCCATATTCGAACCAATTCGGACAAATCATCTTAAAAGATTGGCATTTGCTCCAAAAGTGGGAATGTCCATTTGAAAGACCACTGTTTGCTATGAAGAAAGAAATGAGCATTGGCCAAGAATTGGTGAGAGCTGATTGTATTCCAACAACTAAAAGACAGGATCTACTTTCGCAGTGGAATCTTAAACCCATTGAAGGCCACAGAAATGAGATGACTGTGTGTCGTGTGAAACAACGTGTGTAGGCTCTACATTTGAACACAACAACATCAAATGGTTTCACAAACCCTTTTCAAATTGCAAAACGAAAAACGTCATTTATGGAATTACATGCCCGTGTGGCAAATTTTATATTGGCAAGACTATTCAAGAGATCCAAGTACGGATAGGTCAACATCGATCGATCTAGAATCCGTACAAAAGTGACAAATGCACCCATGGTTAGCCACTTCATTCATCCAAGCGAGCCATAGTGAAAGAGATATTAGATGGACAGTCCTATGGGTCGCAAAACAAACGCCCAGAGGTGGAGACACGGAAAAGATGTTGCTACAATAAGAGGCGTATCTTATCCTCAAGTTTAATAGTGCAATTTCGGGCCTGAATGAAATTTCCAAAATCTCCAGAACTTAGCGGGAAGAACATTATCAACGATAAGTATCCATCACAATTACTGTTGAGCTAACATGATATTAAATGTAATAAGGCACATGCTCTGCGCAAAATCACAAGAATTCACAACCTTTTTATATCAGCCGTAATGACAAGAAATCATAGTTACTGTAAAGCTAACACAAAAAAGTACGCGTCACCAAAAAGTACAATAACCCTTTATCCCTTGTGCATCAGCTGCAGCCACAAGGGAGATGGAACAAGAAGTTAACTTAAAGCGGAAGTAGCACAGACGATTTGACAGTGTCCACGCAGACTGAAAGCAAGAAGAATGTCAGCGGAATCGGAACAAAAATGCGTGCGAGTAATCGCAAATATTAGCAAGGAAGTGATTGCATAGTGTGTCGAAAAAGACTGTCCGTAGCTAATGCTCCTGCTCGTGCTTTTAATTCAACAGCTGAGCAACACGGAAGTCATCAGCGTGTAGGAGAACATCCGCAACAAATTTCTCTAACGTCTAAGATGAACAATAAATCGGCAACAGTATCGGAATTCTAAAAATAAGTGTCGCAGTGAAGTGAGAAAACATTGCTGCATGCACACTTACATAGCGCAAACTTTCCGGCGTATAACATAAAAATACCTATATGTCTGTAGATAGTAGGAAAACGGGTACTGCTGTACCTTTCAACCCTCAAGGATCGAGAAAGTGACGACTGTGTCAAAAGTAAAGGACACTTTTCATAAGTAAGTGAAACCTGCCATTATGGAATTTAATATTGGATTGATATATTAACCAACAGTAGCCACCAGTTACTAAGTATCCCTGTCCTTTTTCAGGAAAACACACCCACAACAATCCTCTTAACTTGGAAGGGTTTTCCGAAACCCCCACGTGGTAGCTGCCATTGTGAATTTCTTTCAGTATATATAGATTAATGAGAAAGAGGAGATTTGGTAAAAACAAAATATATGTTTTTTATTTGGTTTCACAGTCTCCAGTCACAGCCCTGAAGATAGTCCCTGAAAACTGGGTGGGATTTAAAATGCTTTGGCACAAGGCACAATTTTACCATCAGGGGATGTTTTTCAATAAAAAAAATAAGTACCGGCTGAGGGAAATAATGTATTGAGTGGAGAAGTGTGGCTCAATGGTTAGAGTGGAGAAGTGTGGCTCAATGGTTAGAGCGGCAGACCCTGATGCAGAGGTCTAGCCCGGGAACATGGTTCAATTCCCCGCCTCGGTGGGTCTTGGGCTCAAAATTCCTCGGACCTGATAATTCTCGCCTCGGTGCCTATTCCAATCATGGAGTCCCACTCTGCAACTCTGGGCAATAGCTTGCTTAATCTCCACAACGGCCCCCACAACGCTAAGGATGCCTGGCCTCCACCTTGGGGGTGCCCAGGAGTGGACACCTCACAGGGAAAGCCAGAATGGGTTCCACAGCGGTATTCGTAAAAGCGCCTTGAGACCCTTGCGGGTGAGTAGTGTGCTATACAAGTATCAATTTACATTTTACAAATCCTCTTCTGCCATAAATGTATTTTCCCCCATTGGTTGGTAACCGTAGCTTGTTTTTTTTGTAAAATTGTTCTTGTAGGTTACGGTTTGTTTTTCTTTGACTGGAAACTACACTAAATCAATGTGAATTATTATCTGTTATTTGGATTCTTTGTTTCAATCCTTATTTGTTTTGATGGTATGTGAATTGTACTGTGATGTCAGTTCAATTGTTGTGTGTATCTGATATCTGTGAAATTGCAAACAAATGAAATTCAAGACAACGAATAATTAAATTATATGACCAACTTATTTGAGAATTTGGTCTGAGTCTGTATAAAATCGTGGCAGCCTAGCAAATCGTGAGCTAGATGTTTTGAGTATTTTGTATTATTGGCCCTCTCTAGCTGAGTGTCGTAGGGCTCACCCCTTGTATTACCAACTTTCTAAAGGTGGCATTTCGGAATTGTGACTTAAACTCCCACCTTACCATTCCTCTGACACCAAACATGAATTTCCTATCTATTCCCAATCAAACTTTATCACTTATTGACTGTGAGGGGCGTGGCTAGCGATCTAAGATGGCGGTCGAGACTCGATAGAGCTCCGGACCCTCCGGGGGGGATTAACTTCTCCTACGCCGTGACCCCGACCACTGCTAGACTGGGGACATAGATATCGGAGCGTCGGAGCCCCCTGCATGGAGGAGTGCCTCGATCGGCCCTAGAGACAGCCCTACGCCGAAGACACTGCCCTGGCCTGCCCTCCGCTAACCTCGGGTGGAAACCGGGGCCTGGAGTGGAGCGAGGGCCCACACACGGCACGGACAACTGGGTGTGCTAGAGTCTGAGACCTGCCCTTGGCCCTGAGTAATTTGGCTCCCCCCTGACACCCACTCAACAGCACCCTGCCTGCTCCTCATCCATCCTCAAGGGGCAGGCATACCACAGGATACCCCCAGCGTGCTGCTTCAGAAGAACGCGCAGTCTGGCGAAGAGACCGCCCGGGGCACACAGCAAGTGGAAAGCGACGGCGAGCGGGAGAAGCTCATCGAGGATCGGCGCGGTGAGTGGAGAAGCCGCATGTCCCGCGCCGGCTCACACAGTCTGCCCCTGACTCTGCTGCCTAACGCGGGTTCTTGAGCCGGTGCAACGCCAAAAGTGTAGACCCGGGCCTATCCGTTGTCGAACTCGGGAAGAGGCCAGGACCTGGGGTGGAATGCGAGCCGCGCACGGCATGGCCACCCGAACGTGCTGCGGTGCGGGACCCGCTCTAGGCCTGACAACAGCAGAATCCCTTAGCTTCGGCCTCATAACACCCTACTTGTGCCCCACACACCACTAAGGGGCGGGCGCACTGCAGGATACCCCCAGCGTGCTGGTGCATGTAGACGCGCGGACTAGAGACCGGGCTGCCCCAGGGCCTGCATCAAGAGAGAGGCGATGACATGCAGGGGGGACCTATCGAGGGACAATGTGGTGAGTGGCGAAATTGCATGACCCCACACTGATTCACGCAACTTGCCCTTGAGTCTATCGAGCTGAAAGGTGCGGCTAGGGGCGCCCTTTGGTGACAGAAAATTAACCGGGGCTGGGGGATACAGGCGATCACTGAGGACCCCGAGGATTGGCCAAAGACCCCAGTGAACACTGCATGGTCGATGCTGGGAACCCTTCCCCCACCTTCCCTCACAGTGAAGAGCTTCCTCATGCAAGACCCCTGGTACTCGCAACGCCGCCTCCCATAGAGATATAGCACTGCAGTAAGCATACCCCCGGGCCTGGGCCCACATTCCACTTGCTGAGCCTACACACTGCCTGGGGAGCATACAGTGTGATCCCGCCGCATTGTGCAACATAGCTAATGTGCAGGAGAGGACACGCCAGCTGATATTGGCCAGAGGTCCTACCCACCAACCTTAATGCGCCACTGTCCACTACTGCTAGAACCCTCGTTCCTGTCTTGGCCTAATTAACATGACGCCATATTACTTACTCCTTGGCTCAACGTCAATACTCATTCAGCACACACTGAGGAACAACAGGACAGTACAATATCACTGCCCGGGACATTGCCAACACCCCCTTTGGCTTATTCACAGAGACAGGCTAGCTCTGAGCTTAGTGGAAAATGTAAATCATGGGAAGGGTCCGAGCAAAGACGCTGGAGGGACAACAAAGCACTGACCCCTCTCCCACCATGACGGAACACACTAGCCAGCCCTCCTCGCCTGCAGCAGCTTCTACTGGGCACACCACTGGAACACCGGATATACTAGACCTCATTCTCAAGGAGATCCGAGACTCTAGAGCAGAGTCTCGAGCTACAGATGGGTACTCTCACCACAGGACTAACGCTATTCAGGGCGGACCACGGTAAGCTGGCTGACATGGTCAAGGACCAGGGCCAATCTCTTAAAGACCTCACCCATAGAGTTGCAGAACACTCGTCTACATTGCAACAATTACAGCAACAGATGACAATACTTATGGACCCGGTGGAGGATGCTGAGGGCAGAAACAGATGCAATAATATACGTGTTTTTAGCCTGCCAAAATGCAGCTAAGGGAGCAATGCGACAGACTTCATGGAGTCATGGTTCAGAGACCACGTGGCACCTGAAGGGCTCTCCCCGTACTTTTGCGTCGAACAGGCCCACAGAATTCTGACCGGGAAACCCAGACCTGGCGCACAGCACCGCCCTCTGATAGTGAAAATTCTCAATTGTAGGGACGGCGATGTCTTACTACAGAAAGCAAGAGAAAAGGCACTAATCCAGTTTGAAAACCACCATGTATCATTGTACCCGACTACACCATCTTGGTATAAAGACAGAGATCGTCCTACCAAGCTGTAAAGAAAAAACTCCAGAAAGCACAACTCAAATACGCAGTTTTATATCCAGCCCGGCTGAAAATTATTCATGTCAAAAATAAAACTTTTATGAAAGTCTAGCAGATGCCAAGGAATGGATGGAAGTAATGTGCATTGGTTCTAGCTAACTCTGCCACTCGGGCTTCTCCTCACCGGACTCAGACAAACTCCCAAAACGGAACACTCATCGCTCCCAGAAATCCAACCGGGGTAAAGGAGGTGCGGGCCCATTACGAGAACAACGACGAGATCAGGAGGGAGCGATTGCGGTTGCCGGTGCATTTCGAGAAGACTCAAACAACATTCCCACGGATTCGGAAGACAGTACTCATCATTCAGACTCTGAACACAGTATAACTTCCCCATGATCACACCCGGGACAGCCGATGACATGATTGATAACTGACCACAGACGGCGAGTCTACGTTACCCGAGAAAGATGCAGTGGTGTTAGCCTCTACGGATAGCATGGCCTCCACGCATCAGAGACAATCATATCCTTTTACTCTTACTGTTTATATGAAAGTTATCACTCTGCTGTGCTCTGTTTGGTACTGTAAAGGGCTCGAATTGTATGCTACATTGATATAGATCACACACACCTACAATTATGGGTTATGTTCTGTCCTAGTGGGGCTCCGGAATACTCTTACATATGATTGATTACAATTGAAACATGGTCCCCAACATATCTGATCTCACACCCCCCCTGTGGAGTTCTGTAGAGCCGCCGAGTTACAGACCCTTCTGTGACCATGACCATGTATGAGGATGGCTGCCTCCCTACTAGCGTATGCACCGTTATCTGTTTTTGTACTACTTGTACACTATTGTTGGGCCCAACGTAGTTCAGGCGTTGCGCCAAGTTTTGTAAAGGTTTTGGTGAAAGGGGACTCCTGGACGATTTTGATCTACCAGCTCCACGTACGAGGGTGCTCCAGACTACACACAAGGACATGCCCAGGAATGTTAACACCATAGGGTCTTACAACCTTATCACATGGAATGTACGTGGATTTTGGGCAATCCAGAAAAGGCACCGTATTCATGCATACCTTCTCAGGCGTAAGACACAGGTGACGTTCCTCCAAGAATCTCATTTATCTGAATCGGAAGCATAATAAATGCGCAAAAAATGGAGAGAGCACATTTATTCTACTAATTATTCGGCCTTTGCTAGGGGTGTGACCATTTGGATACGCCATGGGGTCCCATTTCTTGAGCTGGAACGCCGGGTTGATGACCAAGGCAGATACAGCCTGGTGAAAGGCACACTTGATGACTTCCTGGTGGTCCTCGGCAGCGTATATGCCCCTAACTTTGATCAGGACCATTTCTTACATAGGCTGGGTACAGTATTAGCGGATTGGGATGGTATCCCCTGGATACTGGGAGGGGATTGGAATGCTGTATTGGACACTGGCCACATGGCACGAACGCTAGCAAACTGGCTGACCAATTCACGACATGGGCGGAGGGGTGGACACTCATGGCAATGCGTTTACCCTACCCACAAAGAATATTCCTTTTATTCCTCAGTACACAGTCTCCATACCAGAGTTGACAGAATCCTATGCTCTAGATCCATCATTACTAGACCATGCAGAAACATTAGAGACACTGCGGACAATAGATCATAGAGCATTTCTTCAACGGAAACACACAGAAGCCGACAGGTCAGGTGCACTGCTTGTCCGCATAGTTAGGGATAGGCCGGACCCGTCAGTCATAACTAGAATCCGTACACTTACAGGTCACATAGTCCACACACAAAAAGAAATAAGCACAGCCTTTCATGATCATCTTGAAGCGCTTTATGCACCCCCTGTTCCTGTGGAAGGCCCCTCTTTAACAGAGTTTTGTACAAGATCTTCCCTTTCTGGTGGTTCCCGACAACGTACAAAAAAGACATAGATGGCCCCAAAACTCAACATGAAATCCGTGCTGCAATTAAGGGTCTGAATCGTAACAAAGCGCCTGGGACTGATGGACTCCCAATCGAGTTTTACCATCCCTACTCAGAGACCATGGTACCCACACTGGAATCCATGTACAAGGTGGCCTTTGAGACTGGTAGCCTGCCAGATTCCACCATGCAAGCGCTGGTTACATCGATAGTACCCAAACTAGGACGAGATGGCTTAGAGCTGTCTAATTATAGACCCCTCTCCTTACTGTCCACTGAATATAAAATTCTAAGTAAGGCCCTTGCTAATCGCATACAGCCATACCTGAATACGCTAATCCACGGTGACCAATGAGGATTCCTACTGAATCGCAGTACTTCCCTCAACACCAGATGGTCACACTATGTAATGAAGGCCACCCCACAGGATTGCCAATATGCAGGGTGCATAGCACTGGACCTTAGGCAGGCCTTTCACTCCCTCTCTTGGGATTTCATGTTGGCGACACTGCGACGGTTTGGGTTTCTGGACACATATATTAAATGGGTTTGTTTGTTATATACATCCCCACGGCCAGAGCACGCACAGGCCATTACATCTCGGATCAATATAATATTTACAGGGGCACAAGGCAGGGATGCCCACTATCCCCCCTGTTGTTTGTGCTTACACTGGAGCCCCTAGCTATAGCTCTTAGAGGCTCAGCGGACCAGCCCGGCATTCCCATCGATGGGGTGCATCACCTAATATCCATCTATGCAGATAACATACTCTTGTACTTATGGGATCTGACAGCTAACAGTGCCCCTCTCCTCAATGTATTCGCCCGCTTTTGAACGACTGTCGGGCCTGGCTATAAACCCTGAGAAATCAACAACGTTGTTCTTTCAGGAAACGCCACACCCAACCCACCTACAGTTTGGCGCTTACATCTTACCAGTGACTCCAACCACCTTTAAATATTTCGGCATTCAAGTCTATAGAACGCAGGTGGATCAGATTGAAGGCAACATAGTACGAGCGATAACGGCCCTTCGTGCCAATGTGGTCTTCTGGTCTTCTCTGCCACTATCAGTGATGGGGAGAATTGCCATCTCAAAAATGGTGATGCTGCCTCGTCTATTATACTATTTTGTAAATGTACCCGTGGTTCTTCCACAATCCATTTTTACCCATTGAATGCTATATTGGTTAATCTCATTTGGGGTGCTGGCCGCAGAAGAGTAAGCCTTCGGAAACTCCAACTGGAGACACGAAGTGGTGGCCTGGGAGTCCCTGATTTTCGGAACTACAACTACGCAAGTCAGCTCCAGTGGTTATTGTATTGGACTGTGGGGAGAAATTTGCAGCAGATTGGGTTCATGCCACAGAAGTTAGATCGGGGCGAGTTACATTCCTTGCTATTGCCGAAAGCTAAGATTCCTCCAGATTGCCCTCCCCTACTGAAGACCGCCCTACAATGCTGGAGGAAGGTTCTATTGTACACAGCCTCAGCGACCCCTTATGCCACAAACATCCCCATCTTGGGTATTCCCACACCACAGGGAAGACTCACGAGGGCCAGGATACATGGCTCGGTAGAAAATGGGATGGAGGACGTGGGTGCATTCTTCGGCGATGGCACCATACTCGATCATGACTCCTTTTTACAGGCCACGTGTGCACCACCACCCTTGTACTTGTTACACGCTACAGTGAAACATTACATTAGGAATACTTGGGCCCCACAGCGGAATGAACCCTCACAGCATAGTCTGGTACATCTCTTATACTAAATGGGACCTGGAGGACACTTGGTACGGTGGTTATACACAGGTGTCCGAGCACACACAGCAATCGCACTTACCTCCCTTAGAGCACACTTGTCCGAGGACTCTAGTGTTGAAATTACTGACAAGGCATGGAAATGTATGCTAGAACACCCCAAAAAAGTGTTGCGTAACTCGAAACTAAAATGTATCCAGTCGATGGCCCTTCATTAATTGTATCTTATTTATTTATTTATTTATGAGATTTGATAAAGCGCGAACGAATGCCCTTGGGCGTCTCGGCGCTGCAACTTCTGCATCATATTCTCTCTACCAATGTATGATCTGAAACATTACTGGTTAAACAGCCAAGTTTTAAGATGTTTTCGGAAGGACCAGAGAGAAGTGCTGGTCCGAATTGACTGAGGTAGGGTATTCCACAGCTTTGGAGCCGAAACCATGAATCGACGGTCTCCCCAGGAGACAGTCCTGGTGCGGGGCACCACTAAGTCGTTAAGGGTGGAGGATCGCAGTCCCCTGAGGGGACGGTAAGGAATCAGCTGATCCTTGAGGAACTGAGGTCCCTGATTGTGCAAAGCCTTGTATACAATGCAGAGATTTTTAAACTTAACCCTACTTCTGATTGGAAGCCAGTGAAGTCTTCTGATGGTATCTCTGGCGGACTTATGTTTGGGAATACCGGCAAGCAGTCTAGCTGCCGCATTTTGTATTGTTTGCATTTTGCTGAATACTCTAACCTGGGCATCACCAAGAGAATCCATTGCATGTTTCCAGACTCCTCCCATTGGTGCCCCCGTTGTGGAGGAGAAGAGGCAGACTTTCTTCATATGCTATGGTCTTGCCCTTGCCTCTGGGATTATTGATGGGGAGTACGCCACTCGCTGAATGCAGTTACGCAACTCCCGGTCCCGAATGAAGCTCTAAATTGCCTCATAGACCTCTGCAGGCACTCAGGGGTACAAAAGGTACGGTTAAAGTTTTTAGATCTGGCACTTATTTTAGCGGTAAGAGCCCTCACCATGAGATGGAAGTCCCCCAGATGTCCGGCGGTATCCACTTGGCAGGCTGACATGCTTCAATGGGGGAGGGCAGAGGGTGCAGCTCTTCGTAGTGAGGAAGAGAGGGGGCTGAGGAAGCAACCCATCTCGATGGAATGGGAGGCAATGCTGCTTGAACTGGAATCGCTTGATTTGTCTCTCCCACAGGATACCCCGACCCCATAACACACAAGGTCGCCATGCGACTCCTCATCCCTAGGTCCTGAGACCCAGACTAACACATTCTAGCTTTGAGATACAACAGCTCTTGGAGTAATACACCTATAGTGATTTACCTTTATTGCCATGTACACTGAAGTAGGATTGACCAGGAGTCGGGGTGGGAAGGTTAGGGAGGGGGGGAACGTGATTGAACAGGTTTCTTTTTTTGTTAATTGCAAATGTACATGGCTTTATATTGACGATGCTTATGTTGCAAATCTATTGTTCTATTACCAACAATGTCACCGGAGATCATGATCCTCGATTTCTATGTCACACAGAGTAAAATACACAGAATCTGTATACGACACATATACTACAACTATTGTAAAAAAGAGAAAAAGACTGTCTCTGTTGACTATCTCTTACATTATACGATGTGGTAAAGTCATCAATAAAGTTTGTTAAAAAAATAAATCACTTATTGACTGTGATAAGGTAAGCCAATGTTATCAAATGGGAGAGGTAGGCCTTGCTGTAGTGAAAAACAAATGTAGGGTTTTTTCACTGCCAAGACATGTAAAACATAAAAGTACCTGTCCAGCCTTGTAATTGCAATGCACCCTGCCCTATAGGGTGTCTAGGTCCTACATTAGGGGTGACTTAAATGAAATAAAAAGGGAGGTTTAGGGTTGGCAAGGTGATTATTTTGCCAACATGATTTGACAGTTTACATGTCAGTAAACATAATGTGAAAGAATGAATGGCCCAGCCAGATTTGTGTTCTCTTTACAAGAGCACAGTAAAGTTTAACCAATATTGGCTCACAAAATATAATACAAAGGCTTCACTTCCATCAGAAACTTTTAGCCAGGTGTACCACCCATTAAATACTAATCATGTAGACTAAAAAGCAGACACACTGTGCACATTTCCAGCTTTTAAAACACCATATAAAATTGAAATCAGCAGAATTGACTGTACATATTTTAATAATCAGAATCACAATGACAATACCAACTATCTCCACTTACAGTTTAAAAGTTGAAATTAAAACAAATTTAGCATGTTGTCATGTTCTCACAGGCAGCAAATATGTAGAATCTTCAAGTACAGAAAGATATATTTGAACATCATTAGTGGAAAAATGGAATACTTTAATAAATGTTGTTTCAAATACCTCACCATGGCCTTCAAACGAAACTGCAGTTTGCTAATGCATACTTTCTGCTGGTGAGCATTTAAGTCAATGTATGCTTTATATAATTTACATCTTTACTATAATGAGGTCATATAGCAATTGCTTGCCACTCAATATTGTATGTATATTTATATTCTTTCCGCATGCCGCAAAATTAATGAGGCCCTCTTCACAAAACTAAGCATTTCAATTTGTGTGTTCCATGTTTGCATCCTTTATTTATTAGATATGCATGTCGTATAGCTCAAGAATTAAATCTATGTGTAAAACCGTGGAAACTTTTTGGAAAAAAAACCCAGAATAATAGCATAACATTCTTATACGCAAACAAGGGAGGGATTTTTATGTTTTTCTTGTGAATAAAAGTATGTGCCACTAATTGGCAATATATGTCACCATCTGACCCCATAGGAGAGTAATTGAGGTGGATCCTCAAGTATATCCTCCCGTAGATAAATAAACACAAAACAACTACTTGAGGATGGTAAAGTCAAAACTGTCTGTTTTTTACTTACTAAAGCAGAGGGTCATCAAAAGAAGTCCCACAATATGGCAGTGGAGGGGGATCCGCTAGGTGTCATCGATATGCCATCCTACTGACGACTTTGCAATCCCTGCTCTTAAAAAACATTCTCAAAGAGGAAGGGGTCCCAAGGGAATCCCTTCCCATTTGCGAATGGGTTACCACCACTTTTAAAATGGTGATAAAGTATTTCTGTATTGTGACGACAAAACAGTAATACATGCCATACTGTTTTGGCATTTGGAAGAGAAGACGTAAATGCATATTGTGATTCGGTATCAAATTACGGAATCACATTTTGCATTATGTATATTTGAAAAAGAAATTTCATGTCGCAAACAGTCATGTTTGACTCCGAGCTCAAAATGGACCGCCAGATCCACACCTTCGCATTCTCCTGCTTTTAATACCTCCACCTCCTACGTAAAACCTTCAAATGGATGCACCTTGAGCACAGAAAGACCGTCACTCACGCCCTCATCACCAGCAGACTTGACTACGGCAACACACTCTATGCCGGAATAAACACAAACCTCACCAGCAAGCTACAAAACACTCAGAACACCGCCACAAGACTCGTCCTCAACCTGCAAAGACACTGACATATCTCCCAGCACCTGCGCACAATCCACTTGCTCCCCATCAAGGCTAGGATCACCTTCAAGAGTATCACCCACGCACACAAAGGCCTCCCCTACACCGGAGCAGCACACCTGAACAGCCGCTAGAATTCCAAGCACGCCAAAGGACCCTACGATCAGCCCAGCTCTACTTCGCCATGGTCCCCTGTGCCAGAAAGACCAGCTCGGGAGGCTGCTCCTTCTCCTTCCTCGCCGCCAGAGCCTGGAACACCCTCCTGCTCCACCTCATAGAGACGACATCACTCCCCATCTTAATGAGAAACCTCAAAACTTGGCTCTTCGATAGACCTCCTCCTGGATGGACTGGAACCTGCACCTCCCCTCCTCCAGAGCGCCTTGAGACCCCCATGGGTGAGTAGTCGCGCTTAACAAGTGCATGATTGATTGATTGAAACAGCCCAATTCTGCGCATAGGGTCGTTTGGGACCGGAAAATACTTTGTACATCCCAGGAGGTAACAAAGAGGGGCAATCCACCTATATTTTTGTCTTGGATAGGCAGAACAAAAAAATCGATAAATGCTCCTTACATTCCACATTTAAACTACCGACAGGACATTCCTTGGAGATAGTAAATTCAGACCTCCAGTTCATAGTATTCTCATCCAGCAAGTAATTCTTATGCCTGCTTCTAGGTTCCTGGGTCACATGAGGAGGGATAGTTGGCAGCCTTTATTTATTCCTCTTAGACACAATGTAGAGGATGCTGGAGGATGAGGCATCTCTGACAGGAAAAGGGGGTGGTGCTGTGACCTGCCACTCTTGCAATACAATGGGGCTCCTTCACCACACACACAAAGGACTTCACACTAGACTATTGTGCCCGCAGACAGACTGGGGCTAGGGCAGTGAGGCAGGAAATTCCTGACACCTCTGTAGGGGGGAGCTCCAGAGCCTTCTCCCACTTCAAAGTGGGCACCAGGTATAAAAAGAGGAACCTCAGACCCACTCTTCAGTAAGCACCTCAACCTGTGGCTACTACAGAAGAAGAATGCTCTGCTGCACTGCTGCTTGAGGCCTACCCTCCTTGCTGAGAAGGAAGACTGGACCACCACCCTTCCAATGGTCAGCTGACTGACCTCCGGTTTTTAGTTATAGTGACATAACAAGCTCCCAAGGCCTCTCTGCATCTGCCCAGCTGACCTGCTGCCTAGACCTGCAACTGGAACTGCCTTAGCTCTACTGGCCACTGCTGGAGTGCTTACCTGATCCCCAAGAGCTGCCCCTCGGGTCCTGGACCCTTGGTAGGGCAGCAGTGGAGCTCCTTTGTGAAGAAAGGAAGAAAACCTGAAGTTTTGGACTCTTCGCAATTGCGAACTGGCCTGTTGTCTCGAAGTTCTTGCCTCCAGCATTGACCACCATCGCAAAACTCCAGTGAACACAACTCTTTGTTCTACAGTGAGTGCCAGCAACGACTGGCAACACAAAAGCTGCACTTCGCGCTTCGCCCGTGGTGACTACCAATGCAAATCTCTAGCAACAATCATCTGCGACATCCAAAAGGATCTTCACACTACAGCAACGACCATCTGGAACACCCGCTCTGCTCTTTGCGCTATAGCGACGACTATCCACAACACTCTCCCTGCTTCTCACACCATCCCCCATCATGAACGGAACTCTTCAAGCTGGACTTTAGAAGGTAACTTTTTCAGCAGGATTGACCTGGTCCTTATATCTCGATTATGCTCTATCGTGTTCGGCCGAACTTGTGACTTTCTCTAGATCTTCCATGACCAGAGAACAACGAGTGGTGATTCCAAGGGGTGCAGGTAATTTGAAGTTCAAGAGTACTCACATCTCAGCTCTTCTCAAGAGTATACCATTGCTCAGTATCTGGCATCCTGCAAAAAATGGGCAGCAGACTCCCCCCGATCCTCCTTCAGACAGGCCTCTTGTGAGTCAGATAAGATGTTGGAAGATCCTTTAATCGCAGTCTGACACTCTGTCATAGCTGCAACCACTACCACATTACAAGATAGCTGTGAATAGACACAAACTCTCCATCTCCGTTGTAGAGTGAAGCCGTTAACAACCAGAAGGTGGCCATCCCATGCAAGCCAAATCCAGAGACCTCAAACAGCACGGCCCACCACGTAAGCGCCACAACACCGCCCAGCCTTCTGCACTAATCAGTGTTGCCTTTCCAGGCAGTGGGCACATATTCAGTTCAGTTCAATAACTTTTATTCGATTACCAGTTGTATAATCATAAAAAGTACATAGAAATTTTTTTCATCACAAACATAAATTTAAAAAAGACAGACAAAGTTTAAAAAGGTACTTAAGAAAAAAAGCTTATGATTTAAGTATTTCTGTTCAGTTTGAAAGATTTTGATGTATTGTGATAGTGGCTTTTAAGAAAGTCGCTATGAATTTAGCTACATGTGGCGAGTCCAAACACTGCAAAAAGAGAAATGCAGAATGACACTGTCTATGACCACTGGATCGAAGAAGTGGAATAATCCAAGATTTACGCGGAGATTTATAATATTTGCAAAACAAAGTAATGTGAATCGTTGTTTGTGAAGACATTCCATCGCATGGACAGTTCATGAGCGTGCGGTACCAGTTGTGAATTTCAGGAAAGGAAACTAAACGAAAAAAAGTGTTAAAGCGAAATCTTGTTAATAAGAATTTCTCGTGGTTTGACAGAAAATAGGACAAGTAGGGTTGTATACCTTTGAGAGGTTGTATTGCACAAATTTGGGTATTTGAAGTTTTTGTAATCTCTGCCTGATTTCGCAGCTCTCTCAAGTGAGCCAAACACATTGACTTTAGCTGTTTTTTAGAGATATCTTCGATAGCAGCAGGATCATCGAAATAAGATTTGCAGCCAAGGTCAGTAAAAAAGTTCCGCACATAGATCAGCCACGGGATCTTATGCCAGTTGGTTAGGGCTAAACAGTCTGTGATGAGGGATCGTGTTAAATGACACTCGGGTTTGGTCCATATGCGTTGCCATAGTAAGATAGGTTGGTAACGGATGGTGTCTGTGATGTATTCCATGCCAAGCTCGCTATGAGAAGCGGAGTTCGGGGAACTTTGCGGGAGGGCTAGCACATATTTGATAAAGCCGTTCTCTGTTACTTGTAGGTGATCTATATGGCCGTACCCCCACACGCCTGCTCCATAAGTAGCCACACTGTGGCACTTAGCATAATATATTTTCAAGAGTTCAGGTGGAGCAGGTTTCCCCAGTTTTCTCGAAAAAGAAATCAGGGCCGATGTTGCACGCCGAAAGAGGAGGTTTCTAGTGGCCGTAGCTTGACGCCAGTTTAAAGCATCATCCACGAGAATTCCTAGATAAGGATATACAGAGGTTTTTTCCAACTTTGTGTTATCCACCAATATTGATTTATGGTTTTTGACCCTGGGGCCAATATGCATGGTGAAGGTCTTTTTTATATTGATTTTCAGGCCAAGTGAGTCCATAAAGCTGCTATATTTATTGATTTGCTTCTGAAGTTGATTTAATGTACGGGCCAGGATGACTGAATCATCTGCATATAGCAGGGTCGGTATTGGACGGTGGTTTATCTGGGGTAGATCCTGGCTCCCTTCCAGCATAGCCTGCTCTAGTCCATTGGTGTAAAGGTTGAACAGGAAGGGAGCCAGTACACAACCCTGTCTTACTCCCTTTGTTATTGGAAATGAGCGAGACAACTCTCCGTTGGTACCGTATCTGACTCGCCCTGAAGCATTGGAATAAAGTTCACGGAGGAAGACTATTAAAGAAGGATCCACTCCAAGATCACTAAGTATTTTCCAAAGTTTACCGTGTTGGACGCAGTCAAATGCCGCACTAAGGTCAACATAGACAAGGAAGATGTTACCTCCTTTGGCGCAACATATTTCCCGGTCAAAAGGGCAAGGTTCAGGGCCTGTTCCACGGTCCCAAGCCCCTTCTGGAAGCCGTATTGCAGGTCGGTCAAGATGTTATTTTCGTGGGCCCAAGATTGTAAACGGTCCAGGAGCACTCGACCTGCAATTTTACCCATGGAATCCAGAAGGGAGATTGGCCTGTAGCAGGCTGGGTCATTTCAGTCGCCTTTTTTAAAGATGGGTAACAAGGTTGACGTCGACCATGAGTGAAAAAGCCCAACCGATGTTACTGCTGCCATAACCTGAGTAATTATCGGTGACCAGAGTTCTATGTTATGGAGAAAAATGTCCATTGGAACTCCATCGGGGCCCGGAGCCTTGCCTGGTTTCGATGCCTTAATTGCTTTAATAACTTCGGTGTGTTGAAAATGGATATTTATCGGATAGGTGTTATTCATCGATATATGGGCTTCACTTGGTTCTGATCCTGGTTCTGTTGCATTTTGAGAGGATGGACCGAAGATTTTAGAAAAATGCATAACCCAGTCATCCTCCGTGATTGCTACATCTAGATGCTGGCCTTCTGTGCTATCGGCCAGAAAAGGAGATCTTATAACCTGCCAGAATAGGGCGCTATCCTTCCTTTGGCTGCTGTCATGGAGTTGTATCCATAGATCTTGCTTAATTTCTTTTTTGCGTTCCCGTCTGGCTAAGTTATATAGTTTCCTTAAGTTGGAGATTTCCACTTGGTTTCTCACTGGTCTATGTAAGGCTTCTTTCAAGCTTGAGAGGGCTTTTCGACAAGCTGTGTTGAACCATCTCGTAGTAGAGGGCTTAGTGTTCTTTAACTTAACAAAGAGTTCCTTACCAATTGTTTCTAAGATGTTCTGAAAGCTATTAACGATTGACCGAGGTGTAGTATCTGAAGATAAACATTCAAGTACCCAAGGCTTAGATTTTTCAAGAATCTTCTCTGTCACTTCCACCGGGTCAATCTTGGCCCATTTGACTGTGTAGCCATTCAGTTTGTTCATGGTTAATGAATTTTGATTTAAGAGACTCATTCTTGCGGAGTGTGCATTAGCCATTTTTGGGGTGATTCTTACACTGATTGGATAGTGGTCACTCATTGCATTTGTCCCCGTTACAAAATTGGTTAGTTGCCCCTTGAGCGATTGGGAGGACAGTATGTAGTCTATAGTTGTTAGGAAGCCTCTTCCATGGAAAGTTGGAGAAAAATCTTTCTGTGGATCTACTAGCTCATTTGCAAAGTCCAAATCTAAAGAGAATAGAATCTCATTTAACTTGTTTCCACAGGTCGAGTGAGCAAAATGGGGCATGGGATTACCATGTTCGTTTTGCAGCCCACAGTTTCCACTTTTGTGGTTGAGACACAGTGGGAGATTAAAGTCACCGCCCCATATTAAGTGTACTGTATTTTGGTTAAAATCATTTTGCAGGGCTGTTAAGAAAGTGGCAATCTCTACTAGGATTGTCAGACAATCCAGTGTAGTTAAGTTATTGTAATAATTAATAAAAATGTAGGTGCAGTCGTTTGTAAAATGTATTTGCATAATTTGGTAGGTCGAGAATTCTTTTAGTATTTTGATGGATAGACAGGGGAGAGTATTGGCGACATAAATCACAAGACCCCCCTTAGGCCTGCCCATAGCTCCCTGAACTGCTGGGGTGAAAAAGGTTTTGTATCCCATTAAATGTTTTGGAATAGTAGACCATGTTTCCCGGAAACAAAGTACCTGATGTTCCCTTACTGTTTCGGACCATAACTCTAGCGTTATTTTGGAGGACAGTCCTGCAACATTCCAATACATTATGGAAAGGTTCAATTTATTGGGGTCAGGGGATGCGTGTAAGACGGGAGGTTCCCTAGGAAAGCTCTCTATCGAGATCAAAGGGGAGTTAATAGTATCTCTCAAATCGTTTGGCTATTGAGAGTTAAGATCTATACTATCCATAAGGATAACTGGAACTCTGGTCATCGCTTCGTTAGTAGTGGTGTGACAGGTATCTACAACAACAGACCCGGGCTTGGAATTTGTATTAATAGGCGAAGTTTGTCTTACTTGTCTTCTAGTTTTAGGTGGGGATGGCTGAGATCTAGGGATTACTGGAGAAAGCATGATATGGATGTTCTTGCTCTTAAGTTTTTGGGACCTTGACGGTCAATCCACCATCTCTAGGCAGTCAAAACGGTTTCTTGTTGGAAAACCCTGCCAGCCCTCCAGTGGATGATAGGGTCTGCCTTGCCAGGGCTGCTTGTGCCATTCTCTAGTTCTATTTCTATTTCCGTGACCGTAGCTATATCCCACCTGTTTCCACTGATCTTCTTGGGGGTGCTGCCAGTTCAAGGTAGGGATATATTGATGGGTATTCAATGGTGGATAGAAGAAAGAAAGGTGTTGGGCATCTATTCCACCTTTTTTCTCCAATGAGGGCCAGGAACAGATGTGGTCCACAGTAGATGGATCTCTGCAAGTTACTATGATGCAGTCTCCGTGGATCGACTTAGGTTCTCCACCTACCCATGTTACTCTACGGACTGTGGAGATCCCTCCAGAGTGGTATGGTTCTAGTGGTCTGTTTATACTTAGCCACTGCATGACCTTATTCTTAAGTGACCAGGCAGTTTCAGTCATACCTTCCGTTAGTTCAGGTACTCCTGTAAGAATGATTGTATATGGGGTAGCCTCTGGTGGGAGGTGCACTGGACGCCTAACTCTTGTCTTGTTTGGTGTCTTTTTGGATATCAGCTGGGGTGTGACCGTTGGTTTGGAGGGTATAGGTGTTGATTTATTTATAGTATGATTTGTGATTACATTGCCTGCTGTTTTCCCCATTATTCCTGTTTTTACCGGACCTGTGCTAGGCGTGTGTTGGGGGAACTCCATAGTAGTTTTAAGCTTTTGTACACTAGGCATTGAAACTTGCAGGTTTTGTGTTGGAACACTATATTTTGGTTTTTGAGAGGGTGGAATGATCGGGACAGGTTGTTTTGTTGCTATAGTTGATTGTGGTTGAAGAGGTGCTTTTGTGGGGTGAGTAACATTTCCTGTCCCTTGCTTAGCTAGATGTGGGTTTGTACTGGGATATGTGGATGATAGGATTGCTAATTGAGCTTCCAGGTTCCTTATACTAATTTGTATAGGTTTCAGCTGCTGAGAAAGAAGGTCTTTAATTGAGGTTAGTATTTGGGATGTGGTTTTACATATTTTACAGGGGTTATCTATGTCCTCAATGAGAATAGGAGGAAATAGGAAATTGTTATCTGTTGAAGTAGTTGTCGTTAGTTGTGCAGGTTGCGTTGAGTGTTTGGAACGATCCCTCCTGGATTCCCCCTCTCATATCCCGTAGGGATGACAGAAGCTACTGCATTATCAGAGGGATTCATGCTACCTTGTTTGGGAATGGCTCCTTCCCTTACTCCTCGAAGATGATTATCTAAAGTTGATTCTGATCTTTCGAGTGTTTGACATGCTACTAGATCGGGGGTGGCCTCTAGGTCATCTGATGATAATGAATCGGGCTCAAATTGAGTTACTGATAAATGAACTGTGCATGGGACTGTATTGGTATCAGCAACAGTCTCAGGTAGGGGAAGGGATAAGGTAGGTAGAGTTTGCTGGATGGGGGATACTGCAGTTGCTAGAAGACCCAAGGACGAGCGTTTTGCTTTCATGAGGTCCAGTGACACTCTACGCTCGAGAAGAGAGATACTATGATCAATTACCTCATTGGTCCGTGAGATGAATTGGTCTATCGGTCCAGTGATTTGAGCTACAGCCAGGGCAGTTTTGGTTTTGGTTTTACTTCTAGTTCTACCGGGCATGGTGGACATATGGAAAATCCTGTGTGCTGTAAGATGGTAAAGTTAGCAATAAAAACCAAGGGGAGTGGCCCGATCCGGTCTCTACCGGGCACTAACGGGCAACAACGGGCCCGCCCTTGGCCCGGGCTTAGCCCCGGGCGCGTCCCGCGATGCGCGTTAATGGACTAACTTATAATCCAATTGAAAGAGAGGAGGCGTGGCACTGGGAGGGGGCGCGGCTCACGCGGGAAGAAGACCCAGCTGTTGGTGGTGAATGCTGGTCCTCGCAGTCCCGGGGCCGCGCCTCTCACCTCCTCTGCGGCCACGAAGTTGGTCCCCTCCTCACACAGCAATCAGAATGGGGCAAAGAGTCTTCTCAGCTACTCCTGTAGCGAAGGGCTGGACACACAAGGCAGAGAACCTCTAAGCGAGCGGCACCCGCATAGTGGGGGCCGCGAGAGGTGAAGAGCGTTTTGCTGGAGGCGTGGCACTGGGAGGGGGCGCGGCTCACGCGGGAAGAGGACCCAGCTGTTGGTGGTGAATGCTGGTCCTCGCAGTCCCGGGGCCGCGCCTCTCACCTCCTCTGCGGCCACGAAGTTGGTCCCCTCCTCACACAGCAATCAGAATGAGGCAAAGAGTCTTCTCAGCTACTCCTGTAGCGAAGGGCTGGACACACAAGGCAGAGAACCTCTAAGGGAGCGGCATCCGCGTAGCGGGGGCCGCGAGAGGTGAAGAGCGTTTTGCTGGAGGCGTGGCACTGGGAGGGGGCGCGGGTCACGCGGGAAGAGGACCCAGCTGTTGGTGATGAATGCTGGTCCTCGCAGTCCCGGGGCCGCGCCTCTCACCTCCTCTGCGGCCACGAAGTTGGTCCCCTCCTCACACAGCAATCAGAATGGGGCAAAGAGTCTTCTCAGCTACTCCTGTAGCGAAGGGCTGGACACACAAGGCAGAGAACCTCTAAGCAAGCGGCACCCGCGTAGTGGGGGCCGCGAGAGGTGAAGAGCGTTTTGCTGGGGGCGTGGCACTGGGAGGGGGCACGGCTCACGCGGGAAGAGGACCCAGCTGTTGGTGGTGAATGCTGGTCCTCGCAGTCCCGGGGCCGCGCCTCTCACCTCCTCTGCGGCCACGAAGTTGGTCCCCTCCTCACACAGCAATCAGAATGGGGCAAAGAGTCTTCTCAGCTACTCCTGTAGCGGAGGGCTGGACACACAAGGCAGAGAACCTCTAAGCGAGCGGCCCCCGCGTAGCGGGGGCCGCGAGAGGTGAAGAGCGTTTTGCTGGAGGCGTGGCACTGGGAGGGGGCGCGGCTCATGCGGGAAGAGGACCCAGCTGTTGGTGGTGAATGCTGGTCCTCGCAGTCCCGGGGCCGCGCCTCTCACCTCCTCTGCGGCCACGAAGTTGGTCCCCTCCTCACACAGCAATCAGAATGGGGTAAAGAGTCTTCTCAGCTACTCCTGTAGCGAAGGGCTGGACACACAAGGCAGAGAACCTCTAAGCGAGCGGCTCCCGCGTAGCGGGGGCCGCGAGAGGTGAAGAGCGTTTTGCTGGAGGCGTGGCACTGGGAGGGGGCGCGGCTCACGCGGGAAGAGGACCCAGCTGTTGGTGGTGAATGCTGGTCCTCGCAGTCCCGGGGCCGCGCCTCTCACCTCCTCTGCGGCCACGAAGTTGGTCCCCTCCTCACACAGCAATCAGAATGGGGCAAAGAGTCTTCTCAGCTACTCCTGTAGCGAAGGGCTGGACACACAAGGCAGAGAACCTCTAAGCGAGCAGCACCCGCATAGCGGGGGCCGCGAGAGGTGAAGAGCGTTTTGCTGGAGGCGTGGCACTGGGAGGGGGCGCGGCTCACGCAGGAAGAGGACCCAGCTGTTGGTGGTGAATGCTGGTCCTCGTAGTCCCGGGGCGGCGCCTCTCACCTCCTCTGCGGCCACGAAGTTGGTCCCCTCCTCACACAGCAATCAGAATGGGGCAAAGAGTCTTCTCAGCTACTCCTGTAGCGAAGGGCTGGACACACAAGGCAGAGAACCTCTAAGCGAGCGGCTCCCGCGTAGCGGGGGCCGCGAGAGGTGAAGAGCGTTTTGCTGGAGGCGTGGCACTGGGAGGGGGCGCGGCTCACGCGGGAAGAGGACCCAGCTGTTGGTGGTGAATGCTGGTCCTCGCAGTCCCGGGGCCGCGCCTCTCACCTCCTCTGCGGCCACGAAGTTGGTCCCCTCCTCAAACAGCAATCAGAATGGGGCAAAGAGTCTTCTCAGCTACTCCTGTAGCGAAGGGCTGGACACACAAGGCAGAGAACCTCTAAGCGAGCGGCACCCGCATAGTGGGGGCCGCGAGAGGTGAAGAGTGTTTTGCTGGAGGCGTGGCACTGGGAGGGGGCGCGGGTCACGCGGGAAGAGGACCCAGCTGTTGGTGATGAATGCTGGTCCTCGCAGTCCCGGGGCCGCGCCTCTCACCTCCTCTGCGGCCACGAAGTTGGTCCCCTCCTCACACAGCAATCAGAATGGGGCAAAGAGTCTTCTCAGCTACTCCTGTAGCGAAGGGCTGGACACACAAGGCAGAGAACCTCTAAGCAAGCGGCACCCGCGTAGTGGGGGCCGCGAGAGGTGAAGAGCGTTTTGCTGGGGGCATGGCACTGGGAGGGGGCACGGCTCACGCGGGAAGAGGACCCAGCTGTTGGTGGTGAATGCTGGTCCTCGCAGTCCCGGGGCCGCGCCTCTCACCTCCTCTGCGGCCACGAAGTTGGTCCCCTCCTCACACAGCAATCAGAATGGGGCAAAGAGTCTTCTCAGCTACTCCTGTAGCGAAGGGCTGGACACACAAGGCAGAGAACCTCTAAGCGATGGGCACATATAAAGTTCTTCACCACAAGGAATGTGTTTGGAGTCTGGATGACTCCTCTAAGTGCTGATGTTGTACAGATTTAGGAGTGCAGGGCAGAAGGTTCATTCTTATGTGGTAAGCAGTGGACCTGCCCTGTCCAGAAAGCATCCAGAACGCCCATGCACTCTTAGCTCCACAAAAAGCATTACTAGGCCAAAGAGCCATACCACAGGAGCTTTCTTTATATCGATTCGATTTCAAAAACTTTATTCGATTCCAGCAAAAGAATCATAAAAGTCAAAACAAACATTTAAGACAATTTAAAAAACATTTGAGACAATTTTGACCTATAACACTTTTTTTTAGCTAGCATACATTTGGTTATACAATCAAAATCAAAATTGTAGCCCTCAGTTTTCCCTTCCATTTAGGCTAAATTGAACATAAGTTACTGATGCCTATAGGAAAATCAATGACAGAAAAAACATACGTAACGTTAGATGGGCTTACAAGACAAATTCATAGAGCCAAATTAACCATACCGTTTTCTAATCATAAATGACACACGTATAAAATTTAGCATTGCACAGCAAACATCGGATGTGGACAAGGTTAACAAATGGTCATAACCCTCTTTATAATGACATGGTTGCTTTTCCTTGAGGATCGGCTTAATAAACCTGGTTCTCGGGTCCTTATATAAGGGGCAAAAGAGAACAAAATGCATAGTACTTTGGCTGACCCTATTATTACAAGGACAGGGGGGCAGTCTCTCACACCAGCTCCCCTGGTTTGGAAATGCAAAAAGAAAATGCAAAATATGTAACCTAAACCTTGTCAAATAGAATCGCCATTGCATATGATTTGTAAAGGTTAAATAGAATTGATGTTGAAAATTAACCTTAAGAGCGTGAGGCCTGACCATTGAATGCACAATTGAGGATTTCCAATAACTCAATTTGATAACAGATTTAATATCTCCCCGAATATTTTCAGGGTTATCAAAGATGTCACCAAGGCCTATTTTGTGGAGTGTTGTGTTAACATAACATAGCCACGGGATCTTATTCGATTTTGACAATTTTAAACAATCACAAAGGATGTCTCTAGATAATTGTAGATCCTCCGATAGCCATATTTTACCCCATAATAGTAGGGGGGAGAGGTGTATAATATCACTCACATAGCTCAGACCAATCTCCTCATGGGCAAATCTATTTGAAGAACTTAAAGGGATGGCCAATAGACGCTTCAAAAATTTGTTCTCAGTGGTTTGTATTATGTCTGGGCTTTCAATTCCCCAAACTCCTGACCCATAGGTAGCTACTGACACACATTTCGCATTATACAGAGATTTTAAATGATCAACGGGTTTTTGACCCAGCTTCCCACAAAAACGAAACAGACCTTCAATAGAGCGGCTAGCGCTCTGTGCTCTGGTCTTCATTAAAGGGGCCCAGCTTAATTTATTATTGAAAAGGTTTCCCAAATAATTAAAATTTTCCACCTTTTCAATAATGGCACTATCCACTACAAACTTTCTAGTTTTTGTGCCCTTTGGGCCACAGACCATAACAAAGGATTTAGAAAAGTTTACCTTCAGGTCTAAGTCCAACATAAATATATGAAAAGCATCAAGACATTGCTGCATGCTATTTCCTGTAAGTGTCATTAATACCGTATCATCGGCATAAGAAAGCATCGGCATACTCCTGCCATTAACCTTCGGGAAATCATGGCAGTGGTCCAACAGAAATTTTTCCAACCCATTAGTGTAAACTAGAAACAAAAAGGGGGCTAAAATACATCCTTGACGGACACCCTCAGTCGAGGGGATAGATTTAGTCTTCTCTCCGCCTGGGCCAAACCTTATGGCTACTGTGGTTGCTTCATGAAGTCTACGTAGCAGGTGGATCAATGGTTCCTCGAAACCCATAGCATCCATCATTTATTCTTTATATCAAATTAAGGATGTTGCAAGCCAAAAAGGCTTTTCTTTTCTGACAATTTCCAATAACAATTAACATGATTTCACCTATATGTAAATCTAAAATGACCATAACATCTTTGCTGCAGTTCCGCTGGTGAAATACGGACTCATTCATGCTTCTATGCAAGACGTACATGCCAGCCATGAAAACAATTTGCACCATAATCAATGTATTAAGCATCCAATATGCATGAAGGAACTCAGAATGTTTATTTTTTTAGTTCATATTTTCCTGGCGTGGCTTGGACGGCAGTAGGAATGGCCGCCTAACCTGGAGCTCCGCTCTACAGGAGAGCGATCTCGATCCCTTTCCCACCATCACTGAGTCGCGCTGCAGCTGCTGATCGCGAACTTCGATGCCTAAAGGCATGTGGCACACTCCGGATCCCTGAACGAGGCTGGCCGACCTGTAATTGTGGACTTATGCTGGCTTTTTCACCCCTCCACGCGCCGGCATCGGGATGAGGCAAAATGGCGCCTCGGTGTCATGAAGGCTTCGCCTGACGGAAAGCAGTGCCGTCGCGCCCGTCTACTGCAGAGCAGGACTGAAGCATCGGGGGGAACATGAGCCGCTCCACAGCCATACAGACCCGCTCTTTCAAGGTGAGGATTACCACCTAACCGCCCGCATCAGTAGCCTATTCCGCGCGTCCTGCCTGACCCTAAAATGGTGGCTCCTCCTGCTACGCGAGCGCCTTCACCGAGCAACTAGAGAGCAGGCAAACGAAAGGACAGTATCCAACCATCTCTCCTGGCATTATATGTGGCGATCTAACCAGCGCTTAACCAAATCTTGACTGGGACACTGCCCTGATTCTCTGCCAACCATGTACCTACACAACTGAATACAGGGAGAGTAGGGAGATCACGCATTGACCCTGATATCCCTAACAAGTCGGCGAAAATCAAGTCAGGAGGCAATATCTTCGTCCAGCATATGCCAGCATTTGCCCCCAGACAGCAAGTGCTCTCACCAATGCCACCTTGAGGAATGGGTGCTGGAGAGTTGTTATGAATGCCACGTGGAGGCGGTCCCCTACATGGGTGCTCTATTAGCTCTATTCCTTGTCTGTTGAGGTCACTAACCATCACATCACTAAACATCACATAACCATCACATACAAGCGCTAACGATAGTGATAATCTGCCCACGGTCCTGTGCGCCTGGTGACTGACACGTACCACCCTCACATCAGGGTGGCTCTGGGTTCCTGTCCATCAGCACGGGACGCTGACCATTGCTCTATCGCAATAGATATCTGGTCCTCTTGTCTCAAGCTCCTTCTACACATCATCAGCGGGGTGAATAGTGCCAAACTTCCCTAACACAATGGCTAACAGAGAAGACAGAAACAACCCAAAAAAAGGGAAACCAGAGCCTCTGATTTCCGACTCACCCATCAAAAGCAAAGCAGACATGGCGACCACGATGGAGATGATTTTAAAGAAACTGTCAGACCTTACGGATATCTCCAAGTCAACCAAAGCTAATACTGACTCAATGCAACTCGTACTAACTGCGATTAGAGCCGACATGAGTGCTCTGAATTCAGGCCTGGGAGCCGCAGAACAACTAATTAGCGATGTGGAGGACCTGTCGCGACAGTCAACATCCAGAATACAGCACCTGGAAAACACCACCGACGCCCTCAGACGCCACAACGCAGAGTTGGAGGACCGTAACAGACGGGGCAACGTTAGAATTTTTGGCATACCAGAAAATGCGGAAAAAGATGCTGACTCTTGCGTGGCTTTTCTAGAATCATGGATCCCAATGATTACCAAGACTGAGTTCCAACATGGCCTCGAACTGGACAGGGCACATAGGATTCCTACCTTCACGAGCAATCACGCAAAAGGTCCCAGGCCAATGATCTGCAAACCGCTTAGAATTCAACACGCCGAACTGATTCTCCAGTATGCAAGGAAAAATCATTCCATTGCCTGGGAAGGCCACAAGATCATCTTCACGCAGGAATTCTCTAAAGATACGATGGAGGTGCGCAAGGGTTTCCTGGACCTCTGACCCAAACTTAGATCCAAGAACATCCCCTTCTCTTTCGCAGGACCAGCCAAGTTCAGGATCATGATGAACGGTCGTCCAAGATTCTTCACGGACCCGAGAGACCTGGCACACCTTCTCGAGGAATGCCCAACTCAAGAAATGGACCTATCAACCGGCCTTTCCAACAAAAGGAAGACCACTTGCCCGACTCAACAAGACGTAGCCAGTTAGACCCAATGCCTTTTGGCACTCTACCAGAGGATCCGCAGTGGATCCCTCGAGTTGATCCTCCACCGTAGAACTTTAATCGTCTCTTGACACACGTCCCTGATTACTGTCTGCCAGGATCATCGAATCCTCAGTACCGTGAGTTAGTAGCACTGTCTTCTAAAGCCATCACAACGACCTCTTGTAATGTGAGACTGATTACGACTCTGAATGATTACTCCCTTGCACAGTTTATTACAATTAGAGCAGTGAGTTCGACAATACAATCTGCTCACTTCCAGGTAGCGTCTTCAAAATTGATCCTAATAATTCACTTACTTAACACTTAATGGGGTAGGTTGTCCTAATTGGTACACCGTGGGAGTATATCCTTGGTAGCTCCATAATCTTAAAACAGTTCTTTGCCTACTTGGTTACACTAGGGCGATGCCTTTTACGACCTGTTTACTCGTACTTAACTAAAAGTTATTTGATGTCACTTAATTGTTGGTTATAATAACCACCTGCGTTCTTCTTGGGATTGATAATATGTATTGATGATATGTATTAATTTCTGTTGTTATTACTCCTGTTTTGCGTAGCACGGTACTGTCGTCGTACTCCCTACGTACGTATTTGGGGGTGAGGGTGGGAGGGGGGAGAGGGAGGGTTCACCTAGAGGAAGGGGAAAAGAGAGAGTATATAAGAGCAGTCACGTGTCAGAGGTTCAGTATTCTCCTCCTCATTTTGTATCAGATTCTGTTTCTTATGTTGTTTAATCTTCACAGAGATACCTTGCACATCCCACCATACCAAGTCCGCTTGATCCCTTATTGTTTCCCCACCCACTGCTGTAGGCATGCATCTCAATGCTCCAACTTTTACTTCATATTAATAAATGTTGCGCTGAAACGTATCCGATGTTGTCGGAATAGGGTGCCCGAATTGGTCACAACAATTCGCTTTTTCCACATCTCGCCGCCAGCTTTCCACCCAGCGATAAAATATTTCACCGATGGCTAACACCAATTCAATCAAAGACGATCTCATCGTAATATCACTAAATGTCAAAGGCCTTAACCATCCGGTGAAAAGGCGGAAAGTGTTCGATTATCTGGCAAAGACAAAAGGGGACATCGTCCTTCTGCAGGAAACCAAACTATCTGAAGATGACTTACGATTCCTTAACATCCACTGGTCGTCCCATGTCCTATCCTCTCCTGCACCACACAAGAAAGGTGGAGTAATCACACTGTTATCGAAAAAAGCCAACCTGACACTACTATCACACACTCACAACACAAAAGGCTGGTTATTAGTGACTCATCTGCGCAAAGAGGATGATCCCATGCACGTAGTAAATATATACGGCCCCAACTCTGATGATCCCGCGTTCTGGGACTCAGTCTCTCGATCCATCGAACATATCCCCCAAGATGACCTACTAATAGTGGGGGGAGACTTTAACCTGCCCCTAGACCCCTTATTAGACAGACAATCCAAATGCTCATTCCAACCCTCACGGTCGCATGAGGCCCTTCTACGCCTCTGTGAGCGCTACTGCCTTAAGGATTCCTGGCGACTACAGAACCCTGATGGGAGAGACTACACCTTTTATTCTGCTCCACATAATTCCTATTCACGTATTGATTTCATCTTGTTATCCACATCATTCGCACACCTGATTGAAGAGACTGGCATTGCCCCAAAACTGGTTTCAGACCATGCGTGTATTCACACCAAACTTGCAGGCTCCCGCTCGATGCGCCCACCTAGAAGATGGCGCTTTAATGAAGAAATTCTAACCAGCCCAGAGGACAGACTTAGGATAGCAGACGCCATTGAAGAATATTTACTCCTAAACAACACCGCAAATACCACGCCTAACACTCTATGGGATGCTCTTAAGGCCACAATCCGTGGAGTCATTATAAATATTAGAGCTAAAACCAATAAGAAATTAAACAAAGACCTGGAACAACTCGAAGTAGATATCAGAACCCTAGAAGCCCAGCACAAATCCAACCCCCAAGACCACGCACCCCTCGACCTCCTCACCAAAAAGAAATATGGATATAATGCCATAACTAGTAAAAGAGCGGGCTTTTTGATTAACCGCTTCAAAGCCCTGAAACTTTGCGAAGGAAATAAAGCAGGTAAATTGCTAGCTTCATATCTCAAACATAAGCAAAAACTGTCAACCATATCATCAATAAAAGATTCCGCAAATATTACCCACACCAATCAGGCTAAAATCCTAGATACATTTAAAACCTTCTATGAAGAGCTCTACAAGAGTGACAAGCCGCTGGACATAGCAGCTTGCACCGACTATCTCGAATCTCTCGATCTCCCTAAATTATCAGAAACTGACAAACTACGATTAGGATCCGCCATCAGTAAAACAGAGATCACAGCGGCCATCAAATCTCTAAAAAATAACAAAGCCCCCGGCCCAGATGGCTTCACTGCGTCTTTCTATAAAGCCTTTGAGAACCAACTTACCCCTACGCTCCACACTGTTCTCAACTCTACGGCATCCAGTGGATGTATCTCTCCTTCAATGAGCGAGGCCACCATAATCGTAATCCCTAAAGAGGGGAAAGACCATCTCCACACCAAAAACTACCATCCCATCTCTTTGATAAATCTTGATTGCAAGATATATGCCAAGATCCTGGCAAACCGCCTTAACACTGTTCTTCCCAACTTAATAAGCACATCGCCAGTTGGCTTCATGAAACACAGGATGTCAAATGACAATACCAGACTTCTGTGCCATATTCTAGAGAAAGCTAACAACTGCCAATCTCCGATGGTCGCGATCACCCTGGACCCTGAAAAGGCCTTCGATAAGGTGTCATGGTCTTTTCTTCAACACTGTATGCGTTCTTTCAATCTAGGTCAATCTTTCATCACAATGGTGATGGCCCTTTACTCCTCCCCTTCGGCTCGAATAGCACTCAATGGCACCCTCTCCAACTCATTTCGCCTCTACCAAGGCACCAGACAGGGCTGCCCACTTTTACCGGCACTCTTCCTCTTGGCCCTTGAGCCCCTTCTAACTGACATCAAAAGGAACGAGGACATTCAGGGAGTCTCCTTTGGAGATACTCAGGTAAAATTAGCAGCATATGCTGACGATATATTGATTGCGACAGAAAACCCGGCCAAGTCAATCGAGGGTCTTATGTCCTCAATCAGCAAATACTCGAACTTGTCGGGCTATAAGCTAAACAAGGACAAATCCGAAGTTAAACCACTAAACATCTTCACCACCAAAGAAGTTCTTGGCGACTCAGGTCTAGCTTGGCAAACAGAAGCTATAAAATACTTAGGGATAGAGTTTACCGATAAATTATTGAGCACCATCAAACACAACGAAACGCTGACACTGACTAAAGTTAAAAGAATCCTTGACGGCTGGTCCCCACGCTTTATTACTTGGTGGGGAAGGGTGGAATCTATAAAAATGATGATATCGCCACTAATCAACTATCTGAGTACTATGCTACCCCTCACCTTCTCCAAAGATTTCCTCTCCAAACTAGATAAGATGATCTCCTCTTTCCTTTGGCAAGGGAAAAAAGCCAGAATTAGCCTGAAAAAACTACGGCTTGATAAATCCCTAGGAGGCGTCAATCTGGCTGATTTTAAGCTCTATCAAACTGCATTTTTAGCCAGACAAGGGTCATTTTGGCTGACTCCACACACAGACTACACCCCGGTGTGGCTGTTGGTGGAAAAATCCCTTCTTCTGGGCCTTAACCCCTCCGCCCTCCTCACTTCCAAACCTCAACCCACTGTATCCTCAGGTACCATATTCAGACACACGAGGGCTGCCCTCCTTCATGTAAGCAAATTTCTACCTCACCAATATTGTAAATCAAAGTGGGAATCGCTGTGGCACAATACCAAACTGATATACAAAGGGAAACCACTGAATAATCCTGATTGGATAAAGAAGGGTATACATTTCCCTCACCAGCTATTTGATGGCTCGTCGCCACTCCCTTTCTGCGAGCTACAAAATAAGTTTCAACTCCAGGCCATAGATTTCTATTACTTCCTAAACCTCAAAGTGGCACTCTCCACAGCAGATCTGAACGACACCGCCCCCTCCCTCCCTGGCTACCTTCACACACTTAATAGACTGGGTCATCAGGTGTCCAGAATATACAAACTGATCCGCCCACAGAGCTCCAAACTGTTAACATCCACGCAGTCCTTCTGGGATTCATACTCTTCCACACCTACTTCGGAAACAGAGTGGGCCAGAATATGGGAGTCTACCACACGTCACAAAATTAGCCCTACGTTATCACAAACCAAATTCTGGCTTCTCCATAAAGCTTTTTGGACCCCCAGGAGACTCTTCTTGCACAACATCAAAGAAGATGACTCCTGCTGGAACTGTATGACGGAAGGGGGGGACCTTGAACATCTAATCTTTAGATGCCCTTGTGTCTCCGGCTACTGGGATAGAGTCTTCGAATTCATTAACAAAGTGCTACATGTGTCGCTACCGAGAGAATTTGCAACCTTAGTCTTAGGTTTTACCAAAGCTGTCACCCTCAATGAAAATGACAGAACCCTACTTGACTTACTTTTGACAGCGGCGGTTAAAATCATACTAAATAATTGGAAGGACACCGGCAAAGCCTCTTTCCCCCACTGGCTCAACTGGGTTTCGAATCTCAGGGGAGCCGACAATATAGCGCTTGCCGCTATGCCTTGGCGTCCCCCTTATAGGAAACTATGGTCCTCGCTCGACGCTCACTTCGACCTATTCAAACCGCCTTGAGTATCTGTTGCACACATGCTCCCTTCCCGATAGAACCCCATCAATACCTACCAGCTTAATAGTTGTCTACGCTTTGTCATAGATCGTATTGCCTCTTTAGCCAAGGTACTGAACTCAATAAGTTGTATGATTATCTAGCACCCCTCATTGGTGTGAAATTTGAAAATGTACTGATGCAATGCCTATTTTTCCTTTCTTGGTTGTATTGTATTGTATTGTATTGTATTGTATTATATTTAATTTAATTTATCCCCCCTCTGTTCCCGTTACATTATGCTTTTGATGATACTTGAACCATGCCTGATATATGCTCATTATTGTAATGCTCGCTTATCTCTCTCAATAAAAAATTTTGTGAACTGAAAAAAAAAAAAAAGTTTCTCACTCCTTACACATTTAACCCTCCTTTTCCCTACTCTCACCAGACCTTTTCCAATAGATCCATAGCCATTGTATTTTCTATTTGGAATAATATGTGCTTGTGAATGGCGTTGAGGTCAAAACTGAAAACAAACTATGAAATGAGATATGAGATTGGTCAACATATTTGCCTGTCATGTGTGTGTGTGGGTGAGCGAGAAGGGCTGTGTCCAAATCTTTCTGCATCTTGAACCTTACAATGCCTTGTGAGGTTCAACTGCTGGACTTTCTGTTTTTGTGTGGCTGCACATGCCTGGATGACTGGTGTCTATATTTCAATTTTCTAGTCATAGTTGGTTTCCTCCTACAAGCCAATTGCAGGAAAGTGTGCGTTCTGACACTTCTGATGGGACTTGTTCCAACTAGGAGACCATTTTCACAATCTAGCAGGAACAACACTGATTTACGAAGGGTTATTTGGAGAGCACCCCAATGGAATGTGACGTAAGCTCTCTGTTCTCCAAAAATTTGAAAGAAGGCTTAATTGTTTGATTGAGTTGACTACTTTCAAGAAGTGTGTTCACCAGTGCACTCCGTAATGAGGAGGCCACCTTTTGATGCTTGAAACGTGTCAACCTTCATAGGTAGAGGAGTCTTTGTGTGTGTATTTGTATGGGTGAGTGCATGTGTGTGTTAGTATACATATATGTATGGGTGAGTGAGCGGATGTGTGATTGCTTATATGGATGTGTGAATGTGTATATAAAATGTGTGGGTGTGAGAGTGAGTATGTGAATGCTTGTATGGGAGAGTGAGTGGCTGTGTTGAAAGGCTGTATGGGTGAGTGGTTGTTCGGGTGAGTGACTGGTTGTATGGGTGGTTGTATGGGTGAGTGAATAATTGCAAGAATGGGTGCATGAGTGAATGAGTGGGTGTGTGAATATTTCTGTGGAGGAGTGAGTGGGTATGTTAGTACTGGTAGGGGTCTGTGAAAGGGTATGTGAGTGGTTGTATGGGTATGTGAGTGGGTGTACGAGAGGTTGTATGGGAGCATGAGTGGTTCTGTCGCTGATATCATCAGTGTTGTCACCAGTGATATCAATTGAGATTATCGTCACTGCGACTTTCTGTTTTCGCCGTGTATGAGTAAAATTGATTTTTTTATGTACTTTTTTCAATAAATGAATACAAAGGGAAAAGTACAATTAATATCTTACTGAACAGCTAGACTCAAACTTTACATAAAACATGTCTATATATGTGTTTAATACTTTGTCAAAAAACACACGGTATTCGCAACTACTGACGTGCTCACGACCTCCGGTGTATCCGTGAACAAGGAAAATGCATTTTTGATGCACTTTTTTTGACAAATGAATACAAAGGGAAAGTTAAATTAATATTTTACTAAACAGCTAGACTGAAACTTTATGTAAAGTATGTCTATATATGTGTTTTACACTTCGTCAAAAACATGCAGTATTGTTTGTGTGTTCTCGACGAGCTCAACGTCATTGCGAAAATCAAAAATATCTTGAAGTGAGATGATTAATATAATTTTTAAATAAATATATGACAATTATAACTATATGTGGTGCACCATGCAAATATAATGTGCAATATCCAATTATATCAAAAAATTACAGGAACGTTTAAGTTAGGAATTAGCATAAAAAAAGTAGATATTCACTGAAAAAAACAAAGGTGACAGGGACATTATAGTTAGAAAATAGAATTTTAAAAATCTTAGACATTCATAGAAAAAAACAAAGGGTACATGGACTTTATAGTTAGGCTGACATTTCACTCGTACAAATTGTGAACGATTTCAAGTGAGACACGCTCAGAGATCCGACTGACAGGAAGCAGCAGGGGGATCTTTACCTTATGAGTGACAAAGAAGGCGGTCACCGGTATGCCACAGTTGGGCATCCAAACAGTTACATGTATATGAAATAAGAGCAGTGTGGTGAATATTGACCCTCGCCCTGACGAAATTGCCAAAATCTTTTAGGCAATGAAACATGTTGGCCCTCTAAGGAGTTAGAAGGCAACACGGTGTCTTTTAAAGTGAGCAACACCATGACAAGGAATAAAGAGGTAAAGCTAGTAGTGGCTTAGCTCATTTTTAATTTCAAATAAAGTGGTCCTAAGTCACCGGTCCACCTTATTTTGGGTCATTACAGAGTTGTACTAAGGAGACACTTCTCTGTAGCACCAGTAAATTTATTTGAGGTGCACATTTTTTTTTCACCATCACTACATTTTCTTTTCTTTGTTCTTTTCGGTGTGGTGGTGCTGATGATAAGAACCAGAGTCCACTAGTGAGAACCAACCAGTGAACTCCAATGGTGTTACTTCCGTGAGGTACTCAAAATTTTCTCCTCACATTTCTTCTCACATCTGTGATGATTTCTTCTTTTTATTTATACACTACACTACACAATGGGTGTATGTTAAGGGAACAGAATATTAAAATTGAACAGGGATTCATGACGAGGGACAGAGTAAATATACTAACTTCCCAAGTAGCACGCAAAGAGTGGGTGCTATAACAGACATTGAAATTCACACAGAACTGTTAAAAAAACAGCAACAGGTCATACAGTTGTGTTGACCTAAACAGTGCCCAGGAGGTATATTACTAATATGCATATGTTGGGTTCTTATCGTATGGTCTCATCGTATATCTTTTTATATAAACTTATACTTGTTTTTATATGAAACTCGTGTGGAGTCCTTTTATGGTGTCACCATTGGGTCACTGAGAGCGTGGTTGCAAATACCTTACACATTTACCTTAAAGATAAGCCTGGCTGCTCGTGCCAAGCTACCAAGGGGGTGAGCAGGGGTTATCTGAGAAGGTGTCCTTCCTTTCCCTGACGTGGAAGCGAGGGTCCCTGCTTGGCCTAAGGTTCCTACCTCAGCTAACTAGGGATCCCAGTTGTAACAAAAGAGATTTTTTATATATATATATATATATATATACACACATATATATATATATATATATATTACCTACTGGCGGTCGCCAGTAGGTATATATAGTTAGGATTTTTTCTCTATGGGTTTTTTGAAAATTCTATGTCTAATAACTTTGGCGTTTGTGGACGGAATTGGCTGAAATTTTCAGGAAAATGGCACATTTTGTTTCTGAGCAGCCCTTGAAAATTTGGGGGGGGTTCGTCAAGGGGGGGCCGAGAAAAAAGGGGGGTCCCAAAACGTGTTTTTAACATTGAGTTTTCCATAGGGCGGTTGGCCTCACTTTTAGCCCGAACGGCTGAATGGATTTGCACGAAACTTGGCAAAATTGTAGGGACTGGTAGCCCGATGTGCCTTTTGTAGGTCTCAATATATGTGCTCCAGTGGATTTTGAGAAATTAACGTTTAAAAAAAGATATATATCTGTAACAGCGGACCGGGCAGCGCACTGGTTCGCGGACTTTTCGCGCAACGGAGCTTTGTGAAGCGAAGCTGATTGGTTCTCCGGCGTCTGTCAACATTCCAAACAGTCCGTAGCGGCCGCCATCTTGTCTCTCGGTAGGATCGAGAGACAAGAGGAGGCCGAAGCGAAGGGGCAAATGACCATAAGGGGGCATAGTACATTGTCGCTCACCCCCTAGGTTTGATGTGGAGGTTTTAAAAGGGCCCCGCGGGGCAAAAAAAAATAAAAATAATAATAATCGAACAGGTGAATGGATTTGCACGAAACTTGGCAAAATTGTAGGGACTGGTAGCCCGATGTGCCTTTGCTAGATCTCAATATATGTGCTCCAGTGGATTTTGAGAAATTAACGTTCAAAAAAAGGTATATATCTGTAACAGCGCACCGCTTCGCGTACTTTTCGCGTTACGGAGCTTTGCGAAGCGAAGCTGATTGGCTCTCCGGTGTCTGTAAACATTCCAAACAGTCCGTAGCGGCCGCCATCTTGTCTCTCGGTAGGATCGAACAGCTGAATGGATTTGCACGAAACTTGGCAAAATTGTAGGGACTGGTAGCCCGATGTGCCTTTGCTAGGTCTCAATATATGTGCTTCAGTGCATTTTGAGAAATTAACGTTCAGAAACAAGATATATATCTGTAACAGCGCTCCGCTTCGCGGAGATAAAATTATATGTGTATTACCTAGCTGTTGCTAACACCAGTTAGCGACGGCTAGTAGAAGATAGCGACCATCTTGGGCCCCACTTTGCATGTGAGTGATATTTATCACTAATGACATGCAAAGTGGGCATGCCAAGATGTTAGCGACTGGAAACAGTCGCTAACATCGCTATCTCCTATTATCAACTTTTGGAAATATTCGAGATAAGGGCGAATATCTCTAAAAGCTACCACCTGCCCTGAGCAGTTCTTAGCCATGTTATCCAATGGGAGGTGGATAACATGGCTAAGAGCATTAGCTCGGTAATGCATGAATATCGCTGAGTTTTCAGCGATATTAATGCATTGCGGTCGTTTTTTATCGTATTTCCGATAAACCTTGATAATAGCAAGGTTTATCTGCGATAATTTCTGACGGTAAAAAAATCGTTGCTAAGCATCGTTAGGGATAAATATCGCTTAACTTTGGTAATATGCCCCAACGTCTGTTAACGTTCGATTCGAAGGAAATCAGGAAGTGTTGAAAAACATTGTCTGCGCCATCTTGTCTTTTTTCAAATGCCACACTTTTGTCGTGCACGGCAGCCATTTTAGATGCCTTGACCAGACCCACTCTGTGCACGCTGTCGATCCTTAGCATGGCTCCCCACCCTCGCAAACATCTCCCCCAGGCAGTGGTCACCCCCGCTCTCTGTCTTATGCATGGGTAATAAACCTCCCCCATCTGCGCTGCTGTTCCCTGAGAATCACACCCTGTGCCCGCCCGACACCTCCCTTTCGCCCTATTCACTACCGCACCCTCTGACACTCCTTTTCCTCTGTGTCCGATTGTCCAGGCTGGTCCTAGGGTATCAGCTAGCCCTGCAGATGTAGTTTATGGCCACAGCTGTAAAGAATCACCCCTCTTCAAAGGAGTTATAGTAGATCAAGGCCCACACTCGATGAGATTCGTCACAGCAGAAGCGTTGCTATTATCTGAAAACCATCCTGTATTGTGATTGGGGAGGGGACCGAGCCTGAAGCGGAAGATTCCAGGGATGACTGTTTGTACATCAAAGTTTTTACAATTATGTGTCACATTAAAAATATATAGCACTCCGACAAAGTAGTAAGATTATAAAACTTTAATAATTTATAAATATATACAAGAAAACAAAAATAGTAATAACATATAAACATTTTTAGGGAAAAACAACGAAGTAGCGGTCGGCTGTGCGAATAGTCCCAACGCAGCACAACGTCCAGATTTCCGGCGTGGGGCGTCGCGGGGGGTGGGTCATCAGTAGCAAACTGTTGTGCGAATAGTTCCAAGGCAGCAGAACGCGTTGAAATCTAGATGACACGAAAGTGATGTCTAGTAAGTTGCCACCCAGCAAATAACGGCATGGGGCGTCGCGGGGGGTGGGTCATCAGTAGCAAACTGTTGCGCGAATAGTTCCAAGGCAGCAGAACGATGGCACCAAGGTGATGTCCAGTAAGTTGCCGCACTGGTTTTGGTATCCTACAATGCTGCTCCGAATAACGGCGTGGAGCGCCCCGGGGGAGGCGGCGTGAACGGGCCTCTCCAGGTGGAGTGTCATCTGTTGTAGTGGGGCGCCCCTTTACCGTTTCAGTTGCCATTCCGTCCGTTTTTGGTCCACTGTGTCAAAAGCCGCAATTCAGCTGAGTTGCGCCCACTCTTGCGGTGCAGCGATAGGCGGCTGTCACAGGACTCTCAAAATGGCGGCAGGCTGTTTCCTTTTTGGGCCTGGTCCACTGAAATGGCCCTGGGACACCTTGGAAATCGGACGCTTGTCTGCTAGGTCTTGGACCTCATTCTCGAAAGCGTCCCCTCCGCCTTGAGAATTCATCAAAAGTTTTGGGGGCTCCGACTCCTGCAGGCTTCTGGTGGGGAGCGGCTGCCATGATTGCTCGCGGAATGACCACGACTGAGCTACGAGATGGTGGTGCTTTCATGCTGACGCCAGCTTCAGTCTGAAACATCCAGAAACAAGGTGGGGCTTTCATCGTTTGGGGAAAAAAAAAAGTTTTCATCCTATGAAAAGTGTTGTTTTTAGGTCACATGATCAAGCCTTCCATCATTAGGAAACCAAAAGTAAAATGAACCAATGAAAAGTTTTATAAACAAGTCACATGACCTGTTATGCGGCATAGGGTGTAAAATTAGGAGAAAATACGTTGGCACGTGAGGCGGCGTCAGTAGCGGACCGATGTGCAAATAGGCCGAAGGCAACACAACGCGCCAAGATCTGGATGGCACCGAGGTGGTGTCCAGCAAGTTGCAGCACTGGTGTGGCCATCCTACAATGCTGAAAGTCGGCGTGGGGCGCCCCGTTGGCCTGTGAGTTTGCATCAGTAGCGGACCGATGTGCGAATAGGCCGAAGGCAGCACAACGCGCCAAGATCCGGATGGCACCGAGGTGGTGTCTAGTAAGTTGTCGCACTGGTGTGGCCATCCAACAATGCTGAAAGTCGGCGTGGGGCGCCCCGTTGGCCTGTGAGTTTGCGTCAGTAGCGGACCGATGTGCGAATAGGCCGAAGGCAGCACAACGCGCCAAGATCCGGATGGCACCGAGGTGGTGTCTAGTAAGTTGCCGCACTGGTGTGGCCATCCTACAATGCTGAAAGTCGGCGTGGGGCGCCCCGTTGGCCTGTGAGATGGTGTCAGTAGCGGACTGATGTGTGAATGGGGCCAAAGGAAGCGCAACAATATTTTCTACTATATTTTCAGAGTAGAAGACACCACAAGGCGCTGAGATGCCAAGATCCGGATGGCACCGAGGTGATGTGTAAGTTGCGGACGGATGTGCGAATGGGGCCAAAGGCAGCTCAACAATATTTTCTGAAGAGAATACACCACAAGGCGCTGAGATGCCAAGATCCGGATGGCACCGAGGTGATGTCTAAGTTGCGGACCGATGTGCGAATGGGGCCAAAGGTAGCGTAACAAGATTTTCTGTATGGAAGATACCACTAGGCGTTGAGATGCCAAGATTCGGATGGCACCGAGGTGATGTCTAGGAAGTTGTGCCACTGGTGTGGCCATCGTACAATGGTAAAAGTCGGCGTGGGGCGCCCTATTGGCCTGTGAGATGGTGTCAGTAGCGGACTGATGTGCGAATGGGGCCAAAGGCAGCGCAACAATATTTTCTGACTGACACCACAAGGCGCTGAGATGCCAAGATCCGGATGGCATCGAGGTGATGTCTAAGTTGCGGACTGATGTGCGAATGGGGCCAAAGGCAGCGTAACAATATTTTCTGTATGGAAGATACCACTAGGCGTTGAGATGCCAAGATTCGGATGGCACCGAGGTGATGTCTAGCAAGTTGTTGTGGTCATCCTACAATGCTGAAACTCGGCGTGGGTCACCCCATCAGCCTGTGAGATGGCGTCAGTAGCGGACCGATGTGCGAATAGGCCGAAGGCAGCACAACGCGCCAAGATCCGGATGTCACCGTGGTGGTTTCATAGTTGAGAGGCACTTCATCTGCAGTGGGGCGCCGAGATCCGGATGGCACCGAGGTGATGTCTAGCAAGTTGCTGTACTTGTGTGGTCATCCTACAATGCTGAAACTCGGCGTGGGTCGCCCCATTAGCCTGTGAGATAGCTGTTCTTTGGATTTGGGCCTGGTCCACTAAAATGGCCCTGGGACACCTAAGAACTCGAACGCTCGATTTTTTTTCCCTTTCCTGTACATGCAAAAAAAGGTAAATGCCCGGTATGTTACACGCTTCATCTGCCACGATGAACTCTCCAGAGGAACCGAAAAAATATATAGTTGTGGTAACTATACTATGCATCGTCATATGGAGAGGTGGCACCAATTAATTATAGTGCTGCATAAAAGAGAGATTTGGAGGAGAACCCCTGACCTGCTAGTACATTCATCAAAGAAGTGGCACTGAGAGCTTCAGAGGCAAGGGAAACGGTCCCAAATATTTAGAAGAACTTTGGAAAGATTAAAATGACATGTTTAGATTGTGGTAAATTAATTTCATGTGGGCAGATGAGTGTTACTCTAATAAATACAGCATATGAACATCATCATAGTCGATGGTTGGTAGAGACATTTTGACTATATCCTGGACCTGCCCGTCCTCGCCCAAAATGGCGCCGGAATAAATGGGACTCGTAACTCCTTGTTGTGTACTGGTTGCAGAACCTTGAAATCACGAGATACGTATGCAGTTTTGAAGCACATGGCGGGCGGGGACGAGAATTGATTGAATATTTCGACATCCCTATTGATATTAAGTTCTGATGTGTTATTGATTACTGTACTGTTGAAAATTCGAATTAACGTCACCCATGGTACTTGCCCGCAAATGTATATCTAGATAATTTTATTGTAACTGGCCCTGTCGTATTTTAATTATAAAATGTACGTCCACCGATTCCGTAACTGTTAGACACCTTAGTTTTTGCAACCTAATGGCCCGCCCGTTACGTTCCTCTACAGTGTAAATGTCTATTCATCATATACGATTACAGTTTGCTCTGTGGCAGGCCCACGTGGTTATAGGCTCGTATTTGTATAATGAAATTTTCACAATAAAGGTTTTTAAAAGAAAACATGGTAGTAGTGTATACATTGGTAAAGTTTTTAATAATAGTCACTGTTTTAGAATCATTAAAAGGCAAGTGAAATAAAGCAGACCAATTACATGAAGGGTAAAAGGTATAATACGAAGGAACGCAGTAAAGATAAATGGTCAAGGGCTGTTGTGTTTTCTATTCCTGCAACATAAAGTGATCGATAAGAATCTCATATTCAGGCGTATCGGCGACTAAGACAGCAGGTCGACCCTGTTTTGCTCAACGGCTCCGTCATAGAACGAAGAAACGCTCTTTTTCTCGAAAAAAGAATATATTTTACTTGCAGGACAGTTGTAAAATTTCCGGGAAAGTACATTAGCCTGGAACATTATAACATATATTTAAGAGAAAATAATGTTCGGAAGTAATTAAAAGCGTAATTTTTAGGTGATATGACCAAGGCTTTCATCATTAGAATAAGAAAAGTAAAATGAACCAATGAAAAGTTTTATTAACAAGTCACATGACTTGTTATGCTTACGTTACGCGCTGCGCGCCCCGGATGACTTCCGGATGCGCTAACGCGGCGCGTCATATGAGGCATTACGCGACAACGCAGGTCCAGAATATAGTCAAAATGTCTCCACCAACCAGCGGTCGAAACACAACCCCTTTCAGCAGGCTAAATAGTTCTGTTAAATGACAACAGAAAGGACAGGCAACAAGAACCATCAGTCAAAGAGGGGAGGGCTAGTTCTTCTCTACCGGGTTACATTGGGGCGCTACCGGAACTGATCGAATTGGTAGTCTACAGTGTTTCTGGATGTTTCAGACCGAAGCTGGGGTTAGCATGAGAGCAGCACCATTTCGTAGCTCCGTTGTGGCCATTCCGCAACCAATCATGGCAGCCGCTCTTTATCGTTATTTTGGGCGGGGTGGGTGGCGGAGCCGAGCTGTTTTGCAGCCATCATTGTGTGGAGTTCAGTTCATCTCACTAGTTTTGTATTTGTCATGAGGGGTTGTTCCTAATGTTTCTATTTTAGCGAGGTCAAAAAGAGATCCCATTAGTGGCCTACTGATTTTGCTCGATTCCTTTTCTTTTTTTTTACACGATTTTTCGTTATCTGCAAAGACTAAACAGAGTATTGCGACTCTGTGTTTGTTTGTAAATAGAGAATGAACCAAAGAGAACTAATTCTAAAACAGTAAATACTTGGATAACAATCAATCAAATGGAGAGAGAAGCAGGCACGACGGATTACAACGGGGGCAAAGGCCTGCGTTAACTACCTTTCACTATCTGCAAAGAGAGAGTACTGCTAATAGAAATGAGGGGGGGGGGGCACCATTCAAAGCAGATCAGTGTGCATAAACACGAAAATGTTTTCACTTACCACGTACTTGACATTCGACAGCTTATGATATTTGCTATTAAAAAACCATTGAAATTCACTGAAAAAACCATAGGTTATAGACCATATATAGTTAGGAATTAGCATTTAAAAAACCTTATTTTACTCACACAAAACCATTGAAATTCCATATATAGTTAGTTGCACTAACTATATATCGCGCACCCGCAATCCACTGCTGATCATGTCACATATTACATCATTCATGACATGGTCAGTGACATCACTGATGACATCACTGATGACATCTCAAATGACATCACTGATGAGATCACTGATGACATCTCATTTGACATCAATGACCACATCACTGATGATATCATTCATGTGACAATACAATGCATCTCCTCACGTTTTAATATAACCTCTGTTTCACCCAGTGTTAAATACAGAGTATAATTTTTGAAACCATTGACACACCAATACTAGTTACTACATACGTACTCACTGATTCCTACGTCTACACACACATTCACTCATTCACCCATACAATCATTCATACATACAATCACTCATCTTTACAACACTATCATATGCACTCATACACCTATACAGACACTTACACTCTGCCACTCATCCATGGAGTTACTCACACACCTAGTCAGTCCTGTAAAGAATCAATCACACTTCCATTTTCTTGTCTATACAGTTAAACATAGAGCACCTTACATTTTCAAACATATACTAACACATACTTACTTTCTTATACAATCATTGATACAAGTACACATTGATCTGCACAGAGTCACACACCTCCCAGCCAGCCACACACACTCAGTCTCCTATACAAATACTTGGACAATCAATCAATAACCCATATAGTTAATCATATAGCTACTGATCAACACATGCAGCAGTTTACAGAACAACAGACATAATGATGCACAAATTAAGACAGTTTACTCACTAACCCATGCACTCAGTGAGACACATTTAATCACTCACTCATACATTCAGTCATGCACCTACTAAATCCTTCGTCCAGACACTTATACATCTACTCATTCTTCAATATGTAAAACATATTTAAACTTTACAGAAACACACAGTCACTGGATGATGTCATCAGTGATCTCATCAGTGATGTCATTTGAGATGTCATCAGTGATGTCATCAGTGATGTCACTGACCATGTCATGAATGATGTAATATGTGACATGATCAGCAGTGGATTACGGGTGCGCGATATATAGTTAGTGCAACTAACTATATATGGAATTTCAATGGTTTTGTGTGAGTAAAATAAGGTTTTTTAAATGCTAATTCCTAACTATATATGGTGTATAACCTATGGTTTTTTCAGTGAATTTTCAAGGTTTTGTAAATGCTAATTCCTAACTATATATGGTCTATAACCTATGGTTTTTTCAGTGAATATATATATATATATATATATATGTGTGTGACCAAGAGCCCGTGAGCTCGAAACGCGTCGTTTGTTTATGCCCAAATAAACAACTTTCTAAGTACCTGATGGTGTGGCTTGTCATCCTTGCTTGGAACGAGAGGATTTTGTGGATATATATATATATATATATATATATTTCACACTGCTTGGCTCACTTCCCCCTCGTTAGGCGCTCTTTCTCTTGGTCGCGTTGCTCCTGCGGTAGAGCCCACCGCTGTAAATTCTCAACAAGTTTCCCCGGTCCCGGGGATGGGCGGAGTCGCAGACACAAACGGTGACCACTCGCTTTCAATTCAGTTTTAGTGTTTATTTACACAATGGCATTGGGGGGTCAAACAAAAAACAACCAACGCGTTTCGACAGCGTCCGCTGTCTTGATCACGGTCAGTTTCGTGAATGAAGCTCACAGTTTAAAAGGACAAACCAATGTTTGGGTTACACCTCCATATTTTCTTGTACCCGCCCCCATATGCTAAGCATTCTGGGACCAGTAGTTTTTTAGTACATTCTAATTTTTATAAACAAAAACATTATTTATTTCTGCAATTTCTACTGAATTACAAAGTTTATGAAAGGACTTATGTCATAATTGGGTACAATTTCGAAGGTTTATCTATGTCCCCAATATTATGTCTAGGGTGAGTTCTGATGGAATTGTTGTAACAAAAGAGATTTTTTATATATATATATATATACACACATATATATATATATATATATATATATATATATATGTGTGTATATATATATATATATATATTCACTGAAAAAACCATAGGTTATAGACCATATATAGTTAGGAATTAGCATTTACAAAACCTTGAAAATTCACTGAAAAAACCATAGGTTATACACCATATATAGTTAGGAATTAGCATTTAAAAAACCTTATTTTACTCACACAAAACCAATGAAATTCCATATATAGTTAGTTGTACTAACCAATATCGCGCACCCGCAATCCACTGCTGATCATGTCACATATTACATCATTCATGACATGGTCAGTGACATCACTGATGACATCACTGATGACATCTCAAATGACATCACTGATGACATCACTGATGACATCTCAAATGACATCACTGATGACATCACTGATGACATCTCATTTGACATTACTGATCACATCACTGATGACATCATTCATGTGATAATACGATGAACCTCTTCAGACTCTAATATAACCTTAGAGACACTCAGTGTAAACAGACACTCACAGACTGTCACTCATCCATGGAGTTACTTACACACCTAGTCAGTCATGCAAAGAATCAATCACACCTCCATTTTCACAACTATACAGTTATACACACCTTACTTATTCAAACATATACTAAAACATATTTACTCACTTATACAATCCTGGATACAAGTGCACAATGATCCATACAGCCACTCACACATTCACTGGCTCTTATGCACAGTTATTTATATATGTCAACTCTCACATGTACTGTATTTTACATATGTACTTACTTTGACATGTAGCACTGAGATATCTATTCACTCACCAATACAGTCATGCACACAGTCAACCGCCCATACAGCTGTTTCCACATGCACTTTTGAACCCATACATCTATGCACAGAGTCATACACCTCCCAGCCACCCACACACACACTCAGTCTCCCATACAAATGCTTGGGCAACAAATCAATAACCCATATAGTTACTCATATAGCTACTGATCAACACATGCAGCAGTTTACAGAACAACAGACATAATGATGCACAAATTAAGACAGTTTAGTCACTAAACCATGCACTCAGTGAGACACATTTAACCACTCACTCATACAGTCAGTCATGCACCTACTAAATCCTTCATCCAGACACTTATACATCTACTCATTCTTAAATTTGTAAGACATATTTTAACTTTACAGAAAAATACAGTCACTGGATGTTGTCATCAGTGATGTCATCAGTGATGTCATTTGAGATGTCATCAGTGATGTCATCAGTGATGTCATTTGAGATGTCATCAGTGATGTCATCAGTGATGTCACTGACCATGTCATGATTGATGTAATATGTGACATGATCAGCAGTGGATTGCGGGTGCGCGATATATAGTTAGTACAACTAACTATATATGGAATTTCATTGGTTTTGTGTGAGTAAAATAAGGTTTTTTAAATGCTAATTCCTAACTATATATGGTGTATAACCTATGGTTTTTTCAGTGAATTTTCAAGGTTTTGTAAATGCTAATTCCTAACTATATATGGTCTATAACCTATGGTTTTTTCAGTGAATTTCATTGGTTTTTTAAAAGCTAATATCTATAGCTGTAAAATGTATTCTTCTTTAAATCCAAAAATATATTTTATATGTTTATTAATAATTTTTTTTTAATATTTTTTTTGTTTCGCTCCCGGTCCGCGAACCGGAAAGCTTTCCGTTAGCTCAAATTGATGCCGCGACCCGGTCCGCGAACCGGTAAGAAATCAACATAGTGACGGTATCGCGTTGCCGCGTAATGCGTCTTATGACGTTCTGCGTTAGCGCACCCGGAAGTGCCCCGGGGCGCGGACCGAGGCGCGAAACGCAGCTCCCCGGAAGCGATCTGCGGCGCGTCGCGAAAGCGCGACGTATCGCGTTGCCGCGTAATGCGTCTTGTGACGTATCGCGTTAGCGCACCCGGAAGTGCCCCGGGGCGCGGACCGAGGCGCGAAGCGCAGCGACCCGGAAGCTAACCGGGGCACGTTCCGCAGCGCGTAACATGAGCGTGAGAGGTCATGTGACTTGTTAATAAAACTTTTCATTGGTTCATTTCATTTTTGGTTTCATAATGATGTAAGGCTAGGTCAGGTGACCTAAAAATAACACTTTTCATTGGTTGAGAAGTATTGTTTTTCCCAAATGGTGAAAACCCCTCCTTCTTTCCTCACTCTGACTTTCATCATTGTGAGAGGAAGACCTTTATTACTATATCAGAAATGGCTTCAGTAGTTGCTTCAGCTGGTGCACCACCACCACCACCTCCACCTCCTCATGGGAAGAGAGGACCACCTCCCCAGGTCATGACCAACACTGAGGAGGAAGAGGAAGAAATGGATGAAGAGGAGGGAGAAGAACCACAGTTCTTAGAAGAGGTGCCCCGGGTTTCCCATAAGAAAGCCAGTTTCATCTGGCAGTTTTATTCGATCCCTCCTGGCCAAAAAAAAGTCAATGCGAGGTATGTCACCTGCCTCATCTGCAAAGAACAATTATCCAGAGGGACGGATAAGAAATATAGTTATGGGAACCATACTATGCACAGGCACATGACCAGGAAGCATCCACTCAATTATAGCCGGGCGGAAATACGGGATTTGCAGGAAAATCCAAGATCAACTCCTGTGGCCAGATCAAGAATACCAATTTCATTGACACCAGCAGAGGCACGGGAAACTGTGCCAAACATACAAGAAAATTTTGGCCACATGATACACACTTGTATGCACTGTCGTGCGTTGTTAGCATGTGGCAATATGAGCATAAATGCTATCAACCTGGCTTATGAACATCATAATTGCCCTAACCGCCCCCAGTAATTTTTTTTTTGCTCCTGTTGAGCCCTTTTCAATGCCTGTTTTTTGTTGTTTCCCCCCCCAAAAAAACCAAAAAAAATATAAAATCGTTCAAAAAATACAAAAAAAATATAAAACAACAAAAATATTTTAAAAAAAGTTCTTTTCAGAACTACCTTCCCTTTCAAAAAAAATTGCTAGAATGTTTAGCACTCTGGCAAGCTCTATTTCTTTTGGTTCGCTTCCCGGTTAGCTTCCCGGTACGCGGACCGGGAGCTAACCAAAAAAAAAAAAGAGTAAGTATAAGGAAAGTAAACAGAGAGTGATGTTAAAAGAAAGACAGCTATAGGGAGTAAAGAAGAGATACTGTTTAATAGATCTATTTACCGAAGAAAAGACGGAAGAGGGTATAATTGTGAAAAACAAAATAGATAACGAAGTGAAAGAAAAAAAAAGAGAGTATAACATTAACAAAGAAGAGTTTCTTGGAGAATGTGAGTGAATGTTCAAAATAAGATTAAAACATGAGGAATAACAGAGAGAAAAAATAGAAAACAGAAAACAGAAAACAAAAAATAACAGAAAAAGATTAATTGAAACAGCAAAGAAATGTAAGTAACATAGAGCCATATCATCAACATAGGCAATAAAAGTTTTGCAGCTTTTATTGGCAGAAATGTGTCGCTAAAGCTGCTTTTGCGGCAGAAAACTGCCGCTAAAACCACTTTTGCACCAGTTTTCTGCCAATAAAAAGAGCAATAATTTTATTGGCTGTGTTCATAATATGCCCCTTAGTGTGCTTCAACTACACAGAGAAAGCATTATGAACAAATAGTGATACAGTGATCAGTCAAAGACACTAAGAGTAATAGAGACGGAGTGAGTGAACAAGAGTGAGGAACTATGAGAAGAGAGGGACTGACAAAAAGAGTGGAAGGAGTTGAGTAAGTAGGTAATAGAGAAAGGAATGAGGGAAGTAGCAAAGGCAGGAAACTGAGGGTTAAAGAAATGAAGCAGTGGAACTAATAGTAGGTGAATGTGATAGAAATGTAACGAAAAGAGTACAAAACATTTACCTTATAAATGTCGTTAAATTACTCACTTTTTGTTTTTATACTTTCAATCTGTGAAAGAGAGAACAAACATTTGAAAAATATTAAAACATGTATTTAAAAATTACAAAAGACAAGGGAAAAGATTGAAGGACAAACAGTTTTTCAACAACTTTGACACTTACAGAAGCTTCTGCTTCTCCAGGCCCCCTACACAGTCCTAAAGATATACATTTTAAACTAACAGTATCTTGATGCAGATGAAGTGAGGCCTATCTTAAAACATGGTGCATCTTTTGCATTGCTGTTGTCTCAGAAAAGTGTCGCAAGACACTAAAATTTTAAATAATTGCTTCAGGATGCCAATAAGATGTCTCCTATCCAGAGGTTTGTTTGAGGTGAGGCCTACTCAGGGTTGCAGATGAAATTTCGAGTTGTTGAAGAGAATAGAGGACATAATATATGTGAAGGTCTACCAATGAAGTGAGTCATGTCCACTGCACTCTTGAACAAAGTCCAAACCTCCTATGTTTCCCTGGACAGACCTAAACTTGATCTGCACAATGTGATTCGTAATGATAGGAAACACAGGTGATGTAAATGAAATACGTGCAATTTATTTTGCTCATTTCACAATCACATCACTTGTGTTTCCTTTGCTTAGGTATCTCATTGTGCAGATGTAGTCTAGCATATGAAAGAATACGCAGAAGCGCAGCACTGCATGCAACAACTTTGACACTTACAGAAGCCTCACCTTCTCCATGCCTCCTACACAGTTCTACATATACATCATAAATGCAAACAGTACAGAATTAATTATACATGTTAAATGGTTTATTTTTGCTGTTCTCAGAATGTATCAAAATTCACTAAAAACAGTGATTGAAGGTATTCATCATATAACAGCGGGGAAAAAAAAACACAATCAAAATGATTGTGTTTAAAAAACCCATACAACATAACAAATCAGAATTCAGAACTCCTTAAAGTTAACTTACTTTCCATGACGTCAAAGGATGTCCTATGAACAGCTTACACTCTGTTGTGCTGTTATTACTTTCAGCCCGCCACTTTCTGAAAGAAAATCTCCATCGTTTTTAAAAACATGTTACATGCAATAAATGACTTCTTGCTCTCTACCACAAGTTTCCACAAGGCCAAATCTTGTCAGAGCCATTTATAACTCTTGGATTTCTTGTAAGCCAATCCCGTCATTTGGCATTTCTGCAACTTTCAGAATTAAAATGTTGAAGATCATTTTCACAATCCAGGAATAGTAATATCTTCCCCATCTTGCTCAGTCATGTTCTACATTTCCTATGACACTGATACTGCTTACTATGAAGCAGATTTACACTAACTCTATGACTACTACAATTATTTAATTCTCTACATCACTTTCAATCACAAAGCAATGTAAAACAGTAGACAGCATTGCAGACTTACATTCCCTCTACTCTATGTTTTGATTGGCTGCTTCAATTAGCTTATAAAAAGAAATAGTTTTTCTGAACTCATTCAAAGTGCACTTATTTCTCCATGACGTCCAGTCTTATGGTTAGAAGTTATGTCTCTGAACTACACTTATCCTCAAGGCCAAATTGTGTAGGAGCCATTAGAACTTCTTGAAATTCCACAGAGCACATCCCGAGATTATTTCCCTAAAATTTTGGTTTTAAAAACACCAGGTAAGAGTTTTTAAGGTCATACGGCAATTTTTTTTTGAAAATTAAAACAGAATCGTTGCAGAATGACCAGCCATTTCTAGACTTTAAATAAGCTGTGTAATGTCCTGATGTTATTGAAGGGCCGTCATGATATATAATTGCTGCAGTTACAAAAGTCCTTCCTGATATTGACAACTGCGAAGCTACAAAATTTTTAATTAAAGTTGTCAATTTTGTTCCATCAGGCCTACATCGTTGGAACATTAAAATGACATACTGTCCATATGTTCGTATAAATAATGTGGACATCATTTCAGATTTACATTGGCTACACTCCATGTTGTGATCAGCTGCTTTTACTAGCTTATTAAAGGAGACTGATTTACTGTCTGGCAAAGTTAAATATATAAATCTTTCTGAGTCTACACTAGTAGTACTTGATACCATACAGTTCTCGCAGTCATGCTGCCATTGATAAGAAAGCCCAAACAGCTGATCTACATCTACACCTTCAGCATGCAATACATCAAGCATATACATTAAAAACTCCTGACAATCTTGCTGAATATTTTGAGAGAATTGTGTTTGGCCTGAACATCTGTCTAACAGATTTCGAATTTCAGACACACTTTCTATGTTTGTTCTATCAGTGCTACATTTCTCTAACACAGAATTTAACAAACTGCAAAATCTTTGATCAGAATTGACCACAATCTCTTCTTTTACATTTTCTAGAGAAAACAAAACATTAACCACTACATTAGCATAGCAGTTGACACCAGAACTGTTTTCAAATTGAAAACCAACAACATCTTCAACAGAATCCTTTTTGTTTCTGCTTGTAATTTTAGGTTCATCGACTTTTCGTCTTTTTGCTACAACCTCCCCAGTATTGGTCACATTTATTCGTTTCCGGCATACCACACGTTTCTCAAACAAAGGATACTGAGGCAAATGTGGCGCATACTCTCTTCTTAACCTATTGTATTCCTTAACACAATCTAGATCCGCACAAATGTTTGTGACATCACACTCAATCAAGTACAATCCCGATAAAGTTCTAACTCGTGACAATGCCACATATGCCATACCCTCCTTGAACACAGAACTGCCAATATTCACCAATGCACAGTCTACACTTAAACCTTGCGATTTATGGATTGTCACCGCATATGCCAAGCAAACAGGAAACTGCTTACGGCGAACATATAAGTCTTTTACAAGCAAAAATCTAGCAGAGCAACGACCAATTAGCTGTACTTCCTCAATGCCATCAAATTTAATTTTTAAAAATTCAATTCCATCTCTATTTCTGTATTTTACAAAATCAACAACATTACCCATTGATCCATTTACCAGACCTCTTTCAACATGTAAATTCCTTCTTAAAATTATACGGCAGTTCAAGCACACATTCAGAGTCTTTTCAAAACCTGCAGTTTTAGATATACTCTTCTCTAATGAATCCAATTTTGTTTTCAGATTCTCAGACAAAATAATTGTTGATCCCATATGCTCTACTCTGTCAATAGCTTCCAGTTTCACAATCTCTTGCTTTTCTAAATGCAACATTTTGTTGTTGAATTTGGCACATTCTGCAAGAGTTGGCATCAAACATATTCCAGATTTCTTATCAGTAATTTTCTGAAAAATATTCTCAGGCACAACATCTTGTTCTGGATATAAATTTGACAGTAATCGTGCATGTAAAGCTTCTTTCCCATGCTCGGTCACTTTTCCAATTCTAACATCTTGTAGAATAGTCTTGTAAACTTCATCCTTCGCCTGACGCATATTTTCATGCAGTTCAGCATAATTGAAGTTTAACCATATATTGACGTTGCCAATGCTGCCTAGGCACTTCCTGGTATCTTCATGCGTGAGCATTTTGAACACAGGTTGCCCTTTCACTGGTGTCAGCTGCAAAAGATCTCCGAAAACAATGATGTGTTTGCCACCAAATAACACATCATACTCTGTTTTGAGAACTTCTTGCATTCTCAAATGCACAAAGGCAAGCATGACATTGGAAACCATGCTTACTTCGTCAATGATATGAAGTTTCATTTTCCTCAAGATTCTTGAAACTTCAAAACAAGCATCTCCAGATAGCTTGTGATATTGTAATTTGTTGTCATGCTCCACTGGCAGCATCAGTAAACGATGTAAAGTAATCCCTTTAATGTTATGTGCTGCCAGTCCAGTTGGAGCGGTGACAACACAAGACAGCGATGACTCTGTCCTTTCCTGCAAATAGCATGAAATTGCTTGAGGAAACTTTTTCCAGTTCCCGCTTCTCCACTCACGTACAGTCGGACAGGCTTCAACGACGTACATGAGCACTCTTTCTTGTCATGACTTAATCCATGATCAATTTGCATGGTAACTTCGTCATATATTTTCCTCTGCTCAACGTTGAGTTGTCTTTCCAACTCTTCTAAGTTAACCGCATCCTCCTGAGCATGTGCCATGGCTCTTTCCACTTCATTCATGGCAGTGGCAGCTTCATTTTCGATAACAGGTCCTCCTAGTGGATCCTGACTCAATGAAGCAGAACTCTGACTGTCCTGAGAACTGTCTCTGGCAATCTCGGCTGCAATCGTTGCTTCCTGCTCAATTTCCGCATTCAACATTTCTACATATTTGGGAAAAGCAGGACATTCTATGGTCTCCTTGGCGGCATTGAAAGAGTCTTCGTAACAGAGGAAATCTCCAAGCAGTTCCTCTTCTGCACGCCAAGGCTTGAAAAGTTGCAAAAGTGCTAAATAGAAAAACTCCTTTTTTTCAGGAGATTCGCCACTCAATTTTCGATGGTTTACCAAGTGGCATTTTCTTTGCTTGACCAGACATCCCTCACTTCCTATTACAGCATACACTCCTTTCTCAGTATCTTCTTTGATGTTCCTCTTGAATATGTAATTTTGAAGAACCTCATACAGACAAACATTGTCGAGGTGACTGCTTCTATTTGGATAATATGTATCCAACATGTTGGTCTTCAAAATGTCGGTACTGTTTGGCTCCTTTTCCGCCAAATACTCAATTTCCCGCACAGGTTTCAGAACTCGATTACGCGTTGCAGCAAGACCAAGACTCGCCCAAACGATACTCCTGGACTTGGCATAGAGACTTGCTGAAGACAACCGGTCAGAGCATTCGTAAGCTCCAATTTCTCGATGCGACAACATCTTCAGACTGAAACTGTACAACTTCTTGCTGAGGCTCTTTTCATGGGAAATGTCCTCCCACATATCCTTCAATTCTGTCTTCTCTTTTTTGGTGATGTAAGACGTCACATACCGAGCCACAGCCATACAGTTATCAGCCACAAACTGTATATCCATGTTAGCATTCCACATGGACGAAATCACCGGGTTGTAGTCGTTGATGTACTTGGACTCTTCGTTCCTCTTCAAATTGTATGTGTTTTTAGGTGATTTCTTCATGACATTATGTCGCAGCGAAGACATCAAACTGTTTACTCTTCCTTTAGAAATCACCGGTCGTGGAAAGCCGAAACGACATTTGGTGTAGAACTTGTCCTTGTTTCGGAATTTACGACGGCAGTACTTTCCACATCGATGGCTTTGGAAACGCAGAACTTTTTCTCTTAGGCTTTTCTTCTCCTTTGCGTTTGGAACAGCACACGTAGAATACTGTTGGATGAAACTCATCACTGAGTCTTCTGGATCCGTTCCAAATTTAGGTGCATCCTTGATCCACAGCAACATATGTATATGAGGAGCACCTCTTGCTTGGTACTCCTTTCTCCAGAAGAAATCCAACACCTCTCCAAGAGGTGGATTCTTCTTATTCATGATGAAAGACATCATAGCTTCAAATCTATGATTGAAGTACCTACATACATTGACTGGATCCAAAGAGCACAGTTCTCCGGGTGTCTTGAATTCGATGTTATCTACGTTAGCATTTGCCTCTCGTAGAAATTCAAGTAAGTCTTCCCAGCCATACTCGGCACAGCTCAGAGTGAGGAACCATGTGGGAGTACCTAAGTTCCTCAGCATACATTTTAAATCACCATGACGACGGTACCAGTACTCATTAGTACCACGCTGACACGCCATGAGATTAATCAGGTGAGAATCCAAAATACTGTCTTGGACATTGACTTTATCCATAAAGTCACTTGCCGAGATGTTTTGCATGTGTATACCACTTTTCAAGATGTGGTTCACTGCATATGACAGTCCAGACAGATCGCTTTCAAACAGGAAATGAAACAAATAAGGAATGCATTGTCGAAACCTAGCATCTCCTGCATACAATCGCAAAGTCCGGTATTCAGAAGCAGGAATTTGATGAGGTCGCTCATCATATCTTCCTCCCTGACCTGTTGGAAAAAGCTGTGGGAAACACCGAGCTTCCAAACTTTCCTCCCAAACACTAATGGGACTCCCTTTGGCTTGTTTCATTTGAAACAACTCAATAGCATTCCCCATGACTTCCTTGGAATGCAAAGGATGAACACTATAATGTTCATATATTTCTTCACTAGTAGAGGGTTCTACTTTCTCAATTTGACCAGCACACAAATCGCTATCCTCTTCCTCACTTACTTCCTCTTCTGCAACATATACATTCTTATAGTATTTATTATTTTTTTTCAAATACAATGTTGCCTTTTTAACTTTCCTAACATCTACTAAATCTTGCCATATTTTCTTATGTCGGAACCCCATTAACTAAGATAACCAGAGGTTCCTCTTCCACTTTTTCTACTCCAATTGTGTTAATGTTTTTCTTCAAATCTAGAGGCAAATAAACAACTCTTTCCTTTAATCCTCTCTGTAAATCTGATGGAGGCAATTTCCCTGTCTTTGGCTCCATTCTTACAATAGCCTGAAAGGGATGGATACTTTGAATCAAAATAGATTCATAAGTATTTAAATCCTTCAATTCAGAAGGAATCTCAACCAATTCCAGATTATTATGAACTGCTCTAGCAGGCATCTGGTTTTGATTTAATTTGCAACAACAATAAGTACACACACGTTGATCCAATCCCAAATCAAAACAATTTTCTACCATCAAATATGTTGTGAAATCCTTCCATTCACTATTATTTTCCCTTTCACTTTTTGCATATAAATCCACTAACTTAGTCTGATTCTTATAATAAGTGCGTCGACAACACACACAAGTGAAATTTGGCCTCTCACTTGATTTGACCTGAAATGTGACAATTTCCCTCTGGAAATTATCTGTACTGGAAACCTGTACACTATCTTCCACATTACCCGCTTCTTCTTGGTCAATTTCAACATTCTCCTCTTTACTTCCAAAGTAACAAAACTCAATTTCTTCACATATATTCTTCACATCTATTTCAGAACCATGCAAAAGAGCAGCGCATAATTGTTTAAGCATAATTGCTGGACTCTTAGCATAATACAACATTCTAACTAATTTCCTCACTTTATTATGATGCACTGCTAGCATCCTGAAATGATGAAAAACACTCTGGCATACTCTCCTGAAAAGACAAGCCAGTGAATGACCATGCAAACCTGTCACTTCTCTCACTCTGCAAGGATCTAATTCTTGCAACAACCTTATTTTCTGCTTCAAACTTTTCTTATTAAATGACCGTACAAAATCACAAAGCAAATTGATGGAATCCTGTCGCACACTACAAATACTACTACACTTCCAGGTGTACACAGGACCCTTAGCACGTCTTCCTAAAACCTCATTACCTAACACCTCTTCTGCCTCTGTTGTCACAAGTTTTTCTTTTTCAACTGGACAACCATCTTTCACTTCATAAGCACGACCACTGGTGTCAACTGCATGCACCAAATCATTATCCTGGAAATAACTCTCCTCATTAAAAAATGCCTCACAGCTTGAACTATGAATCCATTCTCCAGAAAAAACTTCACAAAAATTACTACGATTAACTATTCTCTTCCATCTACTATTTCTTTTGAAATCATAAATTGCCTTGTTTAGCTTCCTAATTCTATTGATTATCAAAATAAATAACTTACGTTTAATTTCAAATGCCTGATCAATAACTTTCTCAACTTTTTTTTTTCTCTTATAAAAAACCACTTTCTGTTGACCTTTCTTAATATTTTTTAACAAATTGCCAATTATCCTGTTGCGGAACATTCGTTTACGAATGTCCCTAAACTGTTGTTTCCTTCTACTATCATGCACAGAGTTATCTCTTGCTCTAGCAGTAACATTTTTGATTGGCCTTTCCTTTCCATTTGAATTGCTTCTCTTTTTATGGACTGAAACATTTTCTGTAGTAATATTTTTTTTACTACACATATTTCTTATGAATGTTTTTGTACTCTTACCCGGTGCTTTCTTCGTGACTTGACAAATCTTTTTGTTAGAGGACTGCTGCTTCTTTTGATTCACCTGCTGTCTTTGACGTTTTGCAGCCTTTCTCTCTCTTTCTTTCGTTGACATGGTGAAATGTTGAAATGATCTGCAGTTGAATCTGTGGTGAAATATATTAAAAAATGTTATTAACCACTATTACCAAACAGTAAATCAATAACAGTGATCAAAAACTTAACACACTACTTGACATTTTAAATAGAAGATTTTTTAGTCCTTGGCAAATTTACAATACAGAAATAGCAGAAAAGAAATGGAATTTATATTCATGTTACCTGTGCTATTTTATATGTGAATCTGATCTAATTTTATGAGCATATTTTAATATTTTATTGAAGACACTACACATAACCTGTTTTTGAAGGTGTCTTTATTTTTAAATTAAACGGTTTACACTTTTACTTTTTATTTATTATAAATTTTAAAAATAAATGTTTATAGTTCCATAGGCTCAAGCAGGTCAGCTTCCCACCCTATGTCATATAATTCGGACAAATCTGCATCCTCATCACGCTCTTCTTCATCCTCAGGATTTAAATCATCCAAGGGATCAACATCCACTGATGTTTCAATTACAAGTTCAATGATGAGGTCAAAATCAACTGATTGCAGATTGTCGCTCATGTTGATGTTGTCTTTATCTTTAAAGAAAGATAACAACAATGAGATGTTGCAGAGTAAGAGACAAATCTCAGAGATTATAATAGTAAAATTGTTTAACAAGAGTAACATTTTGCAGCTATTATTTAGCCATGTCCAGCGATGCTGAGCAGGTGAAGCCTATGTCTAATTTTTCAGTGAACAGGACTCATCTCTTCTTAACCTTGGATAAGCCTCACCAACTCTGTGTCCCCTGCACATACTTAAATGTAAAGGGGCAGATTTATGTTAAATGGCACATCCCCAGGCATGCACCAGTTAACGTGCACCGCTGCTCTGCCACCCATGGTGTGCCGTATTTACAATCAGATAGGAGAAAGCTGCGTCAAAACCCTGCGCCTGCTTTAAGCAGGCATAGGTCTTGACGCAACATTGTGGAGATGGGGCACCCCTGAGCCTTGCTTGAGCTGCATCGCACTTGCGATACAACTCCAGCAATCACTACCTTTACAGCACAGATACGTCACGCATCTGTGCCATTTTTGCCCCATGATGCCCCGCATTGTAAATGCAGCACACCATGGGTGGCGGAACAGTGGCGCAGGATGACTGGCACATCCCTGGTGATGCGCCAGTCATCATAAATCTATCCCTAAGCTTCTTATCTTGTTACAGATGAACCGCCATATGTACCATCAAACTATTTTGCATTTCCTAAATAGCGAATTTTAAGGAATAAATAGCAATTCTTTACCAATCCTAATTTGCAATGAGCAAATTGCTAATTGCAAATTACCCATTCATTTCCATGGGCTAGGAGGCTCATAGGAATGAAGGTACAATTTGCGATTAGCAATTAGCTCATCGCAAATTAGGAATTTTTCCAAGGGTGCAGGGGTGTCTCAAGAACACCCTGCTGCACCCCTGAAAAAGAAATTTGGGGGCATATGGCGCACATACATGCCCTAAGGGCATGTATTGGCGTCATATGGCACCTTTTGTTTTTTTAAAAAAAATGCTTTTTGAAAAGAATTCGCAAATTACCACCAACTAGAAGTTGGTGGTAGTTTCCAAATCCTTAATGTCATTTTTTACATATTTTTTGTTTGATACATTGCATTTAAGGAATCGCAAAATTTGCAAATCCTTCAGTGCAATCGCAAAATAAGGAATAGCAAATTTTGCTATTCCTTATTTTGCATCAAACTTGTTTGATACATACCATTTGTCTAATTAGCATTCGCAAAGGCTGAAATTTGCAGAATTTTGATCTTTGCGAATGGTAATTAGCTTGATACATATGACCCCAAGTTGGCCTGTCTTGCAACATGGTGCATCTTTTGCATCACTGCTGCATCGGTTTCATGTGGCACGTTTTTTTTACAACATGACACATCTGCCTAAATGCATCAATTTGTAATTTTCTCGCCTCATAGCAAATCTTTTGCACTGCCACTGCATCATAAAAGTGACGCACAGTGGCGCAAAAGAGACATACACCTATCATAAATCTGTCTCTACCATTTTAAATGATTAATCCAGGATGACGATAAGGTGTGGCCTATCCAGAGGTTTGTTTATGGTGAGGCCTACTCACGATTGCAGATTAAAGTTACGCTTGATAAAGAATACAGAGGAGATAATACATGTAAAGGCCTACCAATGAAGTAAGTAATGTCCACTTTATTGCGCCAGTCATCATAAATGTATCCCTAAGCTTCTTATCTTGTTACAGATGAACCGCCATATGTACCATCAAACTATTTTACATTTCCTAAATAGCGAATTTTAAGGAATAAATAGCAATTCTTTACCATTCCTAATTTGCAATGAGCAAATTGCTAATTGCAAATTACCCATTCATTTCCATGGGCTAGGAGGCTCATAGGAATGAAGGTGCAATTTGCGATTAGCAATTAGCTCATCGCAAATTAGGAATTTTTTCAAGGGTGCAGGGGTATCTCAAGAACACCCTGCTGCACCCCTGAAAAAGAAATTTGGGGGCATATGGCGCACATACATGCCCTAAGGACATGTATTGGCGTCATATGGCACCTTTTGTTTTTTGGAAAAAAATGCTTTTTGAAAAGAATTCGGAAATTACCACAAACTAGAAGTTGGTGGTAGTTTCCAAATCCTTAATGTTATTTTTTACATATTTTTTGTTTGATACATTGCATTTAAGGAATCGCAAAATTTGCAAATCCTTCAGTGCAATCGCAAAATAAAGAATAGCAAATTTTGAATTAAGGACATTTTAAGTCATTTCCACATGTGCAGTGTTTTCAAATTATGATTTGAAAATCGTTTTTGGGGAAAAGGAATGGTTTGCAAAATTATGACAAGGACATAATGGTGTATGCTTCTCTATAAGGCATTTCACTGTCTCTGATGTCATTTTTCCCATATTACATTATAAGAACTTTCCCCATGGAGCACATTCCTTGTAAATATGCTCCCACCTGTGCATGGTGAATTTAGATTTTGACTGTTTGAGTCACATAGCCATGTTAAAAGTGACCCAAAAAAATTGCAAACGCTTTAAAAAAACACATTCATGTGTCTTAAGGACATTTTAAGTCATTTCCCCGTGGACAGTGTTTTGTAAGTGGCGCAAAAGAGGCATACACCTATCATAAATCTGTCCCTAGCATTTTAAATGATTAATTCATGATGACGATAAGGTGTGGCCTATCCAGAGGTTTGTTTAGGGTGAGGCCTACTCAGGATTGCAGATTAAAGTTAAGCTTGATGAAGAATACAGAGGACATAATACAGGTAAAGCTCTACCAATGAAGTAAGTAATGTCCACTTCATTGCGCCAGTCATCATAAATGTATCCCTAAGCTTCTTATCTTGTTAGACATCAACCGCCATATGTACCATCAAACTATTTTGCATTTCATAAATAGCGAATTTTAAGGAATAAATAGCGATTCTTTACCATTCCAAATTTGCGATGAGCAAATTGCTAATTGCAAATTACCCATTCATTTCCATGGGCCAGGATACCCATATGAATGAAGGTGCAATTTGCGATTAGCAATTAGCTCATCGCAAATTAGGAATTTTTCCAAAGGTGCAGGGGTGTCTCAAGAACACCCTGCTGCACCCCTGAAAAAGAAATTTGGGGGCATATGGCGCACATAAATTTTAACAACATTCCTTTACCTCAAAAACGATTTTCAATTCATAATTTGAAAACACTGCCCACAGGGAAATTACTTAAAATGTCCTTAAGACACATGAAAGTGTTTTTTGATTGCCTTTCCAGCATGGTTGGGTCACTTTTAACATGGCTATGTAACACAAACATTCAAAATCTAAATTTGCCATGCACAGGTGGGAGCATATTTACAAGCAATTTGCGCCACAGAGAAAGGTCTTACATTAAAATGGGAAAAATAACATCAGGGACAGTCAATTGCCTTATAAAGAAGCATACACCATTATGTCCTTGTCATAAATTTAAAAACAATTCCTTTTCCCCAAAAACGATTTTCAAATCATAATTTCAAAACACTGCACATGGGAAAATTACTTAAAATGTCCTTAAGACACATAAAAGCGTTTTTTGATTGCCTTTGCAGCATGTTTGTATCACTTTTAACATGGCTATGTAACACAAACATTCAAAATCTAAATTTTCCATGCACAGGTGGGAGCATATTTACAAGCAATTTGCGCCACATAATTCATAATTTTCTCCTTAAAGCACACTATTCTCTATCTAAATTAAAGAAATATTTTCTCACCTTAGCAAATACTTTGAGTTTGAAAACAGTCTCAGAAACACACCAATTTGTCTTCAGCAGAGCAAAAGGTATGCACTCCAGAGTCTGCAGCTATCAAAAGCACAGATATGCTGTAATTCTTCACACATATCTCTCATGTCACCCAATCAAAACTCTTCCCTCACTTTTTTTCAAATGAAAACCCTTCCCCCCTCTGCCATTTCATGCCTTTTCTGCATGGCAACCACCTCTTGGAAGACGTCTGGTGTTTGCAAGTTCACACAACAATGTTGCAATTGAACTCTGAACTCTCAGTGCACCTGCATATCCAGTGCATTCTTTCATTTAATGATTTTTTATTGACCATTCAAAATACATCTTTCAAATAACTCATCCATGCACCCTAACTTTCTGTTTTCAGCAATCAAAATCCACCAATCACTGTTACTGCTTCATGAACACAGAAACTCCACAGTTTTTTTCATTTTAAACTCTCATTTTTTCAACTGCCATTTCATTGCCACACTTCATCTGACTGCAGGAGAACCTTCTCTCACCATGTTTTCTGTCTGGATTGTTGGACATAGTTATATCCACTGGGCTCACAGGTATGCTGAGAACAGAAAATTACCTAACCTCAATTTACAAGATGTGGAAATTAAGTGGTTTGGCCACAGAGGATTAAAATGTCACCAATTGATACCATTGGTGAAAACCTTTATGCATTTGCCCAAACCTGACCTGTTAATTGTGCACTGTGGAGGTAATGATTTGGGCACTTTGACTGGGGTAGGTCTGGAAATGCTTTTAACCACTTGGATGCTAAGGGGGGTGCAATGAGGACCATTGAATTTCCATTGAAATCAATGGAAACTCCATGACGAGTTACCCTTGTCATTAGCACTGAAGGGGTTAAAGGACACCTTTGAGCAATTAATGGCACTTTTTCCTCAGACTGCCTTGGTATATTCAAATATATGCCAAAGACAGAAATGGAGGTGGTCAAACCAATTTTGTCCACAAATTGAGAAGTCGAGGAAGCATGTAAACAAATCTGTTTCAGCTTACATGAGAGACCATGGAATGGGCTCCCTGTACAACAATAACTTGCGTTACTACATGCAAGATATCTACAGAGGAGATGGAGTTCACTTCTCAGATGAGGGCAACAGAATTTTCACTCTGAATTTAAGACTGTGCATTGGTACCTACTTATAAGTACCTAAATGTACCATAAACCCAAAAGCTCTTCTCAGAGCTACCCTACATCTGATCACTCACAATTATTATTTTACTCTAACTTTTTTCATTAATTTTCAACAAAGTACGCTCCCCGGGGCGCTACCCGGTACGCGAACCGGGTGCTAACCTCGCGAATTTTTTTAAAAAAATGGTTTTTTTTCGCACATATAAGCCTCCTCAGCCACCCTCACAAAACCTAGGGGGTCAAGATAAGTCTACCGTGCCCCCTTCTACCCATTCTGAACATTATTTGCCCTCCATTTTGTATCTTAATTCGACCGAAACACAAAATGGTGAACTCCCGTAACGCTTAAGGTTCGCGAACCGGGGCGCTCAACGGTTCGCGTACCGGGTCGCTCCCTGGGAAGCGCACCATCAAAAAAGGTGGGAAAGTAGTTTACAGAAAAGCGACTGGAGACAATTTCACCAAATATAGATTAGCTCATACTACATACCAATCCCTACCATTTTCACAAATTTGATTGAAATTCCATTTAACCATTTAGCCTGTAGACCTCTCTAAATACCCTGAGGTAAATTACTTCACAAAACACATCTGAAGTGTTGGAATTGACAACCAATTAAAATGTTACTCTCATTTTCTATTTTTTTTACCTGACATTTGATTGGTTATGTACCTGAATATATATAAAGGAAGAGAGAGAAACACAACCATTTTGACTACTACTTCCTGAACTACATTGCAAGATCATTTTCACTCACAACTTAAACTTGTTTTTAGAAGGTGAGATATTATTTTATAAATTTGAAAACATTTTCAGATAGTTATATACTATCCCTCTGTAAGAGTTAGACATTGAGAAAGGCTTCTTTATTGTAATTATGGATTGATTTAGGTTTCTGTGGTATAATTATGAATTTACTTAGACTTCTTCACAGGCACTTTTTTATATTCCTACTTCCACTCTGATACTATACACTGCCCAAAGATAAATTCTCTGTTAAAAAATGCCTATCTAAAACTAATCCCAACAGTGCCCTATCTCTACTAATATATATTTTTTTTATCCAAATTTCAGGCAACATGGAAGGCGAACAGAAAGTTTCATTTCAAATTGTCCTGCAACAGAGCAGCCAAGAATTAATTGATCCAAATTATATAGAATTTATGGATGAAACTTGGGACCAAGAACTACTGCAATGTGTGCAAGCAGTGGATGACCTCCTTCAAAATGAGGACATTTTACACCCTCATAGATTACAAGCTATGTTCAATGAAAATGACGACATTTCAGACAGTGAAATGTTAGAAATGTTATTAAATTTTGAAACACAATCACAATAATAAATAATTGCTTGAAAAATAAAAAAAAATAAAAAATAATCAACAAAACCAACAATCAATTAACATACAGTATTTGAAAAGTCTATCATTCATTTTTCATTGCAGTACGCTGCCCAGAACACTTCCCGGTTCGCGGACCGGGCGCTACCCACGCAAAAAAACAAAAGAAAAATTATTTTTTTTTTGCCCCGCGGGGCCCTTTTAAAACCTCCACATTAAACCTAGGGGGTCAGGGAGGATCTAGTATGCCCCCTTATGGTTATTTCCCCCTTTGTTTTGGCCTCCTCTTGTCTCTCAATCCTACCGAGAGACAAGATGGCGGCCGCTCCGGACTGTTTAGAATGTTGACAGACACCGGAGAACCAATCAGCTTCGCTACGCGAAGTTCCGGTACGCGTAAGGTCCGCGAACCGGGGCGCTGCCCGGAGCGCGCTTACAGATATATATCTTATTTTAAACGTTAATTTCTCAAAATCCACTGGAGCACATATATTGAGACCTACAAAAGGCACATCGGGCTACCAGTCCCTACAATTTTGCCAAGTTTCGTGCAAATCCATTCAGCCGTTCGGGCTAAAAGTGAGGCCAACCGCCCTATGGAAAACTCAATGTTAAAAACACGTTTTGGGACCCCCCTTTTTTCTCGACCCCCCCTGGACGAACCCCCCCCAAATTTCCAGGGGCTGCTCAGAAACAAAATGTTCCATTTTCCAGAAAATTTCAGCCAATTCCGTCCACAAACGCCAAAGTTATTAGACATAGAATTTTCAAAAATCCCATAGAGAAAAAATCCTAACTATATATACCTACTGACCGCCAGTAGGTAATATATGTGTATATATATATATATATATATATATATATATATATATATATATATATCAACGCTCCAGTTTCAAAGAAACGTGCTGCACTCGCGGGGTCCTTTTTAAAATAACTTTATTTGCAAGGACGCGTTTCGGCTGTGTGCCTTCTTCTGCTTTTATATATATATATATATATAGCCAAAGAAGTCCCCGTACCCAGTTCAATTTTAGGAAAATGACGAAAACTGACCCACAGTTCAGTGGTCAGGATTTTATTTGTATGCCCAGCACTTTCGCCACGACGCGTTTCGACCTTCCAGAGGTCTTGTTCACATAACACGCATGCAAAGTGCCTTATCTTAAATAAAGTGCTTGTGCAATCACTCGTGACTTGTCACATGATCAATAGACATAGAAGAATAGTTTCATGATCATAAAAATATCAAATAGCAGCAACAAACCAGTAATTTCAATACATACAGATGTAAAGGCACAAATAATAAAAAATCCTTAAAAACAATTCAATATGTTAAAAAGGGTTACGCCAAAACTTCATCTAAAAAACCGCAATATGAAGCGTATTTTTAAGATTGGCAAACAATCAAAAAGATAATAAGTGATTGTAAACAGTTAATGACATTTAAATACATAATATCAACTGTAAGCATTTCTGCACTTAATCTAACAATAAGAATTAAGACAAGTCCTGCGAAATGATGCCTTTCAGAAATGTTAGTACTTAGTATCTATTGAGTATTGTTGCAAATTAATACAGCCCTGAGTGGGTATTGACTCAATTCTTCTTTTGTTTTGTCAAAGTGCGAAAACCTGCTACCCACAAAGCCACCCACGTTTCTTAAAGTGCTAAGTGCTAATATTAAGAATACTAAAAAGTGAAGAAGCATAAAAGCAAATATAAAATGCTTATCAGATAATCTTGTAAATGTGCAAATAGAGCAAACATGAAATCTTAAGTATGTTACAGGCAGGTGTAAAAATCCTTGCTGGACCAGATGGTGTCTTTGTGTCTAATTCAAGGATATACCTAGTTTCCAATTGACGTAGACGGACCTCACAATTACCTCCCCTTCTTAATGGCAGGATGGTATCTCCCACCTAGTATTTTAAGAACTCTTGATTTTTATTATGTTTGTCCTTGAAATGTCTTGCGACTGGGTATGTGGGGTCACAGTTGTTGATTGCCCTGATGTGCTGGAGTATCCTCTCGTGGACCTGCAACTTGGTACTGTCCACATATCGCAGGCCACAGGGGCACTCCAGCACATATATTGCGTACTCTGTTTTGAATGTTAACAGCTTTGTTATAGGTACTGTTTCTTTTTTAAAGGGCTAGCATATGATGTTTTACTGGTAGCAAATCTACATGCCTTGCATGAGGAACATTTCACAAATGCCTTACGGGAGGATAACCAGGTTTTACCCGTCACCATCTCTGGACTGCTTCTAACCAGCATATTGCTCATCGATCGTGCCTTTCTAAATGTAACATGAGGGGCTTTAGGTATCTGGTCCCCTAATACCGGGTTTTTGCCGCACCAACACCCAGTTCTTATTCAGTATTCTGCGGATTCGTTGATGCTGTGCTAGATGTAAGAATCATTCGCGTCACTGGATTGATAGAGCTAGTGCTGTTGTCATGGGACTTTATAGACAGAGTGTCCATCCTCTCAATGTTGTTAGTCTTGGCAATGGCATTATCTATGGTCTTGGAGGAATAGCCCCTAGCAAGGAACCTTTCCCTACTTTCTTGGTGGGCCAAGTCGCAATCATATGGGGTGCTCCAGATGCGTTCAATGCGCAGCATCTCTCCATAGGGTTTGCCTTGGATAAGGTGTCTGGGATGATGGCTGGAAGCATGTAATATTGTATTCCCAGCCGTTGGCTTTCTGTACATTCTAGATTCAACTATTCCCTCACAAATAAAAACCTCAACATCAAGACAGCAGACTCTTTCTCTACTCATATGTGCAGTGACGTGAAGGCTAAGGTTGTTGGAATTAATCTGTTCTATGAAATGGAGTGCCAGATCTTCAGGGACCCTCCAAATCAGGAACAGGTCATCAATAAACCTGTATCAATGGCAAATGTGTTGGCTCAAGATGCCTGAATAAATTATGTGTGGACCTGCTCCTGCCATAGGCCCATATGCAAGCAGGCGTAACTAGGGGAGAAGCAAGCCCCATCGCCACACCTCTGGTGTGATGGTAAACCTGGTTTTGAAAGAGGAAAAAGTTGTTTTTCAAGCAAGTCACTATCATGTCAACCAACATTTTATTATGCATATACAAGCCCTTTGGTCTCTCATTCAAATAATGTTCAATGGCTTTGACCCCATCTTGATGTCTAATGCTTGTATACAGTGACGTGATGTCCAGAGTAATTAAAATGCATTCAGAATCCCTGGTCACATTATTTATCTTCCTCAAAAAGTCACTTGTGTCTTGCAAATACGATGGTAAAGTTTGCACAGAGTTTTGTTAAAAGTAATCAACATATTTTGAAGTATTTTCCAAGAGGCTGTTGCATGCAGAACTGATCGATCTGCCAGGCGGCTTAACCACACACTTATGTATGTTTGGAATGAAGTATATTGCTGGAATTACTGGGTAGTCATTTTTCAAGAACTTAAACTCGTCAGAGCTTAAAAGGCCTCCGCTCTTCCAGGCTAGGAGTTTAGCATTGTAGTTGTTTTGTGCCTGCCTGACACATTACATGTTACTCCTCTTGTAACAGTCTTTGTCATTAAGCTGGGCCAAGGCATCCTCCATATACATTTCCCTCGGCCATAAAAAGACATTGCTGAGGGGCGCTAGAGGGGGCACGGCAAGATGGCAACACTGTAGTGCAGGTCCACCGGCCGCCTTCATTATCCTGCATTTATCCTCAGCCCTTGTGGCCATCTGAGCCTCACATGCCAGGAAAATGCATTTAACATCTTTCTGCAGAGCTTTGTATCTGTTTTCCTGTGGTGTGGACACCTCTACTGCCATCTGGCTGACTCCTGGAGCGTGGGCCTTCTCCCGGCATGGAGGATGTGAGCTGGCACTGTGTCCGACCTAGACCTTGGACCGAAATATCGTATTCGACACATCTAATCTCCAGACCTGTTGATATTGCGGCGGGAGTCCGGATTGCTGTCTGGGACCTGTAGATTGCTGGCAAAGTTGCATTGTCCGGTGAGTGCGCCGGAGCCCGGAATGCCGCTATCTCCCAACATGGCGATTTTTCTGCAGCCATAGACCTGGCGAGGGTCAGACCCCAGCTTTAGGACCCCTTATCCGCTGCATCTCAGCCCCCCGGACCTGATTTCCCAGCGGTGATCAACCCGCTACCCGGACTGCGGCAGGCAGCTTGCTGGTAAGGGCAGCGAGAGTTGGTGAGGGAGCTGGCCATTGGAATATCGCCTGCCCCGGTTTACGGCCTAATCGAGAGGGGAAGGTAGCGCGCAAGACCTCCATGGTTGCAAGGCGGAGTGATGGGCTGTAACTGCTGGAGCAACCTGGTGATGGCAGTGGAGGCTGCCGCGTCGATAACGGTACAGTAGGGATTTCTGCCACCAGCTGGGCCTCCCGCTGTCTGCGCTGCGAATTGAGCGAGACGGGAGTGCTAACGGGGACCAGGACTGCTGCCGCAAACTTTGCTTCTTATTGGGAGGGATTCACAGCGCCTTGCACAGGTGAATAACACTGCAGGACTTGAATTAAAAGCTAATAATTGGGAGATTTCATGGCAGTATAACACATGACTGGTCGCTCCTGTTGATGGACTTGCTAGCATGCTGGGCTGCTGTTTAGGGTGGCTGGATGGCAGTGTGAATCACATCTTTGCTCCTGGGGGCCTAGTTAAATCTGCCTGCATTTGCTGTGGAACCGTACCGCTATAAGTAGGCCCTTCACTAGATCCAAGTTGAGTATTTTGCTTATTAATAAAGAACTCCCCTCTTGGTGCTCCTCTGAACTTAAACAAGGCCCTTTTTGCCTTCTCAGGCGAATCAACATCCCAAATATACTCTTGGGTGGTACGCACGTGGTGGGATTTCACTGTTTTGCCAACAGGTGGCGGCTGTCTCTGCATACTTCGCAATGGGTAAGCCAGACAAAAATCAGCCGAGGCTCACTTTGGAATTGAGAAAGTCAGGTAAGCAGGGTCAAACTGTGGCCTCGGACTCAGAGCTAGACACTGGAGCTGCGCCGCAAACTGTTTTGGAGAAAACGTTAACTGCTACTCAAGCGAGCCAGCCTGAAGTCTATAGACGGCAACATTGAGGCCCTGGATGGTCGGATGGACACCATATCTACCAAATTGGACAGGCACGCTGTCCATATTGGGGAGGGGGAACAGCGCATTTCCAACACTGAAGACGGACTACAACAGGTCACCACGAAGGTCTCTGAAATGGAAAAGGTTCTGGCAGTCGTCCAAGTGAAAAGTGAGGACCTCGAAGCGTGCTCACGTATCAATAACGTGTGCATTCTGGGGCTGCCAGAATCCAAGAATGTAGGTAAGATTAAAACCTATGTGGAACAAATGCTCCGTGAGATCTGCGGCGCCGATAATCATTGTAGTAAGAGCGCATTGATCTTTAGATTCGCGTCTGGCCCCTGGCATGCCGCCCAGGCCGATCATAGTCCGCTTGATGAACTACAGAGACCAGGATACTGTGATGCATATATCTCATCAAAAGGGAACTATCTCCTACCAGGGGAACACGTTATCCTTCTACCCAGACTTCACGGCTACTGTCCAGGCAGCACAGAAGGAATTCCAAGCAGTGAAGAAAATACTGATGAATGAACTCCTCCCATGCACTTTGCTATATCCAGCCCGCCTGCGTATCGGTGTGGACGATAAGGCCCGGATCTTCAACAACACTAAGCAGGCCATGGAGTTCGCCAGGCTATGCTAGAGATGGGAGTGATAGATGTTTGGAGAGTGAGCAATGCCGACGTCAGGAGTGGCACTAATATTACCCCTGTCCATAATAGCTGGTCCCGTTTAGATTACTGGTTGGTTAATGAAGAATCTAATGAATGGGTCACGGATATAGGTCTGCTCCCACGCACCCTGTCTGATCATAACCCAGTGGAACTATGTCTTGGAATTCCCACCACCACTCATCGGCCGTTTACCTGGCGATTTGGATCTGATGCGCTCCTGGACCCCATTTAGAACAAAAGTATAAGGCAGGCCACAGCACAGTATTTTTAAATAAATGTTGGGACGGTGGAGAGTGTTGCCACTCTGTGGGAGTGTTGGAAATGGGATCCCCGGCTGTCCAGGGCTTTCGCCAAAGTCAGTCAGAGACCACCACACCCAAGTCAGGGCAAGGGAGTTACACGCCAAGATAACCCCTACTCACCCTCTAGGTAACGTGGCGCGAGCAGCAAGGCTAAACTTGGAGGCGATGTAGGCTAAGTATTTGCGCACGCACCCCAGCAACAACAACCAAAGGCCCACCACAAAGGAAAACTCCACACAAGGTTATATAAAAATAGCCTTTGTATTATAATAAATATACATCAGATAAAACACACATCTTGTTACACTGTGCCAACAGGCACGGGCGGAATTTACAAGGGATATTGCACAGGACAGGGCCACTTGGACCACTGTCAGGGGTATCAGCACTTTTAGAACTTTGTAAAAAGTAAAATCACTGTAGCACACAATATAAAAATAGAGCACACAACCAGTAATCACTGGTAACAGGACCTCACTAGCACCACCTGTACTAGGGAGAAAAACAACCACCTACATGTCACACTACCTGTAGGGGTGTAAAAACAACACACATGATGCATTAACATTCAGAGGTGTAGCAATAACATTGCGCAAAACTTAGATCAGTCACCACCTGTGACAGTCCCTGTGTCCCAATGTCAGGGCCTAAACGTCGCAGTTGCCCACAAAGTGCTGGGCAACTGGTGCAGGGAAAGTTAGGGCAAAGTTGGAGCCTCTCTGGGCTCAAGAACCACCACTGTGGCACTGTGGGGCCTCACTGGGCTCCAGACAAGAAATGGCCCTCCTGAGCCTCTCTCAGGCTCTTGAACAGAATGGGCACTCGAGCCTCTCTGGGGCTCGCAACACAAAAGGGCTGGAGCCTCTCTGGGCTCCACCACGAGGGAATGGCACCCTCAGAGCCTCTCTGGGCTCGCAAATCACAAATTGCCCCACGAGCCTCTCCTGGCTCGACAGAGAATGCGCCCGTTATGGTGGAGTCCCCTCTCCGGGGACTCAGGAAGACAAATGGCAGCAAGAGCCTCTCTGGGCTCTAACATAAGTGGGGCTGAGAGCCTCTCTGGCTCGGGTTGGAGTCCCCCTCTTGGGGACTCGAATTGCCCAGAAATGCCCCCTTTCGCTGGAGTCCCTCTCGGGGGACTCGGGAGATACTGGCCGCCTAGAGCCTCTCTGGCTCTCAACAACTACAGGCGCGAGGTCGCGCTACGGGGGAGGGGCGGACACCGCCAATGTGTCCCGGCGCCCCTCTCCCTTCTCGGCCACTCACCGGGTGTCTTCGCCGCAGCGTGGGACTCCTCTCCCCTCGGGGACGGCGGGGCTCTTTCCTTCGCGTCTCTTGTCCCTCCGCTCCTCCAATGACGCGGCAGGGGGGGCTCGACCGCCTGGGCCAATCCCAGCGCGGCCGGGTTATGACGCGCCGGCTGCTTCCTCAGTCTCCCGCCTGGCCTCGTCAGGTGGCAATCCGCCTGACTTCCTCTGGGGCCGCCAATGGCAGCGCGGCCCTGGGGGTAGGGAGGCGGGACTTCCGGGTCGCCGCGGGCAGCGCGGCGGCTCGCTTCTTAGGCAGGCAGGCAGCTTCCCAGGTGATCCGAGGAGTGGGCTCCCTCGTGGATCAACAAAAACGGGCAAACAAAGCGGCAATGAGCGGGGTGGCACCCGCGCCGTAAAAACCGCCACACGGGGCGATCAGACGCCGGGTGGCACCGGCTGTGCTCTCAAAGCGCTAGCAGCGCTAGAACAAAGGGTAGGCGCTCTCCAGCGCCACAGGATGAAAACACAGCGCTCACAGCGCTAGGGCCAAAATAAAGCGCTTCCAAGCGCTATGCAGGGATTCCAGCGCTCCCCAGCGCTGAAGGGCAGAGAGCAGCGCTCTCAGGCTGCAGGCCAGGAATCCTCAGTGCTCCCCAGCACTGGAGGACAGGACAAGGCTCCAGCAAGGGCTGGAGGCAGGCAGGGGGGCAAGGCTGGGCCAGAGCCAGCACACTGGGTCTCCAGGCAAGGAGACACCCCAAGTGGCGGTCCTCCTGGCCCCAGCAGCAGCAACAGCCCCCTCTGGCAGGATCCAAAAGCAGAACATTTTCTAAGGGGACACAGCCCCTTCTTATAGTAACAAATCCTTTGTTTCAAGGTGCAGGGTGGGGGAAAACCAGTTTCAGCTGGCTCTGGAGCACTCTTGATGGCCCAACCACCCATTTCTTTCACTGGGGAGGCTAGGGTCGTTAGACACACCACAGGGGGGCGGAGCCAGCATTGTGTGGGGAAAACCCAGCCCATCCAGGACACAGGTACACTCCTACCACACATCACTCATGCTAATCTCCCACTCACCACCGGGCAAACCCATCTAGACTTCCTGGAGCCTGGCATGCCAGCCAGCTCCAGCCAATCCCGCTCCAGCACCCTCACAGCACATGCACACATATCTCAATGTCCAGAAGTAGTACTTCCCAACTAGACACACACACGCCGCAGACACCATCTCGCAGCATTCACTCTCACGAGTTTATACATACTAAACTCGAGCCTGCACTCCCCACGCATCAGGAACTACCAGGGACACACACATTCCCCATGCATTCCTATGGGAGGGCAGGCCAGCCATGCTACACGCTCGCACTTTCACTCTGGGACCCAGGGAAAAGTGCTCAGAGACCCAAAAATCACTGACACAGGGTCACACATAAGGCAAAAAGTTCAGGGGTGAACCAGCCCTGCGGGCAAAGTCCAACAGGGAGGCATTTAAAGTTACAATCCGGGGGGTTTGCATAGGCACGACGGCAGGTATATTGTGGGGTATACATGGGCGGAAGTCCAGAATCGAGGCTACACTTCCAGATCTTGAGCATGAGTATGCCGTGAACCCAGACGTCACCATTTTAGCACGCATTCAGGAATAGCTGCTCGAATACAACGAAATGGAAGACGTTATGTACCGCGTCGCCATGTTGCGCGTGCATATGGCGAGGGAGGTCTGCCGGGACGTCAGTTGGCCAATAAGCTTTGATTTAGGGCAGAACATCATCACTTCACAAAAATAGTAGATGCGCAGGGTGAGGAGCACTTTACACCTCAGAGGATAGTAGAACAATTTAGGTCCTGTTACTCTGAGATGTACATGTCGCAAGGGAATTTGGATGAAGACGCTCTCAGGAATTATCTTGCTGATATAGCCTGTGCCTGGCTATCGGTTGGGCATCGGGAATACCTCAGTCAACCAGTTGATGAGACCGATATTAAGGCAGCGATCAGTTCTCTACCAAACGGCAAAGCCCCGGGACCGGATGGCCTCACGGCAGAATTTTACAAGGCATATGCCGATCTGTTAACGCCCTACTTATTAGAGGTGTATGCTGAAGCCCATGATACTGGCATACTGCCACCATCTTTGAGACAGGCTCTGATCATTACACTGCTTAAAAATGATAAGCCCTCCTCTCATTGTGGCTCATATCGCCCCTGTCACTTATTAATATAGACGTCACCATTTTGGCTAAAATACTTTCTACCATGCTCCAACCGTTGATGTCTTGTCTGATACTGCCAGATCATTCCGGCTTCATACCAGAGCGGTCTACATCTCACAACTTAAGGACTATTTTCACCATATTCATATTCTGTCCCCTGATCCCCCGGCTGCTGCTATCATGTTGGATGCAGCTAAACCATTCAACTCTATTGAATGGCAATACATGTTTTATATTCTAAGGTACATGGGATTTTCAAGTGTCTTTCTAAGATGGGTGCAACTTTTGTTTACAGATTCGTCGGCGAGAGTCCGGGTGGGAGGCCTCACCTCAACACACTTCTCCATCAACCGGGGCACTTGACAGGGCTGCCCACTCTCACCGCTGCTATTTGCCATCATGCTGGAACCCTTAGCATGCGTGATCTGTCAACGACATAGAGCGTCCGCACTAAATTTTAATCATCGCCCTGTTGGCATTTCCCTATACTCGGACGATATGGTGCTCTTCATTCGCGAACCTCACACATATCTGTCCCCGTTCCTTAGGGAATATATTCGATTTGGCTTGTTCTCCAGGCTGCTATTCACATGGGACAAGTCCGTGACAATGCCTTTGACAATGATTACTACACCCCCACAAATGGAATACCCGTTGGTGTGGTCTACAGACCCGGTGAAATACCTAGGTATATGGGTGCATCAGGATCCGGAAACTGTAGTAAGGGACAATTATGGCAGGGCATGTGCTGATTTAGAACTTCAAGTTGACAGATGGACTACACTCCCACTCTCTTTGGCTGATCGTATAGCCATTGTGAAAATGGTGGTGCTATCACGACTCCTTTATTTATTCAACAACATCCCCATCCGCTTATCTTCACAATTTTTTCGCACACTCCGCACCCTTCTGCTTCGTCCTATCTGGAATGGCAAACAAGCCAGGGTAGGTTGGTGTACACTTACACTGGAATATGCTCAGGGGGGATTTTGTGTGCCTGACTTCTCTCTATACTATTTGTGTGCGCAAGTACAATACGCCTATTATTGGTTCGAACCGCATGCTTACACACCACACATGGCGGTGGAAGGCAGGGATGTGCACCCCATTCCACTGTCTGGCATTGTTACACATACTCCCAGGGGCATGCCACGTACAGAAATAAACACAGTAGACACTACTATAGCAGCTTGGCAAACCATAGGTAGATTTGCAGCCAAACACCCTCTCTATGCTCGAGCCCCGCCGATTGTGCATCATGCCTCCCAGTCCGTCACGCAGGAAGCAGGACCAAATCTCTCTCTTCAGGCGTTCGGTATCCAGCACATGCGCGATCTCTATACAGAAGGGCACTTTCTCTCACCTGGGGGTCTTCAATACATCACCAACCAGACGCCACTGTTTCAATTCACCACGCATTGTTTAAAACTTGCGCTCAAAACACATTACGACTCCTTTCCTGAGGAGCTATCCACTTTGCAATCATTGCAGCTTCTGCTGTTCACGCCTTCAAAACGAAAACTGGTAACAAAGTTATACAGGGCAGTGAGGGCCGATGGAGTACAAGGAGAAGATTGAAGTCTGGCGCGGTGGAATAACACATTGGACCCTCCACTTACACCCATTGATTGGGAGCACATATGTAGACTCATCAGCAGGTTGACCCCTAATGGCAACCTCTGGATTATCCATTTTAAATATATTCACCAGATTTATCACACTCCGACCAGACTGAATAGACTAGGTCTTCGAGACACGAGCAACTGCAAGAGGTGTGGTAAACCGGATGCAGATTTCTGGCACTTAAATACAAGCCCAGGGAAGCCCTGGACTGCTAGAAGCACAGCTGCTGGGCATTAAGCCTTTGTAAACTAAATAAGGTTTTAATGTATATAGACAGAGTTCAACGTGCACATTTATTTGTCAAAAGATAGCATCTTTTCTCGTAAACAATTAGCATCAAAGATATATTTGCACATGCATCAATAAACATTTATAATCAATGTTAAACAATAGGCACATGAAAATATTAACAAATCATATTTTCAATTCCTGTTCATTGGTAGTAACCACTATTCAATGATTATTATTCAAAATCAATATCCAACATCCCAATGCATTTCGGGTTACGTAATGAACCCTTCTTCAGGGGATTAATTATATACAATCAAAAGTACAATATTCCATAGGTGAGTGGTCTCTCGAAGTGCAGATTCGACAGGATCTAAAAAACAGCAACATACCAGACTATAATGAGTACTCTCATATATACAACTGTTCATCACAAAAGAGCGCTCAGGAGTAACACTGAGGGGAAAGAGCCAAACAGACAAACCACCAGGAAAAAGCACCCGTGTCTAAAAAGGCGATCAATAAGTGTTAAATGCAAAAAAACGTGACAACTACTTTATGAGAAAGAATAGGGAATCAAAGATGCTGCACTCTCAAAAGTAAGGGAAAAGCCAACATGAGTTATCGTCAAAGAGAACATGCTAGTGACGATGTCGCCAAGTGAATGCGAGTGGTAGATTGTCTCCCCTTAGGTGTAAAAACGCTACTTAAACGTGAAGAATACATACACTCATTAAACAGCTCCGTGCTCGTCCACTAACTTATCCAGCGTGAATGAACCTTGTCTTTACCATACCCTAAACAACAAGTAAACGGAAACCATTCTCAATTATAGTGCAGTGTGTAACAAATACCGGCTCAAGTGTAGTACCAGATACTGGCTTACCGCCAACTCCAGACGAGACCACACGCTGTTCAGAAATGGTAGCCCAGCAACATTCTGTATATGGAAAAAAACTCATAGTGAGTTTAAAACTGACGGACTAACAGCCTTACCGGGTGAAACCGTAATTATTCAGCTTGTAAACCGACCTTCCGCCTCCAGCAATGGCGTCCTGCGTGAATCTACTGTTGCGAGTCCGCCCAACAGATCACGTGGTGCGGAACTCCACCCTACACAAGGATTTCTGGCACTTAGCATGGAGCTGTACTCCTGTTGCTCAATACTGTACAGAGGTTGTCAAGTGTTTGCGGGACATGTTGAGTCAGACTCTACAATGTACATCGGCTGTCTGTCTGTTGTTCATTGTTCTGTTAAAGGCACACTGGGGAGGTTTCTGCAAATTGCCTTGTTATTAGCAAAGCGGCTTGTGTCGCTGACGTGGGAAAGTAAGAAGTCCCCTAAGATGGACCACTGGATAAAAGACCTAGGGGCATATGTATCAATATCCCATTTTGCGAATCTCAAATTGCGAGAATTTGCAATTCGCATTTTCAGATTCGCAAAATGGGATGAATATAAAAAATCTCTAACGTTTTGCGATTTCATAAACTTTGCAAAAAATTCTCAGAATATTGATTTGTATAATAAAATATAATATAAAAATATAAAAAAATAAAAATTGATTCCTTAAAAACGAAATTCTCAAATTATGAAATCGCAAAACCGGGAATCTGCAATACAGGTGCAGCTAGATAACATCACAACCAGGAAGTGGGAGTGATTAGCTTCACCTGTTTGCCTGAGCTACAGTTAGAGGCAGTTTGGAGTGTGTTTGGAGGCTGCACAGCACATCAAGAACCCCAATGGAGTCTCAGAGGCCACAGAAGGGCAAGGAGGGTGAGAAGAGGAAAAGGAAACATACATTTTCATAGAAAGAGCAGGAGGTCCTCATAGAGGAGATGGTCTGCAGCCAGGAGCTCCTTTTTGGTAAGAAAGCCCTGAAAGTACCAGAAGCAAATAAAAGGAAGATAGGGCTGCAAATACAGGAGAAAGTGAGTGCTGTGGGTGTGACCAATCGTACCATCAAAGAACTGCGCAAGAGGTGGTATGATATGCGCCAAAGGTCCAAGGAGAGGGTGGCAGCCAGACTAAAGGAGTCACAGAAGACCGGGGGAAGAACATCCACAGCAGTACAGCCAACACCCCATGAAGGTCTGGTGGAGTCCACTCTCCTGCCTGAGAGTGTAAGTGGTGTGGCTGACATTGACAGCTCCGACCCTGCATCCAGCAGTCAGTTCAGTTCAGTTAGTTTTTATTTCGACAATTAAAAATCATCATAAAAATACATCATATCAATACATTTTAAAAATACACCTAAAATATCATTAAACTCTATTTCTGAACTTACAATAGTGTTTTAAAATACAATTAGTTAAAATTAGATCAAATTGACCCCCAGTAGCGTAACATGTAAGGCAGAGAGATAAAAGTGGGCATTAATTTACATTCACAGTTAGATCAGTTTCTAGTGTTTCTCAGTCTAACCGCTACTTTTAGGAAGCTTGAAATGGCACACAAAGGGGCCGATTAGGATGGCGGTTTTTCCGCATCCTCCGGGCCGGCGGAAGTGTCCGCCGGCCTGGAGGATGCGGAAAAACCGCGGCGGAGACTCCAAAGACCCACCGCCAAATTAGGATGGCTGGTGAGTCTGGAATTCCGTCCGCCGCTTTTCCGCCGCGGTCGGCTTCCGACCGCGGCGGAAAAGCTATAACATGGCAGGCGGTGTCTATGAGACACCGTCCGCCATATTATGATGTTGGTGTAAATATGCTTTTCCACGGCGGCTTTTCCGCCATGGAAAAGCATACGGACATTCACTTTGGGGGCCCGTTGCGGGCCCCCTGGGTGAATGGGGGGTGGGGGGTGCACATGGGGGGTACCTATGGTACCCCCCTGCATTTGCGTACACAAAGCAGCAGGCACCGTGCGGTGCCTGCCGCTTTGTGCATGTAAATGCAACACATGCATTTTTAACATTGCGGCGGGTGCAGCTTGAAGCTGCACCCGCCGCAATGTAAAAAATAGAGGATGTGACCGCCACCCTGGCGGTCACATCCTAATTGCCATGGAGGGACCGCCGCTGCCCATGCGGACGGTCCCTCCTACTCAGGGGTGGCGGACGGACGCAAGTCCGTCCGCCATCCTAATCGGCCCCAAAGTGTAGACATCACTTGCTTTCTGTAAAAATAGGAGGGCTGCTTTCGCATGACATAATTTCTGTTTCCTCAAGATGTGAAGCAAGAATCGACGCCTCGGCAATTGATAAAATGGGCATAAAAATATAAAATGAAGGGTGTCCTGTGGAGACCTATTGTCGCAGCCGCAGGCACCCTTCTGCTCAATCGTTAAGGTAAAACCAGAAGGATAAGCTAAAATGTTAGGTAAAAGATTGAGCCTAAAACGCAGCATTAAAAATCTCGCATGTTGGTTATGCATCAAGAACAAGTACGGTACCATGCCTACCCCATTAGCTACTAAATCATATGCCATTACTGTTGTTTTAGCCTTTGCCTTAGCTCTGGATCTATGAGATTTTTCTAAAAGCAAATTCTTAATAACAAATTTACAATTGGTCGTGATTTGCGAGACGTCAAAGAACAAGTGGGACTGATCAATCTCTGTCAAAGTGTTTTTAACATATCTTAGCCAGGGGATTTGCATGGCATTGTCCCTTTGCAAACAGTCTTTGACAATTTCCCTTGTTAATTCAGCCTCAGGATTGGTCCATATTCTGATCCAGGCTATGATTGGCTTGATGTTAACTTGATCCGTGATGTATTGGATTCCCAGTTCTGAGTGGGCGATCTCAGCGGCAGTGGAGGGGGGGGCTTTCAGAATTCTCCGAAGAAACTTGTCTTCTTCGATTTGTAGTTTTTTCCCATCCCTGAATCCCCACACCTCTGCACCATATAGTGCCTTTGGCATTGTAACTTATTTGTACAGGGTCATTATTTGTTCAGGGCACCATCGACCCAATCTGTGCGCAAAACTTAGAATGGCTCCATTTGATGCAACCAGTTTAGAGCAATGCTCCTCAGTAATGGTTTAAAATGCATGTCGCCATCCAGCAATAGGCCCAAGTAAGGAAAGGTGTTCACTATTTCCAGCTTGTGTGTCCCAATTTTAAAAATAGGCTTCTTGGTTGGTTTCTTGCCAGCCATCATGACAAATGATTTTTTTAAATTTACAGACAAATCCAAGTCGGCCATAAACTTCACAAACCCGTTCACCAGATGTTGTAAACTATTCGGTGTTCGGGCTAGGAGGACGGCGTCATCAGCATATAACAATACTGGAATCTGGCGCAGTCCTACTCTCGGGCAATCCACGGCAAGGGAAATAAGATGATTTTCTAAGTCATTGATATATAATGAGAAGAGAAAAGGCGCAAGGATGCATCCTTGCCTTACGCCCTTTGAGCAGGGGAAAGATTCAGTTCGCCCTCCCTCATTGCTGTAACGCACCCTTGCCGTGGTTTTTCAATGGAGCTCCTTTAAGATTTCTATGAGCTCCCTCTCAATTCCCATTTTATACATCATAGCCCATAGTTTATTTCTATTAACATTGTCAAAGGCAGCAGCCAAATCCATAAATCCCATGTATATGGTGCCACTACTTGCTTTCGTATATTTAGCCGTTAAAAGGTACAAATTCAAACACTGGTCACTGGTGGATCTGCCCGTTCTGAAGCCGTACTGTGTCTCCGCTAGGGTGCCATGTTCCTCTGTCCAGATCATTAAACGATTTAGAATCACCCGTCCCAGTATTATCGCGGAGACATCAATTAAAGAGATTGGTCTGTAACATTTGGGATCTTCTTTGCTACCCTTTTTGAAAATGGGCACAATCAGGGCGGAGGACCAAGAACGTGGTAGACCTGACCTGATAGCTGCGTTGAGGGCCATTGTTAGGATTGGTGCCCAGAGGTCTAGATTACTTCTGTAAAGGTCTGGTGGTGTACCATCGGGCCCTGGCGCTTTATTGGGGGTGAGACCTTGAATCGCCGTCCTTATCTCTTCCAGAGTGAGGGTTACTTCTATACTCCTGTCTCCCACCCATTCTCCCTCCTGCATGCCCGTGTTCGTGTTGTTATATAGGCCCTCAAAGTGGGTGACCCAATCTTCTGGGAGGATTGTGGAAGCAATGGTTGGTGCTATATTGTCGTGGAAACAAGTTCTATTCACAATTCTCCAGAATTCCGAGTAATCCCTGTTTTCACCTGCCTCTCTTAAATCTGCCCAGACTTGTGCTTGCAATACTGCTTTCCTTGCCCTTACAGAAGCCTTGTAACTTTGTCTACAGTTAGCTACATGTGCCATGTTCCTGGGTTTGGATTTAAGGGCTTTTTTTAAATTCCTCAATGCCTTAGAGCAGGTGGAGTCAAACCATCGTGGATGGTTCACTTTTGGCTTGACTGAATCTTTCACTTGCAATAATTTATCTGCTAAGTTTGTTAAAGCTTCAAACGCTGCTACTACCTCTATGGCTTCTATTTGGGTGTTCAGGCATTGATCTACATATTTCTCGCCTTTTTGGACTAAGGCTTTATAAAAGTCCTGGGGGTTTATTTTTGTCCATTTTAGTCGTCTCCCCTGGGCTATCGGTTGCAACCTACCCTCTCTTCTTGTGACCTTTTTCCTGTAACCCACATACCTTAGTTCTAATACTAGTGGGTTGTGATCACTAAAAGAACTCCACTTTGTAATAACCTTTATAATGCGGAGTGTCGCAAAAGCTGATATAAACATAAAGTCAATTATTGATGAACACCCTCTCCCCTTAAATGTGGGGACCAGTGTGCCCCCCTTCTCCCGTCCTGCCATATCCATAGTGTGGACTAGTGCATGAGTCTCTATTATAGTTGATAAACTTGTACCTTCCTGGGTATGCCCAAAGTGCGGCCCCTTTTGTAATGGGCATGCCTCCCAGTCTGGTAGTATAGTGGGAAGGTTTGGGCAGAGGTGGCAGTTAAAATCACCCATCAGGAGTGTTATTGGGGTCCCCGCCTCTTTTCTCTGATCAACCTTTTCACTTAATCTTTGACTTAGCTCTAATATAGCAGCGTTCTCCCCTTGTGAGGGCCCTGGATTGTAGATGTTAAAAAGTTCTAGTTTCAATCCTCTGCTTTGGAGTGTTACTAACTGCAGGGTATGTGACACCCATGATGGGACTACCCATTTCCCTTCAATGGATAAATGAACATAAACAGATAAACCTCCTTTCGCTCTCCCTGATCTGCTTTCCTGTGCTGGGACAGCGAAGCACTTGTAACCCTCTAGCTGGTACAATGCCGGATTCAATGCCCAAGTCTCTTGAAAGGCAAGTATCTGGTAATCTTCTATTTCCTTCCTCCATTCTGTATTGTCAAACTTAGCAGCTAACCCTGCTACATTCCAGGATATAATGTTTATCTTGCCCTCCTTCTCATCTTCTTCAGTGGGGACCTGGGGGAGTGGTTTGCTATTACTCACTTGAAAGTTCCTATCCTCGTTTCTTCCTCTATCCCTAGGGTGGGAGCAATCTACTTCATTAGGTGGGGTGCAGTCTACCTCTGTAGATGGGGTAACATCTCTCTCCCTATCTATAGAAGGTACTATATCTAGCATTCCTTGGCCCTCCGTATACTTACTTACTCCCAAATCCTTATTCTGGGTCCTGTTACTCTTGACCGATTCAGTCTTATCTAATACCGCTAGTCATTTATTATTGTCTAGGGTCAGTAAAGGGCTAAATCTATTGGTCCACTGAGGGTGTGGCTGATATTGAAAATTCTGGGTAGTAAGATCATTGTACCTTACCCAGTGGTCATCTACTATTCTGCCTCTGTTACCCTGTTTGGGGTTTGTGGGGTATATATCTGGTATTCTAGGGTAAAAGTAGCATAAAGGCATGGTCCTAATTGTGCTTGTGGTGTTTCTGTTTTGATTTTCTAGGATATACTGCACTAGGTTTGTGTTTTTGAAATTTACAATGATACAATTGCCTTCTCTGTCTTTTCTCCTCCTCCCTACCCAGCTTACCCTTCTTACATTTAAAATTTCCCCCTGTTCACCCCCCTGCAATGGTCTATGAATATTTAGCCATTGGATAATCTTGCCTTTTAGTTCCCTTTGCGATTCTCTCTGCCCTATTCTGAGTTCAGGAACCCCCGTGAATATGACTGAAAAGGACTGGCTTCTGGCGGTAGGTTTACATAAGGCAAGTGGGCTTGGTGTCTTTCATACTGGTCATTGCCCGATTGCGGGTTAAGCTGTTTGGAGCTAACCAATAGTCCTCTATTCGGGTGTTCAGAGTCTCCCTGTCCCGGAGCGTTAGTGTGTTCCCAGTTCCCCGGAAATTTTGTTGTGCCCTCATGCCCCTTATTGGCAGTAGGCGTTGGTTCGAGATGCACCTCAGCTATGATGCATTGTTCATTACTCATGCAGTTGTTATTAGCCAAGCAAGTTAGTTGGGGCGGCACAGCAACTTCAGGGTTTGCCTTAGTGACCGTTTGCACCTCCATAACCTTACCCAGTTTCGATATTTCATGCGCCATTTTATCCAATTTACTAGTCAATGGTTTAATTTGACTTATGATGAAGGTTTCCAGATGCTTTTGAAGATCTAAAATGATGTCATTTACCCATCCCGGCGGTATGAAACGACCTGTCTTTTCTGTTGTATAGTCCTCTTCTCCCCTATTTACTGGTTTTTCGCTCCTTGTGGGTTTCTTCCGGTTTTGCGTATTTGGGTACTTCCGCCCCCCTTTTCTGCTTTGTTTGTTAGATTTTTTGGAAGTTCCTACCCTACTCGGGGATTCGTCTTCTATAGTTATCTGAGCACATGGAACGTCATCGATGGAATCGTTTAGGGTGACATTTAACGACAACAAGGTACCATTAGTGTCCTCAATTGGCATGGGCGAGAGCGGGACAGTGGTTAATGTCATAGAAATACGTCTTTCGGTCCTTTCAATCTCGCCCGCCACCTTTTGCAGCATTAAGTCTATTGCCGTTGGGGTGTTTTTATGGGGTGCCATATTAGTAGTCAGCGTTCCTGGCTTTTTTGCAGTCTGAGGAGTGTCTGACTTGCTTTTAGTGGAACGAGTTTTAGGTCTTGTAGCCATGATATTTGTGGGTTTTTCGTTTACTACTCGTTCCTCTTCAGGGCCAGACACCTTACTCCGCTTTGCTATAGTAGTAATCAACTCCTTTATAGGCTTTTGCTAGGGACACTATAAGTATCATCTACTGCTTCACAATCCCAGCGTGTTAGGTCATAAGTAACAGTACCTTATCGTGCAGCCAAGATGTGTTGCCCGTCCCGTCCCTGGGCGTCCCCGGACGGCCACAGACAGCCCGCCCTCTGCCCGGGCTCTGCCCGCGCGCGTCCCGCGACGCGGAGGGAGCGTCCTGATTTTATAGCGCCTCCGGGCGCGCAGCGGCAGGAAGTGGGCAGATGCGACCCTAGGCTCTCTGGGAGCTGTAGTCTCCAGCCGCCGCCAGCCGCGAGGTGGAGTAGAGCGGCAGCGGCAAGACCACAGCGTCAGGGCCCCAGGAGCTGTGCGGCGCCCAACAGGTAAGTGTCCCAGTCCGGCGTGGCTTCAATGTGGCTGTAAATCGCCCCCCACTCCACCGAGGGAGCGTCCTGATTTTATAGCGCCTCCGGGCGCGCAGCGGCAGGAAGTGGGCAGAAGTGGACGCTAGGCTCTCTGGGAGCTGTAGTGTCCAGCCGCCGCCAGCCGCGAGGAGGAGTAGAGCGGCAGCGGCGAGACCACAGCGTCAGGGCCCCAGGAGCTGTGCGGCGCCCAACAGGTAAGTGTCCCAGTCCGGCGTGGCTTCAATGTGGCTGTAAATCGCCCCCCAGCAGTCAAGGTTAGATGATTGACAAATAATTTTTTTACACCTCCCCATAGCATGCACACTGTGTAGAATGTGTAAAATAAAGACAACACTTGTCACTCCGGTCCACTCCTTACAACACACACAGCAATGCATCATGGGAGTTGTAGTTGGATGTAGGATAGTTTGTAAATGAGACATAGGAAATCATGCCTAAAATGTGGGTTACAGTTAAGGCAAAAAGACAGTGTCAGGAGTCAGACAACTTAAAAGTTTTAAACTTTATTGAGTCCAAAATGCAGACAAAACACAAACTCATGTGTCCCCCTTTACCTCCACAGCACAATCCAGGGCACTTGAGGACAATGCAGAGGGAGAAGACATACCAATTCATTTGGAGCACGCCAATGTTGGGACTCAAGTGATGACTCACATCAGACAACCATTATGTGCAGGCTCCTTTGGAGGATGGCTTAGACGCCACATGGGAGGCAAGTGAGGATAGAGTGGCAAGGCAGGGAGTGTCTGACAGTCGTGAACATGAAAGACCACAAAACAGTGTGGCAGCAATTGAGGCAAGGAGTTCAAGACACAGGACCAGCACTGGCACCGAAGAGGAACATACTCTTTTTGCAGGACTTGAGCACAACATTGTTGAAGTTCAGCGCCTGCAACACAAAGCATTACGTTTAATTAACAGGCAGCTGAGCACCCTCAAAAAAAATCAGGGGTACATGAGGGAGGGCATCATGACCATGGCAGGTGCCATACAAAACCTATGTGACACACTACAACGTAATGTAATCGCCAGGGACAGGGCTGCCCAACGTGCCAATGCACGACTGCACTGTGAACAGCCTCTGCACCCCCACCAGCAACTTCACCCGTCGCAGCAAATGACACACTGCTGCCAGGACATTGCAAGAGGGCTGGTACAGGTCACAAACACAGTTGAACAAATGCAAACTGCAAACTCTGATGGCAGCACACTCATGGTCTCTGGGGAGAGCGAAGAGACCTTCAGTAGAAGTAGCAACACTCCTACATTGCCTGACGCATGACATCGCAGTGGCAGACAAGGTGCAGCAGCTAGGCAGACAGCGGAGGGCAGTCAGGCTGAACACCGACCTGCACCAAACCGTCACCGGAGGAGGTGAACTAAACATTGACACTTTTGTGGGAAGGGGTGAAGCAACCCACCTAAACAGAATTTTGCACATTATGGATCAGTACCTTGACTGTGTACAAAACATGTGCTGGGTACTACAAAAATATTGTTTGTGAAGTGTGAATAAACACATCACAAGTAACAAAAAACATTTTGGCTCACCACCTTCATTTCTTACCTTAAAGTAGTTTTGTGTGATCTCAGTCTGTCTCTGACATCCAGCAGCTACCCCGACTCCTGCTGCTGCCCTGCCAGGGGGAGGTGGGCAATCATCATCCGATGTGTCTGTGTTGCTCACATCAATTGTGGTGCCTTGCCTCATAGTCATGTTGTGGAGCATTGTGCAGCTTGTCACGATTTTACCGCATGTCTCAGGGCTGTATTGCAGTGCCCCTCCACTTTTATGTAGGCATCTGAACCGGCTCTTTAGTATTCCAAAGGTATGTTCTATGACGCTGCGCATTGATCTGTGTGCCCTGTTATACCTCCTCTCCCTTGCATTTGCTGGATCCAGATACGGGGTTAGGATGAAGTCTCGCACTGTGTAGGTACTATCACCTGCAGGGATACAAATAATAGGTAATTCAATGTTCCCCCCCAAAGATGTAGTGGATAGATGTATGTGTGCTATTGATTTACCTAGCAGGTATCCCTCTCCAGCACTCAGACGTCTGTGTATCCCACTATGTCTGAAGATCAAAGAGTTGTGTGTGCTGCTAGGGTATTTTGCTACAATGTCGTTGATAATGTACTTAGCATTGCACACAACCTGTACATTCAGGGAATGGTGCATTTGCGCTTCCTGAACACATATTCTGTTGCTGCTGGGGGTGTGAGGGCCATATGGGTCCCATCAATGCTGTCACTGACATGGGGCTCGTTGGGTGTTCCAAAAAGGGTTTCAGCTCCTCAATCAGGTCCAAGATGGTCTGTGGGTGCAGCCTGTACTTCTCATGGATGTCCTCTTCAGTCTGCTGGAACAGCGTGATGCGCAGCCTGAAAATGCGTTCCTGTTTCAGTCACCTCTGTGCAAGGGCACGGATACGCAGCCTCCTGGCTGTCACATATAGTGCTGCCATTGTGGAAGTTTCAGTTGCATTGTGGGCTGCTTTTTATACCTTGCAGCTGGTTACCACCTGCATGCACTTGGTGGTAATTGCGATTTCTTAATTTGTGATTTTCTCAGATTCGCAATTTGCGATTTTTTGTTACATTTCATTGCGATTTCTTATTTTGCGATATCCTGTTTGCGACTTTTGCTAACAGAGAAAATCGCAAACAAAGAAATCGCAAGGATATTTGCAGATTTCATGTTATCGCAACGTAAGAAATCACTATTTCTGCGATTTCTTATTTTGCGATGCGATTGTGCCTCATACATCTGAAATAGCAAATGTTTCATCGCAAATGCTGTTTTTTGCGATTCGCAGCGTTTGCGACTAAAAATTCGGTTGATACATATGCCCCATGGTGCATTGCAGAGAGACCGTTGAGCTATATGTTGAAGAACTGCATTTGGGAACCACTGCGACAATACCTGCTAACCAGTATAATTTGGTTAGGTGTATGTTCTAGTTAATGGAATAAAAGTGTATGTGGCATTTTAAATTTGTTATGTATACTAGCGACCAAGTCAATCACAATTGTTTTGTTGAGTTTTTGTTTTTAATTATGGTATTTTGCCATGTGTGGTAGCATTGAGTATTCTATGCTTTTGAAAATCAATAAACAGAATAAACAAAACAACAAAAAAATACACATTGCCCCCTTTGTCCGATTGCCGTACGATGATATTGTCCTTGCCTTGCAATTTCTTCATTAGTTGTATATAGAAGGTATTTTTCCAGCTGATGCTACATTGGGCACACGCAGTGATTTTATAAAGTTTCTTCAATTCAGCTGTTACTTGATCATGGAAAATATCCAAATTGTTGTGTAGCATTACAGGTTGAAAAGTTGATTTAGGTTTGAACGGCGTTCGTATGGAATCACTAATTTTTTCTGATCCATTCATACTCTCACCGTTATTCTGTTCGCTCTGTAGCTGGTATAAATCTAACAATAGATCAACGTCCCCTGCAACCAGCAATGTTGGACTTTTGAGTGCTAGTTGTCACTTGTACTTGAGGTTCCTTGTTATGTTTTGATTGCAATAGATGATATTTATGCAGTTTCAGTTTGCGTATAAATCTAAAAACATCTTTACCTGTTTCTGCATAATTGAAATTGCTTTCGGGACTGTAGGATAGACCAAGTGCAAAAATGTGTTTCTTATCCATGTTTACATCAATGTCAGTTAAGTTGATCACTGCATTAGATTCTGTGGTGACGCCACATTCATTTAGTTGCGTTTCCATCTCACATTCGCTTTTTTTTTGTTTGGCTGTCTTCCGCCTGTTGCAGCACTGCCATCTTTCTCTGAGTTTTTGGATGTTTCTTTTGCACCTTGCTTCCTTTGAGCACGGGGGCGCAGTGTTTGTCTCCGATCTTGGTGGAGGAAATCTACTTCTTTGGCAAATGACAGTTTGATAAAGCCCAAATCCGAACTGGTTCTTGCCTATTCATTATTGGATTCACTTTCCGGTGCCAAAATTTGTTTGGATGCTGAGGTAGAAACTGGTGTCATGTTGTTCACACTGGTTGATTTCATGAACAGAGTACCTTCTTTGTTTTTACCTTTAACTGTGTCATATTTTTGTGCAATGGTAAAGTCTTGGCCATTTTGATAGTCTGATTTGCCCCTTTGATATTTGTAAGCAATACGCTTTTTAATAACCTCCTCATCTTTATGCAGACGTGCCAGCATATCATCAAAATACTTTTTTTAATTGTCCGAACTTTCGAGTGAACTGATCTCATTGTTGGCTGACCTAATAACTGGCCAGGAGGTGTATTACAAATACGCATATGTTGGATTTTTATCGTGTGGTCTCATCGTATATCTTTTTATATAAACTTATACTTGTTTTTATATGAAACTCATGTGGAGTCCTTTTGTGGTGTCACCATTGGGTCACTGGGAGCGTGGTTGCAAATACTTTACAAATTTACCTTGAAGATAAGCCTGGCTGCTCGTGCCAAGCTACCAAGGGGGTGAGCAGGGGTCTTCTGAGAAGGTAGAATGGGGATTGGGAGCACACTTCCTCACAGTCCCAGTACAGTTTGCCCCTTTGCATCCTGGTAAATGCAGTACGCAGTTCAAACTTACTTCACAATTAGCTGGAGTTTTTCACCAAAGTTGGTGCAGACATTGCTGTACATCTCTAGACACGTGTTTCTGGGTTGAGCCCTTCATCAGTAGAGAGCAGCAGTTTTAGGGAGCAAAGAAAAATCATCTGGGGTTGCTGGAAATGCTGCCAAGTTCCTCTCAGATCACAGTACCACTCACAGGCTTACAGGTGCATCTCCAAAGCTCGTCAGCATGCTGGCTCAAGGGAGCCTTTTAAACAGAATGGGGGTTGAGAGCACACTGCCTCACAGACCCAGCACAGTGTGCCCCTTTGTATCCTGGTAAATGCAGTACACAGTTCAAACTTACTTCACAATTAGCTGGAGCTTTTCACCAAAGTTGGTGCAGACATTGCTGTATATCTCTAGACACGTGTTTCTGGGTTGAGCCCTTCATTAGTAGAGAGCAGCAGTTTTAGGGAGCAAAGAAAAATCATCTTTCAATGCAGCACCCGACCATAGTGTGGTGGGTGCCCCCACCCTTTGTTGGCTGGGCCCCTCCCCATTTGGCTATAGGCCAGGGAGGAGGACAATGTACTCCTCCTCAAAAAGTACACTGGCCCCCGAGTGACAGGGTCCCTGGGCTTAAAATTGGCCCAGGGAGGGGGCACATGCCCACCTCTCCCACAAAATGTACTAGTCCCTGGGCCGAAATTCGCTGGGGAGGGGTGCTGTGAAACAAAACATTCTATACTTTGCTGTATATTCCATACAGAAAGCTCTTTCCCATGCTGTATGTTGTCACCACTCCTGAGCATTGCGTCTGCACATAACGTGAGTCTGGCCTATTTATCCTGAATCCTTTTGTGTTGTTAAGAACACATGCCTGACATCAATTAGTATCAAACGGCCACACAAGCCATCCCTCAGGACCGGAACATGAAGAATTATATGTACCATTCTTACGCATGCTGTCTAATATATGTGTCGTAATCTCTTCCTGCTATTACCGACCTTTGGTACCTTCCGTCCTCCCCTTCCGATCCTCCCCTTTTGGTACATTCCCCCTTGAAACTTACCTCAGAATGTTCACCTCAGGAGAACTGTCATTGCTGTGGAGACTGGATGATTGGAATAAAGGAGAGTTCTAATACCAGCTGTGTCTCTCTCTTTATTAATAAATTATAACACTGGCGACGAGGATGGGATCCTGAGTGGGGGGCAGCCAATACAAATGTTGTTCATCTTGACAATGGGGAGACTTGGAGCGGAGACAGATTGGTCAATGTTACTTGAATGCACTGTATTGTTGCATGTAGTTTTGTTATTCTCCTCCCTATGGAAGGGAGATGTGTTGTAATCTCTTCCTGTTATTACCGACCTTTGGTACCTTCCGTCCCCCTTAGAGTACTAATACCAGCTGTGTCTCTCTCTTTATTAATAAATTATAACAATATCCTCTGTGTGATTTGTGAATTGCTGCCAATTCGCAAAGCGTAAAAGGTGGGAATATCTGTTGTATTCATCTTGGCCAACTCGAGACTGGATGTTTGCTACACAGTTTTATTAAGGAAAATTAGTTGTTGTGGTATAAGGCATGCTCTAAATAAAGCCTTGTTCCCCTGAACCTGCCAATCTTTAGTTCCCCATATAGATGTTAAATCAATATTGTCTTTCCAAAACTCATAACCTTGTGTCGACAACTGGGAAAGGGAAGAGACAGAATAAATCTACTTTGTGCCAGTTAGCATATTTTTACTTCTCCAGGGAAGGTGTAAGTTTATAATAATAGGACTCCTTGTCTGACGGACTGTGACCAGGGAGTGGTGTAAGGCAGTGTTCCCATTGTGTGTAATTTAAATACTGCATGTGGAGTACTTGCTCTATGTAATCAATAGTGACCATAATGGAGAAAACAAAACCTTTCACCATAATTAGATGTACCATCATACATTTCTTCACTTTCAAATTCAGTGAGTGATAGTGTCCATTCAGAAGCTTAAAAAAGACAGTCATAAAACCAACCCAAGAAAAAAGGAAAATTGTAATCCAGGTGTATATTCAGGGTGGGCTAATGTATATCTTTTAAGGCAAATTAAAAATGTGCGTAGGCCAAGTTTTGGAAGTGAATCTGCGGATCCAAAGAAAAGTAATCAAAGTCGACAAAGTAGCCTGAGACACTTTGTGCAAATGTGGGAGGCTCGTGGAGCTGTGTAGAACTGGCAGGTAACTCCTCTAGTAGGATGTTATAAACAACTTCATTTTTTGCTTGTTGTGTTGAATTCACTGTAGTCACACCTGATACTTTTATTGTGTTTGTAGACATAACTGGTAGTAATGCAACTTCAGTATTAGTTGTCCCCAGCAAGGGAGAAAACACTTCTTTGTTAGTTACAACTTGCGTAGAGATTTCCTGCATGGTAGTGAGAGGCAGCAGGTAACTACCAAGGATGCCTCATGGTCTAATATCTGGAACCAGCCACATAAAGAGCTTTGGTGAGATCAAGGAAGCACATCTCCTGTGTTTTCTGCCAGTAAGAGGCAGTAAAAGTACAGTTCTGGTACCTTCAACATATAGGAAAGGCTTGAACTTCTTTTTTTTTTTTTTTTAATATGTTTTATTGAAACAAGTGACATACAAGTACATTTCTGTGCGTATTGTACATTAGGGAAACTGAGAGTTGGTCAACTCATACAATGTCCGTGATAACGCTGACGACAGCTGGAATCCCAATAAGTACAATCATCAGTGAGCTATGCAGTCAGCTGCAGTGGGAATAGTCCCAGCGTCTATATTAAATAACATTCTTACATTACTCAACAATGTATTCTGCGTCATCCATCTCACCAGAGTGTCTGGCCCATCATGTCAGTCTAGGTGTTTCTCTGGTCGACTCTCCCGTGTCGCCCACACCCCTCCGCTCAATGTTGTATTGCATCATTTCCCAAGGGTGGGTCTCTCCGACCAGATCCGTCACTGGGCGTAGTGTGTGCGTGCTATCGATGCGGAGCGTATCTTGGTTATGTGCCGCGATGTGGCAGAGGACTGAGGCGTGGGTCGTCACATAGTTTGTGTGCATGTGCTTGCTTGTCAGGTGTGAACATGCAGCATAGTCAACTGGGGGGTGACATTCTGCAAAAGAAAACTACCTCCGAACCGAGATAGGGAATAGAAGAGAAATTGGGGATGAAGTGAGCCTTATTTCAAGGGAGGGAGGGGGGTGCTGCAGTGTGGCTCCTGTTGTCCTGGGTCCGTGATCAGGTAGCGTGTCAATGCGGGGTGGGGATGTTGTGCACGTGTGAGCCGACTGTTATGGGCGAGGTACGGAGGCCTCTGGCTGTGGGTCGGTGTCGCTCCTTGTGCGTCGGTCATGTGGTCAGTCCTCCCCGGTAGGGGGGGGAGAGGAGCATGGGGGGGAGGACAAGAGAGGGGCAGGGGGGGAGAAGGGAGGGCCCACACGGTTTGAACTTCTTTTGTATAGTATTTTCTCCCACACTAGATCCCCGATCTTCAGAATCCAAACAGGAGCTGCCGGTGGTTCGTTCACTTCACCAGTGGCAGAACGTTACTGTTGGACGTTGCTTTGAGCAATTCGAAAGTCGTTCAGGTCCTGCAAAGAATCCAAACGTTCACTGATATCAAAAGGCATTTCCGCAGCCACTGTACTGGGGCTGTAGTTTGGAACTCACAGTTTAACCCCAAACAGGACCTCATAGGTCTGACCACCAAAGGATCTTCTTGGTTGATTGTTTAAGGCTCTCTATACCCCATACAGGTGGTGGACCCAACTGCGTCCTGAAACTAAAGCACAAGCCATTAAAGACTGCTTTAAATCATGGGGCCTCATTTATGAAAAGTGACGCATCACTGCGTGAAAGCAGCGATGTGTCACTTCTCAGTGCGCACTCCTTGCGACATACCTGATGCATCATATTTACAGTATGACGCATCATGTCGCAAGGAGTTACAGATACGTCAGTAAGCGCAAAAGTGACGCATTGCTGGAGTGTGTCACAAAAGTGACGCAACTCCAGCAATGCATCCTTTCACATGGGGCCAGCCCCATGTGAAAGGGCTTGCGTCAGTCTTATGCCTGCTGTGAGGCAGGCGCAAGATTTTGACGCAACGGCGTCCTAGAAGTGACGCAGTGAAATCTCATAGATTTCACTGCGTCACTTCTATGAGGTTTTTCGCGGGAGAACGCCCCCCCCCGCATACATTATACCTGGCGCAGTTATAATGTGGCGCAGGGGTTTACAAAGTGACGCATCTACCTAGATGCGTCACTTTGTAAATATGGTGCAACAAGGCACATTATTTACGCTGCTGATGCGTCACAAAAAGTAAATGAGGCCCATGGTTTTTTCTCCCCAACTGCATTTCCCTCTGGATGTTATGGGGAGGAATAATAATGCACAGTCACACCCAATATATCCATGGTATCTCTGTAAGGCCTAGAGGCAAACGCTGAGCCCAGGTCTGGATTGAATGTGGCTACTGCATACATGCTAAAAAAGACTTGCAGGTCCTTTATAACAGTTTGACCATCAGTCAATCTCTCTGGCCATAACCACAGGAATTGTGAACAACAATCTAAAGCTAACGTGATGTATTAATAAGACGTATCTGAGTGTAAGGGTCTGCATTGGTCTAAATAAACACAAGCAAGTGGCTTGTCTGAGATCAATAGAGGTGTATGTGGTGGCAAACTGTGGTGGGAACATTTATTTGTTGACAAATGTCAGATTTAGGGACATAGCCTGTTTGAATAGACCTGCCCACCAATAGCGTGGCTGTAATAATGAAATTGTATCCCCCTCCTCTGCGTGAGCAGATGCAAGACCCTTATGTGCTGCTAAAATTAGTCCTAATCTGAGATTTGAATTGGGCATTACTTTATCCCTCACTCCGAGAAGATGAGCAAATGGAATGTTTTGCACACTTAAATGGTAGGAGTGTTTGGTTGGAAAACCTTTCGGTGAGGAGCTGCCACTGCTCGAAGCTGTGACAGACTTCATAATGACTCCATATATTTTCATGCTAGAGCGAGTCACTGCAGCGGTTTGCACTGTTGCTTTTGCCGCTTCATCAGCCAATGGCTTGCCTGCAATGTTTATTCCTAAAACGTTAGTGGCTCAGTGTGTGAATGACATGAGCCCATGGCAAACCTGCTTTATTTTTAGCCACTTGTCTTCAAAGCATCTTGTGCTTGTTTGTGTGGCCTTCGGAGTCTTTGAATCCATTCTGGCTCCAGTAGTATAAATATTCATTGTAAGACTGGACACAATATTATGAATCACACACTGTAAGTGTGGGGAATTCAGAATCTGTATTCTCAAGTGCCAGAATTAGAGCTTTCAGTTCAGTCAGCTGTGCAGTACAATCATCTAGAGACTGCTTGTTTGTTCTAAGAGGTTGAAATTCTCCACCCCTCATTTTACCCTTAACTACCACACATGCAGTGGAGTATTGGTGTTTTGTCCCTACTACAGGCTGGGCAGAACCATCAGTATACATTATTAAATCATATTGATCTAGAGGCATTATTATTTTGCTAGGCAGAGGATATTTGTGTCTTCATAGTGGAGGTACGCCTGTGTTTGTAGTTTACAGTCAAAGACATAATCTACATCTGTTGCTGTGAATGAGATGGCCTCCTGTATCCATCTTGGATGTAAAGCTTTCAAGTTGGGAACGCAGGCCTTTGTAAAAGCCTCCAAGGCTGGAGTTTGGCTCATGATAGTTATTTGTTTTCCCTGAGTCAATGATCTTCCTTTCACTACAGCTGTCTTTATTGGCATCAGTATTTTTTCTGTCAGTGAAAAACGCATCTCTGAGTTCGTGTATAAATGTGTTTTATATGCAATTAGTACAGTGTCTCTTTCAATGAATTTGACTTGCGTATAACCTGAGGTTCCCGCAATTATGCGTATCACCAAAGTTGTGGTGTTGACACTTGTGTGTGTTATGAAGTTAACATTTCAGCTTGTCCTGAACATAACCTCTGTGTGTGTTCAGATGACCAATGCGTTCTTGAAAAGTCTAGACATACTAAGTCATAAAACAGTTTTACCCAATGTGTATAATCTGGTATGTTAGTTCTGCTGAAGTTTAGAAATAACAATATTGATTTTAGTTTTTCAAGTGCTTGGAAGCTGTAGAAGCACACACTCTTAGAAATGTGCCACAAGACCTTTGTGTTCATTTGACAACTAGTATCCCAAACACAGGACACTGAGATAGGCAATTTTTGATTTTAGCACATATGAGCAATCCTAGAATTAAGTGATCTACTCAGACTTTTTCCCAGAGAATAATATTACAGTACCCCCGGCCTTACCTACATTACATTACATTACTCTGCCTAAGTCTGTTGCTGAGTCATCATCCATCAAGTATATGTCTTCAACATAGGACAATGCTTGGTCGTCAAACTCTTGTAATAGTTCTGTCACATGGGCTGAGAACAACCCAGGGCTATTCTCATACCGTTGTGGCAATCAAAAGCACTAAATGTGGTGAAATACCTGTTCTCAGGTGCTATGTTTTGGCAGAGAATCCATTTGAGATTTCTAATGTGATTTTACATTTATTGCACGCTTTATTGTTCATTAGTGTTGTGCCATGCGTGTTCCGTACTGCAAATGTGCATGTAGCAATATTCAGTTATATATAGTTTAAGACTAAGCGATATGAATGTTCTGGTTTTATCACTGGGAACAAAGCGTTATTCATTGATGAGGTGCTACTTTCTATTACACCCTTATGTTTAAGATGTGTGTCTCCCAAACCTGTTGTTTTGGCCTCATGTTTAATGGGGTATTGTGATTGTGGGCTGGACCTCACAGGTTCGAAGTGCTGAAGGTGTCCTTCATCCCAGCCCACGGCTTGAGCTAAGTCCCTCTCATTGGCGCATGTGGGTTTTGCTGATTCTGAAACAAGGTCGGAAAAAGCTGGTAATATTACTGTTTCTCTTAGTGGGCAATCCCTACCAAACTCAGGAGTCCAATGTTTTTCAGCCAAGAGAATGTCGTAGCTGATTGACAAGTTCTCCCAAAAGAGAAAATTGATAGTACGTGGTATACCCCCTCTATCTGGAGTTGTAATTCATATAATTGACTGGGAACACTCAGTCTATGGTCTGGTGTTTCCATCTGGATGTAGTCGCTCATTGCTACAGCCACCAGACACTCCATAAGATTCTGGTGAACCATCATGACTTGTGCCGTCCAGCATGGTCAGAGCCCCCCCATTCAGAAGCAGAGTCCTCAATATTTTTGGCATGTTTTACTTTAATTAGAACCACCGGCTTCTTTTAAATAGAGGCTTTGACTGTGGAAGTGTTTCTTCTTTTTTTATTATTAACTCAGAAGAGTGTTGTGAGTCCTCCTTCAGTTTTACATGCTCCTCTGATCTGCGCTCTGATGTACTCCTCACTCCAAGTGTTTTTCAAATGATTAATGAAAGGAACGAGAAGGACATGTATCAGTATCCTGATACCTATCAGGCTGTTTAGTTATATCATGGTAGTGCAAGTTATAGTGCTTATCATAGGACACCCCTTGGTTTAATCTTTTCTTTGTTTTTCTTATTATCTCACCTTTTTGTTTGTAGACTCTGGTGCCTGCTTCAAGTTATCCTTTTCAGAATTACTGTTAAGTTGTGGTTTATTAGGTTTGGCTTCCAAATTTTCTCTGCCTATCAATGTATAGGTTTCTGCAATAATTTCTGATAGTTGACACTCCTGGTTTGACGGAGCAGCCCGCACGATCTTCTGGTTTTATTGCCAATGCTACTGTTTCCCTTTTTATATTACTTAGTATGATTGAGGATACCACAACAAAATTGCCCATTAGTTTCATCCCCTAATCCAGGGCATAGGCTTCCCTATACTCACTTTCAATCTGTTTAAGCGCTGCTGGCTAAACCGCTAATGATGGTGTACCATGCGTAATGGTATTGTCAGCAGCAAAAACTGTGCCCCAAGTGCCTCCACCAGGGGAACCATCCTTAATGGCAGGCATACTGTGAGAATTCCATGTTTTTCTTGAGCTCCCATATGAGGAAACACTGCTTCAAGCTGAATCGTTTTTGTGCAATCCAGAATGGAATCTCTACCTGCCTGATGGGAACCTTACTCATCATTGCAATAATAGTCACTGGACTAATTCCAGGTGTTGCCAATTGTGGTCCTGCAGCTTGAACAGCCCTATGTGGAATTATCATTATTGTTTGCATAACAAATTGCACTAGTTGTCTAAAGGGTGTAACTAAATCTGTTTATAGTAGACAAAGCTATGCATCTGCACTGTTTGCAATGTCTCGATAAGGCTAAGACTGGCCATGTTGATTGGTCATTATTAAGGGGCCCTAGTCTGACATTTTCTACTGCATATAGCAGGGCACCTAGGACCCAATTCATATATTCCTTATAAGTCAACGGAATTTCTAAATCCACATATCTTCTATATTGGTTTGGGGCTGCTACTTCAGTATATGTATGAACATTCACTGTGTTGGGATTTGCTGCCAGGAATGTGACCCATGAATACAATACCTCTGTTCTGTATGCTTCATGGGCCTCTACCATGAAGCTAACATCCTCACCCGTCTGAGTGAATCCATGTTGTAGCAACATTTGTGTTAGTGGGCCTCTGTAGTTTATTGACAGAGCCACTTGTCCTGGATTAGCCTTTAGAATTCGGAGAGGCTACCTCTGAGGGGGTGATCCGTTTAAAAATTCAAGATTGAACATCCTACAGCCGAAAATAGGGGTTCCCTACTTTGCTGAGGGGGATTTTCCACTAAAACCACAGATGTGAGGTGAGTAGGGCCTTTGAGCACACCAAAGAAAACTACTTGGGAGAACCAATAAATAAGTACCCAAGCTAGAATGTTGGTGGGTGCCATGTTGTGCAATTCATACTTTCTCAGTAAGCCTGTGCGTTTAGACAACATATTGTAAAAAAAGGGGCCCCTGAATCTCGGTTAGCTAGCCAGGACAGGGAATACAATTTTTTGGAAAGACACTTGGCTATAGTACATTACAACATTTTATAGGCAATAATCACAATGTTTCACTTATGTTTAACATGTACCTCTTATATCCACAACAAGACAACCTTGTATCACAAAATATATTTTTTTATTTTTCTTCTTTTCTTTAAATAATTAGAATCAGATACTCTTATTCTTTTGTAAAACAGTGGATGCACTTTTCTTCAGACAGTTATCTGTTCAGTTCATTAATATTTCTTTTTAATTACTTAAACTTAACTGGTTATGATTGGATGCAGATTATAGGATACATAGGTTACCTGAAACTTTTTCAAACTTGATCTATAAAAATACATTTATTCAAACATATGTTTATTGTTGGCAGATTGCGCAATCCGCCAACAATAAACTGTAAAATGTTGCTACTTTAGGAGGAAACAAAATGAACATATGTTTGAATAAATGTATTTTTATAGATCAAGTTTGAAAAAGTTTCAGGTAACCTATGTATCCTATAATCTGCATCCAATCATAACCCGTTTAGACAACATAAACATAAAAAATATGCAAGCCTGACTCCACGCACACCATCAGGATATGTTGGCCTTACTCCGGGTTAGCTCACAGTGCAACAGAAGAACATGACAACTCTGATTCCTCAAGGAAATCTCGGAAACAGATCAGTCCCGTTCATTAGTAACTCATTCATGCCCAAATTCATGTCTGACGTTACGCCACATGCCTTGTGGGCCGCACCAGAGGGATTCGGGTGTGCCTAGTCTGGGCTTGCCAGGCCCCACGTCTATCAGCACTTCGGGCGAGCTGTTGGGACTGCCTTGCTCTGACATCGGTGGAGGAATTGCGGTCCTCTTGGTGATCTGCAGACTGGTGTCAACTGTTTCTCTCCTCCCTTCTCCCGGTGCCTGGCCCGGATGTAGGACCTCACGATGAGCGCACCCGGGGGTGTTGAAAACCTCATTGCCCCCTTCTCATCCTTCATTTGCGCACCATATGCTGCATTCCTAATCTGTTGGGGAAGCCCCCCGCCTTGATGCGCTACTTGCGGCCTAGCCATGGCCTCTCCTTTATCTCCTTGCCAGGGACTGTGCATGTGGGAGCAACTCCTCCATCTCAATGCTTTGATGAGGCGGGTGGTGGGCGTGGCCTAGTCAAACCCCCTAGCCCCCTTTTGAACACCCATCCTGTTAATTTTATTGCTGGTCAACCACTCTCCTCCTGCGCTGCTAGCTCCACTAACAGAATCCTTTTTTGGGTAGGTTATTATTGATTTTCCATTCTACTGCTGCCTGACCCTCCTGGACTCACACCTGGGTACCTCCCTACAGCCTAAGCATGGTTTGTGGAGATCCTAAACAACGTAGAATAACTTTTGAACCCTCCAAAACGATGGATTGCTCAAAGACAATGTCAGATACAAAAGAGCCCCGCAACCCTATCCGCCGCTTGGACTCACTTGATGGCGCTGCTGCAATTAGAGCAGAGTTGCAAACAGGTTTTACCTCTATGGACACCCGTCTCAATGCCTTATTCTCATGTCTGGACAGCATGGGTGAGCTCCTGGAGTGACACGGTCAGCACTTGGACTCGATGGAGGAGCGAGTGGCCGGAGTCGAAGATACTTTTAACACCATGGCCCACCACCTGAAGAAAAGTGAGATCCTCCTCAAATCTGTTGCCATCAAGAATGAAGATTTGGAAGCCAGGTCGCGACGCAACAACAAACGGATAATGGGCATTACAGAAATACCGTACTTGGGCCCACCTACACTGTTTGTTGAGTCCCTGCTCACCGAACTCTTTAGTTCAGAGCCATTCACATCCACCTTCATTGTAGAGCAGGCGCATACATCCTTGGGCCAGCGGCCTATCACCAGCGCCCCGCCCTATAATTGTACATCTCCTCAAATATGGATCAAGACACTGCACTGCGAGTAGCCCACGAAAAGGTACCCCTGCCATATCAAAATACCACCATCTCTATATACCCAGACTTTACACTGGCTGTCGAGGAGGCCCAATGAAAGTTCAACTACGCCAAGCCAAGGCATGCTGCGCAAACATTATTTCAAATACAGTATGCTATATCCGGGCAGGATTCGAGTTATGGTCAATGACAAAGCCAGATAGATTCTTTGATATTCCGGCCGAGGTCATATTCTTTTGTAAGCAGCAGACATCAAGTGGATCTTCATAATCATGCGCCACACACGAGGGCACCTCTCTAGACATGTCATTGAGTGCAGACTCGTTCCATATAGACTGAGGTCTAGCTGACCCACAATTTGAATGCCAGTCTTGCTCCTTCCTCCTTTCCCCTAGTGATTTTCCCTTAACCCCTCAAAGATATGTTTGCCTGAATAGCCTTCCACTACAAGACTTCTACAATACATGTTTCAAAATTGGCATTGGCCCCTATGGTGTTCCTCACCCACCCCCCCCCAGGAGTTCTCTCTGAGTACCATGTTTGCATTATTTGGGATTCTCCAAGGCCCTTTGGCTAGGTGTGGGTGCTGGAATTGTTTGATTGGGAGTTTCTATCTTTTTTCTTCTTTTAAAATTACTTATGACAGGCCTGTAGCCGTATATTGAGTTTTCCTCCTCCTGTTTGGATCCTGTACCCCATTTTCTGATCGACAGTTCGGATGGCAGGCCGTACTTAGCGACATGTAGACCCAACACTTCTCAAGTGGAATATACGAGGGCTCAGGAACCCCTGTAAGAGTAAGCAGATTTTAATCCTATTTAAATCACCAAACTCTATAATTGTGGCCTTCCTACAGGAAACACACCTCCCTCCCCAACAGTCACCTACCTTCGCTGCCTCCTGGGTCATACACAGATACTTCTCAAACTACAGTTCCTACTCCCAAGGCGTTTGCATACCGATACTAAATGCATTCCCTTTTAGCATCATACTACTATCACCAAACCAGAGGGTTGTTATGTTTTAGCCATTGGCACTCTCATAGGGCCCGATTCACAGAACTAACTTAAGACAAAATCCTGAACTTACTACCATTTTGGAGTTCACAGAAGTCACTTACTCATTTTGGTATTCACATAAGGCACTTACTCATTTCGGTATTCACATGAAGTTAGGAGTCGTAACTTTAGATACCATAAAACTGCATGCGTTTACAAAGCATGCCATTACAACGCGGTTGTTACATCGCTGTAATGTACTGCGATGTAACAACACGGTTGTAAAGGCAACGCGATGTAATAACCGCGTTGTCAAGGTTGTTTCCCACTCATCCAATGTGACAATGAACCTCTATAGAAGGATAGAGGGAAAAGCCTCTGGAGTTATTCAGGATGAGTTTGGAAAAGCCTGTCACTTGCCCTAGCTGTCGCCCTTTCATCGTGGAAGCTTTTGAAGTTTTGCACCGTGTTTCAATAGTGTCGTATTAGGGTACTCTGCACACCCATGCCTTGAGACATAGCTGGTAATACAACTTTGCATGCAGTTACTGAAAACATTAGAAGTGCGTGTCAACATTTCTTTCACCAGTTTCCAAGAAGGGGAATTCTATTCGTAGAATTTAGAAAGAGTAGCGTCCAGACTGCCTGCTGTTCCACCATGCTTGAGCCTATATCATTTACAATTTCAGAAATTGTTTTTTTTTCCAAAGTGACCTACCTACCTTTCCTTTAGGGAACTCCAAAGATAAAGAAATGCAATTTAATTAGCTAAGACAGCATAATTATTGACCCTCCCAAATAACTATTCTTTTATTTTCTACTATCGTAAACAATTAATTATGGGATCGTTACTTATAGTTTGCTGCTGAATGGCTACTTTTACTAAATGCAAATTGTTGTGTAATCAAAATTTCATGATGGGTTTTAAAGCAACTCAGCATGTATGGCTGTCCCGCGTGAGCTTTTATAGCCCAGTTGAGAAATTAGAATGGGATGAAGTTGCTGATGTCCTGGTGGATTTCAAATGGTTTTGTCGCGTTAGACAATATGTTGCTATTCTTAAAGTGTTTTCGTCGTTACTTAACATTCTTTTAATAAAAAGAGGAGATTTCAATCTGGATGATCCGATAGAATCCACTGCTATCTGTAGGGAAGTGCTTAGCTGAATAACAAGCATTCTAAACCTGGGACTCGAATATATTAGTTTACCCTCCATTCAGGTAAAGGTTTCTTTCATCAGTGAAGGCAGGCTCCACCCTCCTCATCATATAACCAGTGGAAGTGCATTCACTGTTCACACATGCACAGGTGTCTTTTAACAAAAGTAGTAATAACATTTACCCACAAACACCTATGCACAAAACATAACACACCATGCAAGTACAGCAAATCAGTCTTCATGATTGCAACACATAGAGCAATTTTAACTCTTCAACACTCAAGCCTCTGGACCTCCAGTATCCTGCAACATTGTCAATTACAGGATATAAATCCTCAAGTCCAGAGAGAAAATATGTTGTATGTGGGGAAAATATATCCTCCAGGCAATAGGAGGTCTATACTTACCTTCACGCACTGGAAATACACTTGTTTCAAACATATTACTATATAGAGCCCTGAGACACTCACTTTCCATTCCTCCACTCTCATTTTACTTAGAACAGCAGAAAAGCTGTTTGACTGGAGAATTGTACGTGGTACTAAATTTCTGCGACATAAATAGCCCGATTACCTACCAGTAATCCTCATTACTCTGAGCATTGAAATTCCTTAACTTAGTCTTTACTTATTGAGGTGATTCTTCTTGAGAAAATCAACTTGGTTGAAACCTATGAAAAAAATAGCACCACACAAAATCTTTAATTATACCTACCTCATTGTTTCATAATTAGGCTTCTCCCTTCCAGTTTCTACAAGAACCCCCTTGGCACACTGCAGATCCTGTTTACTATCAATCAGCAGCATTAGTGGATGAGGGCTTATCAGGGCCCTATTAAAGGGTGGAAATGCAAGGACTGTGATGAGAAAGACCTGAACTCTTAGAAATAAAGACTACCATTAAGTAATTGGGCCCTTACAGATGTATTCATTTTCCAAGACCCTGCCATTAAGTATTTCGGATGTACTAATTAGGGCTATAACTCGTCCCCATAAAGGGAATATACAGCTCTGATCACAGACTGACCGCACGTCTTGAAACAGGCATATCCTCCACCTATACTTTAGAAATTAGAGAAAATCAAACAAGTGAAAGAGGAAAGTAGCATTATTGACTAGATGTGTTTTGCTAGAACTTAACCAACCTTAAGAAAAAAAACTGCTCAAAGTGACATGTAATGGGACAAAGACCCAAGACATGACGTCCAGACTCCAAGCCAGAGCAACTTGGAGCAGATAGTGTACAGTTTGGAGACCTAAAACATGATGTGTTGGCGAATGTACCAACCCAACATCCAGGACACCCTGTCAGATGATAGTGGGCTTTACAAATACACATGACAACAACCACAAGGAGACCATCCTTAATAGTCTGAAATGTTGATTATCTAATAGATAGAGACCAGGAAAGTAGGCTCCCCTGATAGACAAGACAGAGCCAAAGAGAACCAGGTTACAGACAACAGACCATAACTGTGGAAAGATAAATGTGTTTCATAATAAAACAGAATAAAATAATGCACGATTTACTTGCCTTAACATCAAGAAAGTTATTTTATCCCGATGATGTGGGTGATTCTGAATACTGTAGACAAACCTCTGGAACGATGAAAAGGCCACTCCTGTCTCAGTCATGGCACCAACAGAATCAATCACTTAGTGAGGCAAAACTCAAGGAACCCATCTGTTATGTCCCAGAATCAAGATGTACCATCATTCTACCCATGCTGGCACATTCTATGAAAATTGTTCTGTAGTATTGAAACATACACTTTGCATCAACCCTGCCTGTGTTGCTACCAACCCCTTCTGCACTCTAATAATTTGATCACTATGCCTTTAATCACGAGTCACGCTTTGCCTCACCTTGCCTTCAAAGAAGTTTTTCTTCTATGGATTCTAACAATGTTGCTATAAATCGGCAGCCATCAAGCTTTTGCAAAAAAGCAGACTGCTGACACCCAGTATTTCAAATTATTTTTGTCTAAAAACTCTTGACTAATTGGTTTTCAACAAACTTAGAAAGGACCTTTTATCTTTTTATCCTTCATCCTAAAAACCTGGCTTCCGCAGGCATACATATATTCAGTTCTACTGAAAAGGGCAAGCACCATTAAGATAATCTCAGCCACTAACCAAAAGATAGGAAGGAGAGGAAAATGGAAAAACGTAACTGCAACTTTATATTATCCCCTTTCTTCTTCTCTCTTTCATCTATATATATAAAAACGAATGCATGTCTGTCTGTCCGTCTGTCTGTTTGTCCTTTATGCATTACTACACCATTCATCCGATCGCCATGAAACTTTGGGAAGTTGTTGAGTACACTCCACGAAGGTTTCTGGCATAAATCTTTTTTAAATATCGGCCCCCGAGGGCCCTCATAATATTTCGAATACTGATGTACGTACCAGACGGAAAATTAACAAATCGTGTATCCACAAGCACTCGAATAAATAAATAGAATTAAAACACAATTCATCCGATCGCCATGAAACTTTGGGAAGTTGTTGAGTACACTCTTGCAAAGGTTTCTGGAATAACATTTTTTAAATATCGGCCCCTCAGGGCCCTCATAATCTTTCGAATATTGATGTACGCACAAGACGGAAAAACAAAAAATCGTGTATCCACAAGCACTCGAATAAATAAATAGAATTAAAACAGCATTCATCCGATCGCCAGGAAAATTTGGGAAGTTGTTGAGTACACTCCCGCGAAGGTTTCTGGCATACATTTTTTTTAAATAACGGCCCCCCAGGGCCCTCATAATCTTTCGAATACTGATGTATGCACCAGACGGAAAACCAAAAAATTGTGTATCCACAAGCACTCGAATAAATAAATGGAATTAAAACAACACTTTGAAATGTTTTCCATATTAAAATGAATAAGTTTCAATAAAAATGACAAAATGTAAATTGAATGTTATCATAACGAGTTTCCTTGAATTTCCTTTCTTTGGAGATCGCAGCAACACGCTACGGGTAAGCTAGTCCTTTATAAAAAACAAGCACCTGGTCCTATCTGCAATTCTGAGAACAACACCTTGCCACCGTTTCCATATACACGAACCCTAAAACACATTCAGAATCCGTCATCAATCAGCACTTCACCACTCTGGCACATCCATCCCTTGTATGAAAGCTTTCTCTACATCGACGTGTCGAAAAACATACTTTTTCTCCACACGGGCAACCCTCAATCCATTAGGAGGCCAATTGAGCCATGGGATCTTCTGACATCAACTATCACCCATCTGCACAGGAAGTGACTTCACTGGATTTCCCATCATCCACCTGCATAGGAAGTGACATCACTGGATGTCCTATCATCCATTTGCACAGGAAGTGACATCTCTGGTTTCCCACCAAAACCGTCTTGAAGATGGCAGGCAAGGGGACTTCATTTCCCATCATTTATATGTAGAAGAAATGACATCTCTGGTTTCCCACCCACGCCACCCCGTGCTCCTTCCCCCTCTTAGGACCTCCTTAATAGTGGCTGAAGGCCAAAGGGGTGCCAAAGGCAAGCCCGCCCGGGCATAGACCGTACCCAGGAACAGAAACCCTGGTTTTACCACTGTAACATGTAATTTTTAATTGCGATTTTCAATCACATCAATGTATTTCTATATGTTTTTAGAAAAATTTATTTTTTATAAAATTGTATTTTTATAAACGTATTGATAAGTTCACCAATGTGCTTGTAGTTGTTTGTTGGGGCCCACGCTTTGGGTGTGTGCGAGATCGATTAAGATATATTTGGTCCTAAAGATTTGATTTTGAATGTTTGATGTGTGATATAGTCTATTAGCTCCAACAGAGTTTTCTTCTTACTAGTACTTTACTACTTACCACTGCTACCATGTCCTACTCCTCCATGCTCTCAAACCTGGCCACCAATCACTGCACTCTTGCCACACCACACACCATGAATGGAGCATTCACATGCACCTCCTGCAAGTTCTAATGCACTCTCCCACCCTCCACAGCCACCACTCCTGCACCAACAACAACCAGTACTCTGCACGATCACACAAACCAGCCAACTGCTCACACTCACACACACCAAACACCAACCACATAACATGGCACACTTGTCTACATTCTCCGCTGAGCCTGATTGGTCACCAAACACTCCACGGAGATATGGGGCCATCTCAACAATCACTCTCCAGACCTTTCTCATGGAAACATGGCTAAACCCAAACTCTGCACTAGACATCACTGCAGCCATCCTCGTGGGCTATAAGATTTCCAAGCAAGATCATCATCACCAGCCCAGAGCTGGAGTTCCCATAATATTTAAAGATACCATCAGCTGCACCACATAGATGGACAACCCCACCAGATGCATGGAACACCTCACATTAAAGATACGCCTCACAGCCAACTTCTCCCAGGGCGGAACCCTCATAAGCAGACCACTAAGATGCTGCACCAATTTCCCCATTGACATCACTGATTTTGTGACACACCTCGCCATCAAAGTCAGCAACTCCATCCTCCTTGGAGATCTTAACTTTCACTTAAGAGACCGCACCAACGCAAAGCGCAGCTCCAAAAATTCTTCATAAACCACCACCTGTAAACCCACGGAACTACTTACAAGTTCTTTCAACTGGGCCCATCCTTTCAACCTAACATTAATTCACACATTTATTCTGTTCCGAGGATTCAGTATTGGTTCAAAAGGGAGTCGTGGTGCTATAGTGGAGTGCCTGAACTAAACTTTATACATTATTTACAACTGCAGTTTTTATTTCTAAATACCATAGTTTTCACTAAAATAAGGTAAATAATATCACCCCACTATTCATAATTAATTTGGATCTGCTAGTAAAAGTTGACTAATAGAAGTATCAAGTCCAGCTTAATTCTTCATTTATTTAATTTTTATTCTCGAAATTTCAATTCACCTAACATGATCTTTACGTTTAAAGACTAGAAAAATAATTCAGTTTTGCATTAAAATCCTGAAAGAAAAGGTAAAATTTTCAATAGCATTCATTTATTAGCAATGACAGCAAAAGGAAATAAGACTGTGAAATATTACCCAAATGAAGAAGCGAAGACATCAGTACAGAATGTAATAACCCCAAACGGAAACCTCTCTGTCTCTCTCTCCCTCTCTGGACTTCGCACCCATTCAAAAGTTAAAGTCGAGAAAATGTCTAAGTCCCTGCGCCTCAAGGAAAAATTGCGCAGACCGACAGCATCTCGGGGTGCAAAGATCAAATCGAAAAGCGAGCTCCTTTCAATGTCCCAAACGTCCTTTTTGTATACCTTTTTTCACTAACTTATCTATCTAAATACGTAACTCTTAAGTTCTGAAATGTCTGTGATTGGTGAATTTGGAATCGGAAGAGCATCATCTCATCATTCTTTATTCAAATTTCTGCACAGTCATCATCACATTGCTGCAACTGGGGTGTCATTGTCTAAAAGTTTGACTTCCTTCGAAGTGAACTTTAAATTGATATTAGTCTCTTTATTCCCACGGGTAGAATATTTGCTTCGCTGTCATCTTGGCTTAGGCCCCATAAAATGGCCACGCTGTCCTTGACCCACACTGTTCAGTCACAGGCAGCTTGCGTCTCCGATTCTGGCGCCTGCGCACTTCTGTCGCTATCTCGGAATTTCAATCAGACTCCATTTTTTTTCTTTCTCATGTGCTCGCTTAGGCCTCAATTTAGGAACTATCACAGAAACAAACACAAATAGATGTAAGTTTAAGAAATGAAGCCCTTTCTGTTTACCTCCCCCCTTCTAATAATAACCCAGTTAGTATTTACCTAGCTTAAAGCCATATTTATGCATAATTTGACTTACCAGTCTTCATGATTTATGCCACAAGTAAACAGACAGAAGCACATACATTAATTTTTTTTTAGATTATGGTATATGCGTATATTTCATGACACATTATTCGACAAATTAGTAAATTATTGCTTCTGCAAAAACATGCAAATTAGTATCCCACGTGTATTTGTGTATGCAATTTACTCTAGGTTGGTTAATTTAAAAAACCACACGTTTAGTACTTGCCACTGTTATGGTGAGTTAACTTTACAAGGGGTATACAAAGTTTTTGTTTTTTTGTTTTCCACCTTGCTCCATCAAACTCTACAGCCCTTCTAGAAAGCCTCAGAAATATTGGCCTCATCCAGCATGCTACCAAACCAAACCACACTGCCAGAATCCCTATTGGACCTGATTATCTCCTCAATCAGCAACATCACAGTCGACAAGCCAACCTAACCTGGATAGACTACGCCATTGTGTTAGCATACACATTCCACACCAACACAGGCTTACCACCACTAGACCTGGGTCCCTTGCTTACTTTGCCACTGGATTCAAGCTAGCCTGGCTGATGAGGGGTGTTACCTTGAAACCGGTCCCAGGATGCTTGTTTTCTTGGCATTTCAGGCTGGACTGTTCCCAAAAGGAACAGGGTCAAGACTGATTTGCATACGGCTGGGTCTGAACTGGGGTAGCAAAGTGAGCTAAAGTATGATGGTGGATTCAACCCAGATCTGTGACTGGGGGTAAGTGTCTGAAAAGTTTCTGCGCTCTGTCCATCATCTAATTAATATCGAATCAAAAATATAGAATGGACAGAATATAGTCACCAAAAATATAGAATGGACAGAATACAGACTACAAAAATATAGAATGGCCAGAATATAGACTACAAAAATATCGAATTTGAGGTAAGTAAGTTAATATCAATTTTTAAAGTGTTTCTTATGTTAGTATATGTTTGAAAAGTGTATATTTATTTTATTATTTATATTAATTAATTATTTTTATGGCATTTAATTTTTGCATAATATAATTCTGTAGCGGGTTGCGGGTTTATAGGGGAATAGGGTGGGAAGTAATTTAATTATAATTATTTAAATATATTAATTCATTTATTGGTATTTATTTTGAATTAATTGTTAATTAATTATTAATTGTTAATTAATTAAAATATAATTGGCAATTAATTTTAATTAATTAATTAATTGATAATTATGTGAATTTTAGTAATTTATTTTCTGTAGCGGGTTGTGGGTTTATAGGAGAATAGGGTGGGAAGTAATTTAATTATATTTAATTAAATATGTTTATTTATTGGTATTTATTTTGAATTAATTGTTAATTAATTAATAATTAGTAATTAATTAAAATATAATAGGTAATTAATTTTAATAAATTGATTAATTGATAAATATGTTAATTTTAGTAATTTATTTTCTGTAGTGGGTTGTGGGTTTATAGGGGAATAGGGTGGGAAGTAATTTCATTAAAATTAATGAAATATGGTAATGTATTTATTGGTATTTATTTTGAATTAATTGTTAATTAATTGTTAATTGGTAACTAATTAAAATATGATTGGTAATTAATTTGAATTAATTGATTAATTGATAAATATGTTAATTTTAGAGATGTATTTTCTGTAGCGGGTTGTGGGTTTATAGGGGAGTAGGGTGGGAAGTTATTTAATTATAAATAATTAAATATGTTTATTTATTTGTATTTATTTTTAATTAATTGTTAATTAATTATTAATTGGTAATTAATTAAAATATATTGGGTAAATAATTTTAATTATTTATTAATTTATAATTATGTTAATTTTCCTAATTCATTTTATGTTGTTAGTTTTGGGTTTATAGGGGAATAGGGTGGGAAGTAATTTAATTGTAAGTAATTCAATTAAAAAAAAATTGTATCTAATTTTTAATTATTTTTTAATTGTTAATTAATTTATTGTTAATTGGTAAATAATTTGTATTAGTAGGTAATTATTTTTATTAATTAATTTTAATTTTAATTTTTAATTGATTAATTAATATGTTATATAAAAGTGTTAAATATTTTAATTAATTTGTAATTGGTATTAATATTTATTTTATTTTTATTTATGTATGAAGTATTTACTTTCCCTACTGTTGCACTCACTGGAATGGGAATAGTAATTTTAACCCTCCTGCTATCCAACGCTTTCCCTAATGTTGCACTCACTGGAGTGGGAATAGTAATTTTTACCCCTACGCTATCCAACGCTTTCCCTACTGTTGCACTCACTGGAGTGGGAATAGTAAATGTTATGCCTACGCTATCCAATGCTTTCCCTACTGTTGCACTCTCTGGATTAGGAATAGTAATTTTTGCCCCTACGCTATCCAACGCTTTACCTACTGTTGCACTCTCTGGATTTGGAATACAATTTTTTACCCTCCCGCTATCCAACGCTTTCCCTACTGTTGCACTCTCTGGAGTTGGAATACAAATTTTTACCCTCCCTCTATCCAACGCTTTTCCTACTGTTGCACTCATTGGAGTGGGAATAGCAATTTTTACCCCTACACTATCCAACGCTTTCCCTACTGTTGCACTCACTGAAGTGGGAATAGTAATTTTTACCCCTACGCTATCCAACGCTTTCCCTACAGTCTCACTTTCTGGAGTGGGAATAGTAATTTCAATCCTCCCGCTATCCAACGCTTTCCCTACTGTTGCACTCATTGGAGTGGGAATAGCAATTGTTACCCCTACTCTATCCAAAGCTTTCCCTAATTTGGCACTCACTGAAGTGGGAATAGTAATTTTTACCCCTACGCTATCCAACGCTTTCCCTACAGTCTCACTTTCTGGAGTGGGAATAGTAATTTTTACCCTCCCGCTATCCAACGCTTTCCCTACTGTTGCACTCACTGGAGTGGGAATAGTAATTTTTACCCCTACGCTATCCAACGCTTTCCCTACTGTCGCACTTTCTGGAGTGGGAATAGTAATTTTTACCCTCCCGCTATCCAACGCTTTCCCTACTGTTGCACTCACTGGAGTGGGAATAGTATTTTTTACCCCTACGCTATCCAACGCTTTCCCTACTGTTGCACTCACTGGAGTGGGAATAGTAATTTTTACCCCTATGCTATCCAACGCTTTCCTTACTGTTGCACTCTCTGGAGTGGGAATAGTAATTTTTACCCCTACGCTACCCAACGCTTTCCCTACTGTTGCACTCTCTGGAGCGGGAATAGTAATTTTTACCTCTACGCTATCCAATGCTTTCCCTACTGTTGCACTCTTTGGAGTGGGAATAGTAATTTTTACCCTTACGCTATCCAACACTTTCCCTACTGTTGCACTCAATGGAGTGGGAATAGTAATTTTTACCCCTACGCTATCCAACGCTTTCCCTACTGTTGCACTCTCTGGAGTCGGAATAGTAATTTTTACCCCTACGCTATCCAACGCTTTCCCTACTGTTGCACTCTCTGGAGTGGGAATAGTAATGTTTACCCTCCCGCTATCCAATGCTTTCCCTACTGTTGCACTCACTGGAGTGGGAATAGTAAATTTTACTGCTATGCTATCCAATGTTTTTTCTACTGTTACACTCACTGGAGTGGTAATAGTAAATTTAACCCTCTTGCTATCCTATGGTAAATATATTGTATATTTTTATTAATACTATGTTTATATATATATATAAATATATATATATATATATAAAACTATTTTTTTATTTATTTAGATTAATTATTTATTCATTTTAATGTTATTTAAGTATGTTTAAGTTAGTTATTTTTATTATTTCATTATTTAAAATTACTTTTAACTATTTAAAAAATTCGATATTTTGACTATCTATATTTTTTACATCGATATTTTTGATTCAATATTTTTGTACTTACCTGTTTGGAGATAGGAGGTCGATATTTTGGTATTCTATATTTTTACCTCGATATTTTGGTTGGTCGATATTTTGGTATTCTATATTTTGTCAGTGATCTGTTTAACAGTACTAGAACCACCGTCTGCCGCTGGAAAAGCATGTTGGAGGAGGTGTGGGCTTCTGCTCTCTCCAAGAACTTGCCGAAAGCCATCAAGAACCTCAAGAGGTGAATCACCTCATTCACTGACACTCTGGCTCCCCTCAAGACCAACCCAATGGCAAGAGCCTGGCCACATGCCAGCTCGTACCTCAAATGAGCTCAGGCTGATGAGATGCCACTGCAAGCAACTGGTGCGCAAATGGAGAATTAGGCAAGACACCTCAGCTAAATACATCTTTAAAGAAGCCCTAAGACTCTACCACCAGCATTTATGGAACACCAAGTGTACAGCTCTTGCTGATCACATTGACGCTGGCACTAACAGCAGCAAAGAAATCTTCTCCATCATGAAAGATTTCACTTTGTCTCCTGCCGCGTCCAGCAACATTGCCCCCGCACAAGACCATTACAACAAGCTCTAGGATTGATTCTGTAACAAAATCAACTATCTATTCAGTAACTTCGACTGTCAACCAGACTCTGTCATGTCACAATCAAGCCTGAAAAACTAACCCTGACCTTGTGGCCCACCATCCCCACAGTCAAAATCACTGGTACTATAAAGAGCATCAACTCAGGGGCCCTATTTGACAATTGCTCCCGCCATGTCTTAACCAAAAGTTTTCTGGTGATTAGTGAAGCACAAATGTTCATGCTGAACACCTCCATTGGCAAAACTACATTCTTGGACAGCCGGAAACATGCCACCATAACACCGCTGCTCAAGAAACCATTCACTGATGCAGCCAACTAAACACACTTCTCCCTCCTACCATACATGTCAAAGGTCTTAGACTAGAGAAACTAATCAATTGATGCCTCACCAACAACCTCTGCAACCACCAGAACCTAAATGCCACACAGACCGGATTCAAGCCTAACCACAATATAGAAAAAGCACTCACAACTACAACTGACACCATCTTCTTGATTCTTGATAGAGGGGACACTGCAGCCCTCATTCTCCTAGATCTCTCTGTAGAATTTGATATGGTCTCACACCTCACCCTTAACAGACACCGGCATGAAATTGGCATCCAAGGATTTGCTCTCCAGTGGGTATGCTCTGTAACAGATACAACAAAATCTGTCAACCTGGCACCTTACTCCCCCGAAGCTCACAAGCTCACCTGTGGAGTGCCTCAAGATTCATCACTCTGCCACACCCTTTTCAATGCATACATGATCCATCTGGCCAATGTCATCCGAGCACACAACACCACTACTCCTTCCCCAACAACACACATACCTCCCTCTCAAACAAGACCCCCAAACAAGAAACAAGTTCACCACTTACAATGCCAAAGACTGGATGTAGGCCAACATCAGCAAGATAGAAGTAGTGACCATCTGTAAGAACACATCACCTTGGGACTCCAGCTGGTGGCTGGCCATACTCAAACCCACACCCAGACCCAAGTCAATACTGAGTCTGCATCCTGCTTCCACACAATGAAGATGCTGAGGACGATGGTCAAATGTCTCCCAAGCTGTCACTTATGCCCTAGTCATCAGCAAGTTGGACAACAGGAACAGTCTCTATGCGAGAATGACCAAGAAACTCACTAGAAGACTATAAACCATCCAGAACTTGACAGCCAGGATCATCTTCAACCTCCACACAGAACTTACTTCACACTACACCGCAGGGATTTCCTCTGGCTCCTGATACACAAACATGTTAATTTCAAACTCCTCATTCACATTCAAGGCACTACACAACTTAGGCCCCAGCTACCTTAGCAGTCACATCTCCTTCCACCAAGCACCCAGACACCTCTGTTCAGCAGGAATCCTACTCCCAACATCACATGCATACAAAACCAGATCAGGAGTACAAGCATTCTCTTACAATCCTCCTGGAGCATGGATTAGCCTCCCACTCCACACGAGAGCCTCCTCCTCTCATATTAAATTCTACAAGAAGCTGAGGAGCTGGCCTTTCAATTAACCAAACTGACATAGGCAAGGCTAAGCACACACATCTGCTCAGTGGCATGATAATGTAGCGGGTGATAGTGAACTTTGCAAATACAAAAAACATAACGTAACATATCATAACATAACAGAGGTTTCTTGTGGGTGAGTGTTTTAGAACATAGATCAGGAAAAAGAAGAAGGCAATTACTCTCCCATATCAGTCTTAACTCTCATGGAACCTTGCTGTGTGCTTAAAATTACCATTCACACACCTCCACATCTACTACCAGAAGGCGTATGGTAGAAATGTTTGTCTCTAGTTGGCAATGGTTTGCACCTTTGTCCAAATAGGGACACTTGCTTCTAGTCAGGGAAAGGGGGATACACTCCTAAAGTAACCTCTGCTCACCTCCTTGGTAGCTTGGCACGAGCAGACAGGCTTATTTTAGAGGCAGTGTGTAAAGCATTTGTGAACACATACAGTAACACAGTGAAAACACTACAAATGGACACCACACCAATTTTGAAAAATAAGTAATCCTTATATAAACAAGACCAAACGACAAAAATCAACAAAGCAGTATTAAAAATAAGACCTTCAAGTGGTAGAAATAGTTCAGTTCAAGGCAAGTTGTAAATGTGACACTTTTGCAACAAAGTACATTAGATGCGTCAGGCAAAACAAACAAAAGGGTCGCAGGGAAGGTGATGCGTCAGTTTCTTGCTTCGGGGGAGGTGATGTGTCGGTTCCTTACTGCAGCGCAGGGGAGGTGATGTGTCGGTTCCATACCGGAAAGGAGGGGATGCGTCAGTTTCTTACTGCGTTCCGGTAACAATGCGACAACATGGTGCCTCGATGCGTGGTGACGATCCGGTGCGATGCAACAAAATGGTTGCTTGATGCGATGTGATGATCCGGTCCGTTGCCTGAAATTGTGCAGCCGCACGGCAGGTGCTGCGACGATGTTCTCGGTTGTGCTTCGGGACTGGATGTAGACGCGGCACAATTCTTCCCCGTAGCTTGGCGATGTGTCGGGTATCGGTGCGGATGCGACACGCTTCTTTGTCGTTGCATCACACTTCCAGCTCTTAGCGACAAACAGTCTCTAGAGGTCCTGAACAGCAGCAGGCACCTCTTTGTAGGTTAGAATTTCCAGCAAGGACATTCAGGAGAGCTGGTGGTGAAGTATTTGTATCCCTGAGACTTCAGACAGGAGGCAAGCTCAATTTCAAGCCCTTGGAGATCTTCCTCAAGATGAAAAAGTAGACAGCAAAGTCCTTTTTCTCCTTTCCTTGGCAACAAGTAACCACTGCAGGCTAACCCCATACAGCAACCAGCACAGGGGCAGTAATCCTCCATCAGTTTCTCCAGTTTCTTCTCCTTGGCAAAGGTTCCTCTTAATTTCCGAGAAGTGATCTAAAGTTCTCGGGTCTGGGTCCCCCTTTTTCTACACACAAATCCTTTGTCTCTGAAGGCAGAGAGTGTCTGTACCCAGCCAAAACCAGTTCTGTCGTCACTGATGCAGCTTCCTGGCAGGAGTTCAAGGCAGCATTATTGAAAGCAGACCTGGCCCAGGAAGGTAAAAAGAAAACTCCTCCCCCTACTCTAAATTCAACCCAGGTCCCATTCAGCCCAGCCCTGCTGGAGCCACAGCTCTCTCCCAGCTCCTGTCACTCACAAGCCAGACATGCAATAAACAAACCTAGCAGAGGCACACTGGATAGTTAGGCAAGAAAATACCTACTTTCTAAAAGTGGTATTTTCAAACACAGAATGTTAAACTCACCCACACTAAAAGATTCACTTTAACATTCTGTGTTCAGGCATACTAAACTTTATTTTCCTATCCTTTTTCCTGGGTCAGCTATGTTTAGAAGATGTTATAATCAAACTGCCGTTCTGACCTATGGGAATAGATAGCCTTACAATAGTGAAATGCCACACACATCAGGGCATGTCCTACATTTCCCATACAGTGCACCCTGCCCATATGGGTACCTTGGGCCCACCTTAGGGGTGACTAATATGTTGAAAAGGGAATGTTAAGGGACTGTCAAGTGTGTGCACTTGCCAAGTCAACATGGCAGAATGCACGCAGGCTCTGCAATGGCAGGCCTGAGCCATATTTTACAGGCTGCTTCTATGGGTGGCACAATCAGTGCTGCAAGCCAACCAGCAGCATTTGATTTACAGGCACTGGGCACACATGGTGCACTGTACTAGGGACTGACAAGTAAATCAAATCACCAATGATGGATTCACTAATCCATATAACAATTTACAATAGGGAGCACTTGCACTTTGGCACTGAATAGCAGTGGCAAAGTGCCCAAAGCATCTAGACCAGCAAAAACATAGCAAAAACACCGGAGGCAACAGCAAAAGATGGAAGGGAGACCCACGCCAAGGGTGCCAGGTGTAACAGTGGACAAAAGCCCTGCAACCAAATTTGGTCAGGCTCCTCTGCTAGTCCAACCCTCAACATTGTACCCATCACCATTGTATGAACTCTTCTGGAATTGATGAAGACATTCTTAGTGTCTTCAGATCAGTACATCATTGCTGATTGTCCAGTGCTTCAAATTTAGTATCAATCTTCAAAACATTGTTGATTACACATTGTATGATGCCGGCCATCCCTTCCAAGGGCTCCTATACCGCATGACTTTTTTCCTCTCTTTATTCCCTACCGAAGATACGTAGGGCATCTTTTATGAAAAGTGTTGCATCGCTGAGGTAAATCAGTGATGCAACACTTTTCAGTGCGCCCGCCTTAAGACACCACGGACGTGCCGTAATTAGTCTACGGCGCTTCATGTCACAAGGATTGACGTGCTGGAGTGTGTCTGGAAACAGACGCAACTCCAGCAATGTCTCGTTTCACATGGGGCAAGCTGGCATAAGGATTTGACGTAGTGCGGCCGTAAAAGTGTTGCAGTGAAATCTCATAGACTTCACTGCAACAGTTCTAAAAGCCTTTTCTGCACCAGAACACCCACCCTTCACACATTATACTTGTTGCAGGTATATTGTAGCGCATGGATTTACAAAGTGGTGCATCTGCCTATATGCGTAAGTAAGTATTATGCTTGTAGAGCGCATGAATGCAGAGGTGTTTTGGCGCTGAGAGAGGACACAGGTTTAGCACGGGAGAGGTAGCATTACTTCTGCCTATCAAATAGCCAAGTCTTCAGCAACTTCCTGAAACGAGGTCCGGACAGTTGGAGTCTGATATCATCAGGTAACTCATTCCATAGTTTGGACGCACGGTATGTCAGGCTTTTACCACCCCATCTACCTCTATGTATTCTGGGAATCTGCGCTAGACCTTTGTTGGTTGATCTAAGGTTGAAAGAGTGAACTGTAGAAATCGTTTCTGTAAATCCACTGCTCCTCCTCCAAACTGGGTTTTATCTACCAAGCACATATTTAAACTCAATTCGCTGTTGCACCTGCAGCCAGTTAAGAGTGTGGATGCTGCCAGATATATGGTGGAACTTAGGAATGGTCAACAGCATTTTAGCTGCAGCATTTTGAATGCACTGCAGTTTTCACAGTTGACGCTTATTTATGCCCATGAAGAGGGAATTACAATAGTCAATCCTAGAAAGGATCAAGCAATGAAAACTGATATCCGTAGTTCCGGAGGGATAAAAGGGAAGATTCTTCGCAGGACTTTCAGCTGGAAAAAGCAAGCTGATATAAGCTGGTTGATTTGGCCTAGGAAGCGCAGCTGATCATCCATTAAGATTCCCAAGTTCCTGACCTTTCCTGCGGGTAAAGGACCGTTTCCTGCCTCTGCCGGCCATCAGTCCTGGTTCCAGAGCTGTGCACCAGACCCAAATTCCATCACTTCAGTCTTTCCAGTATTTAGCTTGAGAAAGTTCTGGTGCATCCAGTCCATGATATGTTTTAGACAGCCATGGAATTTTCCCTCAATGGTGTCTGCGTTAGAAGAAATGGAAATGAACAGTTGGGTGTCATCGGCATATGACACTAACAAAAATCCATGTCCTCCGCGTCACTTTGTAAATATGCCATCTTTTTGTGCATTTTTTACCACCCTGCAGTGTGACATAAAGTGAGGCAATGGCAGTGTAAGGGCCTCATAAATAAGGCCCAACTGTTTTAGTTTGTGCTACATTTAGGTAAAAGATGTACAAGTCACTCCATCTTGCTCTCCACAGCTTTCATAGCATATTCATCACTCATGATTTGCTGTGACCGGTCAACATATAAACTGTTTATGGGGTGCAACAGCACCTATCTTAGATGATAAGCTCAGCCTATTCCTGGGATTCATCTTGTCTGATGAGCTTCAGTGGGCAAAAAAACTTTCAGTTTTCTCCTCTCATCAATCGTTCTTTTCAGCAAAAAAAAAGAGAAAGACCCCACATCCACAAAAGATATACGACCTCAAAGACAGAACAGAATTGGAGCACAGTGGTTAAAACATCCTCTCGACAGTAAATTCATATGTGTGCAGGGACCACCGCCCTGGAGAGTCTACAGCCAGAGCAAAGAAGTGGCTACTTTAGATGAAAGTGGAAGGGTGGGGCTAAGGCCTGCACCCTTCATTAACTCTGGTTCACTTACCCTTATCACAAACAGAGATCTTGGTGCTGCCTGAAGTTTAGACAAAGTGGTACAAAAGGGGGTGGCGATGGACGGAGCATCTGAACCAATCAAACACTCATACCCAATCAACAGATCAGGGTTTAATCCATCACCGTTCTTTAGCCCACTCTGCCACCCCAGTTCAGACATGGCCATATGCAAAACAGTCTGACCCTGTGCCTCACGGGAACAGTCCAGCCCGAACTGCCAAGCCATGCCTTCCCTGGACCGGAAACAAGCTTCCGAGGACCGGTTTCTGGCATTTCAGCCGTCTTCAGCCCGGCTTACTTGAATCCAGTGGCAAAGTGAGCAAGGGACTGACGTCTGAGCATACCCTGCCAAACTTATGGCGAACAAAGTGGTACAAAAGGGGGTGGCGATGGACGAGGTTTAGACGAGGCACAAGTCCAGACTCAATAGCTCTGGGTCAATGTACCCCCTGTCTCAGTCCCTAGACCTACTCTCTCTCCCAGTGCTTCCAGCACCCGTGGCAGGGTAAATGGCCAAAACCACATATAACTGCCACCGCTGGCTTCGATCAACTATGTACCCACTTGTTCGAAATGGCCCTTTTTGCGGGGTTAGCCCCAAACTTTTTGCTTCTTCCTCCATGGTTTGTCCTGACCTGTGGTTGTTGGCTATATGACTCTGGGCACTTTACCACTGCTGATCATTGCTATAGTGCATATGCTCTCCGTGTAAATTGTTATTCTGATTGGTTATCCATCATTGGCATATTTGTTTTACCAGTAGGTCCCTAGTAAAGTGCACTGAGTGTGCCAGGGCTGGTAATTCAAATGCTACTAGTGGGCCTGCAGCACTGATTGTGGCACCCACATGAGTAGCCCCAAAGAGATCTCAGGCCTGTCACCGCAGTGCTTGTGCGCAGTTTGCTAACTGCCACATTGACCTGGCCAGTGTACCCACTTGCCAGGTCTTACCCTTCCCTTTTCTTACACATAGGATACCCCTATGGTAGGCCCAAGGTACCCCTCCGGCCAGGGTGCGTTGTATGTAAAAGGTAGGACATCTACTAGTGTGTGTAACATGTCCTGATAGTGAACTACTGCCAATTTCGTTCTTCAGTATTGAAAGGTCATCTTGCCCATAGGACAGAATGGGGAATGCTGTGTAATATGTTTACCTGCATATCTTTCCATAGGAGTGAGATGAAAAATTGGAGTCTGGTATCCCTGAACTCAGAATTTAAGAACACATCTTTTAGTAAAGATGGTTTTTTAAATTCTGTGTTTGAAAATAGCACTTTTAGAAAAAGGCTATTTTCGTGTTCAACCTTTCTGTGTGCCTCTGCCTGTTTTTGGATTGACTGTCTGGTTTGAGAGTGACAGGGGATGGGGTGGCTCCAGGAGTCTGTGTTGAGTCACCACTAGGCTGAATAGGCCGATCTGCATTTGGAGTGGTGGGAGGAGTAGCACCTGGGCCGGATTAGGGCTGTGCCTGCCTTCCACAATGCTGGCTCCACCTCCTGTGGTGCGTCTGATGATCCTGGCCCACACTAACAAAAGGAGAGGTTGTGCACTGGCAGAATGCACTCAGAACTGGTTTGGACTGGGTCCAGGACCCCTCACACATAGAGAACAAAGACTTTTGGGGAATAAATATGATAACTGAAACCCCTGAACTTTAGACTACTTTGGAACCAAGAAGGAACCTTTGTTGTGGAGAAAAGCTGAAGGGCTGGAGGATAAGTACTGCCTTTGCTGTATGTCTGGGGTTGGCCCGCAGTTGCTATTTCTGCCAAATGTATTTATTTATTTATTTGTGTCTTTTATAAAGCGCGCAGCTACCCCAACGGGGTGTCCCGGCGCTAATGATCAAAAAGCTGTAGAGGGGAAAGATAGAATGCTAACAGAAAAAGAAAGTTTTGAGGGATCTGCGGAATTCATGTTCAGACTGAATCAGGCGGAGGGCAAGTGGAAGTTTATTCCAAAGATGGGTAGCACAAACTTAAAAAGTTTTGCCTCCCGATCGAGCTTTTTTCTGGGCGTGACCAATAACTGTTTAGTATTGGAGCGAAGGGCTCTGGAATAACTATATGGGCGGAGACTAGAGGTAAGGTATGCTGGTCCTGAGCCTTTAGTGGCCCGAAAAGCCAAAATCGTGGCTTTAAATGCAATTCTCTTGGGGATAGGCAGCCAGTGTATTTTCCTAAGGTAAGGAGAGATGTGATGTCTAAGTGGAATGGCCCAAACCAAACGGGCCGCGGCATTCTGAACTATCTGGAGTCTTTGACATAGACCAGCTGTCAATCCCAAATAGAGTGCATTGGCGTAGTCCAGGTGCGATGTAATGAGGGCCTGGACTACAGTTTTTCTAATATTACTGGGCATATAGTTGATACATTTTTTTATCATTTTAATTTTGGCAAAGCATGCAGCTGAAACAGTATGGTTTTGATTGGCAAAGGACAAGCGATTATCCCATCTGACCCCCAGGTTTCTGACCGAGTCCTTGGGGCCACCAGATGTTGGATGCAAGAGGGGATGGTTGATGAAAAAACAAGACCTCGGTCTTACCGGCATTTAGTCGTAGAAAATTAAGATCCATCCACTTTGCAATATTTCTCATGCTTGTTTTTAGAGGATCAAAAGTCAAAGGGGATGAATCATTATAAGAGAAAAGAATCTGAATATCATCTGCATAGGATGTCATTTTAATTCCAGACTGAGATAACATTTTAGCTAAGGGAGTAAAGTAGACGTTGAAAAGGAGCGGACTCAACGAGGAGCCCTGTGGGACACCCCACCTAATAGGCCTAGCTGAAGAGGTGTAAGGGGGGTGTACACTTGTTGTTTACGGCCCAACAGAAATGATGCAATCCAATTAAGGACCGTGCCCTGAACTCCGATAGATCTCAGCCGCTTCAAGAGGATCGTGTGAGAGACGGTGTCAAATGCTGCCGAGAGGTCCAGCAGCATCAACACCGCCCTCGATCCCTGGTCTACAGTCCCCCGCACAGAGTCGGCCATTTCAATCAGGGCCGACTCTGTGCTATGGCCTGCGCAAAATCCGTGCTGAGAGTTATGGAGAAGGCCCTCAGACTCTACAAAGCTGGCCAATTGGTGACGGGCAAGTCTTTCTAGGATCTTGGCTGGAGCGGGGAGCAGGGAGATAGGCCTATAATTTCCCGGGATCTCTACATCCGCATTGGCCTTTTTTAGTATCGGAACCAAAAAAGCATGTTTCCACGACTCCGGATAAATACCGGAGCTCAGGGAAGCATTCCATATGGAATTAAGATGAGGGTTAAGAAATACTGCTAAGGCTTTGTATTGCTTTGCTGGCCGCGGGTCACTAGGAGATCCTGATTTACATTTAAGGAGCTCCTGAAGGGAAAGATCCTCCGAAGGAAGGACAAGGGACTTTGCAATGTGTGTGTCCCCCTTCTTGACAAGGACAGTGCTGTGTGCTATGTCCTGAAAATAAAGTCTCCAGGGGCCTGAGAAAAGCTGGCCCTCTGTAATGGAAACACAGGTTTCCAGGACTACTTATTAATCAAGAGGAATCCCTGCCAAAAAAGTCCAGCCGAAGAGACTGAGGAGAAGTACTGCCCTTGCGGTGTGTCTTGGGCTGGCCTACAGTTTGCTGTTTCTGCTGAGGAGAGGATCAAGGGACTTTGTTGTGTGCTGTGTCCCCTGCTTGAAGAAGGACTATGTCCATCTGAAGAAAAGTCTCCAAGGGCCTGAGAAGAGCTGGCCTCCTGTTTCTGAAGTCCCTGATCTGACCTGGTCAGACCCGGTCGCTCCTCCCGCCGCGTGGCCCGCCCCGAGTGTGCCCAGCCTCCTCCTGCTGCCTCTGAGCTCTGCTCCGGCCCCCGGACCCTGCCAGCCCTCTGTGCCTGCTCGTGCTAAGCAGTGGTATCGCCGCCCTTGCTGCCGCTTTCGCGTTACTCGTTCCACCGTCCTTGTGCCTGGTAAAGTTTCGTATTGTACTTATTTGTGAAGCTCTGTATTGTACTCATTTTTGGTATTTTGTTTTTTTGTACTGTACCCCTCCGTTTTGCTAACTGTGCCCTGTGTCTCCGCCTGTCCCTTGCCCCACCCCGCTCCCTGCCGCTGCTCCCCGCGGCCCCACCCATGCTCCCTCCAGCATCACCGCACCGCTGCCCTCCCCTCCCGCCACCCCGCTCCCGCCTCCCAGCTGCTCCTCCCTCGCCCCTCCCCCCACTCTCCATTTATGGCAGAGGGCATGCGTACACGCAGCGTTGACGCGCAGAGGGCGCACCGATTGTGCGCCGAAGGCACGCCAAAGGCAAGCCCGTCTGCGCCCGTCCACGCCTGGACCGCGCCCAGTGCCAGGACCCCTGGCCCCCGTCGATGCGAGACCACCCGACAGACCTACGACGCCGCCGCCCTCAACGCACTCAATGCCGGCCGGAACCCCGCCTGCTGCCGGGCCACCCCGAAACGCATCCACGGACCCTTCATCTGCAATGCCTGCAAGTTCACCTGCCTCCGAACCTGCACCGCACCCGCCAAGCCAAGCACCAGCAAGACCCACCTCAAGTGCATCCTGCTCAACACCGGCTCCATCCACAGACACGCCATCGAACTCTGGAACCTGCTCGACACAACCTCACCAGACGTCGCCTTCCTCACGGAAACCTGGATGAACGCCTCCTCTGCACCCGACATCGCCATCGCCATCCCAGACGGATACAAGATCACCCGGAGGGACCGCATCAACCAGACCGGAGGAGGCATCGCCATCGTAGACAAGAACACCATCCGCATCACGACCAACTCCAACGACACCTTCTCCGCCGCAGAGCACCTCCACTTTACAGATACACGCCGACCCAGAGACGACGCTCAGAGGCACCCTTGTCTACAGACCCCCGGGACCACGCACACAATTCAGCGACGACATGACGGACTTCATAAGCCCGCACGCCCTCCCCTCCGCTGACTACATCCTCCTAGGGGACCTCAACTTCCACCTGGAGAACAACAAGGACCGCAACACCGCCGCCCTGCTGGACAACCTCGCCAACCTCGGACTCAAGCAACTGGTCAACACCCCCACCCACTACGGCGGCCACACGCTTGATCCCGTCTTCTCTTCCAGCAAGCACATCACCTTCACCCACGCAACCGGACTTCACTGGACCGACCACAGCTGCGTCCACTTCAGCTTCAGAAGAACCACAACCCACCACCACCCGCAACAGGTTCCTCACAGGAACTGGAGCAAGATCACCGACGAGCAGCTCACACCTCCCTCAGCCAGAACCCACCCGCCAGCACAAGGGACCCCAACGAAGCAGCCCGCAACTTCACGCACTGGCTGACCGCCTGCGCCGATGACCTCGCGCCAATGAAGAACCCTCTCAGCAGACCGAGAAGCAAGAAGGCCTCCTGGTTCTCCGACGAACTCAAGGACTCCAAGAAAAACTGCCGCACCCTCGAGAAAACCTGGCTCCGCGACCAGACCACAGACAACATGACCGCCCTCAAACACGCCACCCGCAAGCACCACCAGCTTATACGCACCACCAAGAAGAAATCACTGAAGGAACGACTGGACAACAACGCCCACGACAGCAAGGAACTCTTCAACATGGTCAAGGAGTTCTCCAACCCCAGCACCAGCAACAACGACATCACTCCTTCACAAGATCTCTGCGACTCTCTCGCCTCGTTCTTCCACTGCAAGATCGCCGACATCCACAACAGCTTCGACGCACCATCCACGCACCCTACCGTCGAACCAACGCCCCCCACCGCCACCCTCCGCACCTGGACCACGGTGACCACCGAAGACATAGCCCGCACGATGAGCACCATCCACTCCGGATCTCCAACTGACCCCTGCCCCCACCACATCTTCAACAAGGCCGACTCCACCATCGCACCCCAACTTCGGAACATCATCAACACCTCCTTCAACACCGCCACCTTCCCGGATAGCTGGAAGCATGCCGAGCTCAGCGCCCTACTGAAGAAACCAACAGCGGACCCCACCGACCTCAAGAACTTCCGCCCCATCTCGCTCCTCCCTTTTCCTGCCAAAGTCATCGAGAAGACCGTCAACAGACAGCTTGCCGCCTTCCTCGAGACGAACGGATCCCTCGACCCCTCGCAGTCCGGTTTCAGAGCCAACCACAGCACCGAGACCGCCCTCATTGCAGCCACCGACGACATCCGAGCCCTGCTCGACAACGGGGAAACAGTGGCACTCATCCTCCTGGACCTCTCTGCAGCGTTCGACACTGTCTGCCACCGCACACTAGCTCAACGCATAAGCAACATCGGCATCCAAGAGAAGGCACTGGAGTGGATCATCTCGTTCCTCGCCGGAAGAACACAGAGTCCGCCTCCCCCCGTTTCGTTCCGAGGCCACCGAAGTCATCTGCGGCGTCCCGCAAGGATCATCACTCAGCCCCACCCTCTTCAACGTCTACATGAGACCTCTTGCAGCCATCGCACGCCAGCACAACCTCAACATCATCTCCTACGCCGACGACACACTGCTGATCCTCTCCCTCACCAGAGACCCCGACACCGCCAGACCTAGCCTACACGAAGGGATGAAAGACGTCACCGAATGGATGAAGAACAGCCGCCTGAAACTGAACTCAGACAAGACGGAAGTCCTCATCCTGGGACCATCACCCTCCGCCTGGGACGACTCCTGGTGGCCCCCCGCCCTGGGCACCACTCCCAAGCCAACAGACCACGCACGCAACCTGGGCTTCATCCTGGACTCCTCCCTCTCGATGACCAGACAAGTCAACGCCGTCTCCTCATCATGCTTTAACACCCTACGCATGCTCCGCAAGATCTTCCGCTTGATCCCGACCGAAACCAGGAAGACGGTCACCCAGGCACTCGTCACCAGCCGACTGGACTACGGAAACACCCTCTACGCCGGAACCACAGCCAAGCTACAGAAAAGACTCCAACTCATCCAGAACGCCTCCGCCCGACTCATCCTGGACATCCCCCGACGCAGCCACATCTCCGGCCACCTGAGAGACCTGCACTGGCTCCCCGTCAGCAAGAGGATCACGTTCAGGCTCCTCACCCACGCACACAAGTCTCTCCACGACCTGGGCCCCAAGTACCTCAACGACCGCCTGACCTTCTACACGCCCACCCGTCAGCTACGTTCTACAAGCCTCGCCCTCGCCGCCGTACCACGCATACGAAGAGCCAACGCCGGAGGCAGATCCTTCTCCTACCTGGCGGCCAAGACATGGAACTCCCTCCCCATCCACCTTCGGCTGACCCAGTACCATCTCGCCTTCAGGAGACAACTCAAGGCCTGGCTGTTCGAGCAATAGCAGACCCCTTCCCCCAAGCGCCTTGAGACCCTTCCGGGTGAGTAGTGCGCTCTATAAATGTTATGATTGATTGATTGATTGATTGAAGTCCCAGGCACAAAAGGACTTCACCCCCAGTTTCCCTGAGTTTCTTGCTGGAAGTTCTGACCTGCCCTGAGGGGCCTGTAACTGTGTGTGAGGCCCTTCCTGCTGGGAGCTGGAAGCGCGACGCAACAAGGGAGAGGCATGCTGCCGCTGCAGCAGCCACCATCGCATCACCAAGGAAGCCTGTTGCTGCTGTCTCTGTTGGCCGTCGCTTCCCCGGAGAAGCGTGTCACAGGGCCTGTCCGGGGTCAAGAAACCACTTATTTCACCGCACGGCCATCGAGAGTGCACGAATCGTATCCACGTTGTCGCATCGCACCAAGACGCCATTTTATTGCATCGCACCAGATCGTCGCAACGCATCGAGGTGCCATCTAGTCAGATCGCAACCAGAGCATCACCTTCCCTGTGAGCCTTTTGTTTGTTCTGCGTTACGCATTTAAGGTACTTTGAGAGAAAAGTGTTACATTTACCATCTACAAGTTTATTTTTGCAAGAACTCTTTTTAAAGACTTTCTTCTGAGTATCTGTATGTTGGATTTTTGTCGTTTTGGTCTTGTTTAGTTTAGATAAAGATATTTTATTTTTCTAAACTGGTGTGGTGATGGTGTTTTCACCTTATTTTTGTGTTGGTACCAATACTTTACATATTGCCTTTGGGATAAGCATGTCTGCTCGTGCCAAGCTACCAAGGGGGGTGAGCAATGGTTATCAAAAGTGTGTATCCCCCTTACCCTGACTAGAAACAAGGGTCCCTATTTGGTCAAAGGTACCTACCTCTGCCAACTAGAGACCCCCAGTTCCAACAACACTCCCACCCTTTGGTCCTTGCAGCAGGCACATGACGACTCCGTATCCTTGCAGCTGGTCTAGCCCATGCCTCATGTGCCAGGCACTGATGCGCTCTGGGCAGCCTACTTCTGGTTAGTTAGCTGAGAAATGTGGAAAGCTAAAGTCTCCTGAAATGATTCTTGCTGTCCTACCATAGCAGCTTCTGCCTTCATTCCTCTCAGAGGATTCACCCTATCCTACTTGCCAAACATTGCCCCGCCTCCACTGGCTGGATCAGAACCACCTTGTATAGGCATCTGACCACATCAGAGAATGCAAAGGTTGAGACATTTTACTGAATTATATGCATTTGTTCTTACTTTCCGATTGTTTTCAATACATCCTACTGAGAACAGGCACAACAGTTGTCAGTGCACCAGGTGTTCATTTAATGAACTCAAATGTTTAAAAAAACTGCATCAGCCACCCTAGTTAGAAAGAGAAGCTGTCACTCCATGTTTGCATCGGGTTAGAGTTGAGCTATAACTCCAGCTCATTAACACTTCTAGGGCAGAAGGATCCAAGTCTGTGTCTGCTTTACATGCAGGGTAAGCAGCAAACTCCAGGTCTGTGTATATTCAACACCCTCTTGCATTAGTGGCTGCCCTTTCCCTCCAGCCTGTGAGGAAGTGATCCATTAACAGGATGTCAACTCTTCTCAAGGTGCTTCTGAGCGTAAAGTGGAGGCTAGTGTCAAAGTCCATAAATCTGGTACAGCTCACATGTCAATCCTGGATGTAGGTGCCCCGGGAACCACGAGCGAGCAGATGTGTCCGAATTAATACAGTTATTCTCGGCTGCTATTGAAGACAAGGGGGAACTTAGCATACCATTACTTCTGCTCTGTGCAGGTGATGGACAGGCGCTTGATGCAGCTGTTCACCTGAGCTCATTAGACTGACATCCGGAAGGCCCGACTATCACCTCCGCAAGTCAGACCACGAATGTAAATCAGCGCGGGGTCTCCGGCTGGGCCGAGGCCTTCGCCGTTAAGAAAATGTTCAGTTCAAGATCTTGACTGATGCAATAATCTTATTGTCAAAGTTCCCTGAATATGTAACTGAGCTGCCTTTCATATGTGTGACTAACAACCTAAAATTAAAACTAGTTTTAAAGTGTCAGGATAATATACTGGGCCACAGTATCACAAGCATTTTATTAAATATAAGTCACCAAAATGACGTTTAAACAAGTTCCAGTTCAGGTAAATATAAGAGTAAAGTTAGCAGGACTTAGAACACAGAATTAGTTGCTTTGACAGCACCAAGTTCCATGATTTACAAAATCAGGGGAGCATATGTACATAGGGATTGCGCCATCGGAACGTCACTTTTTTCAACTTTCCAGTGGCACAGTACCCGCACAAGGGTACAAGTCCTAAAAAATAGAAGTGGGGGGACTAACCGGGTTAGGCAGTATGCAAGTGAAATCCTGACACGTGCCATCACAGCGCATTGTGTCACACTGCTTGACATTGCACGAGACAACAAGAACTGACATCACTGGAAGTGACATCACAAGAAGTGACATCAGATATTAAGACCTGACACATATGTTTATCAGGTGTATCAGGAGTACATTTAAGCGCATTATGAGATTTAACAAATGAGATTTGGCATCGGGGTTGTGCCAAAAACGTTGCACAATATGGCACAAAATCTGGGCTCAACTAATACATTTATTTTTTTAAACCCTGCCTCAAAGAAATTGGCAACACGTAACATCATGGTGGTAGATCTGTTATGCTTAATTGGTTGCAAAATCTACATTTTTTAAAATATTTGATTGGGTTAAGGCATCTGCTGCTAAGGTGCTCAGTAAATCTCAGGGAATAATAATAATGGTGAGATAACTCTGTTAGTTAATGCACTTGCTGGAGAGAGCTGTGTTTTGTAAAGTCCCAGATTTAAATCAAAGTAGTAGAGAAGGTACATGTGTCTACTGCAAAACACTTTATCTAACACACAGATTTGTATTTTATGTAGATAGATAAGTGGGTTACTGCTTTAAACACAGAGATCCTTTTGTTAGCGGTAGTTTTAAATTGTAATCCCTCTAAAAGACCACAGTGAGGTATGAAGGATATGTGACTCCTACACCTTGCAACACTCACTGCCTCATGTAACTCATCTTGTACATTGATTTACACATGTACATGATTTTTTCATAATGTATAATGCGTATGTTACATTAAGAGCTCTGACACCCTGCAACGGCGCCAAATGGCGATGCAGCGCGTGCAATATAATTTTTGTTTTATTTATTTAGTTATTTACTTGCCTCCCTTTGGCAGTACGTTGGAGTTTACTACCCCCCACAATGCCCCCCCGCACCGTCCTGCAGTCCTCCCTCCAGGAGCTGCTACTGTATACACATTTTCTCTTATAAGCCATCAGCGCTGGCATTATGCCTCTATAATACAGACAATCAAAACTCCTAGGGGCAGATGTATCAAGTGTTTTGCATGTCGCAAATGCTGTGAATCGCAATTTCGCAGCGTTTGCGACATCCAAAAGTGCAATTGGCATGTATCATAGAAATCTCATTGCACATTAAGAATTCGCAATTTTGCGAATTCTTAATGTGCGAAAAGTATTAATTTGCAGAATAAATAGCAATTTCCAAAATTGCATGTCCCTAAGTTTGCGAGAATCGCTATTAACAAATCGCTAATTAAGAATTCGCAACCGTGTGTAAGAAAAAATCGCAAATTGCGAATTCCCTAAATTCGCATCTTAAGAATTCGCTAATAACACTAAGTAGAAGCAGGTGGTAAAAAAAAAATTATAAATAGGGTCCCAGAATGCATCCTCTTACTTTTCAAAATGGCGGGACTATACCTGATTGCCAGGAGGCTGCGCATTCAAGCTCTTGCCCAGAGAAGACAAAGACAGGAGAGAATCTTCAGAATACGCATTACGCTTTTTCAGCAGACTCAGGAGGAGATCTATGAAAAATACAGGCTACATTCTCAGACCATTCTTGACCTGATAAATGAATTAGGACCTTTTTTGGCACATCCAACAGGCAGAACACAATCAATACCAACACATGTTCAGGTATTGTGCTCACTGCACCTTTTGGCTTCTGGCTCTTTTCAAACTGTAATTGCAGAGGTAGATGGGGTGTCACAGAGTGCCCTATCACGTTTCTTTCATATGTTTCTGGACGCAATGCTAAGGAGACTACAACATCATATATATTTTTCCAACACACAACAAGCCATACAGGAAACTAAGTTGGATTTCTATCAAATTGCTAGATTCCCACATGTGATTGGATGCATTGATGGAACCCATATTGCCATCACTCCACCTGCAGCCATTGAATATGTATTCCGTAATAGAAAAAGCTACCACTCTCTAAACATCCAGATGATATGCAATGCCAAAAACATTATCAATGACATTGTAGCCAAGTTTCCAGGGAGTACACATGACTCTTACATCTTCAGACATAGCGCAATTCATAGACGTCTCAATGCTGGTCAGTTTGGAGATGGATACCTGCTAGGTGAGTAACACACATACAAACATCCATCAAAAATAAATGGAACATACAGTTACTTTTTGTTCTCTTACTTGCAGGTGATAGTGCCTACGCAGTGCGTGATTTCATACTTACACCATATTTAAATCCTACAAATGCAAGTGAAAGACGGTACAACAGGGCACACCGGTCCACACGTGGGGTAATAGAACGTACATTTGGAATTTTGAAAAGCCGTTTCAGATGCATACATAAAAGTGGCGGTGCATTGCAATACAAACCAGAGACAAGTTGCAAAATTGTGACAGCATGTGCAATGCTGCACAACATGGATATTCGCAAAGGCACAGAAATTGAACTGAGTGACTCTGACTCATCTGATGATGATGAAAACCCTCCCCCAAGAATGGCAGTGGCAGGTGTAGGATCCATGGCTGGCCGTCAAAGGACGACAGAGATAACAGGAAATTACTTTTAGGTAAAAATACACTAAACTCAAAATCAAGTTTGCAAGTGTTTTTTTAATTCAAAACATGCATACTGTTTGAACCATTTCTTAGAATTTTTGTGAACAGAAATATCCATACTTGGTAAAGTTAAGAAAAAAGAGTTCCTCAATGCATTTCTTCTGCATGGGTCATTAGTAATGCTAATTTTTTTCGCTGCCGGCTGGAAGCATGTTGCTCCTGTGCAGGCATGGGCTCTGGCTCATGTCCGGAGGTGGAACGCCTTCCACTTCTGCGTTGGACCAATATGTTAGGTGGGGTAGGGTTACTACTACTCCGACTGGAGTTGTCCTCACTTTCTCCAGTGCATAGGAGCGCGCTTGCACCTGAGTTGGTGGTTTGCATGCTTTCCAATACAAATGTCATTTTGTCAACACTCTTTGCCATTTCCCGTGTGCAGTCACTTAACTCTCGCTGCATGTTGATGCTGCGCCTTGTAAAATTATTAGTGACTGCACAAAGCCTGTTGATGGCCTTGGTGTATGTGTGCATTCTGTTTTGCGTTGCCTTTGCAGCCCTGTTGTGTGATTTTTCGGTTTTGAGCAGTGTAATGCAGAGTTTGTCGATAGAAGCAGCCATGCCTTCCTGATTTTTGTTCAATTTGAGTAGCTGCCTATTGATTGATCGCAGTGCCTTGTGTTGCAGGTGCTGCACCTGGAGCATGTCCTGCTCAAGGCCTGCAAACACTGTGCCTCCTTCACTTTCTCCTCTGTTGCTAACAGATGCCTCCAGACGGAATGAGCGGGCCCTCCTTGGAGTTTGGGATTGCTGTTGTGAGTTCTGGGAGGACACTGTAACTGTCTCATGGGGGACGGATTCAACCTCAGAATTTACTTCCACTCCCATTGGTTCTAGAGGTGCTACACATCTGCGCTTCCTGTGTGTGTTCAAATTGGGGACAGGGGCATCAGTGTCTTCATCCTCATTGTCAGACGTCACATGAGCAGGTGGATTTTCAATGCTGTGGATGTAGAGTGTGAAATATGAATTTGTGTTTCTTTACAATTAAATGATTTCATTGCAGACTACAACTTGTACTACACTGCTTTAGCATGCCAAAGTACTATTTGTGAAAATGACATGTGTTACTATGATGATGAGTGTTACAATCTCAATAGGACTACAACTCCCATAATGCATTGCTAAAATCTGGTTTCACAGTGTAACTGGATTACTATTTATCTGACTATAAGTTTCTGCACAACACACACACACATTCAATACACACATCCATGGATGCAATTTGCATTCATCTTACCTTGTGTACTTGCTGTGGGTTCAGAGCTGTCAATGGTAGCCACTCCACTCACACTCTCAGGTAACAGGGTGGATTCTATCAGTTCTTCATGGGGTGTTGGTTGGTCCACAGCAGAAGTTCCACCACCTGTTTTGTTTGCCTCTTTTATTCTCTCAGCAAGTCTCTCCTTGGATCTGAGTCTCATGTCGTACCACCTTTTTTTAATTTCATCTATGGATCGAGTGGTGACTCCAACAGAGTTAACTTTTTGCTGAATCTCCAGCCAGATTTTTCTTTTACTGGAGTCAGGCACTTTCAGTGCTTTTTTTCCAAACAGGTCCTCATGGTTACACACCATTTCTTCTATAAGCACCACTTGCTCCTTTTCAGAAAACTTCTGCTTTCTTTTCCTCTTCTCCACAGCCAAATCCTCCTGTGCCTTCTGTGCCTCCATTGCTCACCAAACAGGTCTGCTCTGCCTCAGCACACTCTTCCAACTGCCAGTGGGTGTGGTTCAGTGTAGCAGGTGCAAGCAATCACTGGGACTTCCTGGTTGTGATGTCATCAGGCTGTTCCTGCATTGCATGTTTTCTGTTTTTGCGATTTCTTAAATTGCGATAATCGCAATTTAAGAAATGGCAAGTTTTTCGCAATTATTTCTGCGAGTTTTAAGAAATCGCACATTTCTCGCATAAATCTTCTTACATCCCATTTTGCGATTCCGAAATAGCGATTCGCAAAAAATCGCTATTTCAGATTCGCAAAATGGATTCTTGATACATCTGCCCCCTAATCTTATTTAGGTATTTCGTCAAAATATTCAAATAAATACTGTGATACGAGAATATCATGTAAAAATATTGTCAACTCAAAACTATTGTAGGACTGTTTATAGAAGATAAGAATATAATTTTTTCAGGTATATAATATCATTGTAATAAATATTGTTATACATAATAATATCGTTTTCTTTAATATACTTGTATAAATACCGATTTTTTATCAATTCAATATATATTAGACAGTGCATTATTATGATGTATTCGCATTATGATAACGTGTTTTTTAGAATGGTTTGCAGTTCTTAAGGTGAATCTGATTTTTTTTATTGTAACTAGTAACTTTTAATTCAGCTGCAGTTTGTTAGGTTTGTAGGGGATTCAGATGGAAAGTTATTTAAAATATAAATTATTGTTTTTAATTATTATTTATTTTTGCGTTAATTAAGTTATGAATTGATAAATAATTCTGTAAATGTTCTGATTGATTAATTGTTAGTTTAATTACTTACTATTTAAATAATTCTGAATTGGTTGATCAGTTTATTTAATCATGACATTTGAAAATTACTTTTTGAAAATTACTTTTTGATGTATTATTTGATTTAAATTGAAATGATTAATCTAATAAATAATATAATATGAATAGTGTTTCATTTTTGGAAGTGTTGGATTTTGGAGTTGTTAGATTACTATTCAACTGAAGAACAGTATGGAAGGTGTCAAACTTTGGAGGTTTTAAGTATACTATTCTCACTTCAATTTGAGCAAAGTAGGGAAAGTATTGACCTTTGAAGGGGTCACATTTACTATTTTCACTCCAACATACGCAACATTAGGGAAATGGTTGGTCTCTGCAAAACAATAATACTCTCCCTAATATCTCCCTAGAAGTAGTATCTCTAGCACTAAGTTGAGGCCTAATAAGATGGTGCTGGGACAGGTTGAATAATACTGTGGATGTAAGGAAAGTCTTTGAGGTGATACTGCAGAAGGAATTTCTCAAATCCTGCTGGAGCCTGTCACCCTGATGGGACATACTGTCACAGCTTTTGTGATGCCCATATGGAGACAGAATTGACTGCACTGATGATAGAGGCAATAACTGGGCAGCTCAGGTGTTTCAATCACTTTCCCTAACTATCACAACATAAGCAGGAGCAAGAAAAGAGTTGGACCTTGGAAGAGATAGCTTTACTACTCGCACTCACAACAGTAGGGAAAATGGTGCACTTTGAAGTGGTTAGATTTACTATTCCCACACCAGTCTGAGGAACAGTATGGAAGGTGCTGGGCTTTGTTGGGGTTAGAATTAATGATTCCCACCCCAATCTGAGTAATTGTAAAGCAAGTATTGGGATTTGATGGTGTCCGATTTACTATTCTATGTCCACAGTCAGCAACAGTGGCGAAAGTGTTGAGCTTAGAAGGGAGTCACATTTATTATTCCCACTCTTTGGCCACCATAGAGCACTGGGAGAGGTTGAATAATTCCAAGAATGTAAGGATAGTGCTTGAGGTGATGCTGCTGGAGGAATTTGTAAAACCCTGCTGGAGTCTGTCTTGTTATGGTATACTGTCACAGCTTACCGGGGGCCCACCTGGGCCATGAATCATTACACTAGTGATTGGAGGTATTATGTGGGCAGCTCAGATGTGACATCCACTCTCCCTAACTATCACTAACCCAAGTCCTTCGGAGATAGCACTGGGAGAGGTCGAATAATTCCAAGGATACAAGGAAAGTCTTTGAGGTGATGCTGCAGAGGCAATTGCAAGAAACACAGCAAACAGAACACTTCTGGGGAGATGTTTTTAATGTCTGCTTCGAAGATAACGTCGACTAGAGAGCCAGGAACACAGTAGAAGGGCTGATCCCAAGCAGAGGCTTACAGAGACTTCCTCTCATCAACAGAACCGACTCAGCCCCTGGGCATGGCTTTTATAGACTGCATGATCCTCAAATCTTGCAGTAAATCCTCGAAACCAAGAATTTCTACTCCTGCAGTAAATCCTCAAATCCTGCTGCAGCCTGTCACTCAAATGGATCCTAAAGTCACAGCTCTGGGGATGCCACCGTGGGGACAGAATTGATTGGCTGGTGATGAGGAATAACAAAATGCAGTCATAAGTTAGTAAGCTGAAGTCACACTTCAGAGAGCTTGTTCCCGGAACCGGCAGCGGCTGTGAAAAGCCTGGGCATTCATATAGATGACAAACTTTCCATGGCTCAACAAGTCTCGTCAGTTGTCGGCAATTGCGTAGGCCTACTAAGACAACTGCGGAAACTATCTCCACTCCTGACCTCGGCCATACTCAGACGGGCGGATTCAGCTATGATCCTGTCGCGCCTGGACTATGGCAATTCTTTATATGCTGGCCTTCCCCAACAACTGTTGGCCAGACTACAAACAGTCATGAATGGCGCAGCAAGATTAATCTTTAAAAAACCCAGACCGACATACGCTACACCACTGCCACGTGAGCTTCATTGGCTCCCAATTAGGCAGAGAATCAAGTTCAAGGGCCTCTGCACCACACATAAAGCCCCGTACGGACAAGCCCCAAGGTACATCAGGGAGCACTTAGTTCCCTATGTTCCCAGCAGGACTCTTCGATCAGCAGATGCCAACCTTTTGGTTTGCCCCCACTTTAAACTATCCTCTATGGGAGGGCTAGCATTCTCCAATGCAATTCCTGTGGCCTGGAACAACCTGCGAGTGAGCCTGCACAAGGAAATGAACCTCATACCCTTCAGGAAAAAGCTTAAAACTGTGCTCTTCCTGGAGGCATTGGGTATGTCCTAGCATAGAGCCCCCTTTGCTCCCCCATCTAGCCTGTGTGCACCCTCTGACAAGTGCTTAGAGACCCTGGGGTGATAAGGCGCATTACAAATCTAAATAAATAAAAAAATATGAAAAAATAACAACAGCAGTACATCTAGTGCATGAGCATGCACAGCTAAAAAGGGCCAGTTAGCGGGGGCTAGGATTAAGAAGATGCAGCTGACCAGTCAGTCAATTCTTGGACATGGCAAAGAATAAGGCCACCTTGCTTCCCTCCCTCCTCCAGAGCAATATCTCTGAGCGTTATTCTGAGCAAAGCGCAGTTGCAAGTCAGTAATTTGAAGTCACATTTCAGATAATTTTTTCTTTGTTGTTCAAAATAACAGCAGTTCTTCTAGCACATTAGCATGCATTGCTACAAAGGGCTGGTATGTCAGAGTTAAGCGGGTGCAGCTGGCCATTCAAATACAAATTAGTATGTTGAAGTCACAGTTCAGAGCGCTTGTTCCTTATTTTTTACTTGCCCTGGTTGGGGTGGGGTGACCATCACTAGATTTCAAATTATGACCCGGATGTTTGGAAAAACAACTTCCAGTGTGTCCATGCCACTGATTTGTTAGATTTCATAAACAAAGTGCTATTTTGAAAAACAAAAATCTTTTCTGTACAGAGCCGAAATACCATGCCACCCGCACTACAGGTGACTCCTCAGCAAAGTGGTATTCATGCACTGCAATCGCTGCACCAGTGCTGGCATTGAAGGCTGTGAGATTTCTGTGTGCTGATGGGGCTCTCTCAATTGAGCAGCTGGGAATTACTTCCCTCGAAAAACAGATTTGAGATTTTATATGGGACAACGCCCGACATAGAGTGGCGCTGAAGAAGTTGTATTCGCCAACAGACCAAGGAGGGCTAGCTGCTCCTTGCCTTGAATATTATTATCTGCCCTCCTAGCTACAGTGGGTGGCCCGATAGCTCTCAGACCAACATAGAGGGGACACGGCCACTACGAGGCCACCCTACTCTTTGGAGAGCTTTATTAACCTTTTCCATCTAGGAACACGTTTGAGGCCGCCTGAGTCCTTGTTGCTCTCTGTTGCCTACAGATGTTTTCGTAGAAGTCTCTACATAACCCGTTAGCAGACTCCTTATGCGCCAGCGATACACTTGGAGGGAACTCTAAGTAGACATGTAGTGATCTCCAGAACAGCACTTCAAGAATGACAGGAAAACTGCGTTCATACGCTCGGTGATCTCTACCACGAGGGGGTACTCACACCTTACACATCACTAATAGATGAGGATGGGCTTCCACCGGGCCACTTTAAAATACACCGTTCTTTGGTGGGCTCACTAACGGCCATCTGGGAGACATCACTGCGGAACTACAAACGCATCTCACCATGCAGTACTTACATGTCATGGGGTCAGGTAGTCATTTAACGCGCTGGTTCGCAGCATCTCTGAGGATTCATGCTGTCATTGGCCTGGAGACACTCTGCCCAAAGTGGGAGATGGACTTTGGACACCAACTTGCAGACAAGAATTGGGCCCGGGTGTTGGAGAGCCCGACTCGTATACCCCGGAATGTACGCTTCTGCCAAATACAGCGTTATGTAATCCACAGGGCATACCTTACACCTGCTAAAATCAACCAATATTTACATCGCGTGGATGTAGAATGCCAGAGGTGTGCTGAAAATGAAGCCGACCTAGTGCACATGCTTTGGAGCTGTGCCTGGGTAGGTACTTACTGGAATGCAGTAGCAAAAGTGTTATACGACTGTACAAGTCACTAGCTATCCTTTCTTTGGCCCACCTATCTGCTGCATAATTTCCACAGAAAACCTAATACAAAGGTCACTTCCAGATTCTTGGACCTAGGGCTGATAGTAGCCAAAAGGCTGATTACTAAGAAGTGGAAGTCACCGGACTCTCCTAACATAACTTCCTGACGAGATTCAATGCTAGCATGGGCCAAGGGGGAAAGCCTTGCTATCAGACGGGAGGAAACACTGGGACTGCATAGGACTCCCATTGCAGCAAGCTGGGATGGGCTATATAATAATAATAATAATATAGAATTTTCTAAAGCGCGAACAGCTACCTCAACCAGGAGGTGTCCCGGCGCTACAGAACACATTTTGACCGTGAGGACTAAGCAGGGTAAGTGACTAGCGTGGTTAGGTGAAGAGCCATGTTTTCAGCATACGTTTAAAGCAGGGCTCGGAGGGGGCCTGCTGGAGGGCTGGGGGCAGGGAGTTCCAAAGTTTTGCCACGTTAGCTGAGAACGTCCGTCCTCCTAGCCGAGCTCTTTTTGCTCGAGGAACAGCAATCTGAGCACGACTGTTGGATCGGAGGGAGCGGGCTTGACTGTATCTCGGTAAACGGGTTTTCAAATAGTTTGGGCATGTGCCAAACAACAATCTGTATGCCAGTGTGAGTGCCTTGAACTTAATTCGGCTGGCTACCGGTAGCCAGTGGAGTAGTTGGAGATGCGGAGAGACTGATTGCTTGAAAGGGATTCGCATTAACAGTCTCGCAGCCGCATTTTGGACCAGTTGTAATCGCTGTACCTGGTATTTGGGTAGGCCCAGGTACAAGCCGTTGGCGTAATCCAATCTGGATGTTACTGTGGCATGGATTACAGTTTTTCGGCAATTTACCGGTAAGAGTCTCAGAATCTTACGTAGATTCCTCAGCTTACATAGGCAATTACCAGCTGTTTGCTGGATGTGGGATGTAAAGGATAGCTTGTCATCCCACCGTATTCCCAGGTTTTTAGCCGCCCGACTGGGTGAGGGAGCTTCTCCCATCTCCGTTGGCCACCAAAGATCAGAAGGAGGGGGAGGGCCTTTGCCAAAAAAAATTACTTCTGTCTTATTGGCGTTAAGTTTCAGTTTGTTTGTGTTCATCCAGTAAGCTATATCTTGAAGGCAACCTTTGAAGCTCAAAAAGGATGCTTCCGACACCTCTGAGTACGGGAACACCAACTGGGTGTCATCAGCATATGAGATTGCTTTGACTCCCCAGTTGGCAATCAACATAAACAGAGGGGCAAGATATAGATTAAATAGCAAAGGGCTGAGAGCCGACCCCTGAGGAACGCCACAGCTAAGGGGCTTCGGTGTTGAGGAAGATGTCCCCAGTGCCACCTTCTGTGTTCTGTGGGTCAGATATGATTGAAGCCAGCCCAAAGCCCGACCCTGGATGCCTATCTCGGCCAGGCGTGACAGCAATCTGTCGTGGTCGACCGTGTCGAAAGCGGCCGACAGATCCAGGAGCACCAGCATTGCTGAGTCTCCTGAATCCATCGACCACCTCACCGACTCTGCCACCTCGATTAGTGCTGTCTCTGTACTAAAACCGGGCCTAAAGCCCGATTGTGTCTCATGCAGAATTTTATTCTCTTCAATAAAGTTGTTAAGTTGGCGCTGGATTGCTTTCTCAAACATTTTGCCTGGAGCTGCCAATAAAGAAATTGGGCGCAGATTGCTCAGGTCCAAGGGGTCCCCGTTAGGTTTTTTCTTTAGTGGGAGAAGAGTGGCATGTTTCCAGACATTCGGGAAGATCCCGGAGGAGATGGACGTGTTCCATATTTGCTGGATTGTGGGGGCTACAAAGACAGCTATGGTGCTCCATATCTTTGGCGGGCATGGATCGTCCGGTGAGCCTGATTTACATCGGTTTAATTCTTGCAAGACCGTGTCCAGGGTTAAGGGCTGAAATTGTGACAAGGTCCGGCAATCTGATACTGTTTCAGCTAGATCACTTTTTTGAGTGTTTTTTTCTGGCTCAAAGGACTCATAGACTAGTTTGATTTTTAAATCAAAAAAGTCTGAGATCCTGTTACACATCAAGGTAGACGGCTGAATCTACCTCTCGATGCAGCGGTGTTTGAGGAAGGACTGTACTGTTTTAAATGTTTCTTTGCTTGACAGCTTTACAGCTTTACAGCTCAGTACAGACATAGTAAATAGGCTTTCCACTGATACACGCTTGGTGAACAACTAACACGCTTGCGGGATGGAGTGTAGATGCACTGTGACACTTTGGACTGACAGAATACAAGTTACTGTTATGTTGGGGCTCTAGGCCCACATGCTGGCAATGACTGGACACAGGCACACACTAGCTGGTGGGTTAATGAGCCACGAGCACGTGCGCTCTGCTCCTTTTATTGACTGTGTCACGTGCCTTGTGACAGAGTGGTGTGTGGGTGTAAAGTGTGTGATCACTTCCGGTGATCAACTAGAATGTGTCACGCAGGACACAACATTCCTCCCAAAATTTGATAAAAATTAAGGAAAGACAAAAGTCCGAACCTGTGGGAGGAAATACATGAATATACAATAATTACAAATTTACATTGAGTCTCTTCAGCTGCTTGCTTGATGACGACGGTGGAAATTGCTGCTGAAACATTAATTCTTCTTGGCTCGACGTCCTGGTTCTCGGGGGGCGTCCTCTTCTGCACTTGCGCCGTGGAGGTGTGTTGGTCAGACCACTGAGATCTTGCTTTTGAGGGTGACGTCAAACAGGATGACCAGATGTTAGACTTGAAGGATGTTGTCTTCTACTGGTCCGTTGGTTTCTTCACTGTAGGCAGCTTGGCTTTACATTACAAAGGATGGAGTGTTTGAAGGACATTCTTCTCACTAGGACGCCCCTCTCTCGGGTGTTCTCCTGCCACGAGATGTCCCGGAGGCCCTTTTCATCAGGTTTCCACTGGGCCGGGTATTCTTCCACAGCGTTGCTCCAACTCCACAGTCTGCATGTGAATGGAGGAGACGATGAGGGTACTACCTCTCAAAGTCCGTAGGTCCACCTGAAGGGTAGTTGTTGTTTCCTGCCTTCGCGCACAAGTTCCTCTCCTTCCTTGGACATGCAGGTTAGACCCTGTTGGGACCCTCTGCCACCGGTGTCCCTGAGGCCTTTGCCCCTTGGATCTCCACGGGCTGGTGTGGATTGGTCAGTTCTCCTTGTTCAGGCCATCTGAGCTCCTTCCGCATCCAGGTTTCTGCTCGATCCCAAAGGTGGGTGTTGCCAATGGTCCGGCCTGTGCTCTCCTACCGTCCACAGGTTGTCGCGGTCTTGTGAATAAGTGCCTGTTCTGTTCTTGGTGCTATCAGTGTTCTCCTGGACGTGCGGGTCACTGTACACGATGTTGTGGTGTGTCACCTCTTTTTGTTCTAAGTGTGTAGACTTATCACACCTCTCCTCACCTTTTCCAGATGTTGTTCTTGGCGTCGTGCCCCATGACTTCTTTCTTCATTCTTTCTTTTCACGACACGGTCCGGGCACATTTCTGTCTTTGTCTTCCTGACCAGGCGTCTTCAAGCAGCGTGCACTCCGCCTGTTTCCTTCTGGTCTTGTCCTGGCTTTAGGACACTGTCTTCTCTCCATTCTTCTGTGACTGGACCGGTCGTTACGATCTTTTCTCTTTTTCCTATTGCTTCCAACTCTTGTAGGTGTTGCGTCCATCTCACCAGGTCTTATTCCGGACATTCTCCTGATCTCTCAGTTCACGGACGTCTTACGGCAGGACATCTTAATCCTGACTTCTTGGCAGAATACCTTCGCTGCGCCTTTATGGCGGGTCAGCATTCCGGCAACCTATTGGCAAGCTGGCTTCTTCTTTTCCTTTTCGGGCAACCTTTTGACTGGTCGGCTTTTTTTTGTTTGGGCGCCCATCTGGCTTGTCGGATCATCCTTTTCTTCTTGGGCGATCTTCTTTGCTACCAGATGGGGTGGATAGTTTCCTCTTCGTGAGTCTTCTCGCTATCCGCGATCGTTGGGATCGCAATTTGTTCTGCTGCAGTGCTTTTGCGTTGGCGCAGTTTTGTCTGAGCTCTTCGTGTGCTCTGCTGTTTCCTGAGGGTTACTTCACCGCTCCATGGACCTTCTCCGGTGGGTGCACGTCTCGTGCGCGCTGCCGGTGAGGTTCTTTAGCTTCTTGGAGTGGTGATCTTGTGTCACTCTTTTATTGCACGTCATTGTGCATGGCAGTTGCAAGTCTGTGCTTCACTTCGTACCGTCGTGGTACATCTTCAGTGTCGCTTTGTTCCTTGCTCTTCTGTATCTTCTGTGGCGTCTTCGCTCTTTTTCACGTGCATGCTGCACTTCTGCTTCTTCACACTTGGGTACTTGCCGTACACATCTTCTCGTGCTTCGGGTGTGACTTCCTCTCTGTCAGGCACTGTCCTGTACCGTCCGCATCCGGGGTACACTTGCACGCTTCCAGTAGGTCGTCCTCGAATCTTGCTGCTTGCGGTAGACGGTCTTGACTCTTCCTCACTGTTCAGCATGATGTCGTTGTCTCTCCTGCGGTTACGGTGATCACCTGTGGCCACTAGGCGTCACCTCAGCAGTGATGATGGGTCTCAGTCTCAGTCCGCGTCGCTGCAGGCTTGCTTCACCTCAGTAGGCTTTCCCTTGGCTTGTCTTGTGCTTGTTTTCTTCATTGTCTTCTTATGGTGCAATACCTCAGCATGCTCACTAGATGGCAGTGTTCCTTTGACTTGTCCTGCCTTTCTGTTCTCTGCAGTTTCCTCCCAGCTGCTGGCCCCTGCTCCTACTCCTCGTGGACGGGGCCCTACTTTCTGATGCCTACTGCTCCAGACTCACACTGGCCCCTCCTCAGGGTCCATGGATGGAGGGATCACTGGGGACACATCTTGACTGCCGGTGAGTCTTTGTCCTCTTTGTATTAGTTGCCCCAGGACGTCTGAGGGGCTCAGGGCTGGGCCATCATTTTGGGGGTGCTGCAGCATATGTCCGTGGTGGCTGCTCCCAGCCCTTTCTGTCTTCGCGGCCGCGGGCCGCACACCAACACTCCACACGGCCCCTCCCCTTTTCGCAGCCGAGTCACCGGCATCACTCGCTGCATGGGAGAGGGGAGAGGCGGGGCGCTGCCTACCGCTCCTCAGTCGGCGAGGTGGCACTCGCAGCCGTCAGCCTCTTTTGCTTCGCGGGTAGGCTCCGCAGTAGTTCACAGCTCCCGGCAGCTCTTCACATGCTGCCAGTCGCTCACCGCTTCCCTTGGCCAGGCCGGGCCGCCTCCGTCATTGCAGCGGGTGGGCTCTGCTTACCGGGCATTTCCTTGCGGCGCGGCTGGCGGCCGCCATGATTTCTCCTCTGGCCACAGCAGCGGGTGTGCTCCGCTTAGCGTGCAGACACAAGGGGCTTTCGCTTTTCCTCTCCCCACCCGCGGCAGCTTCTCTGCTCACACGCTGTGCGGGGGGGACAGGGGACGATTCAGGCAGGCTGCGGGTGGGCTCCACTGGCTCTGCTTTATTTACAGTTTATTTTCGGCCGCATCTCTCGTGGCCATGGCCATGCGGGTGGGCTCCGCTTATCAGTACAGTCATGGGAGGTCACTTCCTCCTAACGCGGCCCCCCAGGCATTCATTAGTGCCCGGGCTCACCTCCGGCCTACGGGCCTTTTCTTCTCCTGCAGCACTCCTCTCCGGTGGGCTCCAGTTGGTCAGGACGGCTCACCGTGGACACGAGAGGTGCGGGGTGGGCTCCCGGTCACCTCGTGATGTACCTCTGGGCCCGGGGCAAGGCACACACCCCGCGGGCCACTCGGCAGGCTGGCGTGCTTCCTGGGGGAGGGGGCACGCTGTCGCCCTTCTGCTCTCTCCCCCGTCACCCACGACGAAAATGGCTGTGGCAGGCTGGGCTCAGCCACCACTCCTCGTCGCCAATGTTATATTGGGGCCCTAGGCCCACATGCTGGCAATGACTGGACACAGGCACACACTAGCTGATGGGTTAATGAGCCTCGAGCACGTGCGCTCGGCTCCTTTTATTGACTGTGCCTTGTGACACAGTGGTGGGTGGGTGTAAAGTGTGTGCTCACTTCCTGTGATCAACTAGAATGTGTCACGCAGGACACAACAGTTACTAGTGTACATACATCGACACATGCCTCGGGGGTGCGGGGAATCGGGTGACCACTGACGATAAGAGCAACACCAGAATGTATACCCGACACGATGGGGCACAATGGGCTGAACAGCTGTGTCATATGTTTAAAGTTTTCTTTTAATAGTTCATGCACTTTTCTCTATATTAAATGCCGTAACTGGCTAATTTATAGGCATCGGCCGGCCGTCTAATAATACGGATGTCTCACCTTCTCTGTATGCTACCGAAAGTAAAGGCCAGTAGTAGTAGATATGCAATCCTATATTTGTAGTACATGATGACTGGAATTATCTGGTCATGAACATTGTTCAGATTCTACGTCCCGTGTTTACTGTGTAGTTTCATTGGTAAGTGTAAGTAATGATTACACTTGAGATTATATATGTATTTGAATTCCTACTGACTGGTCATGGCAATTCGGACATTAATGTATACTAATACCATATTTGCGAATAAAATAAATAAAGAGTTTTGCACAAAAACAAATTGAGCAGCTGGGAACTTCCTAGGAGCAAAGGCCAGGTACACCCTACCCTACTCCACATTTGCGTCTTAAGACCTGATTTCGAGTTCGGCAAAAGGACATTCACTAAAATGTGATGAGTGCCCTGTCTGCTTTACTCAGGGCATAGATATCAGTAGACTCTAGTCAGGGACAGGACATCTGCTGCTGTTTGGGTGTATGTCCCGCATTTGGCAACTTCTAAATCCACCCGTTAGACTTGTGATAGAGGTCTGTCAAATGGAAGCAGTGAGTGTCCTTCTATATGGTGCACCAGGGTCGGACTTGGGGATGGAGAAAGAAAAACAAGATGACCAGGGCAAACTTATGGCTGACCTGCTGCGGTTTGAATAAACCAACCAAATACAGTTTTTTTAAGTAGGTGTAAAACTAGTGCCTCTATGTGTTATTGCATTCCAAACTCTGCTTTTCTTGTGAATATCTTATTGGATATAGTTTCAAAATAACTAAAGACACACAAAAAAATCCAGAGTCAATTAACTGATTGTCTTAGTCTGTATCAGTATGGTATGGTATTGATAAAATAATTCTTTTGGTAAGAATTCCCTTGAAACTGGATCACAGCTAAGTAGAGTAAAACATACTTTACATCAAATGGCATAAATTGCATTTTGAAAGTGGTCACTCCTTTTCAGACAGATATCTACACTAACTGACAGATTTCCCCCCTCCCTCTGAGTCTACACCCCTTTCAGGAAATATTCCACTCCAACACCATGTTTGGGGATTCTGCATAACTCTCTGAGTTTGCCATGGTTCGCCCTTTCTTAGAGTCCACCATGCTTTAAGGGTAGAGTGACCAAAGTTGGTTCAGAAGAGCCAATTCCAAGGCAGAGCGAATCTGAATAGAATATTTACAGAGCTGCAGAAACTCTTGCACAGATCTAGCTCAACTGAACCGGTCTTGGACCTCCTGTTGTTAGCAGTCCACGACCCAAATCACAATCCACCATCTCCACGCCTGCCAGTTTGCCATCGGGACCGCTTAGAAATCGGTATCTGTGTGGAAGACAAAGCCCCAGCCTCCCTTAGAGCCCCTGTGGGTAATGTACATGATGTATTCCCATGTTCTTAGAGAACTAAAGTGGCAACCCAAACTTTGTGAAGAGACATGAACCTGCTATGTGGTACCTGCTGACAGGTATTACTCCTATATAATACGAATCTGGATTACCAGTTGTTTAATAAGTGTACAGCTCCCACTCTAAGAAGGGTTGTGTGCTGAGAAGGGCAATACTACAGGTTAATTCATCTTGTTGAGAAGCGGTGAACCAATCAAAAAAAAGTATGGCATCCCGCTATGGAATATTGGCATTTTCCAGTACATAATAATGTTGGTACACCTTCTGAGAAAGGTTTATTCTGGTGCCCTGATGGCTGGATTAATGGCAATGCAGAAAAGTATTGTAAATGAAAGGTATCAGACTAATATAATAGTAATGCAGCGGTGACAAGCATTCTTGATTCCACATGTAGATCCACATCATGATGCCCCACTGTTTATGGAAGTAACCTCACATATTATATTTTTAGTTTAAAGCAATTGCAGGATCGCCTTTTTTGATTTCTGCAGTCACTATGCACAAACAGGTGTGTTTCACTTATGACCAGTGTGAGAATCAGTCCAGGAATGGATAAATAGCTGCCTAGAGGTCATCACCATAAGGCATTAAAAGAAGAGAAGGGATTATTTTTCCCTGGGCAGTTGTGACTCTTTCCGCTTAGCCAAAAGTAGTTGCACAAGTAGCCCTGCAGAGAGAAGCCACAGAGCAGAGCAATATTCAAGACAGCCCTGCCCAGCTGGGTTACAAAACTTCCTTGTGCTCTCTAACTCGCCCATACCTGCTCTCTTTATTTGTCCTGCGTCTGTGTGACCGACTTGGGCCTCCCATTCAAGAATCGCTTGGATCCCCTAATGTGCTGCCTTATAATGACAGTACATGCCACACCTCTTTGTGTGGCATTTTCTGTGCTGTCTGTCCTGTGCTTTCATCCCCATGTCAGTGGCCTATGTCTTTAGAACAACTTTTCTTTATGTATTTGAATGCCCACTGCTGCATAAACATGATCCCTTATTATGCACTTTCCCAATGTTTCCCAATATTTGCTTTGAGACTCAATTACCAAACTGTGGGGAAGATAGTCAAATTATAACCAGTTCAGGCAAATTTCTAAATCCTAGGTGATTTGAAAGGCCATTTACTCCATAATTCCATAACGGATAACCACCACAGCCATTGCAAAACTGCATTTAAATGCTACTAAGTCTTCCCAATATTTAAACAATCATTTCAGTGAAAAATACCTAAGGCAAAGCCCCTTTAGCCACATAATCTTTAAAAACGTTTTTTAAAACTCATCAGATAGTGGGCAAGGATACTCTTATGCTATGCTTTAAAATGTATACAATTTGCCCCAACGTATTCAGAAAGTCTTAGGTTCAGAATCACTACGCTATGCACATTTCTATTCAGTTTGACCACTGTTATAAGTCGTTTATGCTTTAAATTTCAAAACCGCCTTATAATTTCCGAAAAAATTACTCAGGTAAAGCACAGGTTACGTAAAAAAAATGTGTTTTAATTAAATTCTTAAAGATTTACATTACTTTAAAAAAAACAATTAATGGATTAGAATCTTGAATTCTCTCATTGTACTCCCTCTTTTCATACTGTCATAAGCAATATCTATGCATCTATTTTTTATTTATTTATGTAGGGCTATTTATTGAGTGCAAATATCACTCTGGCATGAGCATCTTGATTCTGAATAGAGCACAGATAGATATAGGTTTGCTGATGGACTTAGGTCGCTTTAATCACAGAAGGGTCCCTTTCTTAAGGCCTTCCTAAACTTATTTAGGGAAGGAGGATTTTGAATTTATTGAGAAATATTATTCCAGAGTATGGCGCCCCAGGCTCTAAGGAGTCTAGAGGTCAAATTTGAATACTTATAAATAAGATTCATAAAAGTGGCATTGCTGGCGGATCTTAAGTTACAAAAAGATAAGTATTTCTTGAAATTATTAGATAAAACAATGTGTGCTATACCATGGATTCTTTTATACAACATACTTGATGCCTTGAAATTAATGCGCCTCTCCACAGAGAGCCAAATAAGAGGGTGGAAACAGGCAGATTTCCTATGTCTAACAACTTTACTGGCTAGAGTTTTTTTGATTTTTTACAATCACCTAATGGATTTTTTAGGTAAACCGATGTAGGCTTAATTGCCATGACATGGTGACCATTATCCCATGACTAAAGGAGAGAAAAGGTATGATTCTTATGAGGACCTAAATGTGGAGAGCACATGTTTTTGTGGCATTTATGATTTGTTTTCCAAGGTTGAGATCAGTTTCTAAGATCAGTCTCAGATCTCTAAATGATGATACTGGCAAAGGACAATCTGATAAAGAGGGAGGCCATATTGCTGTGTCCCAGTGGTTACTTTCAATGAAAACAGGAAGAATCGAAGGGCATATTATCAAGAACTGCAAAAAAATTATCGCTGCTTTAGCGGCAGGAAACTTCCGCTAAAACGGCGATAATGGGCTTGATAATATGTCCTTGTGAATTCGCATAGCAGCCCAGGTTCTGGGCTGGGCTGCTATGGGAATCCACAAGGTCAAATAGTACAAATAGCAATCTTGAGTTTAGTATCTAAAGAATTTCAGTCTAATGACCTCTTTAATGGTAAACTCAGATTTCAAGTCACTTTTAGAAAGTTGGCATTTTCATGTCCTAACCATTTGGTGTCTGCAGTCTGTATCCTGGGTCACATGACCAGGTGCAGATGGCAGTTGGTGTTTGTGCATTGCTCCCTGACTCTAAAGCAAAGTGGGGATAGATGTTGGCAGGTTGTGTCATCTCTGATTTGATGAGGGGGAAGGAGCTGTCAACTACCACAAATGCTCAGGATGAGCACACTCACAAAGGGTTTGATACAAGTCTTTTGTGACCCCAGACAGGCTTGGGCCAGAGCTGGCAGGCAGGAAATTCTAAACACCTCTGGAGTGGAAGCCTCTATAAACTTCTCCTACTTCAAAGTGGGCACCAGGTATAAATAATGAAACATCAGACCCAACTCTTCAATAAACCTCTGGACCGATGGATACTAAAGGAGAAGGCCTGCTATGGTGTTCTGCTGTCAAAAGCACTGGCACTCTGCTGCCCTGCGACTCTGCTGCCCTAATAGCTGCTGCCCTGCTTGCTGATAAGGAAGACTGGACATGAACCCTTCACCCAGGAGGAAGTGACTCCAATGATTGGCTGATTGAGTTCTTCAAGTCATGAGGAATAATCAGTGTGGGGGTTGAGGGCCTCAGTAGGATAGAATGCAAACCAGGGGGAATTTATGATTGGCTTCAATACTAAGTAAAATGGCTTAGTGCCAGTAGAGTTTCAAACACATTTTCAGGGGCATGTTAAGTGTTAAGGAAACCCCTTCCGCCCATCTAGCAGAACAACACATCTAATGATTGTATTGTTATCCTGCACCAGGTCTTTAAGCATGGAGATAAAGTCCTTGGTGAACCAGATGTCTGTCAAACACAGAAGATTAAATTAGTCATTAGTGATTAGGACATTTATAAGAACTCTATTATTTTCTGCAGAGTGGGCATTAAAGAGATCTGCTTTACTTTGTTAGGGAGTTGAGCTTTGGATCGGGCAGCGTGTAGTGGTGGTCGACGCTGATAAGGAGTGGTGTGGCAGGTGGAGGGAGTACCAGGGGGGTTAATAGTTAAACAAAAAATCTTACCTGGGGCTGCCGGGCGCCTTGCGCTCCTCTCATTCCAGTTCCCAGTACCAGCAGTCCCTGGGCCAGCGTCAAAGACTCCTCATCCAGTCCCAATGCCTCTTTCAAGCATGAGAGCAGTGTGGTGATTGGCCTGAGTAGGCTGGATTAATGCTCGCTCAGGCACGGGGAGTCTGTGCTGGTTCTCCAACCCGGCTGTCCAATACAGCTGTGTTGGATAAACCTAAGTGCGCATGTTAGTTTAAAAGTGCACCTGCCACTCCTCCTCCTCACTCCCTCCCATGGTCCGGCCCTGCCCTTCCCTGCACCTGGGGACCACCACCTCCCCAGGGATGGCTCTACATAAACAAAGAAGGCATAGAGCCATTACTGGTCCAAGGAACCGTGTCCCCCAAGGGCCGACTCCCTATGCCCTCTGTTGCCCACCCTTAGGACATAGTAGTTTACCGTCACTTCACCAGCTCATGTCAAGCAAGAGCAGACTTTTTATCTGTTTTCAGACAGGAGAGCAGATGAAAGAATTGCTCCTATATGCAGCGAGCAGCATATTTGCTGCGCTCTATATACAGGAGCAATGCCAGCTCACGCTGGAGGCGGGAAACTGGCAGGGAAAGCAGGGGCATTTAAGCTCCCTTGGCAGACCCATTTTGTGCAAAATTGTGGACTCTTGTAGGATAAACAGGCAGCTGAGATTCCGTTCTGGCCCTGCCTGATGCTGAAATTAAACCTGAATGGAAAGCACTTACAAATATAAATATAGCAGGTGCATCAGTTGAAGCTCCACTCCAGTTAAGGACAAATTATCCTATGTACCTGGGCTTGGAGAAGGCAAAGTAAATCCGTTTTCTCAGCAATTCCTCACTGAAAAATTATCTGAAATCCTTGGTGGTGGTGAATGCATCGTCTATATATCAGAGCGCAATCTGTAGTGACTGTAATGTGTGGGATCATTCTTGGCCTCTTCTGGCGAAATCGGGTCCATGGTTCTCTCTTTAAATTACTAAGAGTGTGCAAAATCACTTAGAAGCCTTGCCCATTTGGCCCCGCCCCATCTTCCTTAGTATAATACAAAAGGTCTTCCTGCCTTTTGCCATTATGATGGACAGTTTACCAATAGGCCCCCCCAGCACGTTTTCGGCTGATTTTGTCGACACATTCTTGATGTGATGATAATGAAGACATCTCCAACAAACAAAGAATTACTTTATATAGTTAAGATGAAATGCTCTTGTTTCTCAGAGATTCACCTCTCTTAAGGTGATTTCATGTTATAACAGATTTCCGGAAAAAGACAGATGAGGAACAATCACAATGCCAACATTAAATGCACAGAAGGTCACTGGAGACATTTCCTCCTGGCCCATTAAGCAGCCGTGGTGTTGAGTATGCACTAGACATTTACCCAAAGAGTTAGCACTTACTAATCAACCAGTAGAAAGTACTACAGTTGGGTAGAGGTTTTGTGCAAAACTGTGGGCTCTTGACTGGTTAGCTTCCATTCAGGCCCGGTCAGTCACATAGCTACTGACGCACACACAAAGACACTCAGACACCCACTCACACACCCATTCAGCCACTGACACATCTACTCATAGACCAACACAGCCACTCACACACCTGTACAGTCACTCACACACCCACTCACACACCATCAAAACCACTCACATACCCTTTTGTAGAACCAGATAGTCACTCACAAATCCACATAACCATTTACACACCAACTCACAGACCCCTACAGCCACTCACACATCCACTCACACACCCATAAAACCACACACACATCTACTCACAAATACACTCAAACATCCTCTCACACCCTCAAAACTACTCACTGACCCACAACTACACCCTTATAGATACCCACACACCTATTCACAGACCGATACAGCCACTCACACACCTATCACAGACCCATACAGCCACTCACACACCCACTCAAAGATCCATAAAGCACTCACACACACACGCTCGCCGACTCAAGAATCTACTCAAACACTCACTCATACACCCTCAAAATGACCCACATACCAACTCATACACCCTGACAGATACACACACACCCACTCACAGACCCATACATCCACTCCTACACCCAGTCACCGACCCATATAGCCACTCACACATCCATCACAGACATTTGCAATTGCTTCAAAACACCCACTCACAGACACATAGAACCACGCACATACCCACTCACTGACCCATACAGCCACAAACACACCCACTACAACTACCACACTCACACAAACAATCACACACCCACTCACAAACCCACTCACTGACATATACATCCACTCACACAACCACTTCCACACCCACACAAACACACTCACACACCCACTCACAAACCTGCTCACTGACATACGTCCACTCACACACCCACTACCACACCCACACAAATACTCACACACCCACTCACAGACCCATACAGCTACTCACAAACTCACTCACTGACAAATACTGCCACTCACACACTCACTCTCAAAGGTTACAGTTTACAGTTAGGAAATAAAATAATAAAAACCTTCGAAATTCACTAAAAAAGGGTACAGGGATGGTATAGTTAGGAAATAACATTAAAAAAAACATTAGCAATTAACTGAAAAAAAACAAAAGTTACAGGGGCCTTATAGTTAGGAAATAGAATTAAAAAAAACTTTGAAATACACTGAGAAAACCCTAAGGTTTCAGGGACATTGTAGTTGGGCTCAAATTTCACTTGCACAAAATCATTGAAATTCAACAGTTATAGTTACCTGAGCTAACTATAACATATGCTCCCACAATGCACTGCTTAGGACCTCACATATTACATCACTCATGACATGGTCAGTGACATCACTGATGACATTACTGATGACATCTCAAGTGACACTTTCATTTCAATTTATTCCTGATTGTATTTACAGCTGAAAGTTACGATTTTTTACATTGCTGTATTTCCTTGTGATGTGTGACCTTTCAGACTGCAAGATCAGACATTTCGAAGTATTTAATTTATGTTGGTCTAATTAGCATCACATGGTGAATATAAATTGTTTGTAGATATGGCGCTCTTTAGGTGAAAAAGGCTGATCAAAATAAAAACACTGATTACTTATATTCTGGAGTGCAATCATTTTCCTCTGAAGGGGAGGAAATTGTTTTTGTGACTAAGAGTTAGTGGCTAAGCCTTTACCTGTACCACCATCATTCAGGAAGAACACCAGCAGACAAAAAAACATAGAATATATATATATGCTCATACACGCAATAATAATCCAATACACTCCTCACAATGAAATATCCAATGTATTACGCTGCCTGTGACAACGAGTTTCAACTTTTCCGCCCTTCGCAAGTGTGGGTTCAATCCACTTTGAAAAATAAATAGCGCAAACCAATCACCAACATAAAACACATAGTAGATAGACTATGTAAAAAAAGAACAAAATAAAGACATTGATTGTAATGTGAAATACATGATTATTTGTATTGTGCTCAAAATAAGATTGCAATACAAATCCAAATGACATATAATAATATTGTAAATATACTGCTCCATTACATTGAATTACATCATTCAAATATATACATGCATTTTCGCATTTCCATCATTTCTCACTTGTTCCTTGCACAATAGCATGTGTTGTGTGTGGCATTCTCTGAGTGAGCTCATAAAGCCGACAATAATGAGGGAAGTATTAGTATATTAAGTCATTGCCTTGCAGTTTTGACATAGGGCATCATTCTTCCTATGGTTGTTACATCTAATTACACAATAGTCGCAGGGAATATTGTTCAGCATGGTATAATAAATATATGCATCCTCAAGAGCCCCGGATGCCCAAAATGAAAACAGGAATCAAGATGCATGTGTAATGATGATATACTGTAAAGAAACCGTGTTTGGGACCTAGTGGGCCATAGTCATGCAGAAAGATTTCATGAAATTCTGATGTGGGAAGTCATAGGAGGGAAATCTCCGCCGTTGAGCACGTATGTGCATCATCAGAAGCCATATTGGATCCCAAGTGGGCCATAGGTTGCATAGAATCAGTTTCACTATATTTTCTTCACAAGGGGAATCAATCTTGATATGAACACAATAATTGTTGTCATGCAGAAAACCTTTGTGATAGCATGTGTAACAATGGCTTATCATAAGAGGGCTCCCGGTTCTATGGTATTTATTTTTTTGACATTTCCATCTGTATTCATCCATATTTATTTTTTGCTAATTTTACCTGTATTTATCCATTTTTATTTTGGGTTTTGAGACAAATGAAGCAAAAATAGTTCATTTCCGCATTTATTTAAACAATAAATGTAAACTCTTTTCTGAATGTATTACAGATTTCAATATTACGGAGTCCGACGGATGATAAATCAATGCACATATATGAAAATAGGAACATTTTAGTATCAACATTTTTTTGCATATCTATTTGAGTTAAAGCCTCATAACAATAATTTCTTTATTTTTTAACCACTTACCTGTCAATCTACACAGCTATTGGCTTGACAGTAGGTATTCAGAATCACTCAAAAAAGATACTAAGCACAATTTTAATCCAAATTTACATATAAATACAGACAGGAAAATTAATGGTTTTCTGTGTGTATTTATCTTTAAAAACCAGCAAAAACGGAAAACAGGGAGCCTTAACCATAAGGGACCACAGTATCCTTACCAAGGGGTCCTTGATATATCACATATTTTAACCATAAGGGACCACAGTGGGGCCCAAGTAGCCCAATAATTACTGCTAATTAGCGCAGCAAGGGCCAGCATACAATCCAGGTATTGCATCGTGTGCAAAATATAATACATCAGATGGTGGGGCTCTCTATGAGAAACATACCAAAACCTCATTAGAATGATAGATATCAATAAATAAAGAAAATTTAAAAATTAACAGAGAATAGCAAGAAAAAGAGTGTGTGAAATGAGCTGGAATGTTCAAAGGACAATGTAAATAATGTCTTTGGGTCTCAGATAGCCAATGTGATTCCCCATGCTCAGCGATTCTCCTATAGGGTAGGCTAGAGCTATGATTTAAATATGTACTGTCAGTTCTTCGTCCATATTGAGTCCACAAGGGAAATTGTTATCCACATGAATAATAAGACATAATTCCATGAGTAAGTAAGTAAGTACTATTTATTGTGCAGTTAATTAAAACCTTTACAAAAGTTAGCCCTCTCCTATAAGAATTAATTGCTTAGTACAAAATGTCCGATTTTGGCCTATTGGTGCAACTTCTCCGTTGGTCTGGCGGTGTCCGTTTTAGTCGGAGATCAGCAGCAGTTAAAAATTTTACCAGGCGGCAGCTTAGTTGTATATCTTCACCAGAGAAGCTTGCAAGCACCACTTGTCTACATGACGGTATTTGTTTCTTGTTAAAGATAGGTCTACTTAGTGACCGGCGCTCCTGCATCAGTTCCCGGCATATAGTTATAATGTGAACTATGTCCTCCTCTCCTTCCCCACAGAGATGGCAGATTGCTGGCTTCGGAGGTCATAACCATGGAGGCAGATGGTATACGGATGGCAATAAGCCCAACCGGTGTTTCAGAAACTTGTCTTTAGTTGTTTTGGAGAAGTTAGAAAGGAGGTATGCTTGAGGAGTCGCTTTACTGTAGGACTGTACAGTGAGCCAGCCATGTGTCCGTTCTACTAAGACCGCTTTGTCTTGGATGATGCATTCATTTTTGACAATGTTGTTTATCATTTTTTTTAAACTTGCCATGGACCCTGACGGTCATATTTTTCAGGTTTCTTAATGCCACCGCAGTCGTTAGTCCACTCTTTTTTTTTTGCCTCGCATTGAGCTTTGTAATTGCCTTTGTTGTCGATCATAACTCCCAGGTATTTGTAGTCTTGTACAACTTCCAGCTTGACTTTTGCCAGATACCAGTCGCGCTTTGTTTTTATTTTCCGGTAATTTACGAACATCACTTTTGTTTTTTCTTGATTAATGCTTAGTCTGTGGGTCTCTGAATATTGTGATGTAATGGCAAGCAAGCGTTGTAGTCCTATAGGTGTCCGGCTGATGAGTACAAGTCATCTGCGTAAATAAGATTAGATAGCTGACGGCCCGCCTAACTTCGGGGCATGCGAGTTGCTTCCATTGATTTGGCTGAAAGCTCAGCCAGGAAAAGGTTAAAAAGTATAGGGGCAACTACACAGCCTTGTTTTAATCCTGAGGTTGTGTTTATCTTCTTCTTTAGATGATCTCCTACCACCAACTTTACTTGTACCCAGGGGTTGCTATGCAAAAGAATGAGTTGTTTTAGGAGTGATGATGGAATACATAGCCTTTTTAGTTTTTGCCACAGAATATTTCTGTTTATATGGTCAAACCCCGAGCTATAATCGATGAAGCAGATGTACAGGGGCTGTTTGATTACAAAGTTCAGCATCTATCATTAGTGAAAGGGCAGAGATGTTAGTGGCAGTGCCCATGTCTCTACAGAAACCGGATTGGTTGTAAGGTATTGCTTTGATTTCTGTGGCCCATGTTGTTAATTCTTGGAGGAGTACACCGGCATAGTATTTGGCCTCATTGTCTAGAAGAGCTACCAACCGGTAGCTCTTTGGGACGCTCCTGTTACATTTTTTGTAGAAGGGAGGAATTATCGAGCCCCTCCACGATGATGGTACTGTTGACGTTTGCAGAATTGTGTTGAAGATCGGTTTTAGAACTGAAGCCCCAAATTCTGGATCTTGTTTAAATATTATGGGCGGGCAGTACACGGCCTATCCCTGCTGACGAGGGGTGATACCCCGAAACACGTGTCCAGGGATGGCGAAGACAGCGAAGATAGCAGAAGATCGAAAGATGATGCATCGTGAACACTTTACTACATTGCCCAGAGTCCTTAGGGGGGCAACGCCGGTGTGTGAGTAGTGTGCGACCCCCACCCCCATTTGTAACTTTAAAGCTCCCGAGAGCAGTGGGATGACGAGCCTGGGATCCCGCACCTACGCGCCTGAGTGGTACTATACCTGGCAGATATTGGCAGCCATCGGCAACCCCAGTACACGGCCTATCCCTGCTGACGGAGGTGATACCCCGAAGCACGTGTCCAGGGATGGCGAAGACAGCGAAGATAGCAGAAGATCGAAAGATGATGCATCGTGAACACTTTACTACATTGCCCGGAGTCCTTAGGGGCGACACCGCCGGTGTGTGAGTAGTGTGCGACCCCACCCCCATTTGTAACTCCAAGCAGAGTGTATTTGCTGGGGGCAGTTTGCATGTTAATGGCTCTTCTACTGTCATTTCCTGGGGTAAATGATCGCTAAAATCCACGCTCCCAATATAATATTATTTTACTTTTGAGAACATGCAGCGAGAGCAGAAGGTATAGTCGATTGTGGTCCTTGTTATTGCTTTGTTAAATGTTGCTGTATGTGGGCGATCTCTGGGAAATCTACCATTTAATGCACGGGAGCCCAGTTGTTCAAGGAATGCCAGTAGATTTTTCAAAGTTTTTGTTGATCTTCCTTCAGTGTTGTTGTCTTGGTGCATTTCCTCCCAAGCAAATGGATCCTCTTCTGAATAGATGTCATCAGCTCTTTTACTAAGCATGTTTAGATTAAAATCCCCTGTGATTATCCAACTATTTGATTTCTCTTCTATTATTATTTCACCAGTTCTTCCTTCAATTGTTGACTCCCTCGGATTTTTTCACGTGGGTACAGATAAAGATTTATGAGTATTATAAACTCTTTGTTTATTTTCCCCTGTAAGGTGAATCAAATTACTTGCATTGCGTTGGGTGGGGATAAGTTATATGGCAGCGATTCTGCTGCATAGATGCTACTTAAGGAGCTGTATGTCACTAGGCCTCCCTTGTTGTGGCCAAATTTGGAGGTTCTTGTTGCCGGTAGATAGAGCAAGTTAAAACTATGCAGTGCAGTTGGTGCTCCACTCCATGGGCCCGATTCACAGAACTAACTTAAGACAAAATCCTAAACTTACTACCATTTTCGTATTCACAGAAGGCACTTACTCATTTTGGTATTCACAGAAGACACTTACTCATTTCGGTATTCACAGAAGTTAGGAGTCCTAACTTTAGGACTCCTAAATGCCATCTGTGAATATCGAAAGTCCTAAAGTTAGGATTTTTCTCAGTTTAGGAGTAGTAAAGTTAGGACTGCTAACTTTAGGACTCCTAAATGCCTTCTGTGAATACCAAAAGTCTTAAAATTACGATTTTTCTCAATTTAGTAGTAGTAAAGTTAGGACTCCTAACTTTAGGACTCCTAAATGCCTTCTGTGAATACCGAAAGTCTTAAACATAGGACTTTTCTCAGTTTAGTAGTAGTAAAGTTGAGAAAAATCCTAATGTTAAGACTTTCGGTATTCACAGAAGGCATTTAGGAGTCCAAAAGTTAGGAGTCCTAACTTTACTACTACTAAATTGAGAAAAATCCTAATTTTAAGACTTTCGGCATTCACAGCAGGCATTTAGGAGTCCTAAAGTTAGGAGTCCTAACTTTACTACTACTAAATTGAGAAAAATCCTAACTTTAAGACTTTCGGTATTCACAGAAGGCATTTAAGAGTCCTAAAGTTAGGACTCCTAACTTCTGTGAATACCAAAATGAGTTAGTGCCTTCTGTGAATACCAAAATGAGTAAGTGCCTTCTGTGAATACCAAAATGGTAGTAAGTTTAGGATTTTGTCTTAAGTTATTTCTGTGAATCAGGCCCCATATTTCTTGGAGCGAAATGATGCCGAATTTCTGCAGATAAGTTTGTAGTTCCGGATCCGAGATTTTATCTCCCAGGCCATTGATGTTCCAGGAACAGATTTTCAGGGAATTCTTATGTGAGAATGCGTTTAGCTTGGAGTGTCACTGTCTTTCAAGTTTGTTGTTTATTGTCCTCAAAACCCTGCTTTACTTTAATGTGGCCTTGCTTCTAGCAGAGTGAGCCCTTTGTTCATTATGTTCTCCACTTTCTCTGTACTCAGTGCTATTGCTGAGTGCCCCTCGCAGCACTGAGAATAACTGTGGGCTAGGTTGTTCAGAGCTGGGGTGTTCTTCTTGGCTCTTTGAGTCAGCCAATAAGGGATCAGGATACATTGGTTTTGCAAGTGGCTGAAGGTTGATGCCCCATGCGTTGAATCTGGTTTATTCCGTTAGGTCTCTCTCTGCTAAGTCTGGTGTAGCCCAGACTGTTTTGGTTGACTCTGTTCCAGGTCGATCAGGTGAATATTTAAACTCGACTGACTCCAGGTCGGTGGTTTTTATATTCTTTAAGCTGTCGATAGACCTTAGTAGTTGCAGAATGTTGCCTCTGTTAAGTGTGTCGACCCGTCCCTTTGATATATACTCTGGTTGAAACATGATTGTTGTTGTTGCGCCTGAGAGCACTGTTTGTTGGTCCAAGGTGTTCTTTATCGCTTTTGGGACCTCTGTTAATGATGATAGCCCTCGTGATGGTTTTGTAAGGCCTTATAGCTGATTGTCGCTTCCTGAGACTTTCTCTGTGATTAAGGGTGTTGTGATTGTCTCCACCTCTGTGCATATGCTACTCTGCAGGGCTATTTGTTTACCTGCTGAATCCGTAGGATCTCCTGTAGATGATGTTGCTATACCTTGTGTTGCCCTATTGACTGCCCAGTCCGTTATTGTTGTAATTGATGGTTCCCCTGTTGAGCACCATCTTTTGTTCTCCAGTTTCTGCTCCGGACTGAACGTTATGGGTTTGTTGAGAGATATTTGCTCTATCTTTTCTAGTGCTTTTTCCTTGATTGGCCTCTTATTTCTATCCCGGCCTGGGTCAGTCGCTTCTTCCTCCCTACTAGAGGAATTTTGTTGGTTGTCCATTGGTGCATTCAGGGGGCTATAAATTCCATCCCTGCTGTGTGACAGAGCCTGATTTCATTTTTGATTTCACCCCTTCCGCCTTTGATTTCTCCGCTGCTTGGAAGATAATTGTATGCTTTCGGTCGGAGCCTGTTTTTCCGGGAGTTTACTGGATTGCAAGGTGTTGCTCGTTGGAGGTGCTGTGGCTTCTTGGCTTAGTGATCTGATGTTTGTACCTGATGTAGATTGGTCCCCATCCTCCCAGAGCTGCCTACCATCTGATGTCTGTGCTGCAGTTGCAATTTGCTGGGCCTGTGCCTGGGGTCCTGGGTTTTTACTTAGGTTTATTGTTAGTTGCTAGCCGTTGCTGGTATGAGCCGAGTCCGAGGCTGGTTTGACTGGCACTGCCTTCCTTATGTCAGCAAGGAGGTTATCTATTGCTTATGGTAATGTCGCTAGCTTATCCACAATTGTTATGCAGGTGCAGCTAGCCTGGGTAAGTTGTGTCTCTGACTGAGCCCTCTTGATCAAATTGTTAAGGTCTGCCATCTTATCGTCTATATTAGCAATGAAGATGGAGAGCGAGTTGAGGACTGACAACTGTAGGTCCATCTTATCTGATTGGTATTGCATTGCATTCACTGACATTTGCAGCAGGGTGGACCAGATGTCATCTTTGTCTTGCGATTTGTCTTTTTCAATGTTAGGTTTCGGGGAGCTGTTGGTCCTTTCTTCTGGCTCACCACCCGGGGAAGTGGAATATGACTCGACCAGTTCCTCCCATTCTTCCGGTGTGAGGTATGATGATTTTGGTTTGGTTTCTTGAGGCATTAGAGATCGTGTTAGAGCCTGTTGTATATTACTATGGGGTTGAACTAGGGTGATACCGAGACCATGTTGGGTTTTTAGTTGACCCAAGATTAGTTGAGTGGGCTCATCTTGTGCTGGTAAGTGAAGTGTAGGTGGAACTTTCCCGGCTTCAACGTTTGTTTCATATTGTGGAAGTCTTTGCTGTCTACTTTGCCCGCATTGGCAGTGCTCGCCTCCTTATGCTCACATGTCCCAAGTCTCTCAAGTGTCTCAGATGGCGCATGGCCAAGAGTGCCCGCGGAAAAGGGAATTTCCTTAGGGATATCTTCTGCTTTGGCCTTTGGCAGAGTATTAGGTCACTATAAGGATCCAGGGAGAGCAGTGCTAAACTTATGTTATTCCCCCAATTGATGTATTGGCATATTATCCAAGGATTCCTCCTTGGCATGCTTGTGGGGGGTGCAATTGTTGGAGCTTTCCCTTTTTACTTACTTTGTTCCTTCTGTTCCTTCCTCTCTAGTTGTTGCTCCACGACTCACTGCCAGTCCGGACATGCCATGCCTACTCTAATTATCTGTGGCAGTGTTTGTGGGCAGGTCTACCTCCCATTGCCTCAAGTCATCTTGTTTTAAATGTTTTTTACCTTGATTCCTTGGGACTTGGCCTCTTTGTTTGCTTCTGTCACATCTGTTCCCTCTATAGGGCTTTCATCGCCACTGCTCTGGCTTTTTTCTAAAAGGCTGATAAGCCCCTGCAGTCCGGTCCCTTTGTGCCATCTTGTGGTATATAAATAAATATTACCGGATCTAGGTTTTACTGGACATAGCAATAACAGATAGCTCAATAAATAAGAGTCAAGATTCGAGGTAGTAGGAGTTTGCAGGTTTAATACAGCATAAAGGACAGGAACAGGACAACCTGCACGGGAACAGGATGGCAGCGCTGCCGGGGGCAGGATCAGAATCGGCGTAACATTTAATAACAGTGCACAAATATATATATACTAAAACAGTTACATTACAATGAATTACAGTAGGCGGAGCAGTGGGTGTGGTCAATAGCAGTCGCGAAAGATAAGGGTGAAAATGGGTGTAACAGGGGCGTATACATAGACATGTGATGCAAACGTAACAGAATATGTCATAAATGGGGCGGAAACATGGAGGGGGCTACCTAAGGAGCCGGGACCTCTAACCTAATGGTGCGCGCAAACTGACAATAACGTGTTACTAGGAGAAGCTGGGGACTATGAACTCTGTGCTAGGAGCAGAGACTGAAGTCTTGGAGAGTCAGGGCGACATGTACCTAAACAGTATCTAGTATCTAATGTTTGGAGAACATGTTGATAGAATCCAAAAGTTATCGGGGTAAAGGCTAACGGACTCTAAGACTGGAGCATGCATTATTCTACATGTAGTGCGTGATGAAGAATATTAAATGACCATTAAATGCAGTATTTCTCTTACATGGAGACGTAAAGGCTAGACAATGACGGAAACTATTGATGCGATTCAGTAGCTTAGGAATGCAGAGAAGGAGGGCTGGACTGATAACTAGAATCATAACATACTCTTGGCAGACTCAGAGGCAGAGCCAGGCTGAGCCGGGCACTGTGAGGCAGGAAGTAAGTGAAGGGTCGAGGATACAGGTGGGGGCTGTATCGCTCCTCAGCGAGGACTCAGAAGACAGGAGCTGAATCTGGTGTCCGGGCCCTTTTGAGGCCTAGAAACGGGGACTTTACAATGAAATAACGTGCACACTGAGAAACGTGGCAACGTAACTTTACATAGGCCTGATACTCGTAGCTTTCACGAGAACTGGAAACTGGCATACTAGTGATGGACACAACTGTAATTGCGTCTTTAATCAAACATGGGGGATACATATGCATATTTAATCATGCACACATAACATAAGATGGAGGACACGTAGGGACACAGAACATGGCAAAATTTACTTTTCCACATTCCCTCCTTGTCACTACGTTTCCATCAGGAAACATCAATATTCATAATACCATCTATCATTTCATACAGTATCATTTGCTCGTCTCGAATTTTCTTGGAACGGGATTTAGGACGGGACTTGGGACTAGGAATACAAGATGTAGCACAAATGCCGCAAATCGCAGGGCCACATTGTAAACAGAGGCAGCAACTGAATATGATCGCTACTGCAATACCCAGAAATGACAATACTTTCCATCCCCAGGCGGAAATTATATTCCAGAACCAACCGGACCATGTCCAGGTGCCTGGATCTTGGTGTAACATATGGGCAATTTTATGGAGTCTGGTAATAGCTGAATAAACAGACGGTGCGTTATTAGGAATGAAAATGCAGCAACTAGATCCGATGACTCTACATGCCCCGCCCCTATCGGCCAGTATGACGTCAAGGACGAGACGATTCTGGAGCACGACAATTCTCATAAAGGATTGTTCTTCGGTTAAGTTACCTAGAGCAGAAGTAGTCTCAATCACTACTGCTTCAAGTGTTCTGGTTAATCTACGTATCAGTTTACTATTCACAACAGTACCTAAGTAGGGGAAGACACCTTTATTGATATCTATGTATTGTTCTAGAGCAGTTTCAGTATAATCGACAATCGGGAAATTTCTCTTGTGTCTAGTATGTACTAGGTGGGAATTCCTATGATAGTCAGGTGGGGCTAGGAAAACTGGTGGCAGTAGGAAGGCAATGTAACATGTACCATCCCAATCAAGGGGCAGACGAACATATGCGGTCTGACCACAAACAAAATAAGAATGACGTGAAGCTTTGAAAATAGATTTCCCACTGTCACTATACTTGACAATAGTAGTACAATCACTATGACCTACATGTACGGAACCATTATTTCGGACACATAATTCACCTTTGACTGGTAGTACTGACATGGCAGGTAAGTCTGGAGTAGAATCAGACTGAACATTCAGGACCATGAAATTCGAAGAATAATTACCTAGATTATAAACTTCATTCTCTAGATCTAACCCTGTTCTGTGGGGAAGACCTTGCTTGTCTGGGAAACATGTGCTGTTCAGAAAGGACATATCTGTTGAGGATGACGTTAACGTGGACCATGCTCCACACGAACCATTATGTGAAAATGGATAAGGAAAGAGTGGCAGAACTCCCTTCGGTGTCTGGAAAGGGGGGAGTCGACCACACACCCAACAATTTGTGGCATTGCTGGTCTGGTGTGAATAATGTAACATGCGGATAAAGGAGTTATTACGCATAGCAAGACGATATGAGAGTTCATGAGGAGGCAGATCACTAAACGTGTGCTCTACTGTAACATTAGCAGACTTATTTACATGAGAAACTGAAAAACACAAATAAAATGCATAACTGGTGCAGGAAATCATAATGCTAAAATATAGCAGAAAACATAAAATAATAGTGCAACTTCTAGAGTTCTCACTAACTCTCTCTCTGTGGGGGTCTATTATATACATGTCAGAAACCGGTCTAACCGTTTCACCTAGGGGAGGACTTAGACAATCAAACTGGCTGACTTATTTTACTAGACCTTAGTTTAAGCTTATACTCCTGTTGCGGAGTTTTCTCTAACAGGGAAGGGTTCGTAGCAATGTCTTTTGCGGGACAGTCCTTAAGAATAGTACTTTGGCAGTCTTTAAGATCCTCGGAAATGTTCTTTGAAACAGGTTTCAGTCCAAAAAATCTTTTCACATGTGACAAATGGACCCAGCCCTTCCTGCCTTCCAGCTTGACGGCAGTACGGGTGGCCAGGAGGACCTGTCGGGGTTCCTTCCAGCGAGGCTCCAGCGGACTTGAACGATCAAAATTCCGGACAAGAACCATGGATCCGGGAACGATTTCATGCGGTGCCACCTCGGTATTGTCTGGAAATGCGGCAGCAACCTGTGAACGACAAGAGTTGAGGGCAGACATCAAGGAAGCTAGGTAATCTGTCAGCATATTACTTGAAACATCGGTAATACTTCGAGGTCTAGGTGTACCCCACATGTTAGGGGGGCGGCCGAATACGACCTCATAAGGGGACAGACCTGATCTGGAATGTGCGACCATGCGCATATAAAACAAGGCAACTGGCAGAGCTACTAGCCAGTCCACACCCTTCTCTTTACATACTTTTGCTATTCGGATTTTCAAGGTCTGATTATGTCTCTCTACGAGACCGGCTGCTTCTGGATGGCGTACACAATGGAACTTCCACTGGTACCCTAACAAAAGGGAAATATGTTTCATGAGCTCAGATGAGAATGGCTGGCCGTTGTCAGAATATACGACTCTAGGGAGTCCATAACGGGGGAAGAATTCACGAACCAACTGCTTGGCAGTGGTCGCGGCTGTGTAATCTGGTACTGGATATGCTTCTGTCCATCTGGACAAAGCGCATACAACTACAAGGACATACTTGAAACCTCGACATCGCTCCATCTGAATATAATCCATCTGGAGGACTTCAAAAGGGTGGTCAGGGGGCTGGAATCCACCTTGTTCCACCGGGACACCTTTACCTGGATTAAACTGACAACATATCATACAGGTACGGACTTTCTGCTTGGCTGCAGCTCGTAAATGCTTGTTGAACCAAATGTTCTGGATACTATCTAACATAGCTTTTTCTCCTAAATGTGCTGGACTATGTGCGGTATTGATAATGACTTGAACCATAGAATCGGGGAGAAACCATGTGGCTTTACCCTTCGTCACCCATCCCTGATCTGTCTGGACCCCTCCTTGTTCGGACCATTTCTTGATTTCCTCGGGAGTAGCATGTAACTGGATATCTATGACATCTTGAGTGGGGTCCTTAACTGTCATACAGGTAGTCAGATCTGGAGTGTATGTCGGTGTCTTATTTACTGGAACGTCTGGTGTCTGTACTGTAAGCTTGGCTGTGCGATCTGCTAGATCATTACCTTGGGAAATAGTGTCAGTAACTTTCGTATGTGCTTTGCATTTCATAATAGCAATAGATGTCGGTAAGTGTATGGCATCTAACAGAGCTTGAATAAGGAGACCATGCTGAATCTTGGTTCCATGAGAAGTCATGAAACCTCTCTCCTGCCAGAGCACTCCGAAGTCGTGTACGACTCCAAATGCGTAACGTGAATCTGTGTAAACATTAACTTTCAGGTTCTTGGCGTGTATGCAGGCTTGTGTCAGAGCAACTAGCTCTGCTGCTTGAGCAGACAGGGTGTCAATACGGTGTGTTTCAATAACTTCAGTGTCAGTAGTCACTGCATACGCGGCTACTAGTTCTCCTGTACTTGTTCTCATACATGAACCATCCACATAAAGTGTCAGGTCGGGATCTGGTAATGGAATATCTGTCAGATCTTGTCTTGGCTTAGTCATATTGTTAACTACTTCCACACAGTCATGTGTGGCAGGATTTGAAGTAACTGACGGTAACAGTGTAGCAGGATTTAAAACGTTGCAGCGTCTGATTTCTATGTGTGGCTGGAACAGTGTCAATTCATAACCTGTTAAACGTGCAATTGTCAAGTGCTGAGTCTGTGTTCAGTTTAAAAGAACTTCCACGGAGTGTGGAACTTGTACTGTCAAGGAATGTCCTAATACTATGGAATCACTTTGTCTGATAGCTAGTGCTGTGGCTGCAACTGACTTGAGGCACGCAGGCAGAGCCTGGGCTACAGGATCTAATGTGCTCGAAAAATAAGCACAGGGCTTGTATTGACCTGCTTGATCTTGTGTAAGAACAGATAATGCTGTACCATCGCGTTCAGTGACAAAAAGTGTAAAAGGCTTACTGTAGTTCGGTGTAGCTAGAACTGGAGCTTGGCATAGAGCTTTCTTTAATTCATTAAAACTAAGTGTATGTTCAGATGTCCAAGGGAGAACAGTCGATACGGCTGCCTCCTGTGTCGTTAACTGTATCAGTGGCTTAGCTAGAAATGCATACTGAGGAATCCATTGTCTGCAGTAAGAAGTGAGGCCGATAAAAGCACGTACCTCCTTCTGGGTCTTGGGCTGAGGAAGACTCGCTATTAACTGGATACGGTCAGGTGTCAACTGCCTACCCCTCTTGGACAGTAAGTGGCCTAGGTAGATCACTTGCTGGACACAGAATTGAAGCTTAGAAGGGGACACCTTGTGCCCCATCTCGGCAAGGAAATACAAGACTGTAAGGGATGCTCGCTCGCAAGCACGTTCAGAACGGGCTGTGATCAGTAGGTCATCGACATACTGGAGCAGGGCAGTGTCAGTTGGCATGTGAATATTGTCTAGTTGTCTTTTGAGTGCTTGACTGTAAATACTAGGACTTTCTGTGAAACCTTGAGGAGCTCGTGTAAACATATAGCTCCTTCCATTTAAACAAAATCCGAAAAGGAACTGGCTGTCTGGATGAATGGGGACACTAAAAAATGCGTTCTTGAGGTCTATGACTGAAAAAAATGAGGCTTCAGAATCAATGGCTGTCAATAGGGAAGAGATATCTGGGACAACTGGGTACTGGGGAATGATACATTTATTGAGTTCTCGGAGGTCAATCACTAATCGATATACAGGGGGTGCATTTGGATCAGTACGTTTCATGACGGGAATAATCGGAGAATTACATACATTGGAGTCAGTTTCTACAACTACTCCTTGAGCCATGAGCTCGTCAATAATTTTGGATAAGGCTGCTACAGCCTCAGGTGGCAATCTGTACTGCCTGATTCGTGGCAGGACTACACCTGGCTTAAGAGTCACACGATGGGGTGTGATTTGCATGAAGCCAACATCAGTTGGACCTTGCGCCCATAGATGCTGCGGAACATTAGACAATCTCGGATCAAAATCTCGTAATACATAGTGACCCTTGAAGTCACGTAGGAACAAGCGTATTCCCTCTGGGGAGCAGCATATGACTGCACCTAATTCTTTCAGTGTCTTAATGCCTAACAGATTTTCTGGACATGACTTCGTAAGTAACAGATCAGTAGTGCGGGACAATGGACCTACTTCTAGAGTAACTGGCTGAGATATCTCATTTACAATAGGCTTTCCTGAAAATCCAAGGGAAACATTTCTAGAGCCTGAGAGCGGAGCCCCTGGAACTTCGGCGTGACTGATGGTGGTCCTACTTGCCCCTGTATCAATCAAAAACTTTCTGTCTTTCCCTAATACTTGACTATGAACATAGGGACCCTCTTGATCTACAGGTATCTCGATGAGAGGCAAGCCTACCTCCCTCTCTAGGCTGTTTCATGAATACGGTTGATATTCTGGATACTCAGACTGTGCATACTGGTACATCTGCTGTGTAACATGTTGTGTCGCAGCAATAGGCTGCGGTGCTGTAGCTGTCTGTTGTGCATTCTGTGGCTGAGAAGTCTGTGCAATTTGTTCTTGTCTAGGCGGACGTGGTCTTTCTTTAGTCTTACCAGTAGCTATGTTGTGTTTCAGAACTGCACACTCGTTTATAAAATGACCTGGCTGTTTACAATAATTGCAGTTCCCTTTAACGGGAGCTGCAGGATGACTGGCTTGATTCGGACCCCTCTTCTGACTGTCTTGTGGAACAGATTGTGCAACTAGCACTTTCATTTTCGTGTCTTTCATACGTTTCCTTTCGTGATCTTGTTCTTCTCTGATTCTATTCTGGTGGTATTGAAGCATCTGTAACATCTGGGACGGGGTATTAGCTTGCCAGGTACTTTCGACTTTCAGAACTCGGTTCTTAACTTGTGGACTTGAATTCTCGACTAGTTTAGTAACAAAAAGATGAGGGTATGACTCGCTACTTGTCTTGAGGCCACTGTTTATACTAAAGCATTTCTCGAATCTAGAATAAAAATCACTAGTGTCTTCGTCTTGTTTCTGTTTACAGGCTGAGATTGCATCCCAGTCTTCCTTTTTAGTGGCTAATCATCTGGGCAAAACTTGTATTAACAGTTCTGGTAATTCTTTACATTTTTCTCCTAGACCGGTACCTGGTACTCGTATCTTGTCTTCGGCTTCTAGGACTGCCCAATCGATCTTTTTCTCTCCCACCTCCCATTCTTTTTCCTTGAGTTTTTCATATACCCCTGCGGGCAACAGGACCTTTAACATTTTAATAATATCTGGATACGTGTATTCTCCCATACGGAGCATGTCTTTTAATTCTCGGTGGAACCCTGCTGGATCTTTGTCATGACAGGGAATTAATTTCTTCATCTCTAAGAGTTCTATCTTTGTAATCGGAGTGTAAACAAACACTCGTTGCATTTCACCATCTGTTGTCCTAACTGGGTGTACTTCTCGTAACGGATTCTGTCTGTCTATGTAAAAGGGTTTACTTTCTGGAGGTGAGACATGAACAAAATGCGGGTTCAAAAACGTTCTATATTTGTGGCTCTGTTCTAGGATGACACTAATTAAATCGGTACCTAAACCTTTCCATCTATACTGGAGTAACTCGTTCAGGACATCGTGTAACGGACCTGGATCAGAATGTTGACCCTCATACAGAGTAATGAGGTGCTGGATCATATACATACCCACCAGTCGTTGCTCGGCTGGAGGCAGTTTCAGAAACATTTGTGCCACTATTTCGTCTGGAAAAGTGGTAGAATCAGTAATCCATCGGACTGCTGATCGGGCTAGTTCTTGTTCATGCATAGTACTTAACTCACTATAACCGATTCGTGATTTCAGAATGTGATCGGTAGCTTGAAATACTTGTTCCAGAGAACCTTGTTCTGGTGCTGGATGATGTAAAACTGACTTGTGTTCTAGGCGTAAATTACGGTCTGGAAATCTAGATTTTCCTACATACGCTATTCTAGTGGGATTCTCGTCCTCTACCTCTTCGGTAGAGTCATTTTCTTTCTCGCTTACTTGTGCTGCTTTACGTTGTTCGTGTAACTTTAGTATTTCCTTACGAATTTTCTTGTACATACTCTCTATACTACTGATAGTCTTGTGTTTACCCTCGGCTATATTATCACTCCACCTTGTCAGGATTTTCATTTCGGCCGGATCTTTAGTCGGGGAATCTTGTTCTCTTATTAGACAATTAATCAGAAACTTTAATATCATGAGCTGGATCTCAGCTTTCCTTTGAGACATGGCTTCGCCAATACTTTCTGGATCATCCCCTGTACGGATGAAACGATATATTCTGTCTAGATCTCCTTTCATATCTGGTAGGGTGTCTAAATACCCGGTCACCCGTCTTACACGGATGGAATATATTACTGTACTATCATCACCTGCAACTGGATCATAGCGGCATTCAGTGAGAGCTCGTCGGATGTCTGCAACGGACTTATATTTGGGCGTACGCTGTAACGCACATTCATGTAACTCGGCCAACGTTCTACGTTGGTGTGGTGGCGGGGTACCAGGAGGACCTCCTCCTGCGGCCCCTAAACTGGAATCGTCGACTGATACTCTTCGTACTAGCGCGGTGGGAAATTGTAATGTAGGCTGGACCGGGGGTACCGTAGCAGGTACTGCAAGAGGTGCCCCGGTGTCTGGAGGAGCTAGATTTACATTATTTACAGGGACTGGCGGAACAGGATTCGCATATTCCGGGACTGTGTCGTCCAAATAGGACGAGATGAAAATATCAGCTGCGGTCGGTTTGTGACGTAGCTTAGTCGGAACTAGTGGTGGCGGAAAATTACTGGATGCCTCCGGGGTCGCTTTTGGCAAGCCCTCGGCAAGAAGAGGATACATACCCTTGATGAGGGCATTCCTCTGTCTGTCTGACTGTTCGGTTTTAACTCGTTCACCTATCTCGATTAGTTCCCTTTCTTGGGCTCGTTCTAAGGATTCTCTACTTAGTTCTGACTTTCTGATTTCTTTTTCGGTTCTTTTATGGGATTCTTTGCGCCATAACTCGATGGCATCCTTCTGTGACTGTCTGGCTTTCTTTTTCCATAATGCTTCTTCTACTCTCATGATGCACTCGGCATCCCACGTACCTGATACGGGCCATCTATACTTTTCCTCTAACTCTCTGGTATACTCTACCCATAAATCTAGATATAATATGGCACTTATGCCATGCTTCTGATACATAAAATGACCTGGACTGTCCCTAGGCGGGACAGGAACTGCTGCTTCTAGCAGACCTTTTCTGGTTTTTAACTGACGTAATTTAGAAAATAAAGGCATGACTGAACTGTAATCTAGACACAATACAATACACAACGAACACGATAACTACACCACTTTCATACCACGACATTAAAATACGTGCAGAACATTTAAAATAACAGTTCGAACAGAATACTACCTGGAATACTGAAAACAGAATACATGAATTTTCTCGAGAACAGGACTGACTAGAACAGAAACTAGATGCACTGCTGAAACAGTACGAAACTTACCGGTCTCATAAAGAGACACGTCAGGACCCGCATCCACCGAAGTGGACACTTCGTTTTGGGTCTGTGTACCACCAACCCACGGACCAGAGTCAATTAGATTGACCCTGTCTAGATACTACCCCAGCAATGGTACTCACCGGGCAGCAAGAACGGAAAACCTCGGACTGGACTGGACTGCTTCGACGCCGGACGGACGAACTTCGGACTTCTGTTACGGGTGGGCCTCCGGATACCTCGGACCTTGGACTCTCGGCTTGGGCTCTGGTCGGGACTCGCCGCGTTCCTCCACCGCCTCGTCTGGATGCTGGACCGCCACCTCCGTCTCCTCCGTGGGCCTGAGGGATACTTGAAGCAGAAATATCTGCACGTGCACGGTATGGTTCCGTCACGGCTGCAGAGGGTCAGGGGGTCGGCGTGGCTTCACTGGCGCGTGGGGAAAGGGCAAGTCCCTATTCGGGCGCCATTATGTGGTATATAAATAAATAATACCGGATCTAGGTTTTACTGGACATAGCAATAACAGATAGCTCAATAAATAAGAGTCAAGATTCGAGGTAGTAGGAGTTTGCAGGTTTAATACAGCATAAAGGACAGGAACAGGACAACCTGCACGGGAACAGGATGGCAGCGCTGCCGGGGGCAGGATCAGAATCGGCGTAACATTTATAACAGTGCACAAATATATATATACTAAAACAGTTACATTACAATGAATTACAGTAGGCGGAGCAGTGGGTGTGGTCAATAGCAGTCGCGAAAGATAAGGGTGAAAATGGGTGTAACAGGGGCGTATACATAGACATGTGATGCAAACGTAACAGAATATGTCATAAATGGGGCGGAAACATGGAGGGGGCTACCTAAGGAGCCGGGACCTCTAACCTAATGGTGCGCGCAAACTGACAATAACGTGTTACTAGGAGAAGCTGGGGACTATGAACTCTGTGCTAGGAGCAGAGACTGAAGTCTTGGAGAGTCAGGGCGACATGTACCTAAACAGTATCTAGTATCTAATGTTTGGAGAACATGTTGATAGAATCCAAAAGTTATCGGGGTAAAGGCTAACGGACTCTAAGACTGGAGCATGCATTATTCTACATGTAGTGCGTGATGAAGAATATTAAATGACCATTAAATGCAGTATTTCTCTTACATGGAGACGTAAAGGCTAGACAATGACGGAAACTATTGATGCGATTCAGTAGCTTAGGAATGCAGAGAAGGAGGGCTGGACTGATAACTAGAATCATAACATACTCTTGGCAGACTCAGAGGCAGAGCCAGGCTGAGCCGGGCACTGTGAGGCAGGAAGTAAGTGAAGGGTCGAGGATACAGGTGGGGGCTGTATCGCTCCTCAGCGAGGACTCAGAAGACAGGAGCTGAATCTGGTGTTCGGGCCCTTTTGAGGCCTAGAAACGGGGACTTTACAATGAAATAACGTGCACACTGAGAAACGTGGCAACGTAACTTTACATAGGCCTGATACTCGTAGCTTTCACGAGAACTGGAAACTGGCATACTAGTGATGGACACAACTGTAATTGCGTCTTTAATCAAACATGGGGGATACATATGCATATTTAATCATGCACACATAACATAAGATGGAGGACACGTAGGGACACAGAACATGGCAAAATTTACTTTTCCACAATCTGGTGTTCCATTTGGCGAGCCTTGAGAGGATGGAGTGGATCGGGGAGGTTTGTTATTTTGCCACTATTTAAACACAGTACCGGGCCGGCATCCTTTATAAATGAGAATTTGGGGTAAATTTTTGGATGGTAACTTGACTTAGGCAAGTTAGGCTCGCTACTTGAACTACTAGCCATGCGTTTGGAGAGGGCTGTGGGCTAGTGATAGGTGGGGAAATCAGATTGAAGTCTTCGTCTTTTGTCGTCGCGTTTGCTTCAGCACTTCCCTTTTTTGTGCCATTTTGGTTGTCCTCCTCGTACTTTTGGCAGGGTTTACAGCTGCCTGCTGCCATATCTTCCCAGACTGCATTATTGCCTACAAGATGTTATGGGCTGATTAAGTTAAGTTGAGTTGGTTGTCTTGGCTGTCTTTAGCTGTTATGACTGCCACTTGTCTTATATAGCGCTTTCTAAGGTTAATGTCCTTTTTTCCAAACCTCGGTTATTGCAGTACTATAGCCTGCCTTGATGTTTTTGACGTCCTCTTTGATTACAGAGGGAAATTTTCATTTTTAAACTTCCCTTTTTTTTTTTTTTTTTATTTAGTAAATTTTTTATTGATAAAAAAATATATAAGTGGAATATACATTGGCAGTTTTTTTTTTATATATACAGTCCATTTGTGAATGCGCGCTTTTCCCTTTGGTTTCCCCCAGGTGAGAGGAGGGGGGAGAGTGAAAGGAGAAGAAGGAGAGAAAGAGAGAAGAGGAGAGGGGGGGGGGGGTTGTAGGGTGTCTCACTCGTGGTTATGGTTGCTGGGTTTTCCTCAGATGCTCGTCGAGTGGGCCCCACATGTGTACTTTGGCGTTGTGGTCCTTAGAGAAATTGCCTGTTATGTTGTCTGCTCCTCTCAGGAAGGTGACCCAATTAATCCACGTTTTAAAGTTTGCTTTGGCCGTGTTCTTCCAGTTTGTCAGGAATATTTTTAGGGCCGCTGTGAGGAGCAGATCTAGTAGGTCTCTCTCTTCTCTGCTGTTTAGGTTTGCGGTCGTTTATGAAGGTGTTGATCTGTGTCCAGAACTTCTTGACTTTCACGCATTTGAAAATGAGGTGCTCGAGTGTTCCTTCCTCTTTTTGGCAGTTCCAGCAGTTGCCCGATTCTGCAATGCCGACCTTGTGGAGCTTGGAAGGTGTCCAGTAGGCTCTATGGAGGAGCCAGAATTTGGTTTGCGCTAGTTGTGGGGTGACTTTGTTTGTTGTCGCTGACCCCCACATTTTTGCCCGTTCTTTTTCATTTAGTTGCCTGCCTAGGAGTGTTTCCCATGTGTTTGTTATTTTCTTGTTTTGCCACAGTGTAGAGGGGCTCAGGAGCTTGTAGATCTTTGCAGTTTGGTGGCCTGCTGAGTTGAGGGTCTGCATATATTTGATGATGCTTGGTTCCTCTCTGTGTAGGTTTGCTCTCGTTATGGCTGTCTTGATCTTGAGGAAGTTGTAGAGCTCTTGGTTTGGGAGACCGTGTATTTGCTGTATGTTTTGGAATGTCAACGGTTCCTGCTTGGTTTCCATCTGTTTGGGGAGACTAATTCCTTTCTCGATCCATATGTCGTTGTGCATTGTTGCCCCTTCGTAAGTTACTTTTGTATTGAACAGATAGATTCCCATGCTGTGCCTTTCAAACTCTGCATCATGCGTCTGTCTATTTTCATCAGCTCTTCCCTCGTGTGCTTCAGTATTGGGTTAGATCTTTGGGGGTGTCTGTTTGCTGTTAGAAGAGCTATTGGGTTGAGGCCTCCCAGGATGTCTTTCTCTACCTCTAGCCAGACTGGTTTGTATGTTTGGGTGTCGTCTACCCAGGCTGCTTTTTTTAACCACTGTTTCTTTTTTCTTTCCTTTTATCCAGAGGAGTCCAGGTGGGCTTAAATTTCTTTGTTCTTCCCTTTTCCTTTTCCTTCTCTTTTGCTGCCACCTAAATGGGTTGAGTGAGGCAGCCTGTGTTCACCATCCCCCTAGGTTGGATGGGCTGAGTAGGTTGATTGGGTTGAATGAGGCAGACTGTGTTCACCAGCTCTCTGCTCTCTGTAAGCCACTCTGAGAGCGAAGCTGGAATGGCGATACCAGTGTATCTTCTACCAGCATGGGCATGGGCTGGCTGATCTTAATGGCCGTAAAGGCTGCGCTGTACCAGCCCTGACACAGCAGCTACTGCCAACTGCTACATCACCCCTCTAGCTCCTCTGCCAACTCCACTGTCGGCTGCTGCCAATCCCCCTCTAAAACCATGCCCCAGGCTTCTCCAGGCCCCAGGCTCTCAGGCAAGAGCGGCACCGAGACTGAGACCAAGAGATAGGAGATAGGGAAGATATGGGGGAGACAGGGAGCAAGCAAGCAGACGAATAGGGCGGATTGTGCTAGTTGACAGTGGGGGGCAGAACGGGTATCGGCAACAAACAGTCGAGGAGTTAAGGTTTGCCGCAGTCTGCAGCCACGCCGCGCCTGCCACGCCAGCCACACCAATCAAGCCACACTGCACCTCCATGCCTCGTCTACACCCCTGCACCCTCCGCCACACCCCTGCAGCCGCAAACAACACTGCAGCCCTCTGGTTGCTGTTTATAATCTTATAGCGGCGAAGGGGCCTGGGGGGTGGGGGGCGGTCGTAGCGGTGATGCGGTGGCCAGCTCGGTTACAGTGTGTGGCAGCAGAGGTGGATGGCTACGGTGTGAAAGGAAGCAAAACAGTCTGATGCACAGACTCAGGCTCAGGTTACGACGGCTCCGATGCTCAACCGCTTAGGCCCCCGAGCTCCAAGGCCGAGCGCGGCGTCACCGCATCAGCTGCAGAGAGAGATTCAGCAGCAACAAACTCCGAGCGCCAGGCTCCAGGCTCCAGGCTCCAAGCGAGAACAGCTGACAGCTGCGAATGCCATGATGTGCAGTGACTTCTCTCTGTACCCTTCTCTGTTTGGCTTGTCAACCCTGTCAATACCCAAAAATTGGAGGAAATCTGGGTTAATATTGATGTTTCATGAAGAAGAATCTAGGAACAGGGTTTGTTTTATCACTTTTTTTTATGGCACAGAGGTGTTCTAATAACCTACACTTTTCAGCCATTCCTCATTGATGGATCTTTGGAAATGGCTGCGTGTGAGTGTGTCCCTGAGTGATCTGGCTCTTCTGTAGGTGGTACTTGCATGGAACCCAACATGTATATAAGTGTGTGTGTGCGTGTGTTTGTTTGTGTTTATATGTTTTATGTATGTATACAAGTACTTCCCACTCGACCAACACTGATTGTACCCTGGCAAATTAAAGCTCTGTTGGGCTATCCCTTTGATTTAAATTATCGCAAAAGAGGTACAAAAACATAAATTCATATTTATTTATTAATTTTGTTATTCAGTTTTTAATCATCTTTTTTTCTGAAAATACATTTTTGAATGATAAAAACCCCATAGGTTTTCTTCTTTTTTCATTTCAAAATGATGCAAAATGTAAACAAAATAATGCAATAAATACATACATGTTAACAAACTTAAATTTGTCCCCATACCATAATCACATTTACACTTCAAATCCCTTTTTCATTTTTAGATCCCACCTGCTGCTTTAAATGAAAGAAAGCAGGCAGTCCTGATGAAGGTGAATTGAATCATATGTATCCACTGAAACGTGTGTCAGCCTGATTCTTTCCAGTTGGCAGCATAACCATGGATATTAATGAAGAATTCTCACCATGAGTTTTTTGTTGGAAGCCATCATTTAGCTGTGAATTAATGAATGTGATGTGAAGTGTGTATGAGTATGTTTGGTATGCAATGACTGTATGTGAGGTGAGTGTAAATGTGATTATGGTATGGGCACAAATGTAAGTTTGTTATAATGTATATATTTATTGCCTTATTTTGTTTAAATTTGTATATTTAATAAGGATTATATCAAAGTTGCATCATTCACGTTTTGTATTGCACAAATGAAAAAAGAAGAAAACCTATGGGTTATTATCATTCAAAAATGTATTTTCCCCAAAAAATATGATTGAAACACAGAATAACAAAAATAATTAATAAATATGAATTGATGTTTTTGTAGATCTTTTGCGATAATTTAAATCAAAGGGATATCCCAAAAGAGCTTGAATTAGCAAGAGCACAATCAGTGTTGGTTGAATGGGAAGTACTTTTACACATATATATTTCTGTTTTCCCCTTTTCTCCCAGACCACAAAATCAAAAATTAAGGGGTACCTTTGTTTCTAGAGTGTTATTCCGTTGTTTAATCACAGGTTTTTTAAGGCATGCAATAGTGCCATTTTGTTGCCTCTACTGCTGTATAAATTTGATTTATATACTTTCTTTGACAGTACTTATTGAAGCCCATATATCTTTAGATATTTTCACACTTTTTTATAACTATTAGCATTTAGTGATAGGCAATTACATATTTAAACATCTAATCACTTGGCATAAGATAAAAGTCTGAGACCAGATTTTGGGTTAACTTGCTCATATTAGCCCTTCCTTAAACATAGACTATGGAAGCCCTCAAAACGTTTGGCTTTACTGATGAGGACCTCTCTGTCTTAATAGGAGAACTACTGACAACAAATAAAAGGGTACTGGTGTCAAATGTGGATAATGGAGAATGGACACAATTGATGAACCTGAAGAAAAAGGCAAAGAGAACAGAATCACATGCCTTATTCATGTTGGAATATTTGAGATCAGGGGTAATTCCATCAGGCCTAAGAGTTTGCAACATTCCAAAACTCTTCAAATGAAAAAAGAAGAAAACCTATGGGGTTTTTATCATTCAAAAATGTATTTTCCAAAAAAAGATGATTGAAAGACAGAATAACAATTGATGTTTTTGTAGATTTTTTGCGATAATTTAAATCAAAGGGATAGCCCAACAGAGCCTTAATTAGCCAGAGTACAATCAGTGTTGGTCGAGTGGGAGGTACTTGTATACATATATATTTCTGTTTCCCCCTTTTTTCCCAGACCACCAAATAAAAAATTAACACCTTAACCGGTGCGGTGCAGGCGTTCTAGGGTTCTAGGGTGGGCGGGGCTGCGTCGGCCGCTTGCCGTCGGCAGCACTGTGGAGGGATGCGTCGACAGGAGAAAGGAAGGGGTTAAGGGGTACCTTTGTTTCTAGAATATGTGCTTTATGTAAACACTAGCAGCCCGTCCCGACGTTGTCCTGGTATGAAATAGAATGTGTGTAATGTGTGTATTTGGCAAGGGCAATTTATATTAAAATCTCGCGGTAGACAACATTTTTTGTTTCATTAGAATAGGGACGGAGAAGGCCCAGCTGCAGCCCTGGTTGATGTTAGCAGGCGCGTGTAATTGGTGTAGTGATCCGCCGCCTGAGCCCGGCTACAGCCCTGGTTGATGTTAGCAGGCGTGTGTAATGTTGTTGAATGAGAGAGATATCAGCCGCGGGTAAATCCGTTTAATGAGAGAGTTTAGTGACAGCGAGTAGGAGAGGCTGCAGTAATTGTTCCCGTAGACACGGTCATTTGCGTGTTTCCCCGCTTGAGGCCCAGATGCAGGCCTGTTTGATGTTAGCAGGCGCATGTTCCCCCGCTTGAGGCCCTGGTTGATGTTATCAGGCGCGTGTAATTAGTGTACTGATCCGCCGCCTGAGCCCGGCTACAGCCCTGGTTAATGGTAGCAGGCGCGTGTAATTTCGTTGAATGAGAGAGCTCAGTAACAGTGCGCAGGAGAGGCTGCAGTAACGTTACTTACCAGGCCTCCAGGTGAACGCGTTTGTCACACCCCCAGCACGCGGCCACAGCAGATGATCTTATGATTAATGTACGACCCACATGGCATGAAGGGCGGAACGTAGCACATGCCCCAGCGTTTCTCACGCCACCAGCTTGCCCTTTGATGCGGCGCAATTGCGTTCACATGGCATGAAAGCCGGACACACGCCCCCAGCGTTTCACACACCCCCAGCGTGTCACGCCCCCAGGGTGCTCCTTGATGCTGCGCAGCAACGTAATTGGCACTTGTATGTACGACTCACATGGCATGATGGGCGGACAAACGCCCCCACTGTTTGTCACGCCCCCAGCGTTTGTCACGCCCCCAGCACACACCCACAGCCCACGATGTGTATTGCGACTTATATAGCGCACGTATCACCCGAAGGCATCAAGGCGCTTGCCTTGGGAACCCGTCCTGGTTTTTCCCTGTAAGATAACCCCTACTGGGTATCCCCAGGGTGAAAGCCAGGCATCCCGCAGCGGGTGGGCCGCCGTAGTGGAGATTAAGCAACTATTGCCCAGAGTTGCAGCGTGGGACCCCATGATTAGAATAGGCGCCGAGGCGAGAATTATCGAGTCCGTGGACATTTTTGGGCTCAGGACCCTGCCGCGTCGGGAATTGAACCCTGGTCCCGGGCCAGACCTCTGCATCAGGGTCTGCCACTCTAATCAGTGAGCCACACTCCTCCACTATGTGATGGCCACACCACACGCCCCCAGCGTTAGTCACGCCCCCAGCCCACGCCCACAGCACAACGCAGACACGCCCACAAGGGACTACTCTGCTGGCATGGTTCTTTTACCTTTTAAATGTATATGGTGGCTGTCTGCATAGCCTGTGTCCTTCTGCTGCAACTGCCCTTTCCAACGCTGTATTGGGTGTTGTGATTGGTGCTGTGGTTACTGAGATTACCCGCCTCAAAGGTTTGGGGTCTCTCTTTATAATATTAGTATGAATGTATATATAGAAACGGTGCTTATCAATTGCAAATAAACAAAAGCAAGTCTCACAGTCTAGATAGTTTTGTATAATTAACAGTAATGAGGGGTTATAGCACAAGAGCACTTTAAATGACATTCTAGACAACAGGACTCTATACTCCAGTAGAAGGTTGGGTACCAAAACAGGTAGACCGTCCATCCATTTTTGCGCAGATGGTGTATTACAATCAAATAAAAAAGATGTGAAAACATGTGTCCTCGTCAGATCAGTGGGACAGAGATTGTGAAACATTTTAAATGCAGTAGCTGTGCTGTACATCACGTGCACCCAAGGAGTGAGAGGAGACATTGCTTTTGGCAGTGATTTTGGAGTACTGTACAGGATTCCCTGGCATCTCTGCCCAAAAACGATTGTTTATCTGTGCACCATCCTCGCGGACTTTAGAGGAACGGATACCAGTAAGCGGTGAGCAGGAAAAGACTAGTGGGAAATCCAGATGGTGGTACTGGGTAATGGTGTACTCTGCGCTGCATAGGTAACAGTGGCGGGTGGTTCCTGCCAACCCCAATCCGGAAGAGACCTGCGGGTGATTGAACTGCACCAGTTGCACACTCTGAGCAACTATTCAGATAAACGACAGTTCAGTTGACACAGAAAAATTGAAAAGGATAACAAATTGGGCATTACACCAGGTTCCTGTTTTACTTAGAATAATCGGGAAAATCAGACTCAGAAAGTGGAAATCATACACCAATAATTGTTTAGTGCATTATGGGACAGTCAAAGGGTCTTCAAAAATTGACAATATGGCAGATAGAGGCAGAAATAGGGCTCCGAGGGCAAGTGAATTACTAAATACTGACTCAGCATCGGCAACAAATACTAAAGGTGTACATACAGAAGGAAGTAAACGAACAGTGAACAATATTATCAAAGACTTAGAATATAGACAAACAGTGAGAGTTAACAAATGTTGGGAAATAACCACGGTCAAGAAGTACATCAAACATAAGAGGGTACCAAAGGGCCTCTGGATTTTATTAATGGCAACTTTAAATGATTTTTTTGGGGATTTAATCAAACAATGGAAAGCTGATACAAATTAATGTTCTTTTTGATTAAAGAAGACTTTAATAAAACATACTTAGAGGGAATAGGAAAAAGTAATTGCAATAAGATTTGGGGAAACATGCTCTTAATGAAGAAATTAAAGGAGCTTTGGAAACAATGGAGAAAAAGATTAACAAACATGAAATGGAAGTGGAGAAGAGAAAAGCAAATAAATTCAACAGGGATAGATTAGATTATGCCAGTGGACAAATGTATACATTTGGCAGGAAGTATGATGCCTTTTGAAATAGAGTTGTAATTTACACATGACACATTTACTGGCTATGAAAGTTTGGGAACAATGGATAGCGCAGACATAAGCTCTGCAGATGAGGACTCTAATAGCTCCAATCTAGACAACTAGGAAATAATGCACACTATGAAAAACGTAAAAGCAATCCCATGGAAATCATCACCCAGGGGCACGGTCTCAAGTTACAGAAATGCAAAGATTTGGAATTAATTGATTTTGAAGAATATATATATTTGAAAGTTGAGCATACTTTTGTCCTGACCATATGCTTTCTTCCAAAAGAACACAAGTTACTAATAAAACCACTAGCCAGACCGATTGTCAGCTCAGTTGGATCACTTCTGAAGGAAACACAAAGATTCATTGATATCCTCTTAATGAATTGTATTACTTCTCTACCTTCCTATCTACGCGATACAATGGATTCTCTCAAACAAATCTGTTACATTTCATCAAAAGAAAATTATGTAATGGCAACTGTTGATGCCACATCGTTATATACATCAATTTCACATGAGGATGGCATATTGGCTGTAAAGCCTTTCCTGAAAACAAGATCTATCAGCTTTTTGGAACATTTAGAGATGCTACTTGACATGATAACATTTTGTTTAACCCACAATCTTTTTCTTTTTAATGGAGAATACTTTCTACAAAAACAGGGGGCCACAATGGAGACCTATTTTGCCCCCACATATGCCAATCTCCTTATGAGACTCTGGAAGGCAGAAGTAGTATTGAAGGAAGACCATCAAGACCTATAGGAACATATTATAACGTGGACAATATTTATTGATTACCTTTTGTGATATGGAAAGGAAATACTACCAAGCCAGAGGAATTCCTACATTCTCTTAATAAGAACAAGCAAACTCTATCTTTCACTCCCACTATCAGCAAGGAATGTATCACTTTCCTAGATGTAGAAATTTTTGTAAAAAATATAAAACTTTGCACAAAGATTAATCAGAAACCAACATCATGCAACAGTATCCTCCAAGCGAATAGTGGCCACCCCAAAAACCTTAAGTGGAGCATTCCCTATGGTGAAATGTTCAGAGCTAAAAGGAACTGCTCAGAAAGAACTGATATGGAAGAACAGCTAGGGGAAATGAGCAGCCTGTTCCTGGCAAGAGGTTACCTATAGAGGTGATATTAACTTCAAAGGAGTGAGTCAAGAAGCGGCTGATAGAGGAATTGCTATCTATCCGTGGAGTAAGCTCAAAGAAGAAAAAATGTGTTTCATTATGGATTTTAATAATGGGAAAAAAAACTGAGAGAAATCCTTGAGCGGAATTGGGGAATTCTTAAATTGGATGAAACATTGAAGGCCATACTAACCGCTCAACCAAGTATAACGTATAGAAAAGTTGCCTCCTTGGGGGACATAGTCACACAAAGTCATCACTCTGTAAAGAAACTGTCCACTTCAACTTGGTTAAGTACACCAGGATTCTGGAAATGTTCCAAATTTCAAGCACGTGAACATGGAAGAAACACATCATCTTATAAACCCCGAAATAGAAAATTTGAACATCTCAAGGAGCACATTATTTGTGAATTAAAATTTGTAATATATGCTTTAGATCAACAAATTAAAGCTGAGAATCCTACAACATTTACATGCAATAAAGAATCGTGATTTTTCTTACATGATTGCAAAACACTTCTTGGAACATCATGAGAGCAATAACTAACAGCACAGATACTTTGGAATAAAACACATTGAAATAATTGGAACAAGAGGGTGACAGAACTAGGAAGTGAAATCCCCCATGGACATAATCTTGACGCTGAGCTACATATACATTTGGGATAATAAGAAGAGTACTTGATATAACTTATGCAGACTTTTCTAGAAGTGAGCAGTCATTTGATATGTGTTTAGTAATTAAGATCTCTCATTCTTATTCTCTGCCATGTTTCCTCTTTTCCTTTCTGTATTTCCAGGAGTCTTTCCTCCCTCCGCACAACTCTTCTTAGGACATCTAGTGAGAAGAATGGAAAGAAAACATTCAAATTTCAGAGTTGCAGGGAAGAGGAGGAATCCTAGGTCTAAATTGATGGTTGTTGACAGGATGGCCTTGATAAGAAATTGTATTTTATTCTCAACATTTTATAGGTTACAAATAAAACACAAATTATAGAAGGGCACTGGCACTATTAACAAAGTCACATTCAGTAATAAGCACAGTAGATATGGCAGATATAACTTAAAATGATAACAAAAATCTGAGGAGATATTTCGTGATTGATGGACAGAGTAAGATGCTTTTTGCACTTTCTATTAACCTATGTCCAAATGACTTGTTAATTGATTGAATGTGCATTGTTGGGGCATACTCTGATTGACAACACAACTTTTCATCTTGACAGATCACACTAGAAGGCTAAGAGGTATATAGAGAATAGAAATAAAAAATGATGTCTATTTGCAATCTTCTCATTATGAATGTGAGGGAATAAGAAAGAAAAATAAAGCACAATTTCTTTACATGAAAAGTTGTGTCCAAATGACACTTTAAATTACATGGCGATGTGAGGAGATTTTAACACATGCACTTAGAATACCTGACTCTTACATTTTGGAGTAATATTAACAGACCGTTATTAGTGCATGGCGAAGGTAGGGACTTGGGTGCACATATCACCGAGGACAAATGGGTGCTTCATTTTCAAACTATGTTTGAAAGCCCATCTGAGCAATTTTGCCAGCTTGGTCGATGGGTAGATGTTCCAGTATTAACTGTCGGATTGGGGGAAGTTGCAGAGTGCATTGCTGGCTTGCCATGCAATTAAGGGATGTATGACGTTACAACGCATACTTTTACAACGCCTACCTTTACAACGCATTTTTTACACCGCAACATCCATTACAACGCACACCATTACAACGCATACCATTACAACGAATTCTTTGAAACTACCTTTACAACGCATTCCACTACAACGCATACTACATTTACAACGCATACCATTACAACGCATTACATTACATTGCATGTAAGGTAAGTGTTGGATAGTGTAGGGGTAAAAATTACTATTCTAACTCCAGGGGGTGCAACAGTAGGTTAAGTGTTGGATAGTGTAGGGGTAAAAATTACTATTCTAACTCCAGGGGGTGCAACAGTAGGGTAAGTGTTGGATGGTAGGTTATGCGTTGTAATGGTATGCGTTGTAATGACTGAGTTGTAATGGCATGCGTTGTAGTGGTGTGCGTTGTAGTGTCATGCGTTGTAATGACTGCGTTGTAAAACATGCGTTGTAATGGATGTTGCGTTGTAAAAGTTTCGTTGTAATGGTAGTGCGTTGTAAAAGTTGCGTTGTAAAGGTTGTTTCCCGCAATTAAGCGCCGGGACCTGATCGTATCCCCTCGGACCATTTTAAATCTGATGTACCCTTTTGGGCACCTGTGCTTACAGCCGTTATTACCGCAACAGCTAGGAAAAGATGCCCCGAGTCCAGGGCCAGCTCGACAATAGTGTCAGGTTTTATGTTACAGTCCGACCATGTGATATATTATGATAAATTCTGTGGATGTTTTAGAAAATTATAATCATTTTATGGATTGTCAACTTTTATGGTTTTATATCTCTAAAACCGAATAAAGTTTATTTGATTTGACTCTTATATCAAGAAATGGAAAATATTTTTAGAATGTTAGAAATACTTTCTTTTAATTGTCCAGGCTAGCTTCCTTCTTTCCTTTATTGTGGCCCTCTTAACCCCACTAGTACATCAAACACCATTGAATTCTGGTTTTCTTTAAAAAGTGACTAATATCTTCATCATATGAAATAAGACATATCTGGCATAACATGTGAATGTATATATTATATTATATATGGAATATATATTTTTTGTATATTCTTTGAAGCACTCGCACTTTAATGCTCAATTGAGGTTCTGTCTTCTTTGTAAATTGGATATACTGACAAAATATTTTATATTAAATTTTTTTTTATTGTGAAACATATTGTCAGATGTAACTCTTTTTACAAAGGGGTGTTTTGTACCTTACAGGAATGAAAAATGGTGCTTATGAATTGCCAATAAGTAAAAGGAAGGCTTACAGTCTAGGTAGTTTTGTACAATAAACAGTTATGAGGTGTTGTAGCACAAGAGCACTTTAAATGATGTTCAAGAAAACAGGAGTCTATGTAGGGCCGGCATTAGCGCTGGTGGTGCCCTGTGCAACATTGTTTGTTGGCGCCCCCCAATGACTACCTCCACCATGGATTCTCTCAGTACCACCCTTAAACAGTGACCAAGTCTCTCTCAGATGCATTGAATTAGATATGTAGCACCACTCATACCAGTGTAGGGTGTCGAACACTTTGCATCATACACACATTACACAGGGATAATCAATCTTACATGTGTAAATCAGTGTATAGGGAATGTTACATAAGCCAAAGGACTAAAAGTGTAGGAGTCACATGTCATCCATACTGGTAGGCATTATAGTTTAAGAGTGCTTGGTCAAGTGAAGCACAAACTCAGAGTCAAAAAAGAAACAGCATAGTTGGGAGTTTCCTTTATTAATAAGGATCAATTTGTAGCCAAATTAACCCTTTTTGCAACATCAATCAATGTTCTAAGGTATATTTTGCAGTGTGTATGCAGGTCTATGATGAAAGTTAATAGCTCACTGTTCTTTATTAGGACGTTAAGTTATAAATTGCAAGTAACAAAAAGACATCTCCTTTAACAGCAGTTACCTGCTAATCTGTTTACATTATATGCACTCTTTAATCTACTTGGTACACGTTCTTTGCAGCAGGCATATTAACACTCTGCACTACCTTCACATAAGTCAAAACCTCAACTATCCAAAACTCTGATCTCTCTCCATGAAGGACATTAATCACAGGAGTTATCTTGACATTTTTGTGAGGCCTAGTAATTGCTGAGGAAAGGAACACTGCCAAAGGCGCTTTAGAAACATAATAAACTTGCAAACAGAGAGCCCCTCCCTAGAGCTGTGTCTATGGTGCAGTAGAAGGCTGGTTGCCGAAACGCGTCAACTGTCATCCATTTTTTGCACTGATGATGGTTTGAAATAAAATAAAAGCGAAGTTATTCATACCGTAGTCTGTAGTTCAGTGTGCCCTCGTCGGATCAGTGGGACAATAATTTGAGTTCTGTTTGGCCAGGGCAGAGGCCTGAGCCTATTTACAAATATCTTCTTTCCACACCGGATCCGTCCTTTGCCTCACTTCTGGGTGCGTGTCTGTGCGATCCGGTCTTTGCATAACATTTCCATCTCAATTGACTGAACAAGAGCACCGCAATCCCTTTGGTACTCAAAAGCAGGACACAGCACCTCCAAATAATTATCTGAAGATGATTTAGCCGGGTCTGGTGGTGTAGTGGACTAATGCATCCACTGTAGGGGCCTGTGTTCGACCTCATTGTCACAGGTTCTAATCCCGGTGGGTCCACTCGGCCTTTCATCCATCTGAGGTTGATAAAATGAGTACCATTGAGTTGGGTAACAATATACATCTGTTATTCAGCGCCTTGAGACCTTCGGGTGATATGTGCGCTTTACAAATGTACATGTTATGTTATTTATTTATTTATTTAAGCAACCATGTGCAGCAGCAGTGTATAATGGCCAATGCATTTCAGCTGTAGCCTTCATCAGCGCCCTAGAGATGTATGTGCAGAGTGCCTATTTAAAGGGGCGGATGCCCCTACCCACGCCTCAACAAAAACTTTATTTACACAAATTTCACAACACAAGAATAATCTCATATATACAATGCACTTGTTTTTCATCCACTGATTATAGTACATACATTTTTTCTTTTTTCCTTTTTTTTTTCTCTTCTTCAACATATTTGTGAAATAAATCACATTATTTTCAAGATAAAAATCAAAAGCGAGACAGAAGAATGGTGAAGAACCAATATTTCCTAGTGCACATCCTGAACACTTAACAAAGTTCACATTCAATTATTGTACCTTACTTCCAATGTTACATCCCGATAAAACTCAAAGTTTCCCTGTGTTTAAACAAGTTAGCTATAACTTAATTTATTGCCCTTGTATTCCTCTGCTGATTCACAAATATGGACAATAAGTTTACAAAATAGAAATCATATAAATGGTATTAAGTCGGGCCAGAATTGTATAATGTTAACTCGGGGCTCCGTGGTGGAAGAGGCCTTTTTTTATTATTTCCAGAACCTTTATTCGGAAGAGGAAGAGGTCTCAGAGGAGGTAGATGCCTGGCTAATACAGTCTGTAAATCCTTTGGATCTAGATCAGAGAATGAACCTTAATCAGAAGGTAACGGAGGACGAAGTGAGGAGGGCCATTCAAATATCTAAGGGGGTATAGCTGCAGGCCTCTATGATATCCCAGCGGAACTGTATAAGATTTTGGGGGAATTCTTAATCCCCTATTTGGCAGTGGTAATTAACGAGATCTTTGATAATGGGTTACAACTCCCAAGATCTTGGAATGAAGCGATGATGTCTCTTATTTTAAAACCTGGCAAGGACCCCACAAACCGCGAATCACACAGGCCTATATCCCTTCTGAATGCGAATTATAAAATCTTTACTTCAATATTGGCAGAGAGATTAAGTAAGGCTGTTGGTGGGATAATCTAAAGAGATCAGAAGGGATTTATCAGAGGTAGGCATATCCATGAACTAACTTACTGGCTTATTGGAGCAATTGATGTGGCAACAGCTCACTCTGTCCCTCTTGCGGTTATTATAATAGATGCCGCTAAGGCATTTGACAGGGTCAGATGGTCCTATTTGTTCATGGTTTTGAAGAGATTAGAATTAGCGGATAGAATCTGTAGGGCAATACAATTAATATATCAAAACCACATGGCCAGAGTTCTAGTAAATGGCAATCTAACCACATCTTTAATTATCACAAGAGGCACAAGACAGGGATGCCCTCTATTGACCCTTTTGTTTAATCTGCATATAGAGCCATTTGCTGAGAAATTGAGAAAGGCAACTAACATTTCCCCCTTTCGTTGGGGTTCTTGGGAGAAGAAAGTTGCTGTATATGCAGATGACTTGGTTATTTTCACTTCAGATCTCGAGGTTACATTGAAACCTGTCCTCCAGGTAGCTAAAAGGTTTGGCAGTATTTCTGGATTCCAGATAAATGAGGTTAAAGCTGAGATCATGGTTTGTAATCAGAGGATGGATAACCTCATGATTAAAAAGGACATGAAATACTTGGGGATCAAAATAGTTGAAGACATAAAAAAATCCCTGAAATTAACCTACTAAAAATCTATAAGGAAATAGTTCAACTATTGAAGAGCTGGGTACATCTTCGCATCACAATTTTTATAAGAGTTATTGTGGTAAAAATGGTGATCCTGCCCAAAAATTACATTTCCATTCAGCACCATAGTACTTCATTTTGGGAAACTAACGATCGATAAAATCCAACAGGCTATAAATTCTTTCATCTGGGCACATAAAGGTGTGCAGATATCTTGCAAAAAGCTGCAGAGACGGAAGGAAAAAGGGGGTTTGTCACTACCAGATATCCAACTATATGCTTGGGCTTTTCAAATCTCCAATTCTAGAATGCTTTTCAGTACCTTGGATGTCTCGGATATTGGACATATGTTTTCTATAATGACAAAGGAGAGTACAGGGGGACATGAAGGTTTCCTCCTTAAGTTTGGAGAGCCAACATTTTTTAAGAAAGTTAAGCTGAAGGTGTTACAAGCCTTTTTGAGAATGTTGTATTTGATACGTTGGCGGCTCAGAGTAGATTATTATTCATTCCATGCACTTATATGGGACTCTCCAGGTACTCCTGAACGCCTTATGGATAAGCTGGCGTGGTCAATTAGGGAGTCAGGTGTCCTGTTATGGGGTGCGATTACGCAAAATGGACAGTTAATCCAGTGGAGTGAGATGAAGGACCTTATGAAGGGCAAAATTTATTTATTTAAATATGTACGACTTAAGAGCTGGACGCAGGCACGAAAAACACCAGTGCGTGTTGTTACAGAATTAGAGGAGATGTTGGTTAATAAACCTCCAGGTGTAAAAGAAGAATCCCTGTGGTATTGGGCTCTGCAGGACAACTTTGATGGAGAATTCACCTTGGCAGAAGACACCTGAGTTCGATGCTTGGCGATCTGCAATTTACAACATAAGTGGCAAGTAGCGATGCGCACTCTTTATTCTATTGTTAAGCCTACATTTTTTAAAAGGACCCATATCTTCTCACTCCATAGACCATACTTCACTCCAGAGAAGCTGTCCAAAATGGGAAAAGGAGAGCCGGCGGCTTGTGCAAAGAGTGGCTTAGAAAAAGCGACAGACATACATATGTTTTTCCAATGCACGCAGATTCAAAGCTTCTGGCATGAAGTTGAATCGACACTTACAGGTATTCTGATAATACATATTAAGGTAAGTCTTGAACAAATCATTTTTGGGATTGCGGAGGGTGTGACTGGTGCATCTAGGAATTTGTTGTTTTATGCATTGCTGCTAGCTAGAAGGGAGATTTGTAGAAATTGGATAAGTGTAGCACTGCTACAGCACGCAAAATGGCTAGAAACCATGTTCTATATGTCCAGACTGGATTAATTGATGGATCCAAAAAGAGGATTTTTTGGGGGGAGATTCTTAATAACTGGGTAGGGGTAATAGTAGCCAGGGAGTGGCTTAGTGTACAGCATTTAAGGTAACAAGATGTACCCCCTGTCCAATGATTATGCCTATAGAGCTCTCTGACCTGGCTGCGGGGGTCCCCCCGTCCCACAGTCTTCTTCTAGGAAGCCCTCCAGGAAACCGGATGTTGTCTGAGAGAGATGCATTAACAGGTGAATGGCGCCTTCTTTCCCTCTCTTTTCTTTCTCCTTAACTATTTTGTGGCTGGGTCCGCGGTCTTCCCCAGTAATAGCGGTCTTTGGCAAAGGTAAAACTGACCGATACCTGTGGTGAATGAGGACAAAAAATTAAGTTTACAAAATTTACCAAATTACATTTAGATCTATTTACATCTCATTTCAATGAATGACAACAAACAATAAATGTGCACGGTGTCTTTCTCAAAATCCTGTTTTCACTGGAACTAAATATGAGGAGGATTTTGGAAAGCGACAGAAGCCATTCCCTTTATTTTGAATTTCCTTCTGGGATTTCACTGGGATTTCTAAACATATATTGTTTAAGTACTAAAATATCCTTTTAGCGAAAGTTACTATTCCACCACTCGAATCCGGATTTCTAATGCCTTATGCTGTCTCATCAAGAATTGTCCTGCATCCTCACAAGGTACTGGTTATCGTATATCACATCATATAGTATAATGATGGAGCTTTATAGACTTTTACAAAGTGCATAGTGCTGGTTATACCATTTGCGTTCCTATATAGACAAGTGTCATAAAGTGCAAAGACCTCATAGAGGTAAAGTATCATTGCACAATGTCAATGCTTGAAGGCATATTTAAAGTGCCATGTGCTTAAAGAGAGTCATTTAAAAAAATATTTTTTATTAAATTGACAGAAGACAAAACCGTTTATGCATTTTTCAAGGCTCTGTGTCATTATTTATACATTTTACATTGCTGGGTATATCTCTGTGTGTATCAATTAAATATATGTCATGTAATGACAATTTATTAAAAACCATAAAGCGCCTTCTTCTTGTTTAATGATAAAGTCCTTATATAGAGTATCCAAGTAAAGTACATAATGTTTATGAAACACTATTGCACAATATAGAAAAAACAAATTTAAAGTGCTATATGTTTTATAAAAAATTTTCTTATTGCACAACTCTGAAATAGATTTTAAAGTGTTGAGTGCTCTCCATATGATTAGTCCCAATCTCTATAAAGTGCAAATGATTTCATATCCAACACTTTGTCATAGCAATAGCAGCTTTTAAGGCTTTTAAAGTGCAATGTGCCCACTTTGATGATCCATTTCTATACAAAAAAAGGAGAGAGAACATCATATATTACTTGATGTTCCAAGGTTTTCGTTGCACAAAGTCGATATTTGTAAATATCGAAACTGGATTTAAAGTGCCAGATGTCATTTAAAGTGATTTACTCCAAAAAGTGCTAATGATTATTTGCAAAGTGCAATGTGCATTTTTTCAACATGGAGCTTCCATTTAAAAGTGAGTGTCATGTAAGGCGTGGCTTGGCAGCATGGCTTGTTAGACGTGGTTTTGTCGAGCTCCTCGCAGCGGCCCAACATTGGGCCGGTAGGCCAAGGGAATCATTGCCAATGTTGAGATTACCATGGACAGAAGCTGATCTCAAATAACTGGGAATTAGGCTGCCAAATACACCAGAGAGACATTTGGAATTAAACATAGGGAGAGTAGTAGACAGTGTGAAGGGTTCTATATGCTTTTGGCAAGGGCTAACATTGACCCTCATGGGTAAAACCACAATTATAAAAATGATTGTCCTACCAAGATGTCTATATGTGATTCAACATTCATTTTATGAGATCCCCAAGCACTACTTTAAAATATTAGATAAAATATTGATAGATAGAGAGTTGTGGGAATCAAAACACAAGAGAGGGAGCCTAAAGACTCTGCAAGGAACAGATTAAGATGGGGGGATAGAAGTTCCTAATATTGAACTATATTACATGGCTGCTCGGTTTCAACATGCAATTCCCTGGCTAGATGATAAGGATAATTAGAAAAGACACTGTTAGTCAGAACATACGAGGGAGACTCACTTTCAGGACACTTAATGAGAGTGACAGGGGTACCGCGAGCCTCCCCATATATAATCCAACACCTAGCATGAGTAAGGGAATGGGTAGTCAAGAAAGTGATAGGCCACGCCCCTTATGCACCAGACATAGTGGTGTGGGTGATACAACCCTCTGCGAAAAATAGCAGACAATATGTCTAACCCTAAATGGAACGAAGACGGATGCCTCACAATGGGAGACCTTTTTCAAATAAACAATTCATCTCCCATGAGGAGGTGGAGGAAGTATACGAGCTAGGACGAGGGCAATTTCTACAATACAGAAAGATATCACATGTGACTAGCGTGTTATGGGCGTCATTCCCAGAGGAACCATCAGTAACAAAAGTGCTCCAAGCATTGCTCTATATGGCACAGGGTGGCCACCTAGCCACCTAATCTCACATTTGTATTGAGCACTTAGTGAGGACTTGAAAGCCCCAACCCTACCGGTCCAGCAGGTTGGTAGAAGGCCTTGGGAGGACCATTATCAGAACGAGAATAGATCAAAGTACATCAGGAAGTTAAGAAAGTAAACTCCAATCCGATGTTTAAGTTGGTTCAAAATAATTATATACATCAAACATATCTCTCCTCCAAAACACTAAGTAAAGTTTTTCCAATTCGGGCACCAGGATGCCCTAGATGTAATAAAGGAGAGGCAGATTTTCTGCATGTGGTATGGCAATGTCTGGTTATAGCCTCCTGCTGGACGGAAGTCACAGATATACTAGAAGAGATCACAGGATAGACAATCTCTGAAGAAATTAAAACAGTATTGCTAGGCCTACTACTGGCCCCTAAAAATAAAACGTTAAGTAGGAAATTAATAAAGTTGGGGCTTATATTGGCAAAAAGACGAATTTTGATATCTTGGAAAAGACTAAACCCATCCTGTATAAAATGTGGCTAGGAGATCTATGCAAATGTGATACAGCAAAAGCAGTACGGATGAAAAAGGTTAGGCTAGATGAAAAACTGGAAGATGACTTCAGTGCAAGGATGGTAATGGTGGCAGACATAAAGAGTAAGCATACAGCAACAATAATGCCTATGAAGAACTCCCTGTATTAATAACAATGCACAGATGTGAAGGGAAAATAACACACAAAATAAGATAGATACACTGGTGGTAATATGAAGATTTTCACGAGACATTACCAACAGTAGGAGGAGACATCTATGGAGCTGAGCCGGGTAGGGAGATGGGGAGGAAGGGGAATATTGAGTTATAGAATTGGGAAAGTATGTAGTGAATGATCATTGATGTATAAGCTAACCCACGGGAGGAGGAACAAAATACTGGACTCTAAAGCACTATGATGAATAGATGTGTATAGAATGACAATGTAACATGGAACTGCATGTGAACCAAACAAGTATTATTCTGATTGTACAAAACTAATAAAAATATATTTTAAAATAAAAGAGAGCATCATGCAGTGCAGTGCATGACATTATCAGGTACACATTGTATAAGATTGTTGTTAACACCTAACATAAAGTGTCATGTGCTTCCTAGAACAGTTTGTTACAGTTTTACTAAAGTGCTGATGGTGTTACCTCTGTTATATGATTCAAGGGTGTCTATAGTGATTGATAGAATCTATTCACATACTTACACAGGACTTTTTCTTAAACAGTTAAGATATCAAACCCATCCTTATTTTAAAAAATACCTTGCTATTACCTCAATTCATCATGAATCAATGGAGAATAACATATTCTCGGAATGCTGCAAATAGAGGATTCACTATGCATTGTCTTGTTAAGATAGATCAAGCATAAATATATTATATTCAACATATAGCATCCTAAAATAGACCTCTATATTATTCAAGATGCATATATAGTTCTGCATCCATGTTCAAAGCCCATAGATTTTCAGTACCAATGGAGAGAATACATCTTGATTCTGCCCTCCATAGGCTCAGCTCTCTATCGCCGCCTTTCAATTTAGATGATAACTGTTGGATTCCATAACATACAAATTTGTTTATAGCACCATTGTGAGATTCCCAAATATTTTTTGCGATGACATAAGTGAAGTCTTTCTTTGAAATTGCTCGAATGTGTTGTAGTATATGAAGCTTTAATTTGTTTGTAGTGCTTCCTATGTACATCATTCTACATTCACACTTCAATACATAGACTACATGAGTTGCCAAAGAACTACACATTTTATTTCGTAGTTTTTCACCCCCTAGAGGAAGCAGTTTATTAGCCCATTATTACTTGCAGCAGGGATTAGAAATTATAAACTGGCAATGGAATACTTACTCTCCCTAGGAACAAATGATATTAGATATTGCATTTTAAATTATCTTTTTGCTGTTTTTAAGATTAGTAGTAAATACTAGTCATTTCATAATCTGTAAATTTTGTGTACATGGATTTGCTGTCTCTTAAATTAAAATATGTATGTGCAACCTTTTATAGCCTTATTTAGAGTTGAATAAAGTATTCTTGACTGAGTGAGTGATTTCACAATGTATGTTCTATTTGATTTTCTTCAATCTTCCACCGATCAATTTCACTTCAGCTCTATTGTCATTTTCCAATTTTCTCTCATCAATATTTTTACATCTTTCTTAGAGTTACTAAAATCCATGATATATCGGATTATGTATTCTTTATTCTGGTCCATTTTCTTTTTCTTTTACGTTAATATGAGATAATTTCTATTCTTTTCTTTTCTTCGCTTCAACGCATCCATCAATACTGAAGTTAGATACCCACGTCTTGTGAATCTCAGTGTCATTTCCAGCACTTGTTCATCAAAGTCTTTTTCTTCTGAGCAATTTCTTTTCACTCTCAGGTATTGGCCGTAAGGTATGCTCCACTTTAGAGCTTTTGGATGTGCGCTGTTCGCAAAAGGTAAATTGCTACAGCTCGTAGGTTTTCTGAAGACCTTTGTGCAGATCCTTTCATTTGCTACATATAGCTTGACGTCAAGAAAGGTCAAGTCATTTTGCTGATTACATATGTGAATTTAAAACCTTGAGTCCAAAAAGTCAATCAATTCTGCTTGTTCACCTTCCTGTAGCAGAAAATGGTTGTCGATAAACCACAGCCATAGTACCACTTTCTTCAATTGTTCTATGTTTCTTCCCGCTCCAACTACTTCAGTTTCCCAATAACTCATTGCAAGATCGGCATACGTTGGAGCAAAAGAAGACCCCATGGTTGTCCCCTGTTTTTGTATATAGTATTTTCCATCAAATATGTTGTTTGTTAGACAAAACGTCATGAGTCTAGCAGCATTTCTGTGTGATCCTTGATTTCAAATAATGTTTACTCACTGCCAAACCATCCTCATGCCTTATTGAATTATACAATGAGACAACATCCACTGTTGCCATAATATAATTGGGTTTCCAAGGGATGTCATTTATTCTATTTTGGAAATCCATCAAATCTCTAAGATAGAAAGGAAGAGTTAACACAAATGGGAAAAGAAAAATGTCCACAAACCTTGAGGCATTTTCAAAAATGGAATCATAGGAACTCACAAATATGTTGTTCTGGAGGGGAGTCAGCATTGTTATGAACTTTTGAAGAGAAGTAAATAGTTGGTAAAGTCGGGTAGCCCTTCTTTAAGTAGTGGTAATGGTTATCATCAAGGAGGTGCAAGTCATGCCATTTCTTTAATTTCTTATGGAAAGTCTTCATCACTTCTTTTGATAGATCAGCTGGTAATTTCTCATAATGATCGCGATTATTGAGTTGCCTGCTTGCTTCTAATACATATTTACTACTCTCCATTATCACGATGTTCCCCCTTTTATCTGAAGGTTTTATTATTATATTTTGGTTCTCCTGTAATTGCTTTAGAGCTGACCAATCATCTTTTGCCATGTTTTCTCTACTTTTACTAGGGTATTCCTTTGCATCCTTGACAAGCAGCTTTCTTAAACCATCCAACACCAATTCCTGAAAGAGATCCACTTTATTTCCTGGTGGCAATTGAGGTAAGAATTTTGAGTTACTCTTACTACCACTTCTTAATGACATGCTAGTATGAATATTAAACCCGCACAGTTCTTTATCACTCAAGTCATTTTCATCAGTTCTAACTTCCTCTTCTAAAGTCATGAGGGTTTGTAACTGTGATAAATCCATTTGTGTCAGTATAGACAGTATTGGTGTTGTTTTCCCTGCAGGTATCTAATGTTTCCTTGTGGCAAAATATTTTCTAAGTTTCGGTTTGCAACAGAATTTGTAGAGGTTGATCCTGGCATTTGACAAATCCACATTGGAATTTTGGACAAAATGATAGTCCCTTATGTAGGACTCCTATATGCTTCCTACCTAATTTAATACTTAAAAGATTTATCACCAAGTCTTCCTCTACCAATTTTATTTCTTTTCTCATTGATCCTTCTGATTTTTCTATTTCTCTCCTCTTCTGTCGTATTTTCCTTTTCCTTTTCCTACTCCTTCTTGTTCTTTTTCATATGGTGGATATTCCTCTGCCCCCCCCTTCGTTGTCACCTGGAGGAGACAATGTTCCCTGGAGAAATCCAGCTTTGGTAATTTTTCAGAGGCCCCCTCATCTCAAGAGCTCACTTCTGAGCTCTTGACACTTGGCTGTAAATCTGCCCTGCCCCTCATTTGATCCATCCTTTGTCTATTGTGCAGAATGTCATATCGACTAGTAATTGTGTATATTCTTCCCAGTGCATAATCTGTTGCTTCTCTGTTAAACTTTTTAAAGATTTTCAGTTGAACTTCTTTTTTACATTTATCCATTTTCTTTTCTAAGTCCTCAAGCAATTTTTTGCCTTCTTCCGTGTCGCCAAATTTTTCCAAATACATAACTTTTTCAGATAAGGTTGACAATTTTCTATCTGCATGGATGAGGAGGGTTTTCATAAGTTTTACTGAGCATTCTATTCTATCAGCTTGCCACTGAGTAAATAGATCTGGAACCAAAATCTGGGCAAAATCAATATCCACAGACCTCTCGGTATTCGTTGACATTCAATATATGTTTGTAAAGCACCACCTATTTGTTTCTGCAACTGTCCTTTGACATTAGTTTTGGATCACTTCCTCGTCCCCTATCCTAGTCACGTGAATCTCGCCTTCTTTGTTCCTATACCTTACTGTCTACAAACATTTAATTCGCAGTTTGTTCAGGTTTGCTGAATCTATTTACCATTATTATGACACCTTGAAAAATACAAGGTCCAAACTTATTTTTTTATATTTTTGGTTTTTTGTTGTTCCTCACATCTCACATATAATGTTCCTTTTTATACTCCTCATTGCATTGGAGATCTGTTGGGTATGAGTTTATCTAATTCATAAGACCAGGTTCCAATGTATGCACTTGCTTCAGTCTCTTATACAGTTTCCCTGTTCGGGTTCCCATTTAATTCTCCTCCCTCCTTTTCTCTCAACGAGGATATATAATAGCTGGGATTGTATTCCACAGTGAATAATTCTTTTAAGCAATGTTAATGTTTGTAGATTGCATCAATGTTATTTTTGTGGATGGCATAAATTAAAGTATGTCTTTTTTCAGAAAAAGATGTCAAGTCGTCTCATAAATCATTGTTGCTGGGGCACCCGTATTTAATGTTGGTTTATCCACATTTCCAATATAGATAAACATTCGGATTGGACTTCCGTGTCAAGCCTTCTTTTGAATATTTTGCATGCAAAATCCACCACCGGAAAATTCCCTTGTTGCACAATGGTCATTACCTTATTTTTACCCTCTGCAATGCTGCTGGGAAGATCAGGGGCGGTATCGAGACTCACCTGCCACGCCCCATCCTAGATGCCGCCGAAGAACCTCTCTCCCTCCCTGCACTGCCTGCTCCGCACTCACCGAATCACAGGTGTTTTTCTTTCTTCTTTACCGACTAACTCAGCTTCCTGGATCACTCAATTCCTTTCCCAGGCAATAGTCAGGACTACGGCAAAGCCCTCTACGCGGAAACCACGGCCAAACTCCGAAAAAGGCTCCAACGCATACAGAAGGCCTCTGCATGCCTTATCCTTGACATACCCCGCCACAGCCACATCACTGCCCACCTTGGAGACCTGCACTGGCTCCCCGTCAACAAGAGGATCACCTTCAAGCTCCTCACCCACGCTCACAAAGAACTCCACAAAGCTGGACCTGCATACCTCAACGACTCATCTTCTACACCCCAAATCGCAAGCTTCGCTCCGCCGACCTCACCACCATTCCACGTATCCACCGGTGGCAGATCATTCTCCCACCTTACCTCGTCAGCTCAATGACTCACGGTAGTACTTTAAATAGACAACAGGATGTGGGAGCACACTGCACACTGCTGACCTCTCAGGCAAGGTCCGCCACTGGCATTCTGGTAAATGCAGTCTCTTGTAGCTCGCTCCGTTATATTCGAGTATTTCGCCAAGGTTGGCGCAGATAGTGCTGATCTCTAGACACGTGTTTCTGGTTTATTAACCGTCATCAGTAGAGAATGCAGTCATTATTTTGGGGTTTACTGATTAAGCTGCCAAACATATCAGGTCCGGTACCTCTCACTGGCGCGCAGATTCTTCATCCACGAGCTCATCAGCTCAATGAGTCACGGGAGTACTCTAAATAGACAACAGGATGTGGGAGAACACTGCTGACCTCTCAGGCAAGGTTCGCTCCTGGCATTCTGGTAAATGCAGTCTCTTGTAGCTCGCTCCGATATTTTCGATTATTTCGCAAAGTTTGGCGCAGATAGTGCTGATCTCTAGACACGTGTTTCTGGTTTATTAACCATCATCAGTAGAGAATACAGTCTTTATTTAGGGGTTGGCTGAGCAGGCTGCCAAACATTATATCAGGACCTGTACCTCTCACTGGCGCGCATGTGCTTCATGCACGAGCTCGTCAGCCCAATGAGTCACGGGAGTACTCTAAATAGACAACAGGATGTGGGAGCACACCGCTGACCTCTCAGGCAAGCTTTGCCATTGGCATTCTGGTAAATGCAGTCTCTTGTAGCTCGCTCCGTTATATTCGAGTATTTTGCCAAGGTTGGTGCAGATAGTGCTGATCTCTAGACACGTGTTTCTGGTTTATTAACCGTCATCAGTAGAGAATACAGTCTTGTATTTTGGGGTTTGCTGAATAGGCTGCCAAACATTATATCAGGTCCGGTATCTCTCACTGGCACGCAGGTGCTTCATCCACAAGCTCGTCAGCTCAATGACTCATGGGAGTACTCTAAATAGACAACAGGATGTGGGAGCACACTGCTGACCTCTCAGGCAAGGTTCGGCCCTGGCATTCTAGTAAATGCAGTCTCTTGTAGCTCGCTCCGATATGTTCGATTATTTCGCAAAGGTTGGCGCAGATAGTGCTGATCTCTAGACACGTGTTTCTGGTTTATTAGCCGTCATCAGTAGAGAGTACAGTCTTTATTTAGGGGTGTGCTGAGTAGGCTGCAACATTATATCAGGACCTGTACCTCTCACTGGCACGCAGGTGCTTCATGCACGAGCTCGTCAGCTCAATGACTCACGGGAGTACTTTAAATAGACAAAAGGATGTGGGAGCATACCGCTGACCTCTCAGGCAAGGTTCGCCACTGGCATTCTGTTAAATGCAGTCTCTTGTAGCTTGCTCCAATATTTTTGAGTATTTTGCCAAGATAGTGCTGATCTCTAGACACGTGTTTCTGGTTTATTAACCGTCATCAGTAGAGAATGCAGTCTTATATTCTGGGGTTTGCTGAGTAGGCTGCCCAACATTATGTCAGATCTGGTACCTCTCACTGGCGCGCAGGTGCTTCATCCACTAGCTCGTCAGCTCAATGACTCACGGGAGTACTTTAAAAAGACAACAGGATGTGGGAGCACACTGCTGACCTCTCAGGCAAGGTTCGCTTCTGCCATTTTGGGAAATGCAGTCTCTTGTAGCTCGCTCCGATATTTTTGAGTATTTCGCCAAGGTTGGCGCAGGTAGTGCTGATCTCTGGACACATGTTCCTACTCCGCAAACCCTTAATTAAAGACTGTATTCTCTACTGATGACAGTTAAGAAACCAGAAACATGTGTCTAGAGATCAGCACTATCTGGGCCAACCTTTGCGAAATACTCAAAAATATCGGAGCGAGCTGCAAGAGACTGCATTTACAACAATGCCAGGGGCGAGCCTTGCCTGAGAGGTCAGTGGTGTTCTCCCACATCCTGTTGTCTATTTAAAGTACTCCCGTGAGTCATTGAACTGACAAGCTTGTGGATGATGCACCTGCGTGCCAGTGAGAGGTACCGGACCTGATATAATGTTTGGCAGCCTACTCAGCAAACCCCAAACTAAAGACTTTCATTCTCTACTGATGACAGTTAATAAACCAGAAACATGTGTCTAGAGATCAGCACTATCTGTGCCAACCTTGGCGAAATACTCGAAAATATCGGAGCGAGCTACAAGGGACTTCATTTACCAGAATGCCAGGGACGAACCTTGCCTGAGAGGTCAGCGGTGGGCTCCCACATCCTGTTGTCTATTTAAAGTACTCCTGTGAGTCATTGAGCTGACAAGCTCGTGGATGAAGCACCTGCGCGCCAGTGTGAGGTACTGACCTGATATAATGTTTGGCAGCCTACTCAGCAAACTCCAAAAAAAAGACTGTATTCTCTACTGATGATGGTTAATAAACCAGAAACACGTGTCTAGAGATCAGCACAATCTGCGCCAACCTTGGTGAAAGACCCGAAAATATCGGAGCGAGCTACAAGAGACTGCATTTACCAGAATGCCAGGGGCGAACCTTGCCTGAGAGGTCAGCGGTGTGCTACCACATCCTTTTGTCTGCTCTGCTGATTTACACCCTGCCCAAACGTTGCCACATCTCCCAGGCAAGGATGGACCTTCATTGGCTGCCAGTTATAAGGAGATAAATGTGTAAAGCTTGTTGCATAGTTTTTAAGTCCCTGTCCCTGAGCTACCTTGCCTTCGGGAAGTCTCGAATTTTTACATACTGTCCAACCAGAGTTGTAAGACCTAGCAACTCACTCCTGTTGACAATTCTGCCCAGGAAGAAACAAAGGATCAGCAGGCATAGCTTTGCCGTTATTGCCCCTCATTTATGTATTAGCCTGCCTTTGGACCTAAGGGCCACATTGGACCTTGTCACATTTAGGAAACTCCAATAAAAACTGTTTTTTGACAGGATTATTACTAAGGGGGGTTGAAGTTGACTGGTTACCTAGCGCCAAGAGACCGTCTGGTGGATGTGTGCTCTAAAAATGGACAGTAACATAACATAAAAACCATATACAATAAATGCAGCGAAATTTGAATAGTACATATTTCAGAACAAGAATCACGTGGCATAATTCATAAAATTATGATTTTTGTGTATCCAACACATCAGCACACCAAGTAACTACTGTCTCTTAACACATATTTCCCCAAAGAGTCATAAACTTCCTTTATGAACCTGATCTTAGAGCATATTTTCTTTCACATTCCTTAATCCTGTCTAGCATCAGCAACCGGGCTACTAGAAAGAAAATATGTATATGTTTTTTTTGCAAAGTGTAGCTATTAAGTTGGGAGAGTATCCTAACACCACTGTTTGGGTATCTAGCTCCTGCGGGGCATTCAATATGTCAAAGCAGTACTGATTAATCATTGGCCAAAATCTATTTAACTTTGAACACTCCCAGATGATATGTGTCCACTTCCCTCCTCCCTCCATATTGCAGGGAAACCAGTTTGTAGAACTCTGAGGATTTATTTTATGCAAAAAATCAGGCGTTTGATAGAGAAGCCACTTAGAGTAATATAATGCATTCATCTTAGATTGGCCGTTTTCAAGAATGAGCCATTAAACGTATTCATCTGATTCCATGCCATGGTAGAGATCTGATGCCCTTCTTGAGTTTCTTTCCCATTTTCTCTGTGCTTTCTGATACAATTGACCTACGGCTCAAGCACGAAAGAAGGAGGCCCAGCCACTGATCGGTTTACGTTGTTCAGGGTCTAATAGTTGCCCTGCTAATTCACTGGCCTCATTAATATGTACAGGATTACGTTCCTGCAGAAAATGTCTAACCCTGATAAAAGACCATTGAAGAATTATTTTACTATGTTCTACACATGGCTCTATTTTAGTCCAGGTTTTCCAGTCCCCAATTAGAAAGTCCCCTATTTTGCTAAAGCCCTGACTTCTCAATTTGGCTATAACCACCGGATCTAGCAATGGGTCTTGGCCAATATATACATCAGAGAGCAAAGGTCCATTAATATTGGGATCACATAATGACTAAAAAGCATTTTTTTAAACTTAATATTCCATTGTAATGTTTCGCATCTGACTTTTTGGGGAACTTTTGTTAAACCCATTAAATCCTTGATTACATATTCCTTGTGTATTAGATCTATAAATAAATTATCATACCCTTAATATTTAACAACTTCATTGTTCTGTTCATGGCATGTGCAAAACTCGCAAAGTAGTATTCTCTCAGGTCAGAAAGAGCTAGTCCCACTTCTGCACCGGGCCTATAAAGTGCATCCATAGCGAGTCTCGAAACCCTAGTTGCCCAAATAACAGTAAAAAACAGGCCTGGCACTTCTTTAAAATGTTTCATTTGAACAGCATTTGGAACAGCTAAAAAAGAGAAAGCTACATAATTGTAAAATCATCATAAGGATTATGGCTACTCAACCTATTATTGATATAGGAAGATCTTTCCATTTTATCAGTTTGTCTTTCATCTTATTAAAAAGAGGGATATAATTTAAGGCATAAAGATCATTAACATTCTTCATAACATACACGCCTAGGTACCTCTTAGGCTGTGTATTGACCAATAGATTCTATTCTGCCAATAAAGAGCCAGATGCAGAATTGCAAGGCAGTATCTCTGTCTTAGATTTATTTTTTCTGTGTCCCCCGATACATTGAAATTCCTGAAATATACTAAATATTTGATTTTGGACTTCAATGTCACGTTTTAAAAAGAGGGCAATATCATCGCCATAAATCTTGATGTTTGTTATATCCAGCATTGGAGATGTTGAACTGCGAGTTGAGCAAATGGTTATGGCAAGGGGCTCAATATAGCACGCTCTTCTTTAAATATTGTTTGTTAGTACGCCTAACTTCAGCTTCAAGATGTACTCTCTTTATATTTTGAGCATCTCTAATACCAATCTGTTTAGATGTTATAACTCTACGTATTGTAGCTTTAAAGGCCTCCCACACTTTTTCTATATTGGCCATATTTCAATTCTTAGTGAAAAAAGCATTCAATTTCCCTTTGGGTATCTTACAGCAATCTTCATCTTCTAGATATACTAGGTTAAATGTCCATTTCGATTATTTTCTTTACCCTCCCAATCCTGAACAGTTCAAGATTTACTAAAGCATAATCTGAGAAGCTCTTTTGTGTATAAGTACAATTAACCAAATTTAGACTCTTAGAGATTAAAAAATAGTCCACCTAGCAGCAGTGTTATATTTGGCTGAGAAGCACAAATATTCTTTTTTTGTAGGAAATCTTGCCCGCCAGCTCTCTATCAGATTTAATTTTTCCATACATTCCACTAAACCTCACCTGAATGTTGTTTATTTTGCTTTCGTACCCTGGAAGATTAATTGAGAACAGGTTTCTGTAGGTAATTAAAATCCCCACCTATAATGACCATACCGGAAAGTAGCAGCAATGCGTGATACAAGTCCAATAGGGATGCAGGGCTGTCCTCTATTTGGGCATAAATCATGGCTGTAGCCAGTCTGGTTTTAATAATTGAGCCAATAACTAACCCCCATCTTTCCTCTTTGTCTATTTAGGAATATGAGATCTGGAAGGGGAAAAATGTGTTAAAAAAGATTGCTACCCCCAATCGGGGCGATACTGCTGATGAACAATGGCTACTACCTGCCCATTGCTGAAACATGGTTAATGAGAGCTTCCTCTTATCTACATAATGTGTTTCCTGTATCAATATACTGTCTGGGGAATTGCCTTTAATCCATTTGTAAACAGCCCCGGCTTCAATTTTAATATTCAAACCATTGGCATTAAAAGAGAGAATTCTTACAGAGTCCTTAGCTGCATGCTAATAGGAGATCATCGGTTAAGGAAGATTATATTCAAAATACCGTGTGTCTGCATATTTATCTGTGTTTTAAAGCACATTTTAAAACAGGTCAATGTGCTAATAGATGTTTTAGACAAAAGATCTGCACCTAAAAAGAATGATACAATAAAATACCATATTCATGCTTGAATATCTTGACCATCAATAGAGATCCCTGGAGAGTTGAAATATTCTTGCCGCTTATTCTCCTTATTCAGCTTACATCTAACAGTACGTAATTTAACTTATAAATATCTGTACATATGAAATGGCTAACGTGACAATGCAATATAAATAGCATATAAAGTGCTTAATTGAATTCGGCATTAATATGAACTCCAAAAGAACTTGAGGTGTCTTTCAGTGTATTAACCTTTTTTGTAAATTAAAGTGTCTGTGCATATAGAACAGATAAAGTGACATTGCAATATAATTAGCACTTAAAAATAAATAACATAGCTAGTTAAAATGTCTGTATGTAAAAACCAGATAATGTGACAATGCGGTGCGATTAGCATATAAAGTGCATACAAATACAGTACAGCAGTATAAAGTGCATGATGATACTCTGTAGCAGTAATGCCTGGAGAACTAATATGGTCTTTCCATTCATTAGCCTTATTTGTACTGAATTGGCTCCCAATATCATGTGGACGTATTGATGTTTAGAAGAACTATCCCCTTTTTCCATCCTGCTAACCCTCCCTGCACTATCTCAGTGCCCCCCTACACACAAATCCCCAGTGAGACCCCCACCCTGTGGAAAGTGTGAGAGAATGGCGCACATCTCCTCCCAACCCCCCCCCTAGTGTACTGGGTACCATAGTGTTGCACCCATTGGCGCGCCTCCATTCCACCGGGCGATCATGTCGCCCGGTGCCCAGCCACCACCTCAAAGAGAAAAAAGAAAGATAATAGAGAGAAAGAAGAAAGAAAAGAAAGTAATCAATTTGAAATTAGCTGTAGTAGTTCTTGCGCCTTTGCTACATTGTCCAGTAGATGGAATTTGCCATTTATGAGAACCTTCAACTTTCATTGCTGAACAATAATTATTTGTGCCCCCTTTGATTTAAACAACGTAATCATCCGGATAAATTCTTTCTGCCTTTTAGCTGCTATTTCTGACATGTCTGAAAACATCTTGAATTGTGGAATTTCTTGAGTTGACACAGTTCTATTTGCAATTGCCTTGGAGAGAGTTTTTTCTTGATACTAAAGTCTACTTAGAATTATTAAATACTAGAATAGTGTGTCAGTATTTCAGGTTGTTGGGGCAATGGAAAGGTACCCGGCCAGCTCTTGTGATCATAAGATCACCTGTGAGTTCTGGGATGGCTTTTTTTAACAGAGATTCAACCCAGTCCTCGATCTGAGGTCCCTCTTCTGCTACTGGGACCCCTGCTAGCTATAAATTTGACAGTCTTTTATAATTTTCCATGTCTTGCAACTTTGATTCTAGTATCTCCATATTTAGTCTGATTTGTATTATTTCCTGCTCACGAATAATCTCCTTGTCCTCTAGACTGGAGACTCATTGCTCGGCTTCAGCTAGCCGTTCTGGGACTTTTCCCATTGCAGCCTCTATTTGCAACAATCTTTTTTTTTTAAACAGATTTTATTAGCATTTGGTTCACATAACATACAATTGAACAGTTTTCTTAACATTCACTTCTTTATATTACATTGCTCTTCCTCTTTACTGTTTTAATGCCTTTATATAGTTCCATTTTATATATAGATGTCCGCAGTGTGTGATGATTCTTCATCTATCTGTGCTAAATTTGTTCGGGGTCTTGGGTGTGGCTAAAAAGGAGGGGCGACTGTCATCCCAGTGCTTATTTTACCTTAGGCCCTCTGTGCCTCCATCTCATCGTCCCTTTCTTGCAGTGGCGAATTTGGTGGATTGTCTGTTGTGTCCTCTAGGTCTGATGTACGTAAATAGTCCACTAGACTCCCCCAAGCTCTCGCTGTGTCTAAGTTTGCTATGCCTCTGTGCGCTGCACGCAATAAGATTCTGTTTTCTGCGTCTGCCCACTTCCCTTTTCCAGTCCTCTATTCGCGGACCTCTTACGAATTTCCAATTCCTCATGATTTCCCTTTTTGCTAATACAAATGCTTAGTCTTGGAACCTCCCTGTGACCTTTGTCTTGGCCGTGTGTGGGAACCAGTGTAGTATGCATCGGCTTGGAGTGTGCTGAACTTCCTTATCTATGTTCTCAACTGTGGTTAGAACCTCCTCCCAGAATCCCCTCAGGCCTGGGCAGTTCCACAGCATGTGTAGGATATACGCCTCTCTATCTCTGCATCTAGGGCAAACCGCTTCCTCCGTTTGGAAGTAGCATCTGATTCTGACTAGCGTGAGGTACGCCCTATGAAGTACATAATAGTTTATGAGCTTGAACCTAGCATTTCTGGAGATCTTCAAGGTATGCTCTACAATGGTGTCCTAGTCTTTTTTTATGATCGGTACTCCTAAGTCCTCTTCCCATTGTGCTCTCAGGTGCTCCATAGGTTTCTGTATGTCCCATCTGATGGCTTTATAGATGCAGGAGATTGCTTTTATCCTACCTGCTGAAAGAACCACATATCTGCAGCAGTCCAATGCCCTGGGTTCTGTCATCCCCGTTGCCCAGTGTTTCCGGAATGCCGCCCAAATGGCTCTATGTAGTGGGAAATGGCCCTGCGGAAGGTCAAACTCCTCACGGAGGTCCTCAAATGGGAGCATTTGGGATTCCATAAAGAGGTCCCCGATCAATTGTAGTCCTGCTGCCTTCCAGTCATCCAGTCTAGCCCCGTTCGCCCCCATGCGGTAGAAGTCGGAGCATTTTGATAGGTATGTCTGAGGAGTAAGGGAGTCTGCAGACTGTCCTCTGTAGCCCTCTCGCCCAGCACCTCGTGATTACTGTCTCTTCCTCCGTCTTCCTGCGTGGGCCCTGCTTCAGTCGTAACAGTATTTTTGTTAGAACTGGGGGTTATGGGGCAAACGGTGATTGTGCCCTGTAGGGGTTTCCGCTGTCCGCCAACCTTCTCACAAGCCACTGCAGCTGTGCTGCTAGATAGTATGCCTCAAATTCGGGTACTCCAGTCCCCCTGTAGATGTGGAGCATTGCATTATACTTAGGGCCACTTGCCTGCGGCCTGACCCCCACTGGAATGCTATAATCTGCAAGTTTAAGTCACGGAATGTCGCACTGGGTACTCATAGCGGAAGTGTTCTGAATATGTATAGCAGGTGCAGCAGTGCCACAATTTTCAGGAGGGCCACCCTGCCTGCTACCGACAGTGGTATAGATCCCTAAAATTCTATGGAGAAGCAGAGTGCCCGCATACCCCTACCCACGTTACCTTCCACCAAGTCCCCAGTGTCATGCTATATTCGTCACTCCCAAGTATTTTAGGCAAGTAGGCTCCCATTGCAGAGTCCCTATCTCGTCCGAGGGCGCCTGTTTTTCGTCATGGGGAATACCTTAGATTTCTGCCAGCTCACTCACAGCCCTGAGAGGGTGCCAAATTCTTGCAACATATCTTTCACCCCCTGCAGGTTTCTAACTGTATTTTTCAGGAAGATGAGTGGGTTGCCTGCATAGAGTGCTATGCCGCGATAAGTGTCTTTGATAGCCAATCCTGAATAGTCTCCGTCCCGTTCTGGCCCGGCATGCCAGTGCGAACAGCAGAGGGGACAAAGGGGTCTATTTGCAACAATCTTGTATGCAGTGGGGCAATCTCTTGTGATTGTGTCACCTGTAACTCTTTGAACTCTGATAGAATCAGATTGACTACTATCGACCTTTTAAGCTCCTCTTAAAGTCCCAGAAGAGCTCATAGCTTGTAAGTTTTTGTTTGCATTACCAACGTCATTACAGGGGTCTAGCAGAGTCCCAGCCTGCAGTCTATCTGCTTCCATCAGCTTCTGCACCTTAAGATCCATTTTTTGCTGTGCATTGCGTAAGGTGCAACATCTATCCACTGTCTTCTCTAGACTGCCTTTATTGCACAACTTTCAAACAGGAGTAGATTGACTGTCCCAAAGAGGATTAGCGATTAAAGGCTTTTGCTTAAATGTGTGCATGCTTCAATTTCTTTATCTGCAGGTCTTCCTCCACCCTCTTTTTATGCACATGTATCTAGCTTAACAGTCAGGTGTCAGGTGTTGGTTCCCACCAATCGCCGGGAAATGATTTTCCAACTCAGGGACGGACCAGAGGCAGCACCGAGTTCCTGAAGAAAAAGGCAGGTGCATCATGCACCTTCTACCCCTTGCATTGTGTGATCCTGTCCTTTCGTATAGAATAGGTGTCTCCTGGACCTTAGATTGCTAAGGCATCAGTTTATCCACACTCCATCCTCTCTCCGCTGGACTTTAAAAAAATATATATAATTGTTTTCTTGTTCTTTCTTTTCTTTCCCTCTCCTTTAAGGGGGAGACTCTTTCAAAACCCAGCTGATGTCACAAAATAAAATCACATCGCCAAAGCCAAATGTTAGTGTGGCCACTAAACATTGTGAACAGTAACTCACCGGGCCTTTGAATATTTTGCATCCGTATTCCCAGCTGTAGAGTAATGAGACCTGAGAGTAAGATTTCAGGCAAGGGGGGAGGGAGTTCCATGGGGTGCATGGCCAGCCAGCCACGGACGCAAATCCCTAGTGCTCCATTCATTAATCCCCTCTTATCCGCAATAATTATCCTGAGAGTGACATCTACGACACTGATGTACAGGACCGGGTGTTGGAAGGTGCCCTGCATCCAAGAAGCACTGTGCTGAGCGGTTTGACCTTCTAGGAACGCGGCGGTGCAAGTGGCAAGCCCGCAGCCCTGCTAACGGTGAGGCCACGCGTGGACATTTTGTGACAGAAGATGGCCACCCGCGGTGGAGTGTTTGCCCCGTAGCTGCAGCGGAGTCTCCGACAACAGCGTGATCCGACAGTGCAAGCGTTCCTCCGCAACCGAAGGACTGGTGCTGTGCTGCGGTATCCCCCAGGACTATCGCTGGCAAGTTGTGGCAGACGAGAAGCATAAGGTGCGCAAAGGAGTCACTCATGTGGGGTGGCGGTAGACAAGAGCAGTGACAAGCCCCTTGTGTCGAAGCTAGGAGCGCCCAAGCATACGGGTGCCGTAGTGACTGCGCCATACCTCCGCCCACACTCACCTGCTACCCAAGACATTAAGTGCCACGGACACGGACAAATGTAGTATTACCTGTATAGCGCCCAAATCGACCCCCGAAGGGGTATCTCAGGTGCTTGCACGCATACCGCTGTGGAACCCTTCCTGGCTTTTCCCTGTGAAGTGCCCACTCCTGGGCACCCCCAAGGTGAAGCCAGGCATCCTAGCGTTGTTGGGGCCGTTGTGGAGATTAAGCAAGCTATTGCCCAGAGTTGCAGAGTGGCAGAGTGGGACCCATGATTAGAATAGGCACCGAGGCGAGAATTATCAGGTCCGAGGAAATTGAGCCCAAGACCCGCCGAGGCGGGAATTGAACCCTGGTCCCGAGCTAGACCTCTGCATCAGGGTCTGCCACTCTTACCATTGAGCCACACTTCTCCACAGGTCAGAAACTGTCACGAACTGAGACGAGCGACGGGAGTGCGGATCGGGAATCTCCCGTGGCCCCTCGAGGTGCAGAAGAGCACGACAGGCAGCGCCGCACGGCCCTCCATAGGAGCCTGAGACCTTGGGACTGCACGTGTAGGTGCCTGCTTCAGAAGCAGCCAACTGAGACTGGATAAGCGGTGCGACCGGAGGCAGGGAGCAGGAACCCCTGAGGTGCACAGGAGCGTGAAGGACTGTAACAGGCATCGCCGTTGGTCCCGGTGAGAGCTCCAGAAATGCCACCGCCATTGCAGCAGTGCGGCCAGAGGCGAGGTTGAGACCCTGGGATCCTGGGCCTAGACTGCTACTGGGGAGCTGAAGTGGCCTATGGTGAACGGGCAACGGGACCAGGTGTCATCGGAGAAGGAAGCCTATGTAACACCGGTGAGGAGGCTAGAGTGGATGTGCAGGCGGTGCAGAAGGACACTCACACCATAACAATATTCGCTTGGTGGGTCTGCGGAAGGCAAGGAAGGTAGAATCCAAGAACAGGCTCACCGCATACCAGCGCAGAAACTGCAACCAGGTGCCAGACCACGTCCGTTCATATTTAAATGACTCAATTATAGAGACAGAGATGCGGTGCTCTGTGAAACACGTAAGATGGATTCCCTCAGAGTGAGCGGCAGCCAAGTTATGCTCTTCCCAGACTACACTGCTCTCGGGCAGAGGAGTAGGAGCAACTACACAGCTGTGAAGCGTCAACTCTGGTCCCTGGAGCTACCATATTCGCTGCTGTTCCCTACCCGACTACGATTGATCACAAAAGACAGGACCCACTTCTTTGACTCTCCTGAGGAGGCATGGGACTGGCTAGAGGAGTCAGGATTGTGGACGGGCATGCAGCCCTCAGGCCCAGATGGCGATAACACATCGAGCAGGAGAACCAGATGACGTCAGAGACGGGGCCACCTGAAGGCCGGAAGCCTGGGGGCTACAGCTCCAACCCCCAAAAATATGAGGAAGGAAAGGTAGGATGCGCCGGAAGGAGTTATGACCCTTGGATCTCCACACCTCAATGAATGGTCAGACTGTTACACGCAAGATATGCTGGTGATCAGTGGCTCTTCGTCAGCATCCACATAAATCTCGAAAGATCTTGGTCTGCCAGTGATCACCCCACAAACTGCTGATAGCATTATATGATGGAGCGATAACATGATGTACTCTTACATAAGCAGCTCACACAAGTAGAAGGCTGTTTACTGATATCTATAGTCTTGCTGGCTGCTACATTGGGGGGTGGGGCCCCTTGGGTTACACATCAAACGACCCTCACTCTGAGACAATACCTTGATGGGTGCCCGCCACCGGGCAAAACATGGATATACTAGCGGGCACATACATGCCTGTTTGGGCTGCTAGACCAGCACACTGCTGGCCCCACAGGACGCTTCTGGAGCTTAGATAGATGGCACACTAATTACACTGGCAATAAAGGAGAAGGCTATAATACAACATCACTAGCAGGCACCCTCCATAGGCAACACATTGTCCTAGTTCAGAATTCTCCAGTGTTACAGAATTTTGGACGGCCATTGCGAAATGACCGCCCCAGATGTTATCATGTTCATAGTTTCTTTAATGTTGTTGTATCCAATGCAGCATTCTGAAACACCCATACAGGTCCCTAGCCTCCATGCCCTGCAAGATGCCTCGTCCCCTGCGTCCCTCTCGATCACCACCATCAGAAATGACAAGTGCTGACATAATGACATGGAACATACTTGGTATGTACACGCCTGCACGCCGTTACTTCTTCTTTGCATATCTCCACAGACACTCAGCCCCAATCGCTTTGTTGCAGGAAACACACATGACCCAGCTGGAACTCGACAGGCTGCGCAGGCGCTGGAGGGGACATGTATAAGGCAGAACATACTCAGTGCACACGAGGGGCACACTAATCTGGGTGAGATCGGGCACCCTATTAATTTGTGAGGACACAGTGACAGACCCCGATGGCAGATACACTTTAGTGAAGGGGGGGACACTTAATGGGCAACAGATATTATTAGGCTCCATATATGCCCCAAACACAGATCAATCCTCATTCCTGGTGCGATTGTCTGTAATGCTGTCTCCTTACGTTGAGCTTCCCTGGCTGCTAGGAGGGGATTTCAATTCAGTACTCGATGTGCACATAGACAGGTCCTTCCCGCCACTCTGGACAATGACTGCGGCTTTGAATGCGCAGGCGCTCGCAAACTGGTTGTCACATTGGGCAGTACTGGATATATGGCGTGTTCTGCACCCCACAGACCGAATTTATTCCTATTAATCTGCAGCTCACGGCTTACATGTGAGGTCGGATCGCGGGATGGGCTCGCAGTCACAAGTCCCCCTGGTTGAGGTGGTGGACACACTCCGACCATAATCCATTACGGCTAAAAATGAATTGGGAACCTGGACGCTGTCCCATACCCACTTGGCGCCACCAGCCTTCTGCACTGGAAGACCCAGAATTCTGTGCATCCCTGGGGTCGGGCATAACCAGGGGATGGCAAGCTCCGCACTAGTGGAGTGGGACGTCCACAAAATAGCTATAAGGGGGCACTGCCTTGGGGCCACGTGGAATTTACGCAAGCAACTGACTTTGGCGGTCACTCGCCTAGAATCACGATTACTT